>NC_090022.1:701100-1301100 GCF_037176765.1 Anolis sagrei | reverse complement strand
CCTTTGTTGAGAGGTGATTAGATGTCTGGGTTGTTGTAGGTTTTTTCGGGCTATAGGGCCATGTTCTAGAGGCATTCTCTCCTGACGTTTCGCCTGCACCTATGGCAAGCATCCTCAGAGGTAGTGAGGTCTGTTGGATAATGTTTACGTCTTGCCCACCCATCCCTCCTCAGGGCAGAGTGCAACATTGCAAAACACACATCTCCCCCCCCCCCCCCCACACAAATATTCCTTAGAATACACCTCTTGAAACATATTTCTACAAAATACAAACGAAAATACACAAAACCAGACACACCCCTTACAACCTATTCCTACAAAATGTGTGTTGAAACACACAAACCCAAAGGGGAAATACCAGGCCCTGAGTGGGGATCTGGCCTGGCCAGAGAGAGAGAGAAAGAGAGGAATCCCTCCATTGGGGAAGGAAGGAAGGAAGGAAGGAAGGAAGGAAGGAAGGAAGGAAGGAAGGAAGGGAACCCGGAGGGACTTCGCGGCCTGGCTGGGGAACTCACCTCCCGAACCAAGGCCAGCTCCCAGGAGAGAGAGACAAGCCACATTCTTCCTCGATGGGATTCCCCAGAGCCAAGATGGCGGAGGGACTAGGACACAGCCAGAGGCCTTGGGCGCCCGGAAGTGGGCTCGGAGGGAAGTGCGTCACTGCCGGTGATAATGAAGGTGGAAGGCGGGGCTTAGCATCCCTTTGTTTTCCAAACAAAGGGAGAGCGAGCCAGCCGGGGAAGAGGCCGATGGGATTGGATTTCCCCCCTCCCTTCTTTCCTCCCTCCCTTCCTTTTTCTTTCCTTCCTTCCTTTTTTTCTTCCTTCCTTCCTTCTTTCCTTCCTCCCTCCTTTTTCTTCCTTCCTTCATTCTCCCTTTCTTTTTTTCTTTCTTCCTTCCTTTCTCCCTTCCTTTTGCTTCCTCACTCTCTCCTTTTTCTTCCTTCCTTTTTCCTTCCTTTCTCCCTTCCTTTATTTTTTTCCTTCCTTCCTTTCTCCTTTTTCTTCATTCCTTTTCCTTCCTCCTTCTTTTCCTTCCTTTTTTCTTCCTTCCTTTCTTTTTTCTTCCTTCCTCCCTCCCTCCTTTTTCTTCCTTCATTCCTCCTTTTTCTTCCTTCCTTTTTTCCTTCCTCCCTCCCTCCTTTTTCTTCCTTCCTTCCTCCCTCCTTTTTCTTCCTTCCTTTTTTCCTTCCTCCCTCCTTTTTCTTCCTTCCTTTCTTCCCTCCTTCCTCTCTTCCTTCCTCCTTTTCCTTCCTTCCTCCCTTTTTTCTTCCTTCCTCCCTTCCTACTTTTTCTTCCTTCCTTTCTTTTTTCTTCCTTCCTCCCTTCCTCCTTTTTCTTCCATCCTTTTTTTCTTCCTTCCTTCCTTTTTTCCTTACTTCCTCCTTTTTCTGAGAGGAGATATGAGAGCCATGTATAAATATGTGAGAGGAAGCCACAGGGAGGAGGAGGGAGCAAGCTTCCTTTCTGCTTCCCTGGAGACTAGGAGGCAATGGAACAATGGCTTCACACTACAAGAGAGGAGATTCCACCTGAACATGAGGAAGAACTTCCTGACTGTGAGAGCCATTCAGCAGTGGAACTCTCTGCTCCGGAGTGTGGTGGAGGCTCCTTCTTTGGAAGCTTTTAAGCAGAGGCTGGATGGCCATTTGTCAGGGGTGCTTTGAATGCAATATTCCTGCTTCTTGGCAGAATGGGGTTGGACTGGATGATGGCCCAGGAGGACTCTTCCAACTCTAGGATTCTATTATTATTATTATCATCATTATTATTATTATTAAGCAGAGGCTGGCCATCTGTCAGGGGTGCTTTGAATGCAACATTCCTGCTTCTTGGCAGAATGGGGTTGGACTGGATGAAGGCCCAGGAGGTCTCTTCCAACTCTAGGATTCTGATTCTTCCTTCCTTCCTCCTCTCAGCCCCCTTCCCTCCCCTTCTCCCCCCCCCCCCCCGGGACTCCATCACCCAGAATCCCTGACCTTGGCTCAAGAAAGCTGAGGCTTCTGGGAGTTGAGGTGAGCGGGGGGGGGGGGGTGGCCTGTGGCCTTGGAACCCCCACTACAGAGAGTGGAGGGAATCCCCCCCTTGGACTACAACTCCTATCATCCCTGCAGAAGGGCCTGGCACCAAGATTGGGGATGCTGGGAGTTGGAGTCCCAGAGAAAGGAGTCTCCCAAAGCCTGAAGGCAAAGCCCCTCTTCCTCATGGCATCTTTCCTTTCCCCCTTCCTTCCTTTTTTTTCCTTCCTTCCTCCAGGCTCCAGATCTGCCTGGATGTAGGCCAGAGTAGAGAGAGGAATCCCTCCCCAAGGAAGGAAGGAAGGAAGGGAACCCGGAGGGGGCTCCGCGGCCTGGCTGGGAAACTCACCTCAGGAACCAGAGCCAGCTCCCAGGAGGGAGAGAGAGAGAGAGGAGCTCTTCCTCGACGGGACTCCCCAGAGCCAAGATGGCGGAGGGACTGGGACACAGCCAGAGGCCTTCTTCCGGAAGTGAGCCCTGAGGGAAGTGCGTCACTACCGGTGAGGAAGGCAAGGAAGGCGGGGCTTAGCCATCAAAACAATCCAAACAAGAGGATGGTGGCTGCAAAGGGAGGGCCAGCCAGCCAGCTGGCGAAGGGGCTGATAGGTTTGGCTTTTCCCACCATCCTCCCTCCTTTTTTTCCTTCCTTCCCTCCCTTCCTTTCTTTTTCCCGTTTCTTTTTTCCTTCCTTCCTTCCTTCCTTTCTTTTTTTCCTTCCTTCCTCCCCTCCTTCCTTCCTTTTTTCCTCCCTTCCTTCTTTCCTTCCTCCCTCCCTTTCTTTTTTTCCTTCCTTCCTCCCCTCCTTCCTTTTTTCCTTCCTTCCTCCCCTTCTTCCTTTCGTTTTTCCTTCCTTCCTCCCCTCCTTCTTTCCTTCCTTTTTTGCCTTCCTTCCTCCCCTCCTTCCTTTCTTTTCTCTTTCTTTCCTTCCTTTCTTTTTTCCTTCCTTCCTTCCTTCCTTCCTTCCTTCCAGCCCTCCTTCCTTTTTCCTTCCTTCTTTCCTTTCTCCCTTCCTTTTCCCACTCTTCCTTCCTTTTTTCATTCTTTCTTTCTTTCATTCATTCCTTCCTCCCTTCCTTTTTTTTCTTTCCTTCGTCTCTCCCCTCCTTCCTTCCTTTCTTTTTTCCTTCCTTCCTTCATTCCTTCCTCCCTTTTTTTCTTTCCTTCTTTCCTCCCCTCCTTCCTTTCTTTTTTCCTTCCTTCCTTCCTTCCTCCCTTCCTTTATTCCTTCCTTCTTTCCTTCCTTCCTTTTTTTTCATAGAATCATAGAATTAAAGTTGGAAGAGACCTCATGGGCCTTCCTCCCTCCCAGTCCAACCCCATTCTGCCAAGAAGCAGGAATATTGCATTCAAATCACCCCTGACAGATGGCCATCCAGCCTCTGTGTAAAAGCTTCCAAAGTGGCGCCTCCACCACACTCCAGGGCAGAGTTCCACTGCTGGAACGACTCTCACAGTCAGGAAGTTCTTCCTCATGTTCAGATGGAATCTCCTTCTTTCCTTCATTTTTTTCTTCCTTCCTCGCCTCTTTCTTTCCTTTCTTTTTTCCTTCCTCCCTTTCTTTTTTCCTTCCTTTCTTTTTTCCTTCCTTCCTTCTTTTCCATCCTCCTTCCTTTCTTTTTCCTTCCTTCTTTCCTTCCTTCCTTCCTCCCTTTCTTTTTTTCCTTCCTTCCTCCTTCCCGTCTTTTTTTTCCTTCCTTCCTTCGTTCTTTCCTCCATTCCTTCGTTCTTTCCTCCTTTCCTTCCTTCCTTCTTTCTTTCATTTTTTCCTTCCTTCCTCCCTCCCTTTTTTCCTTCCTTCATCCCTTCCTTTTCCTTCCCTCCTTCCTTCCTTTTTTCCTTCCTTCCTTCCTCATCTTTGAATAAAACTGACTTTTTGTTACATGAATTTACTCCTAAATCGCTTTCTCTCTTGGCCCCTTTGTGTCCAGGTGGCTCTTCCAGCTCCAAGACCTACATGTTTTGAGAAGTAAGTCTCCCGAGACCTGAAGGCAAAGGCTTTCTTCTTCGTAGCATGTAGAATACATGTTTGTGTCTTCATCCCTGGAGACAAGGATCAAGGATATATTAACCCAGTGTCCAAAATGCAGGAAGATTTAATTGGTTTTATTGTTTTAAAGGGTTTATTATAAAATAAATTATTTACAAATTACATGAAGTTGTTGGGAGTGATCCGGAGTTTCGGAGTACAGTCACTGTAGGCAGATGACGTTCAGCTCTACTACTCCTTTCCACCTACTGCTAAGGAGGCTGTTCAGGTCCTGAACGAGTGCTTGGCAGCTGTACCAGACTTGATGAAGGTGAACAAATTGAAACTGAATCCATACAACACAGAGGTTTTCCGTAAGGCCAAACACTCCATGTTGGGTTGCCTTTGAAGCTTCAAATAGTCCAATAGCTAGATTGCTGGCCAGTCTGCTACCGAGCACAAGGCACTAGTTGTGGCAGGCAGGCAGGCTGGCAGGCAGACTTTAAACCCAGGCAAGAGGTAACTTTGGCCTGGCCCAAAGATGTTGTAGGGCGCACACAAACCAACCAGTGTCTCCCAGTCAGTTTCACTTACGAAATGAATTGTTAAAAAATTGACCAAACAGTTTCCCAACACTAATTCTTCTCTCCCAAATGCTTCCCCTATGTTTGGGCAGCTTGGGTGTGATCTTGGACTCGTCGCTGAGCCTGGAACCCCAGGTTTCAGCAGTGACCAGGGGAGCATTTGCACAGTTAAAACTTGTGCGCCAGCTGCGCCCGTACCTTGGGAAGTCTGACTTGGCCACGGTAGTCCATGCTCTAGTCACATCCCGTATAGACTACTTGCAACGCTCTCTACGTGGGGTTGCCTCTGAAGACTGCTCGGAAGCTTCAAATGGTCCAACGATCAGCAGCCAGGATGCTAACAGGAGCGGCACTCAGGGAACATACTACTCCTCTGTTGCACCAGCTCCACTGGCTGCCAATTTGCTACCGGGCACAATTCAAAGTGCTGGCTTTGGCCTTTAAAGCCCTAAACGGTTCTGGCCCGACTTACCTGTCCGAACGCATCTCCTCCTATGAACCAGTCAGGACATTAAGATTGTCTGGGGAGGCCCTGTTCTTGATTCACAAGCACGCCTGGCAGGGATGAGAGACAGGGTCTTCTCAGTGGTGGCCCCTCGGCTGTGGAACGCCCTTCCTGCAGATATCAGATTGGCCCCCTCCTTGCTGGCATTCCGGAGGAAAGTGAAGACCTGGCTGTTTGAACAGGCATTTGACTAGGCAGTGTGATTGATTGATTGATTATCGGAGCACGAAATAATGGATAACGAGTTTGGATTCTGATTTCATTGATGAGACCTCATGGATTTGTTATATTGATGTACTGATGTATTGATGCTGATGTTTAACGATTTGTGATGCTATTGCTTTTAAATGCTTGATTTTGTATTGTGTACACTGAAATTGTTAACTGCTCTGAGTCGCCTAAGGGCTGAGAAGTGCAGTATACAAACAAAGTAAGTAAGTAAATAAATAAATAAATTATCTCTATCTCCAAATGCTTTATGCCTTTCTTCCTTCTCCCTCTTTCTCCCTCCCTCTCACAAACATACCCGGCTCCCTCAGCCATTCCCTAGAGCCCTTCTCTGGAGGCATTCTATCATTTCAAAATCCTGCTTGATTTATGCTGCCTGGAACTGGATGCAGAGTCTTTCCGGTGGAGGTCAGATCATAGTATATAAGAGAGTTGACTAAAACTTACCCGGATCTAGACCTCACGCTCCCATTGGGACAGCCTAGAATCACACTGGCTTTTTTTTAAAGCGGATGTAGCACACTTTATTTAAAAAAATAATTTTTATCCAAAGACAAAAAACAAAACAAAGCATGTTTACGCAAATTACAGTTTTGGTATTTAATGTTTTTTGCATAAATTATAATGTTGGTACTATAAAAAAAGTACTACTTAACAAATGTAAAGTGAAGGACACACACCTTGCACAATAACAGCGAAACGCTAGTATATGAACCTCTCACTCACTATATGATTTCTATCTCTGTTCATTTAAATGCTGTTCTATTGTCCACCTCGACTAATTCATGAATCTTCATAAGCCACTCTCATCATTCTTTGCCTTCCATTCTCTGCAGTGAGGGAGATGTGCTGTGCATCCTAATGGACCCTTTGCCAAAGGTGGGGATTAAACAGTATAAAATAGAAAGCAACAGATATCTATGTATCAATGTAGAAGTGTTAAGTTATTCAATAACTAAATCAATCAAAACACTGATATCATATATAATAAAAGTATTATTGTATCAGTACCATGGACAAAATATACAGAAACAACAGTTATTCAACCAAGTAAAACATCCATAATAAACATTTTCAAGTGTGAGCAAAAACCCACGGAGAAGAGTCCCCTTATAAAGATACAGAAAAGGAAAAGAAATTGGAAACCATTTTACGAGATCGGCGATTCTAAAAATTTGGGAGAAATATAAGAAGAAACTTTACAGTAAAACACCTCTCTGGATATCGCCATTACAAGCGGGTCAGAGAAGGTGTATGGCAGTGTTTCTCAACCTGGGGGTCAGGACCCCTGGAGGGGTCACAAAGGGATGTCAGAGGGGTCACCAAAGACCATCAGAAAACATAGTATTTTCTGTTGGTCATGGGGGTCTCTGTGTGGGAAGTTTGGCCCAATTCTATCATTGTTGGGGTTGAGAACGCTCCTTGATTGTAGGTGAACTATAAATGCCAGCAAGTACAACTCCCAAATCTCAAGGCCTATTTTCCCAAAACCCCACGAGTGTTCACATTTGGGCATATGGAGTATCCGTACCAAGTTTGGTCCAGATCCATCATTGTTGGCGTCTAGAATGCTCTCTGGACGTAGGCGAACATCAACTCCCAAACTCAAGGTTAATGCCCATCAAACCCTTCCAGTATTTTCTGGAGTTCTGTGTGCCAACTTTGGTTTAATTCCATTGTTGGTGGGGTTCAGAATGCTCTTTGTTTACAGGTTAACTATAAATCCCAACAATTACAACTCCCATATGGCAAAATCAATCCCGCCGCCAACCCCACCAGTATTCAAATTTGGGCATACTGGGTATTTGTGCCAAATTTGCTCCAGTGAATGTTAATACATCCTGCAGATCATTATTTACATGTTGATTCATAATATTAGGGTTATGTTTGGGGGTCACCACAACATGAGGAACTGTATTAAGGGGTTGCGGCATTAGGAAGGTTGAGAACCCCTGGTGTATGGGATGGAATGAGTGGCCAATTTATAAAGAAATACTGAAAAAAGAGCAAGGAGAATTAATACTAAAAGCACAATATGAGCTAAATACTATAACCAGAGAGCCTCCTGGCTACAATATTGGCAAATTAAGGAGAAATATAAACTAGATAAAAAATTAGGTTTTACACAGCAAAAAAACTTTTGGGATAAAATTATGGAGACAGAGACTAAACTAATAACAAAGATATATAAAAAATTAATAGAGTGGTCTATGGAGTCAAAAGAAGAAGAAAAATTACATGAAAAGATGGAACGAAAATATAGGAAAAATATATATAAAAAAAAAAGAGTGGGAGGAAATTTGGAAGAAGAAAATAAAATTTACATACGCATCAGACCTGAAAGAAAATTGGGTCAAGATACCACAAAGATGGTATATGACTCCGAAAAATTTGGGAAAAATCTACAATAATTCAAGCACAACCTGCTGGAAATGTAAAGTAAAAGAAGGCTCTTATTACCACATGTGGTGGACATGTGACAGAGCAAAAGAATATTGGAAGAAAATACAAAAAGAGATTCAAATGATGTTAAAAATACAAATACCATGGAAGCCAGAATTATTCTTATTAGGAATGTACGATAAAAACTTAGAAAAAAATTCTTAATCCTAACAGCAGCAAGAATATGCTTCGCAAAAAAATGGAAGCAAGAAGAAGTACCAGAGAAAAATGATTGGCTAATAAAATTTTTAGAAATTAGAAATATGGACAGGCTCACCTTTCTATTGCTGAAAAATAAAGAACCAAGAAGGAAAGAAACAGACTGGAAAGAAGTTACTGAATACCTGAGAAAAAAGAAGATAGAGATTGTGACTTGAAGTTGACAACAAAAGAATGAAACGCAATGAGAGAAGGGAGAGAAGGAAAAGAAAAAGAAGAGAAAACAAATTATAAGATGGTTATATAGAAGACTTCTAAAAGATACCAGGAGGTCGAACACGGTTGCTATCTTTCTTCTATATATATATACACACACACACACACACACACACACACACAAATATATATGTGTGTGTGTGTGTATATATATATATATATCTCACTTTTTTCTCTTTTCTGTTCACCCCTATCTACGATTTTCACCAATATTTCTAATTATTTACTTAGAAACACTCACTTGGTTTTTTCTTTTTTTTTTCTTTCATCATCACGATGATTTTATAAAACTTGTATTTTTATGAAAATTTCAATAAAGATTATTTAAAAAATAAAGATACAGGTCAATTACAGAAAACAAGAGAGATCTAATCATTTAACCCACCTGGGGAAATGGTATATAACCTGAATATCCAAAAGGCCTCTCTCTGAAGTAAAATTCTTTTAAAGTCTTGATGGGTTTGTGTGGTTACCTTTTTTAAAAAGCGCAGAATCTGAAGCTAGTGTGTGTGTGGGATTTCTCACTGAAATGGGAATAAAGAGTAGTCTCAATGGCTTTATTTCTAATGCAGAATTATGTTCAAGAATTCTAATTTTTAAAGTTCTGGAGGTCATGCCTACATATAGCAGTGAACATGGACATTGTATTACATAGATCACTTTCTCTGTATTGCAGTTGGTGAAATTACAAAGTTGTAAGTTGAGTTGCATTGTGTGGTGCACAATACCCACAACTCGTGTGGCCCCTAAGATTAGATTTGCTGATAGTATAGGGGGTTGTAAAGTCAGATCTGATCATCATATCCCTAAGATTTTGGGTTGGTTTGTTGGCTATCATTGGTACATTCTTGCATCCTGGAGTGTCACTGACCAAGTGCCAGTGCTTTCTAATTATTTTCCTGTTTGGAAAATATGTGATTAACCTAAGTGGCCATATAATATGGTCATTAGGTTTCCTAACCATATCGCTTAGTAAATCATTTCTCTCTGTGGACTTTTCTAATAGCAGTATTGATGATACTTGTGGGATGCCCCCTTTTTTTAATTGCTTCTCAAAAGTAATGACCCCCGGTGTGACGTCCTCGGGCGCAGTGGTGTTTCATTTTAATCTTGTAAGTGTGGCATAGAGTAAGTGGGTTTTTAAACTATGATGGTGGTTTACCCCTCAGTCAGCACAAGGGTTTAACCCATTCCACCAGTCCTGCTAAAATAATACAATTGCAGCAACAGAGTCGAAGTAACAATGAACACAAGTTAAGGTCAGGAGTCCAATTGTAGAGCGCTGCAGATCCAGGTCAGGAGCAAGAATAAACAATAGCCAAGGTCCAATAGTCACATGCCAGGAGTTCATTCAGCAGAGCTGATAAAATAATAAGCAGGAAATCAAGAGTATAAACTGAATTCAGATCCCAAAGTCAAGCCAGAAAGTCAGGGATAGAAAGAAAGTCCTGGTTCAAAATGAAACCAGAAGTCAGTACAGAATTTATAATCAACTATTCAGAATACAACAAATTCCAAAAAAGGGTGACAGGTACATGGCTAGAGGCCAACATTCTAACCGAGGGGCCACAGAGCCAAGACGTGAGAAAAGGCTATAAAGATATGACATTATCTGCTACCAAAGAGCTATCCTTTTTCAGAACACTTTTATCCAGAGATCTCACCTGCTGCTCCTTTCAGCAAACCTCCACAGATCATCCTAGACGCCTATGAAGGAGTTCTTATGGTGGAGGCTAGGTGAACCCCTTCGGAGTTTGCTGCAATACTGAGAAAAATCCCCTTCTCAGTGAGACCTGCTCCCAGTAGCCGCAGACCAAGGGGTCCTCAAACTAAGGCCCGGGGGCCGGATACGGCCCTCCAAGATCATTTACCCAGCCCTCGCTCAGGGTCAACCTAAGTCTGAAACGACTTGAAAGTACGCAAAAACAACAACAATCCTATCTCATCAGCCAAAAGCAGGCCAACACTTCCCATTGAAAAACTAATAAGTTTATATTTGTTAAAATTGTTCTTCATTTTAATTATTGTATGATTTTAAGTGTTTTGCACTACAAATAAGGTATGTCCAGTGTGCATAGGAATTCATTCATTTTAAAAATATATATAATCTGGCCCTCCAACAGTTTGGGGACTGTGACCTGGCACTCTGTTTAAAAGGTTTGAGGACCCCTGCTGTAGATCATGGTAGAGAGAGAGAGCCAGGTGCCGGCCTTCCTCTTTCCTTCCAATATTTATTTAAAGAGAGCTCAGAAACTGAAAGGCAGGCCTCCTCCAGCGGCGCATGAGTTCCGTGATGTTTAATGTATGCTGAACATTCTCTACAGCTCTTTCCACATTCCGTGCATTTATATGGCTTCTCCACTATGTGGCTCCTTCGGAAGGAATCTAGATAGTTAATCTGACTACAGATAGTTAATCTCCACATTCTATGCATTTCTATGGCTTCTGTACTGTGTGAGTCATTTGGTAGGTACGCAGATTTTAACTCTGACTGAAGATCTTTCCACATTCCATGGAGTTATGTGGCTTTTCCCCTGTGTGGGTCCTTTGATGGGAACATAGAGTGTCTCTGCGACTGAAGCTTTCTCCACATTCCATGCATTTATGTGGCCTCTCCCCCGTGTGGGTCCTTTGATGGGAACATAGACTGTCGTTGCGACTGAAACTTTCTCCACATTCCATGCATTTATGTGGCTTCCCCCGTGTGCTTCCTTTGATGGGAACGTAGATGTCCACTCTGAGTGAAGCTTTCTCCACATACCATGCATTTATGTGGCTTCTCCCCTGTGTGGATCCTTTGATGGGAACGTAGAGTGCCACTCTGACTGAAGCTTTCTCCACATTCCATGCATTTATGTGGCCTCTCCCCTGTGTGGGTCCTTTGATGGATACGCAGACTTGAACTGTGACTGAAGCTCTTTCCACATTCCATGCAGTTATGTGGCTTCTCCCCTGTGTGGATCCTTTGATGGGAACGTAGAGTGCCACTCTGACTGAAGCTTTCTCCACATTCCATGCATTTATGTGGCCTCTCCCCCGTGTGGGTCCTTTGATGGATACGCAGACTTGAACTGTGACTGAAGCTCTTTCCACATTCCATGCAGTTATGTGGCTTCTCCCCTGTGTGGGTCCTTTGATGGGAACGTAGACCGTCACTGCGACTGAAGCTTTCTCCGCATTCTCTGCATTTATGTGGCTTCTCCCCCGTGTGGGTCCTTTGATGGGAACGTAGACTACCACTCTGACTGAAACTTTCTCCACATTCCATGCATTTATATGGCTTCTCCCCTGTGTGGGTCCTTTGATGGGAACGAAAACTGTGTCTCCGACTGAAGTTTTTTCCACATTCCATGCATGTATATGGCTTCTCCCCTGTATGGGTCCTTTGATGGGAACGTAGAGGGTCTCTGCGACTGAAGCTTTTCCCACAGTCCATGCATTTATATGGCTTCTCCCCTGTGTGGATCCTTTGATGCGAACATAGAGTGCCACTCTCACTGAAGCTTTCTCCACATTCCATGCATTTATGTGGCCTTTCCCCTGTGTGGACCCTTTGATGGATACGCAGACTTGAACTGTGTCTGAAGCTCTTTCCACATTCCATGCAGTTATGTGGCTTTTCCCCTGTGTGGATCCTTTGATGGGAATGTAGACCGTCACTGCGACTGAAGCTTTCTCCACATTCCAAGCATTTATAAGGCTTCTCCCCTGTGTGGGTCCTTTGATGGCTACGCAGTCTGTTATGCTGACTGAAGTTCTTTCCACATTCCATGCATGTATATGGCTTCTCCCCAGTGTGGGTCCTAAGATGGGAATGTAGAGTGCAACTCTGACTGAAGCTTTCTCCACATGCCATGCATTTATGTGGCCTCTCCCCTGTGTGGGCCCTTTGATGGATACGCAGACTTGAACTGTGACTGAAGATCTTTCCACATTCCATGCAATTATGAGGCTTTTCCCCTGTGTGCTTCCTTTGATGGGAACGTAGAGTGCCACTGCGACTGAAGCTCTTTCCACATTCCATGCATTTATATGGCTTCTCCCCTGTGTGCTTCCTTTGATGGTAACATAAACTGCCACTCTGACTGAAGCATTTTCCACATTCCATGCATTTATATGGCTTCTCCCCTGTGTGGATCCTTTGATGGGAATGTAGACGGTCACTCTGACTGAAGCATTTTCCACATTCCATGCATTTATAAGGCTTCTCCCCTGTGTGGGTCCTTTGATGGGTATGCAGTTGGTTATGCTGACTGAAGTTCTTTCCACATTCCATGCATGTATATGGCTTCTCCCCTGTGTGGGCCCTTTGATGGATACGCAGACTTGAACTGTGACTGAAGCTCTTTCCACATTCCATGCAGTTATGTGGCTTCTCCCCTGTGTGGATCCTTTGATGGGAACGTAGAGTGCCACTCTGACTGAAGCTTTCTCCACATTCCATGCATTTATATGGCTTCTCCCCTGTGTGGGTCCTTTGATGGGAACGTAGATTTCCACTCGTACAGAAGCTTTCTCCACATTCCATGCATTTATATGGCTTCTCCCCTGTGTGGGTCCGTTCATGTACAGTAAGAGAACATTTCCAATCAAATTGTTTTCCACATTCCATACACTGATGTAACTTCTCTCCTGTGTCTGATCTAGCATTGGAAAGCAGGGGACTTGCCATTCTTTTATATTTATAATTCAAATATTATGTCAAGCGTTCACAGATATAACCTCCTGAACAGCACCGTTTTTGTATTACTGTAGCCTTCTGCTCACTTTCCCAAGCCTCTTTTTTTTCAGCACAATCTTATCTTCCGCCCTTTAATTGCACAGGTATGTAGCTTGAAATATAGTTTTCTACTACTTATTTTTTGTTGTGATTGCGGTGTATCTTGAAGTCACTTTGAACTGACAGCACTCCTCGGGCAAAGCTCTCACAAGGTCTTCTTCGCAGAACTTGTTCAGAAGTTACCTGCCAGACAAATGAGAGGAAAATGTCTTCAGGAATTGAACAGAGAAAGATCTCATGGAACATGAAGAGGAAGTCTAGTGCTGTAGCAAACCAAGAGGAAGAGGGAAGCTGCCCATTGCCTGGTGACAAATACTTTAACACCTGCACAACAACAAACAGGTACCCTCCTCAGGTACAAAGGGGACGGGGCCACAAGATTCTCTTTCTTTGGTTTCTTACACTGCCAGGTGTTCAGGGAGGGGCCTTTATAATTCTCAGCCAAGGAGGTCCTGGGTCTCTCTCAATTGCAAACTCTAGAATCCTGCAGGAAAGAGGCACAGGACTTCAAAGGGGAAGCACACTCTTCTCCTCCTTGGAAGGCCAGGTGCTAACTTTTCTGAGGTTGCAGGGATTCTTCCTCCGCAGGGCTTTTTGGGCCTTCTCCTTTTGAGTCCACCCTCCCCTCCTGTCTTTGCCGGCCCCTCCACCCTCCTCTTCCTGCCTCCCGAAGGCATTGGCATCCATACCGCCCTTCCTTTGCTCATGAATGGGGAGCGGTGGATGGGTTGCAGCCACCCCAGGCTTCACGTGTTACCTCCAGCTCCACAGTGTGGTGTGTCTGTTTTGAAAAATGTGTTTCTTAAAAACATGAGCTTGTGTTCCTGAAACACAATTGTTAGGTGTTACTATTTTAACATTTTCTTATTAATGGTCTATGAATGGCAATTTATTTAAAAGGAAAGACATTATAATGCAGACCTCAAGCCTGGAATTGCATCAACCTCTGCACCAGGTGGGCTTTGGAAAGAAGGGCAGCACATAATGGAGAGATCGCAGAAGGCCCTTTTAGTTTCCATGGGTGCTCATATTTATACAGGATTCATTTCCATGGAACATTGCTTTTACCTGCACCCTCCCTTTTTATACATCATTTTAAAAAGGGGAGGGGGAGAAAAATAGTGGGGGGGGGGAGACAGGTGACCTCCAGTCTCTCCCAATCTAGTAACAAAGAAAGCTAATATGATGCGCCTCACCCTCTAGACCTCTCTATATTTACTCATTTCTCATATTACATTTCCCTTTTCAATGCTTATTCCAGAAATCTTTGCCTCACCTTTTATGTCCCTTAACAATATTTTAAGAACTCATGTAAATAGAAGAGGTTACAGTCAGCCTGGGAGAAGTTAAAAAGGGGATTTTCCATTTAAAGTAAAGAAGAAGTTATTGAAGACAGTTGCCTGTCCTTCGTGGGCAAGATTATTTATTTATTTATTTATTTAGAACTTTTATATACCGGTCTTCTCACCTCCAACGAGGGACTCCGTGTGGTCAAAAGCCATTGCCTCACTCATCAAATGCCAGATTCCAAAGCCAGGTTTTCACCAACTTTCTAAAGGTCAGTTCTAATCTCCAATGGGATTTACCAGTATCTGGCCACTTGGAGTGCTTCTGGTGTTGCTGCAAGAAGGTCCTCTATTGTGCATGTGGCAGGGTTCGGAAAACACCCAACTAGTTCAGCGGGAGGCAGCCAGACTGCTCACCGGAGCGTCATACAGAGAGCATACCACCTCCCTGTTGTGTCAGCTCCACTGGCTACCGATCCAGTTCCGAGCACAATTCAAAGTGCTGGTTCTGACCTACAAAACTCTATACGGTTCCGGCCCAGTGCATCTGTCCGAACAGATCTCCCTCTACGTCCCACCCCGGAGTCTAAGGTCTTCTGGGGAGGCCCTGCTCTCGACCCTGCCTCTATCACAAGTGAGATTGGCGGGGACAAGGAGCAGGGCTTTCTCGGTGGTGGCCCCACCTGTGGAATTCACTCCCTGGGGAAATTAGATCTGCAACATCGCTCCTTTCCTTTAGGAAAAAACTGAAAACATGGATTTGGGAGGCAGGCATTTGGATAATCGGGCAGATAAAAGGACTTGACAATGATTAGGAAATGATTAATGGAATAGAACTATGGAACTCTGAAAGACGAAGCACTGAGCATGAGAATAGTTTTTTTATAGTTTTTATATATGACATGTTATGTACTGATTGTTTTTAACTGCAATAATTGTTTTAGCCATGGTTTTGTATATTATGTGTAATTTGTATAGGCATCAAATTGTGCCTTCTTTGTAAGCCGCCCTGGGTCCCCCTTGGGGGTTGAGAAGGGCGGGGTAAAAGTAACCAAAATAAATAAATAATGTTAATTGCAGCAATAATATGTTTAATGTATTGTCGAAGGCTTTCATTGCCGGAATCACTGTGTTGTTGAAGGTTTTTCCGGGCTATATGGCCATGTTCTGGAGGCATTTTCTCCTGACGTTACGCCTGCATCTATGGCAAGCCTCAGAGGTAGTGAGGATGCTTGCCATAGATGCAGGCGAAATGTCAGGAGAAAATGCCTCCAGAACATGGCCATATAGCCCGGAAAAACCTACAACAACCCAATAATATGTTTCATGCTTATGTCTATGTTTGATGTGTTTATAGTTTTAACGTTTTTTATCTACAGTTATATGTTATTGATTTAGATATGTGATATTATATATATATATATATATATATATATGAGGTATTGAATTTGCCATTTATTACGTTGTAAACCGCTTTGAGTCCTCCCAGGGGTGGGAAAAGCGGGATAGATATGTAGTTAATAAATAATTAAAACCTATTTCTACACAATGCGCCCTTGAGAGACACACCAGCAAAGGCGAAACACCCACCCCATGTCCCCAAGGAATAAAGGATAGAAAGAAGGAAAGAAGGAAGTAAGGAGGGGAGGGTAAAGGAAGGAAAAGGGAAGGAAGGAAGGGGAGAGAAGAGAAGGAAGGGAGGAAGGAAAGAAGGAAGGAAGGGGAGGGAGGGAGGGCAGGAGAAAGGATGGAAAAAAGGAAGTATAGAAGGAAGAAAGGAAGGAGGGGAGGGAGAAGGAAGGGAGGCAGGGGAGGGGAAAGGAAGGAAAAAGGAAGGAAGGAGAGAGAAGAGAAGGGAGGAAAGAAGGAAGGAAGGGGAGGGAGGGCAGGAGAAAGGATGGAAAAAAGGAAGTATAGAAGGAAGGAAGGTTGGAAGGAAGGAAGGAGGGGAGGAAGGGAAGGGGGAAGGAAGGAATAAAGGATAGAAGGAAGGAAAGAAGGAAGGAAGGAGGGGAGGGAGAAGGAAGGGAGGGGAGGGGAAAGGAAGGAAAAAAGGAAGGAAGGAAGGAAGGAAGGAAGGAAGGAAGGAAGGAAGGAAGGAAGGGGAGAGAATAGAAGGGAGGAAAGAAGGAAGGAAGGGGAGGGAGGGCAGGAGGAAAGGATGGAAAAAAGGAAGTATAGAAGGAAGGAAGGAAGGAAGGAAGGGAGAAAGGGAAGGGGGAAGGAAGGAATAAAGGATAGAAGGAAGGAAAGAAGGAAGTAAGGAGGGGAGGGAGAAGGGAGGGAGGGAGGGGAGGGGAAAGGAAGGAAAAAAGGAAGGAAGGAAGGAAGGGGAGAGAAGAGAAGGGAGGGAGGGAGGAAAGAAGGAAGGGGAGGGAGGACAGGAGAAAGGATGGAAAAAGGAAGTATAGAAGGGAGGAAGGAAGGGGATGTGGAGAGGGAGAGGGAGTCCCCAATGAGTGCGGAGCTGGCCTGGCTGGGGAACCGGCCTCAAGAACACGGGGGGGACTCCACGGCCTGGCTGGGGAACGAAGAAGGAGCTCACCTCACGACTCAGGGCCGGCTCCGAGGAGAGAGAAGATCCCCAAGAGCCAAAGATGGCGGAGGGATTGGGCTCCCCCTTCTTCCGGAAGTGGGCTCAGAAGGAAGTGCGTCACCGCCTCCTCCCCTCCCTCCCGAGCACTTCCTCCTGCCTCTCTGGGAGGCGGAGGCCTCCCTCTCGCTCTACTTCCGCCCGGTCTAAAGATGGCGGCCGCGGAGCAGCTGCCCCAAGGAAGGCGGGGCCTGTGCGTCCAAACAGTAGGATTGTGGCTGCAAAGGGAGAGCCAGCCAGCCAGAGAAGAGGCTGAGTGGGTTGGCATTCCTTTTCTCCCTTTCCTTCCTTCCTTCTATACTTCCTTTCCCCTCCCCTCTCTCTCTCCCTCCCTCCCCTTCCTTCCTTCCTTTTTTCCTTCCTTTCCCCTCCCCTCTCTTCCTTCTCCCTCCCTTCCTTCTATCCTTCCTTATTTCCTTCCTTACCCCTCCCCACTCTCGTTTCCTTCCTTCCTTCCTTTCCCCTTCCCTCCCACTCCTCCCCTCCCTCCTTCCTTTCTTCATTCCTTCCTTCCTTCTATCCTTCCTTATTTCTTTCCATTCCCCTTCCCACTCTCCTTTCCTTCCTCCCCCCTTCCACTCCTCCCCTCCTTCCTTCCTTCCTTCCTTCCTTCCTTCCTTCCTTCCTTCCATACTTCCTTTTTTCCACTTTCTCCTACCCGCCCTCCCCTTCCTTCCTCCCTTCTCTTCTCTCCCCTCCCTCCCTTCCTTTTTCCCCTCCCCTCCCTTCCTTCTCCCTCCCCTCTTTCCTTCCTTCCTCCCTTCCTTCTCTTCACTCCTCTTCCTTCCTTCCTTTTTCCACCTCCCCTTCCTTCCTTCCTTCCTTCTCCCTCCCCTCCTTCCTTTCTCCCTTCCTTCCCTCCCTCCCTCCTTCGTTCCTTCCCTCTTTTCTTCCGTCCTTCCTTCCTTCTATCCTTCCTGATTTCCTTCCTTCCCCCTCCCCTCCTTTCCTTACTTCTTCCTTTCTTTCTTCCTTCCTTCCCTCCCTCCCCCCCTCCTTCTGTCCTTCCTTCCTTCTGTCCTTCCTTATTTCCTTCCATTCCCCTTCCCTCTCTCCTTTCCTTCCTCCCCCCTTCCACTCCTCCCCTCCTTCCATACTTCCTTTTTTCCACTTTCTCCTACCCGCCCTCCCCTTCCTTCCTCCCTTCTCTTCTCTCCCCTCCCTCCCTTCCTTTTTTCCCCTCCCCTCCCTTCCTTCTCCCTCCCCTTTCCTTCCTTCCTTCCTTCCTTCCTCCCTTCCTTCTCTTCACTCCTCTTCCTTCCTTCCTTTTTCCACCTCCCCTCCCTTCCTTCCTTCCTTCTCCCTCCCCTCCTTCCTTTCTCCCTTCCTTCCCTCCCTCCCTCCTTCGTTCCTTCCCTCTTTCCTTCCGTCCTTCCTTCCTGATTTCCTTCCTTCCCCCTCCCCTCCCTTCCTTACTTCTCCCTTTCTTTCTTCCTTCCTTCCCTCCCCCCCTCCTTCTGTCCTTCCTTCCTTCTGTCCTTCCTTATTTCCTTCCTTCCCCCTCTCCTCCCTTCCTTCCTTCCTTCCTTCCTTCCTTCTATCCTTCCTTATTTCCTTCCTTCTCCCTCCCCTCCTTCCTTCCTTCCCTCCCCCTTCCTTATTTCCTTCCTTCCCTTCCCCTCCCTTCCTTTCTTCAATCCTTTATTCCTTCCTTCCCCCTTCCCTTCCTCCTTTCCCCTCCTTCCTACCTTCCTTCCTTCTATACTTCCTTTTTTCCATCCTTCCTCCTGCCCTTCCTGCCTTCCTTCCCTTCTCTCCCTTTCCTTCCTTCCTTTTTCTTTTCCCCTCCCCTCCCTAACTTCCTTCCTTCTCCTCCTTCCTTCCTTCCTCCCTCCCTCCTCAGAGTCCCCTCCCTCCCTCTCTCCTCCCCCCTCCTGGGACTCCATCACCCAGAATCCCCGACCTTGGCTCAAGGCAGCTGAGGCTTCTGGGAGTTGAGGTGAGCAAGGGGGAGGGCTGGGGCCTGGGAATCCCCTCTGCAGAGACTGGGGGGAATGCCCCCCTTGGACTACAACTCCGAACGTTCCAGCAGAAGGCCCTCGAACAAGGTCAAGGATGAATTGGAGTCCCAGAGAAAGGAGTCTCCCAAGCCTGAAGGCAAAGTCCTCTTCCTCATGGCATCCTAAAGGAACAGGGATCACCTGCCTGCCCTGGCTTGACCATGTTCAGGCCACTTTGAATGGCAGGCTGCCATTTAGTTTCCAAGCAAAGTATAAGGTGTTGGTATCAACCTTCAAAGCCATAGATGCCTCCAAGGTCATGTGGCCACTGGCATGACTGCAAGTAGTGCCGTTCCCTTCCCTCCAAAGCGGTACCTATTCATCTACTCACATCAGCATGCTTTCGAACTGCTAGGTTGGCAGAAGCTGGGACTAACAACCAGAGCTCACCCCATCCCACGGATTTGAACCGCCGACCTTCTGGTCAGCAAATTCTAGAGCTTAGCTGTTTAACCCGCTGCTGTTGAAGTTGAACATGACCCCCCCCCCCATAAAAATAGTAACTTATAGTTTTGCTAAGGACAAGGACACCAGATTGGATAATAAGGGTTTAGCCATGGTCAATTTGTCAAGACACTTAACAACAACAAGGACCCTTCCCTTGTTAGATAGTGTGTACATTTAATCAAGGTTTTATGTCCTATGTTTCATATATAGCAGAAGGTAACACATTTATTACTGAGAAACCACCTCCCTTTACACTTATGTACTCTCTTGAACTTCCATGGGACTCTGGTGGGAGGGATAAGTGGGTATGTTTTCTGTATCATGATTTCTATATTTCTCCCTGTGTATCTGACCTTTTCCTGACCCTTTTGCCCTGTTCCCTTTTATTGAAAAAATGTATAAAAATGTAAGAAGCCACCCCCTGTGACCCTGGAAGGAGGAAATACTCAGTTGAAAAGAACCTTATCAAAAGACATTCTTTGCATGGACAATAACAATGGATCGTGACCCCTGGGGCTCAGAGTTGGGCCCCCCATCAGAGACGGTCACTTGGCCTTGATGATCATATCTCTATACGATAAAAGAGGCCTTTGGACAGCCACACTTTGTCCTGATCTGTTACTCATTTAATTCTTCCTCAGTTGAAACTTCAGCCAGATTTCCTCATTGTTCCCATATCTCAGCCCCAAGAAAATCCGGATCTGGCAAGCTTGCCAGACATCAACGTTTATTGCCCTCAATCAAAGACTATAGAATTGGCCGGTTTGCGGGCCCCCGGGACTCACTGACCGCTTGGACACTTCCTATCTTCATAATCCTCTCAAGAATCAATTGTTTCCCTCTCGTCCCCCCTCCTTCTCTCCTGATTCGTTGGGAAGCTGAGGCACCAACTGCAACCATACCTCGTGACGTCTGACTTGACCATTTATTTATTTATTTATTTTGCTTACTTATACCCCGCCCTTCTCACCCCGAGGGGGACTCAGGGTGGCTTACAGGGAAGGCACAATTAGATGCCTAAATCACACAATGAACAATACAAATACAACAATTCAATAGTCAAATTAAAACATCAATACATAATAACATAATAAAGTAATAAAACAATCTCATGTCAGAGTCCATATAACAGTGTCCATGTATCCATTCATTCCATTTGTTCTCGTCTATTGTCAGGTCCTTAAGTTAGTTGTCAGAATGACCAAAAGCTTGGTCCCACAACCAGGTCTTCAGTTTTTTCCTAAACGCTAGGAGGGAAGTTGCCGATCTAATCTCCCCGGGGAGTGAGTTCCACAGGTGGGGGGCCACCACCGAGAAGGCCCTGCTCCTCGTCCCCGCCAGCCTCACTTGTGACAGTGGCGGGGTCAAGAGCAGGGCCTCCCCAGAAGATCTTAAGCTACGAGGTGGGATGTAGAGGGAGATCCATTCGGACAAATACACTAAGGAGCTCCACTGGCTGCCATTTAATTTCCGGTCCGAATTCAAGGTGCGGGTTATCACCTATAAAACCCTAAACAGTTGCCTACCTTCGTGACCGTATCTCCCTCCATGAACCAACTCGGGCCCTCCGTTCTTCTGGGGAGGCTCTTCTTTCGCCCTTGCCAGTCTCACAGACTTGTCTGGTGAGTACAAGGGAGAGAGCTTTTTCCTCTGTGGCTCCCCAACTCTGGAACTCACTACCTAGAAAGATTAGGAAAGCCCCTACCCTAGAAACCGTTAAAAAGAACCTCAAAACCTGGCTCTTCCACTGCGCATTTGGTGAATAGATTTACATCCTCATACCAGTGTTTAGCTTCAAAACACTTTTTTGTTATTGGAGTACATTCCCTCCTATGGGAAAGCTTGGCTCCATAACCTCGACTATAATGAGCTCTCCCCCGCAAATAATCTCTCTCTGTTTTATCTCGCCTGAGTTTTTAATCTGTTCTTAATCCACTTTTCTTTTATCCATTACATGTAGCTTGCCCATGTGATTGTGATTGTGTTTATTGTAATCATATATTGCTATGTCGTCATTTGTTTTATGTAATTGCATTATTATTTTTTATTATTTGCGTTTTCGGTTTTATTTTATGTAATTGTTGTTTTGGGCTTGGCTTCATGTAAGCTGCACCGAGTCCCCATCGAGGAGATGGTGGCAGGGTATAAATAAAGTTTATGATTATTATTAGAGTGCTCACTAACGCTTCCTCTTCCTCTTGGAAAGAAGTGACAAGTGGAGTGCCGCAGGGTTCCCCCCTGGGCCCGGTCCTGTTCAACATCTTTATTAATGACTTAGATGAAGGGCTAGAAGGCATGATCATCAAGTTTGCAGACGACACCAAATTGGGAGGGAGAGCCAATACTCCAGAGGACAGGAGCAGGATTCAAAACGATCTTGACAGATTAGAGAGATGATGGGCCAAAACTAACACAATGAAGTTCAACAGTGACAAATGCAAGATACTCCACTTTGGCAGAAAAAATGAAATGCAAAGATACAGAATGGGGGACAATGCCTGGCTCGAGAGCAGAACGTGTGAAAAAGATCTTGGAGTCCTCGTGGGGAGGAAGGGGAACATGACCCAACAATGTGACGTGGCGGCAAAAAAAGCCAATGGGATTTTGGCCTGCATCAAGAGGAGCATAGTGTCTAGATCTAAGGAAGTAATGCTACCCATGCTCTATTCTGTTTTGGTTAGACCACATCTGGAATATTGTGTCCACTTCTGGGCACCACAATTCAAGAGAGATATTGACAAGCTGGAATGTGTCCAGAGGAGGGCGACTAAAATGATCAAGGGTCTGGAGAACAAGCCCTATGAGGAGCGGCTTAAGGAACTGGGCGTGTTTAGCCTGAA
Source organism: Anolis sagrei (assembly GCF_037176765.1). Taxonomy (NCBI): domain Eukaryota; kingdom Metazoa; phylum Chordata; class Lepidosauria; order Squamata; family Anolidae; genus Anolis; species Anolis sagrei. Next base: position 1,278,977 of record NC_090022.1, on the reverse strand, counting down.
GAAGAGAAGGCTGAGAGGGGATATGATAGCCAGGTATAAATATGTGAGAGGAAGCCACAGGGAGGAGGGAGCAAGCTTGTTTTCTGCTTCCTTGGAGACTAGGAGACAGAACAATGGCTTCAAACTACAAGAGAGGAGATTCCATCTGAACACGAGGAAGACCTTCCTGACTGGGAGAGCCGTTCAGCAGTGGAACTCTCTGCCCCGGAGTGTGGTGGAGGCTCCTTCTTTGGAAGCTTTTAAGCAGAGGCTGGATGGCCATTTGTCAGGGGTGATTTGAATGCAATATTCCTGCTTCTTGGCAGAAGGGGGTTGGACTGGATGGCCCATGAGGTCTCTTCCAACTCTTTGATTCTATGATTCTATGATTATTGTATTTATTTTATTTATTTAGAGCATTTATATTCCACCCTTCTCCTCACCCCGCAGGGGACTCAGGGCGGATTACAATGTACACATATACGGCAAACATTCAATGCCAATTAGACATACAATGTATATACACACACACAGAGGCTATTTAACGTTTTCTGGCCGCCAGGGGAGCTGTCGTTTTCATCGTCCATCTGTGACACTGATGAAGTACTTCCGCATTCCCCGCATGCTTTTGCTGGAGTCTTTTTAATGGCCTCGTAAATTAGTTAAATTACCCTCCCCACACAAGGTGGTACCTAATTTTCCTACTTGACAGATGCAACTGTCTTTCGGGTTGAAAAGGTCGACAACAAGCTACACAATTGGTTGGAAGCTCACTCCGACCCGGGCTGGCTTCGAACTCATGACCTTTTGGTCAGAAGTGATCTTAATGCAGCTGACACTCAGACAGCTGCGCCACAATCCCGGCCCATGAGGTCTCATCCAACTCTATGATTCTCAAGTCTACAAGCTGAACAAGCAAGTATATAATCCTCTAATGACTATTCATGTGACATATGACTAGTGCAGGTTTTTTTTTCTGCCAGGAGCGACTTGAGAAACTGCAAGTCGCTCCTGGTGTGAGAGAACTGGCCATCTGCAAGGACGTTGCTGAGGTGTTCCTGCAAGTATCTCTGCAGATCTTAGAAAACTATTTATTGATTTAAGGCATTATTATTATTTTATTATTATTATTATTTACTTTGCTTCTATACGGCTGTATCTCAAGCCCGAAGGCGACTCACAGCGGTTCACAAACAGTAAAAACAGTAGAAACAGCAGTGGCTCCATACAACATAGAACATACAACATAGAACAGTGTAATTTGGAATGACACTGGAATGAACTAGGACTACGAATTTCGGCTATGACCCCAGGACTTGACGAAGCGGATTTTTAGTATAAGTATATGTTATGTTGTATGTGTCTGGTTTGTATTGTCGTGATTTACTGTACACTGTCTTCTTTGTTGTTGTTCACCGCCCCGAGTCGCCCTCGGGCTGAGAGGGGCGGTCAATAAATACAAGAAATAAATAAATAATAAATAAACAATTGACTTAACACATTATCCATAAATTACCGATAAGCAATTACAATGCACAATTATTACAAAAAACAACCGTACCCAACCTTCTCATCACCCAAGCGTAGTCCAGGTTCGTCGTCCATTGTTCCATTCCTATGTTCCATTACCAGATTGCACTAAATTACTCAAACGCCTGCACAAACAGCCAGGTCTTCACTTTTTTGCGGAATACCATTAGAGATGGTGCCAGTCTAATGTCCGCAGGAAGGGCGTTCCACAGCCAAGGAGCCACCACCGAGAAGGCCCTATCTCTCGTCCCCGCCAGCCGAGCTTAAGAAGCAGGCGGGATCGAGAGCAGGGTCTCCCCGGAAGATCTCAAAGTCCTGGTGGGTTCATAGGCGGAGATGCAGTCAGATAGGTAGCTTGGGCCGGAACCGTTTAGGGCTTTAAAGGCCAACGCCAGCACTTTGAATTCAGCCCGGTAGCAGATCGGTAGCCAGTGGAGTTGGCGCAACAGGGGGGTTGTATGCTCCCTGCGCTCCGCTCCTGTTAAAATCATGGCTGCCGAGCGTTGGACTAGTTGGAGCTTCCGAGCTGTCTTCAAAGGCAACCCCACGTAGAGAGCGTTGCAGTAGTCTAAACGGGATGTAACCAGAGCGTGGACTACCGTGGCCAAGTCAGACTTCCCAAGGTACGGGCGCAGCTGGCGCACAAGCATTGATGTGCTGACTGATATCCAAACAGGGGATTTGTAGCATGGAGTTAGGGTAATTATTTATTATATTTATTATGAATTGCACCAAAATATAGCAGACACCAAGAACTGGGAAGCCCTGGCCCTTGAGTGTTCTAACTGGAGGTCAGCAGTGACCAGCAGTGCTGCGGAATTCAAAGAGGCATGAATGGAGGGCGAAAGGGAGAGGCGTGCCCAGAGGAAGGCAAGTAAGTAAGTAAGTAGCAATCAGCCTGTTTGTGTATGTTTACACACTCTCACACACACACATACATATCAGGGGAGCCTTTCTGGACTGCAGGAAAACACCAGCCAAGCCCTCCCTCTCAATAATTATATTATTATTGAGAGCTGACTTTTGGTGCCTTTTTTTACATGCTTCCAAGCCTTCTCTTTGCCCAAGGAAACCCTACACACCTCCATAAATTATAATAAATATTATTATAACATTGATATAATGAATTATTATGTTGCATTATTATTTAAAGTATATTATTATTATTATTACGTTGAGACCTGACTTTTGGTGCTTTTCTTTACACGCTTCCAAGGGGCAGCTTTCTCTTTGCCCAAGGAAACCCTACACACCTGCATAAATAATAATAAATATTATTATAATATTGATATAATATATTATATTACATTATTATTTAAAGTATATTATTACTATTATTATTATTATTATTATTATTATTATTATGTTGAGACCTGGCTTTTGGTGCTTTTCTTTACACGCTTCCAAGGGGCAGCTTTCTCTTTGCCCAAGGAAACCCTACACACCTGCATAAATAATAATAAATATTATTATAATATTGATATAATATATTATATTACATTATTATTTAAAGTATATTATTACTATTATTATTATTATTATTATTATTATTATTATTATGTTGAGACCTGACTTTTGGTGCTTTTCTTTAGGCACTTCCAAGGAGCAGCCTTCTCTTTGCCCAAGGAAACCCTACACACCTGCATAAATAATAATAAATATTATTATAAAATTGATATAATATATTATATTACATTATTATTTAAAGTATATTATTATTATTATTATTATTATTATTATTATGTTGAGACCTGGCTTTTGATGCCTTTCTTTACTTTCTTTTCAATATTGTTACAATATTGATTTAACAAATTATTATATTACATTATTATTTAAAGTATATTATTACTATTATTATTATTATTATTATTATTATTATTATTATTATTATGTTGAGACCTGACTTTTGGTGCTTTTCTTTACGCGCTTCCAAGGGGCGTCCTTCTCTTTGCCCAAGGAAACCCTACGCACCTCCATAAATAATAATAAATATTATTATTATATTGATATAATAAATTATTACATTATTATTTAAAGTATATTATTATTATTATTATTATTATTATTATTATTATTATGTTGAGACCTGGCTTTTGGTGCCTTTCTTTATGTGCTTCCAAGGGCGTCCTTCTCTTTGCCCAAGGAAACCCTACACACCTCCATAAATAACAATAAATATTATTATAATATTGATATAATGAATTATTACATTATTATTTAAAGTATATTATTATTATTATTATTATTATTATTATTATTATGTTGAAACCTGGCTTTTGATGCCTTTCTTTACTTTCTTTTCAATATTATTATAATATTGATTGAACAAATTATTATATTACATTATTATTTAAAGCATATTATTATTATTAGTATTAGTATTATTATTATGTTGAGACCTGACTTTTGGTGCTTTTCTTTACGCGCTTCCAAAGGGCGTCCTTCTCTTTGCCCAAGGAAACCCTACACACCTCCATAAATAATAATAAATATTATTATAATATTGATATAATGAATTATTATATTGCATTATTATTTAAAGTATATTATTATTATTATTATTATTATTATTATTATTATTATGTTTTGATGCCTTTCTTTACTTTCTTTTCAATATTATTATAATATTGATTTAAGAAATTATTATATTGCATTATTATTTAAAGTATATTATTATTATTATTATTATTATTATTATTATTATTATTATTATGTTGAGACATGACATTTGGTGCCTTTCTTTATGTGCTTCCAAGGGGCGGCCTTCTCTTTGCCCAAGGAAACCCTACACACCTCCATAAATAATAATAAATATTATTATAATATTGATATAATAAATTATTACATTATTATTTAAAGTATTATATTATTTATATTATTATTATTATTATTATTATTATTATTATTATTATGTTGAGACCTGGCTTTTGATGCCTTTCTTTACTTTCTTTTCAATATTATTATAATATTGATTTAACAAATTATTATATTACACTATTATTTAAAGTATATTATTATTATTATTATTATTATTATTATTATTATGTTGAGACATGACATTTGGTGCCTTTCTTTACTTTCTTTTCAATATTATTATAATATTGATTTAACAAATTATTATATTACACTATTATTTAAAGTATATTATTATTATTATTATTATTATTATTATTATTATTATTATTATTATTATGTTGAGACCTGGCTTTTGATGCCTTTCTTTACTTTCTTTTCAATATTATTATAATATTGATTTAACAAATTATTATATTACATTATTATTTAAAGTATTTTATTATTATTATTATTATTATTATTATTATTATTATTATTATGTTGAGACCTGGCTTTTGGTGCTTTTCTTTATGTGCTTCTAAGGGGCGGCCTTCTCTTTGCCCAAGGAAACCCTACACACCTCCATAAATAATAATAAATATTATTATAACATAGATATAATAAATTATTATATTGCATTATTATTTAAAGATTATTATTATTATTATTACGTTGAGACCTGGCATTTATTTATTTATTTATTTATTTGGTTTACTTTTACCCCGCCCTTCTCACCCCGAAGGGGACTCAGGGCGGCTTACACATCCAAGGCACAATTCGATGCCCATAACATAGAACAGCAATAAAACAAAATAACACAATTTAACAATCAACAGCAATACATTACATATATACCCGATAAAACCAATAAAAATTTCATACAAACCGAAAGAAACCAATTACTCCTTATTGCCGGTCAATGTTCGCTATCTCATAGTTCAGAGTTTCCTTCCACATTTATCAGTCCTGCCGGTCCTATTTGTCTGGTTGTCCTTACCTAGTTAGCAGATTGCCCGAAGGCCTGGTCCCACAACCACGTCTTTACCTTTCTCCTGAAGGAAAGGAGTGATGTCGATGCCCGGATATCCACTGGGAGCGAGTTCCACAGGTGAGGGGCCACCACTGAGAAGGCCCTGCTCCTCGTCCCCACCAGCCTCGCTTGGGAAAGCGGTGGGGTTGAGAGCAGCGCCCCCTCAGATGATCTTAAATTCCGTGGTGGGACGTAGAGGGAGATACGTTCGGGCAGATACGCTGGACCGGAACCATACAGGGTTTTGTAGGTCAAAACCAGCACCTTGAATTGGGCTTGGAACTGAACCGGCAGCCAGTGGAGCTGACATAGCAGAGGGGTGGTGTGGTCTCTGTATGTCGCCCTGTATGTCCAGCAAGCAGCAACTGGCTGCTGCTCGCTGGACAAGTTGAAGTTTCCAAACCGTCTTCAAGGAAAACCCCACGTAGAGTGCGTTGCAGTAGTCTATTCGGGATGTAACAAGAGCGTGGACCACTGATGCCTTTCTTTACTTTCTTTTCAATATTATTACAATATTGATATAATAAATTATTATATTACATTATTATTTAAAGTATATTATTATTATTATTACTATTATTATTACTATTATTATTACTATTATTATTACTATTATTATTATTATTATGTTGAGACCTGACTTTTGGTACATTTCTTTACGCGCTTCCAAGGAGCAGCCTTCTCTTTGCCCAAGGGAACCCTACACACCTGCATAAATAATAATAAATATTATTATAACATTGATATAATGAATTATTATATTGCATTACTATTTAAAGTATATTATTATTATTATTATTATTATTATTATTATTATTATTATGTTGAGACCTGGCTTTTGGTGCTTTTCTTTACATGCTTCCAAGGGGCGTCCTTCTCTTTGCCCAAGGAAACCCTACACACCTCAATAAATAATAATAAATATTATTATAATATTGATATAATAAATTATTACATTATTATTTAAAGTATATTATTATTATTATTATTATTATGTTGAGACCTGGCTTTTGGTGCTTTTCTTTATGTGCTTCCAATTGCCCAAGGAAACCCTACACACCTCCATAAATAACAATAAATATTATTATAATATTGATATAATGAATTATTACATTATTATTTAAAGTATATTATTATTATTATTATTATTATTATTATTATTATTATTATGAGACCTGGCTTTTGATGCCTTTCTTTACTTTCTTTTCAATATTATTATAATATTGATATAATAAAATATTATATTACATTATTATTTAAAATATATTATTATTATTATTATTATTATTATTATTATTATTATTATTATTATGTTGAGACCTAACTTTTGGTGCTTTTCTTTACATGCTTCCAAGGGGCAGCCTTCTCTTTGCCCAAGGAAACCCTACACACCTGCATAAATAATAATAAATATTATTATAATATTGATGTATTGATATAATAAATTGTTATATTACATTATTATTTTATTTTTATTATTATTATTATTATTATTATTATTATTATTATTATGTTGAGACCTGGCTTTTATTATTTAATGTATATTATTATTATTATTATTATTATTATTATTATTATTATTATTATTATTATGTTGAGAGCTGCTTGCAGACCTCCAGAGAAGGAAGGGAGGGGACCTTCCCAGTGAAGAGGGAGCCAAACACAGCACTGTGTGGCTTCAGCCAAGATCAGCCAATGGGAATTCGCCTCCATCTCTGGCGTCATCAGTCTCTGGGCAGAAACCCCTGGGGTTCGTGCACAGGTTCCCCAATAGAAACTCTCCTCCCTTGGGGCGTCATCAGTCTCTAGGCAGAGTCGCCCCTGGCTTGATTCTCTGCCGTTCTGCCAATGGGAATTCGCCTTTATCTGCAGCGTCATCAGTCTCCTGGCAGAAGCTCCCCTACTTCACGCTCATGTTCCACCAATGGGAATTCGCCTTTATCTGCAGCGTCATCGGTCTCTAGGCAGGAATCTCTACCAGTGTTTTTCAACCTTCTTAATGCCTCCACCTCTTAATACATTTCCTTCTGTTGTGGTGACCCCCAACATTTGGGGGGGGGGGGGATGATTTTGTCATTTGGGAGTTGTAGTTGCTGGGATTTATAGTTCACCTACAATCAAAGAGCATTCTGAACTCCACCAACAATGGAATTGAACCAACCTTGGCACACAAAGACCCCCATGACCAACAGAAAACACTAGAAGGGGTTGGTGGGCATTGACCTTGAGTTTCGGAGTTGTAGTTCACCTACATCCAGAGAGCACTGTGGACTCAAACACTGATAGATCTGGACCAAACTTGCCACAGATACTCAATATGCCCGAATGTGAACACTGGTGGAGTCTGGGAAAATAGACCTTGACACATGGGAGTTGTAGTTGCTGGGATTTATAGTTCGCCTACAATCAAAGAGCATTCTGAACTCCACCAATGGTGGGATTCAATCAGTCTTGGCACTCAGAACTCCCATGACCAACAGAAAATACTGGAAGGGTTTGGTGGGCATTGACCTTGAGTTTGGGAGTTGTAGTTCACCTACAACCAGAGAACACAGTGATGGATCTGGACCAAACTTGGCACAGATACTCCATATGCCCAAATGTGAACACTGGTGGAGGTTGGGGGAAATAGTCCTTGACATTTGGGAGTTGTAGTTGCTGGGATTTATAGTTCGCCTACAATCAAAGAGCATTCTGAACTCCACCAATGATAGGATTGAACCAAACTTGGCACACAGTTCTCCCATGACCAACAGAAAATACTGGAAGGGTTTGGTGGGCATTGACCTTGAGTTTGGGAGTTGTAGTTCACCTACATCCAGAGAGAGCTGCGGACTCAAACAGTGATGGGTCTGGACCACATTTGGCACCAATACTCAATATGCCTGAATGTGAACACTGGTGGAGTTTGGGGAAAATAGACTTTGACACTTGGGAGTTGTAGTTGCTGGGATTTGTAGTTCAGCTACAAAGAGCATTCTGAGCCCCACCAAGGACACAATTGGGTCAAACCTCCCACACAGAACCCCCATGGGTTGTAAGTTTTTCGGGTTTTCTGGCCATGTTCCTGAAGCATTCTCTCCTGACATTTCGTCTGCATCTGTGGCAGGCATCCTCAAAGGTTCTGAGGTCTGTTGGAAACTAGGAAAATTGGGTTTATATCCCTGTGGAATGATGCCCAGGGTGGGAGAAAGAACTCCTGCCTGTTGGAGGCAAGTGTGAATGTTTCAGTTGGCCACCTTGATTAGCATTTGATGGCCTTGCGGTTTTCAAAGGTGCTTCTTACTGCCTGGGGGAAGCCTTTGTTGGGAGATGATCGTTTCTTGTCTGGAGCTCCCCTGTTTGTACAGCATCTGCTGGTTCAGGGTCAGGCTAACCTGTCTCAGACTGGCCTGTCTGCAAATCACTCTGCTTGAGAAGGGGAGGGGGCCCATGGTGGGAGAATATGCAGTCCATCCACAGTCTGACTTGGCCACGGTAGTCCACGCTCTGGTTACATCCCGTTTAGACTACTGCAACGCTCTCTACGTGGGGTTGCCTTTGAAGACGGCTCAGAAGCTCCAACTAGTCCAACGCTCGGCAGCCATGATTTTAACAGGAGCGGAGCGCAGGGAGCATACAACCCCCCTGTTGCGCCAACTCCACTGGCTACCAATTTGCTACCGGGCTCAATTCAAAGTGCTGGCATTGACCTTTAAAGCCCTAAACGGTTCCGGCCCAAGCTACCTATCTGACTGCATCTCTGCCTATGAACCCACCAGGACTTTGAGATCTTCCGGGGAGACCCTGCTCTCGATCCCGCCTGCTTCTCAAGCTCGGCTGGCGGGGACGAGAGATAGGGCCTTCTCGGTGGTGGCTCCTCGGCTGTGGAACGCCCTTCCTACGGACATTAGACTAGCACCATCTCTAATGGTATTCCGCAGGAAAGTGAAGACCTGGCTGTTTGAGCAGGCGTTCGAATAATGAGTGCAATGATTGGTTAATGAACACTGGAATGGAACAATGGATGACGAATCTGGATCATGTTTTTCATGATGAGATGATAGTGAATGGCTATTGTAGTAATTGTTTATTGTTTATTGTTTATTAATTGGGTAATGTGTTAAGTTGTTAACTGTTTTTATACTGTAACATTGAATTCTGCTGTCTCTTATTGTTGTGAACCGCTGTGAGTCGCCTTCGGGCTGAGAACAGCGGTATAGAAGTAAGGTAAATAAATAATAAATAAATCCATCCATCCATCTATTTATCTACCCATGCATTTCTCAAGATGGCACTCACATCCAGATAGCCCTGTAACTCCTACCAACAATGGATCAGGACAATTCTTGCTCCCACCCCCCACCCTATGAACAGAAAATGCTGGAGGGGTGGGGGGGATTGACCCAGGACAATGGGAGTTATAGTTACCCGGACACCCAGTGGCCAATGCCGGATCTGAACCAAACTTGTCACATAGCCAACTTTCAATACTGGTGGAGATTGGAGGAAATTGACCATGGGTGTTGGTTGCTGTAGTTCACCCACAATCAAGGAGCACGGTGACTCCCCCCAACAATGGATCTGGACTAAGCCTGGCACACGGGCCCATCGTGGCCAGCTTAAAATACCATTAAAATACCATGTTTCTGCTTTTTGTGTTATGAGATTTATTTTAATTGCTTTGTATTGTATTGTTGCTTCTATTGCTTGTATTGTTGTATTGTGGGCTTGGCCTCATGAAAGCCACACCGAGTCCCATGGGAAGATGGTAGTGGGGTATAAATAAAGTTTATTATTATTATTATTATTATTATTATTATTATTATTATATATTGGGGTTTGGAGGTAATTGGCAGAGGATGATGGGAGGTATAGTCCAGCCACAGCTGGAGAGTCGTGTGAATCCCACCAATGACGGATTTGGTCCAGACTTGACCAAGAGGGGCCCTGGAGGCCAGCTAGTCCACCCCTGCTCTCAGACATGCTGCCCAAGAAAGCGCTAAACTAAAGCAAGGCATGGAGTGTCAGGCCAGGAAGGGGCGAGAAGCATCTCTTTATTGAAAGATTGAAGCGCAGAGAAACAGAGGCATCGAGATCACGGCTAGGGCACAGAAAGAGATGGGATTTGCAGCACCCTTCGCCGAAGGAGGGTCAAGTGGGGTCTCAAGGGACGAGGCTCTTCCCGTCTTGGCGACGGAGGAGGAAGGATGGAAGGTGTTCTCTTCGGAGGAGGTGGAGGCCAATCTCTACTCCATGAGTCCCACTGCGAGGGAGAAGACAGAGGGGACAATTGGGGGGCCAAGAGGCCAATGGGGAGGGAGGGGGTCTTCCAAGGCAGGAGACTATAGGGGACCCCTCCCCCCTGCGCAAAGGGAGCGGCCTCCCTCTGCCATCAGGGAAGCTGGTACTGGCCTGTTCAGTAGACTCTCTTCTACAGTTCCATTTTGGTGGGAAGCCTTAGCATTGAACAGTTGTGTTGCTAGAGTGCAAAATATGGAACCCTGCGCAGACAGTCGGTCAATGCAACTTAAGCAACGTGCAGTCATTGAATTCTTGACAGCAGAAGGTGTCACCCCAAAGGAGATTCATCAGAGAATGCAAGCTCTTTATGGTGATTATGTTGATGTGAGTACTGTACGTCATTGGGTGAGAAAGTTTAAAGATGTTGAGGTGACACCTTCTGCTGTCAAGAATTCAATGACTACACGTTGCTTAAGTTGCATTGACTGATTGTCTGCGCAAGACTCCATAATTTGCACTTTAACAACACAACCATTCAATGCTAAGGCTTCCCACCAAAATGGAACCGTAGAGGAGAGTCTACTGAATAAGCCAGTACCTGCCGCATACCAGTACTGCCATCTGTTGAGGAGTTACAAAGGTGGAGGCATTACTTTTCAATCAACCCTCGTATCTATCTACCCATGCATTTCCCAAGATGGCACTCACATCCAGATAGCCCTGTAACTCCTACCAACAATTGTTGCTCCCACCCACCACCCCCACCCTATGAACAGAAAATGCTGGAGGGGTGGGGGGAATTGACCCAGGACAATGGGAGTTATAGTTCCCCAGGCACCCAGTGGCCAATGCCTTCCAAGGCAGGAGACTATAGGGGACCCCTCCCCCCTGCCCAAAGAGAGCGGCCTCCCTCTGCCATCAGGGAAGCCCACTGCCCCCTACCCCAGTGACTCCTTTCGTCCCAGGGCAGCCGGGAACTGCAACCACAGCTAAGCTCCTGTAGTTGTCGTGTGCCTGTGTTGAGGGGGGGGGGGGGCTGGGGGAGTGTTTTATTATGATTATGTGTATTATGTTTATTGATACAGCATTTATTTCTCTCCACAAAGGAGATTCCTTTCTAGGGCCCTCCCCTCACAGCTTCCTCTCATCATCCGAAGGGGCAGGGGCTACAAAGCAGGGGGTCCTCTGCAATGAAAGGACTCCCCCCCCTCTCTCTCTGGGAATCCCCCCAATGAAAGCTTTAGGCCCCCAAAAGGGAGGAGTGAGCCTTACCTGTTGCAGGGGGCACAATACAGCCTGGAGGGAGAGGAAGGAAGAAGGTTTTGGTCAGGGCCAAAGGATCCCCCAAAGGCAGGACCCCCCTCAAGACACACACAGACACCCCCCCCCCATGGCCCCTTTGCCAGCAGAGACCCCTCTGGGAGTCCATGACTCTGCTGGCTTCATTCCCAGGTTCATAGAATCATAGAATTATAGAATCAAAGAGTTGGAAGAGACCTCATGGGCCATCCAGTCCAACCCCATTCTGCCAAGAAGCAGGAAAATTGCATTCAAAGCACCCCTGACAGATGGCCATCCAGCCTCTGTTTAAAAGCCTCCAAAGAAGGAGCCTCCACCACACACTGGGGCAGAGAGTTCCACTGCTGAACAGCTCTCACTCTGCTATATTTATGGTGGAATCACCCCAACTGAGGGTTATTTTTGAGCCTAACAGCTCAGATTCCCCAATACATAATAACACTAACTAAAGAATTAGAGCTGACATGGTCTATTCAACAAATCAGTGCCTCAAAGAACCTCAGAAACAAGCCTAAAAACAGACAACAAATAATAGATGTTGGGCTGTAATATTGATGAGAGAGAGAGAGAGAGAGAGAGAGAGAGATGGCAAATGGTACACAGAATCATATCATTAAGGAGAGAGAGAGAGAGGGACAGATAGAGATAGCAAATTTTAGACTGATAGATGATAAGTTAATAGATTTCCTTTGGGATGTTGAATCCGTGGTCCTCCCTAAATCACCAAACAGCCCCATCACCTTGGGCTGAGCGTCAGCCATGGAAAGGAGTGCTGGGAATTGCAGTCCCCAAACAAAACTTGGTGCTTCTAGGCTTCTCTCCTCCTCTGGAGACCATGGGTGCCCCCTTCTTCCTTTAGGAAACCAACACCTCTTGGCCTTGGTTCCTCAGCCTGGTCTGGACGGGTCCCCAGAGAAATATGCCAAAATGGCCTCTGGTGAGGGGGATGCTGGGAGTTGCAGCCCAAACACCTGACTACAAGACAGGAGATTCCATCTGAACATTAGGAAGAACTTCCTGACTGTGAGAGCCGTTCAGCAGTGGAACTCTCTGCCCCGGAGTGTGGTGGAGGCTCCTTCCTTGGAAGCTTTTAAGCAGAGGCTGGATGGCCATCTGTCAGGGGTGCCTTGAATGCAATATTCCTGCTTCTTGGCAGAATGGGGTTGGACTGGATGGCCCATGAGGTCTCTTCCAACTCTTTGATTCTATGATTCTATGACCACCCTGAGCTACACTCTACCACTGCGAGGATCTTCAGGAGCGGTCCCCAGAATGCCACACACACAGCCTCACCTTTCTTGACGTAGAGGGAGAGCCCCGCGCCTACAAAGACCACCCCCAGGACCAGGCCCACAATCCCCGTCCACATCTTGTTCTTGGCGGAGTCCGACTGAGGTCCTGCAGAAGAGGAGGAGGAGGAGGAGGAGGAGGAGGAGGAGGAGGAGGAGGAGGAAGCATAGGTTTAAAAAGCGGCAGGGCATCAGTCCCCCCCCAACACCTCCAAAAGCCACATTGGGAAGACCTGTGTGATGGGGATGGTAGGGTCCCTCCTTCTTTGGAGACCCCTGAGCAGAGGGCAGGAGGACCCTGGGGATGCCTTTGGTGCTGAATTGCTTACTCCACTCCACGGAGACTGGGCTGGCAGAGCTGGCGTGCTCCGCTTGGCAGGTGTAGACGTCTCCCTTCTCCGGCTGCGTCTCCAGCAAAACCTGGATCCGGTAAGTCCAGTCTCCATTGTCGATGATAGGAGTGGTCATCACCTCATCCCCCTTTTCCTCGTTCCGGTTCCTGAACCACCGGACTGTGATCTTGGCTGGAAAAAAGTGGTCCACGGTGCAGATCAGCATGGTGTTGCGGGAGGAGGAGGAGCCCCCATAGCCATTGGGGGCAATCATCATCTTGGGCAGAACTGGAGTGGAAAGAAGCAGAGGAAAGGATGTCCCAAACCCACAGTCAAGTCAAAGAGGACGTCAAGTGAAAGGAGGGGGTTGTGATTGGAATGGTCCAATCTGCCTGCTGGCATGGGATGGAGAACCTACTGGAGGACTTGAAGCCATCCATTAAGTAAGATCTATTTGTGTGCTGTGCTGCCCTCTTACGCCACAGGACCCACACAACATGGTTTTTGTGATGTGATCTGGGCCTAGTATGGGATCGTGATGCCCCGATGGCCCCAGGGGGATCCAGAGGGTCCTCAGGGCTTTGGGGAGCTGATGCTTCATGTGTTGCTCTTCATTCTGGATGTCAAAATTATATTTGTGTGTGCAGAGATATAACAAATGCAGCCTCCAAGATAATCAGCAATTCAGCTCAGCACAGCCCACATGAGAAATGACAGTTAAGGCACCAGGTCCGGTCTGATCTCGGAAGCTAAGCAGGGGCAGCCAGAGTCAGCCTTTGGATGGGAGACCAGCAAGGAATCCTGGGGGCTGAGTTTTAGTAGAAGGAGCTGCCAAAGCCTTCTCTGAAGATTCCTGGCCCAAGAAAAACCCCACCAAATTCATGAGATAACCCAGGGAAGCCCTGGCCCTTGAGCACTCTAACTGGAGGTCAGCTGTGACCAGCAGTGCTGCGGAATTTGAAGAGGCACGAACGGAGGGCGAAAGGGAGAAATGTGCCCAGAGGAAGCAGGTACATCAAATCAACCCTAACCGGGATCGCCTTCCACCTGGAAACCAATGTCCTCACTGCAGGAGAATATGTGGATCAAGAATAAGTCTCCACAGCCACCTACAGACCCACCGCCAACAGGACCATCATCTTGGAGGACCACCATCCTTGGATTACGAGGGATCTGCCCATGTTCCAGAAGCATTTTCTCCTGACATTTTGCCCACATCTTGGCAGGCATCCTCAGAGGTTGTGAGGTTTTTGGAAACTAGGCAATATATATATATAGATCTGCGTAATAATGTCCACGGTGGGAGAAAGAACTCTTGTCTGTTGGAGGCAAATGTTAATGTTGCCATTGGCCACCTTGATTAGCATTGAAAAGTCTTGCAGCTTCAAAGCCTGGCTACTTCCTGCCTGGGGGAATCCTTAGTTGAAAGGTGTTAGCTGTCCCTGATTGATTCTTGTCTGGAATTCCCCTGCTTTTTGAGTGTGGCTCTTTATTTGCCGTCCTGATTCTAGAGTTTTTTTAAATTTTGTTCCTTCTCATGGTTTCCTCCGTTCTGTTGACATTGTCCACATGCTTCTTGTGGGTTTCAATAGCTTCCTACTGTTAGTCTGACATGGTGATTGTGAGAGTGGTCCAGGACTAGGAAAATGAACAAAACCTGGTGATCAGTATTCAAGAACTCTAGAATCAGGACAGTAAATAAAGAGCAACACTCAAAAAAACAGAGGAATTCCAGACAGGAAACAATCAGGGCCAGCTAACACCTCCGAACAAAAGGATCCTCCCAGGCAGGATCCTCCCAGGCTTAGAAACTGAAAGGCCATTCAATGCTGATCAAGCTGGGTAATGGCAATATTCACACTTGCCTCCAACAGACAAGAGTTTCTTCTCCCACCCTGGACTTTATTCCACAGGTATACAGTGGGGGGGGGGGGGGGGGGGGGGGAGTATTTAGTCAGATACCAATTGTACAATTTCTCCTACTTTAAAAGATGAGAGAGGCCTGTGATTGACATCATAGGTAGACCTCAACTATGAGAGACATGAGAATTTAATGTTTTTAATGTTTTATGTATGCGTACATGAATTCTTGTCCTGGCACTGAACGTTTGCCGTATATATGCTGCAATCTGCCCTGCGTCCCCTTTGGGACGAGAAGGGCAGAATATAGAGTTGGAAGAGACCTCATGGGCCATCATCCAGTCCAACCCCAATCTGCCAAGAAACTGTAAAATTACATTCAAAGCACCCCTGATCTGATCACCATGCTCAATATATCCCACATGCAGGGGGGTATTGGGATAATGATACAAAAGGTCTGCTAGGGTAGATCCTGACTCCCCCCCCCCCCCCCGAATCAAAATCCTAGCTACAGGCCTGCCTGTCATAGATGCAGATTTATTTATTTTTTTGTTGTGTCAGGAGCGACCTGAGAAATGCAAGTTACTTCTGGTGTGAGAGAATTGGCTGTCTGCAAGGACGTTGCCCAGGGGACACCTGGATGAATTGATGTTATTATCATCCTTGTGGGAGGCTTCTCTCATGTCCCCGCATGAGGAGCTGGAGCTGATAGAGGGAGCTCATCCGCCTCTCCCCGGATTCAAACCTGTGACCTGTTGGTCTTCAGTCCTGCCGGCACAGGGGTTTAACCCACTGTGCCACCAGCTGAAACATCAGGAGAGAATGCTTCTGGAAGAACATGGGCAGGTACCTGAAAAACACCCAGCAACCCAGTGGTTCTGGCCCTGAAAGCTTTCGACAGCACGAAGTGTATTATTATTATTATTATTATTATTATTATTATATCTTCCTTTTAAATTCCTCTCAGGGCTTTGTGGGAAGCTTCTCTCATGTCTCTGCATGTGGAGCTGGAGGTGACATATGGGAGCTCATCATCCTGGTGCTGATAAGGATTGTTTGTTTTTTATTATAATGTGAATGCCTGAATATGCAAAGGCTAGCATTGAACAGATCGCCAGGAAAGCTAAGAGGTCTCTGAGAACATGAGTTGAAAATGAAGTTTCAACAGGAACAAATGCAAGATACTCCACTTTGGCAGAAAAAACGAAATGCAAAGATACAGAATGGGGGACGATGAGGCCTGGCTGGAGAGCAGGATGTGTGAAAAAGATCTTGGAGTCCTTGTGGGGAGGAAGGGGAACATGAGCCAACATGTGAATGTGATGTGGCGGCAAAAAAAAGCCAATGGGATTTTGGCCTGCATCAAGAGGAGCCTAGTGTCTAGATCTAGGGAAGTCATGCTCCCCATGCTCTATTCCGCTTTGGTTAGACCACACCTGGAATATTGTGTCCAATTCTGGGCACCACAATTCAAGAGAGATATTGACAAGCTGGAATGTGTCCAGAGGAGGGCAACTAAAATGATCAAGGGTCTGGAGAACAAGCCCTATGAGGAGTGGCTTAAAGAGCTGGGCATGTTTAGCCTGAAGAAGAGAAGGCTGAGAGGAGACATGATAGCCATGGATAAATATGTGAGAGGAAGCCACAGGGAGGAGGAGGGAGCAAGCTTGTTTTCTGCTTCCCTGGAGACTAGGACGCAAAGGAACAATGGCTTCAAACTACAAGAGAGGAGATTCCATCTGAACATTAGGAAGAACTTCCTGACTGTGAGAGCCATTCAGCAGTGGAACTCTCTGCTCTGGAGTGTGGTGGAGGCTCCTTCTTTGGAGGCTTTTAAACAGAGGCTGGATGGCCATCTGTCAGGGGTGATTTGAATGCGGTATTCCTGCTTCTTGGCACAAGGGAGTTGGACTGGATGATGACCCAGGAGGTCTCTTCCAACTCTAGGATTCTAGGGTTCTATGATTCTATGACTCTTGTCTGCTGGAGCTAGGTGTGAATGTTTCAACTGACTACCTTGATTAGCATACAATGGGCTGACAGTGCCTGGAGCAAACTCTTGTTGAGAGGTGATTAGATATCCTTGTTTGTTTCCTCTCTGCTGTTTTGCTGTTGCAATTTTAGAGTTTTTAAATACTGGTAGCCAGATTTTGCTCATTTTCATGTTTTCCTCCTTTCTGTTGAAATTGTCCACGTGCTTGTGGATTTCAATGGCTTCTAAAAAAAACTCTTTAAAAAACCCTCTAAAATATACCCAGGGGGTGGCCAACCTCCCCCTCCCCCTCCCCCTCCGGGAAAGTCTTGGGCCCCTTTCCTCCTTCCACCCCCACCCCCCTTCCCGACCGGCACAAGGAGGGAGGGGAGGAAGGGATGCTCACTTTTCCTGCCGAGGGCGAAGGGCTCCAAGCCTTCGTAGTTGTGGCGGCAGAAGCGGTCCACGTCGGCCATCTGGGCCCGCAGCAGGTCCGGGTCCCGGTTGAACGTGTCCACGTTGGCCTGGGCCATGGGCGCGAGGGCCACGAACCGGCCCACGTCGCTGTCGAAGCGGACGATGTCCTGCCGGTCGTAGATGGCGCGGAACAGGTAGCGCCCCGGAGCTCCGGAGCCGGTCCCGTTGGGGAAGAAGCACTCGCCCCTCTCTTGGTACAGGAAATGGGCTGCGAGAGAGACAGGCAGAGAGAGAGAGAGAGAGAGAGAGAGAGCGCTGAGGCCCTTGGCCTGGCCCCGTTTCCCCAGGGCCCTCTGCGCCCCGCTCCCCCGGGAAGGAAGGAAGGAAGGAAGGAAGGAAGGAAGGAAGGAAGGAAGGAAGGAAGGAAGGAAGGAAGGAAGGAAGCGGCAGCAGCTCACCTGGGGGAGCGACTGCCGCCGCGGGCAGGAGCAGCGCCCAGAGCCACGCCGCCAAGGGCCAGCCCCTCCCGGAGGGGCCCATCGCCAAAGGAGGAGCAGAGGCCGGCTCTCTCTTTCTTTCCCTCTTTCTCTCTTTCCCTCCCTTCCTCCCTTGATGGCGCCGCCGGGAGAGAGCAGACGGAGCTTTGCCTCTGTCTCGAGCTCGGGACGGCGGCTTTCTGGGGCGGCTCCGGTCCTTAGCCCGGGCGGGTGCCCCTCCTTCCCGGCCAACCAGGCGCAGCGCCCCGCCCGCGTCATCAGTCGCCGGGCAGAGGGGTCCCGAAAGGCACCCCGACGGGCGCTCTTCCTTCTGCCTCACACCTCGGCGCCAGAGAGATGGGCGAGGGGAAGGGCCTAAAGGGCACCCGCTCCGGGAAGCACGGCCCTCGGGGCTCCTTCCCGGAGAGTTCTGCCCGGCAACAGAAGAGTCAGCGGCGGGCCTTTCCCCCATTGGCTGGTCCGCGGCGAGAGGGGCGTGGCGGAGGCGCCGTCCTTTCTTCCGACGGGGCCACTCACTCACTCCTCCGCCCGGCGCCCACCAGCAGAGCCCCGAGGGAGCGAGCGAGCGAGCATGGCCGGCCTGGCTGTTCCCCGCGAGCTGCCCGCACCCCTCACCCTCCTCCTCCTCCTCCTCGCCCTCTCCCGCCCCACCGCCCTCGCCGCGGAAAGTGAGCACTTGGGAGGGGGGGGAGGGTGAGGGAGTTCGGGAGGGGGGTCTTCCTTGCTGGCCGCCCCTCCCCCCGCCAAGAGCGCTGCCCCCAACCCGCCCGCGGCTTCTTCTCCTTCTCCTTCTGGCAGAGGCACCCAACTACGTGAACCTGGCCTTCTTCCAGGAGAGCTTCCCAGGATCGGGGCCCGAGGCGGCGGCGGCGGAGGCGGGCGAGGTCCTGCAGGAGTTCGAGGGCGAGGCCCTCTTCCAGGTGGACTGGGCCCGGAAGAGCGTCTCCTGGAACCTCCCCGAAATCGCCCACTTCGCCTCTTTCGAGGCCGCGGTGGCCCTGGGCAGCCTCGCCACTCTCAAGAACAACCTGGAGGTCTTCACGAAGCTCAGCAACGGGACGCGCGCCCAGAACGGTACAGCCCTGACCCCGTCACCCCCCCCCCCCCCGAGTCCCCCTGCCCTGCCCATCCCCCTCCCCGTCGGGCCCCCTTCTTGGAGGAGAGGCAGCCCTTGCCGGCCTTTCTCACCCACCCACTCACCCTCCCTGGAAGTGTAGGAAAGGAGCCCCCTCTCCTTTTCCTCAACCAAGGCCTTCTTCTCTCCTGGCCAGGAGGTCTCTCCGTCCAGGGAAACTGCCGCTCTGGGCCAGAGTGAAGAGAGGGGGGGCCAGGGGACACTTCCGCCTTGTCTCCTGTGCTAGGCTAATCTATATAAATCAAAATGTCATGTTCGCCTGTGGGATTAACAGAACTCAAAAACCACTGGGGGAATTGGCACCACATTTGGCCACAAGACACCTACTAACCCAAGGAGTGACCATCACTCAAAATATGATTTTGTCATTTGGGAGTTGTAGTTGCTGGGATGTATAGTTCACCTACAATCAAAGAGCATTCTGAACTCCACCAATGATGGAATTGAACCAAACATGGCACACAGGACCCCCATGACTAACAATAGAACACATTAGAAGGGTTTCATGGGCATTGACTTTGGGAGTTGTAGTTCACCTATTATTATTATTATTATTATTAACTTTATTTGTACCCCGCTAGCATCTCCCGCAGGACTCGATGCAGCTTACACGGGCCGAAGCCACAAAACACAATACAATAGAAAACATAACACAACAATAAACAAGCAAATCAAACAATTAAGCAAAATAACCACAATGACAATACATCAAGACACTATTAAAACTGGTTCGGCCATCGCAATGGGGTACAGGGTTAAAAGTGCTGAGATGGCAGGAGGAACGTAGGATTAAGTGCGGTGTGCAGCAACATTGGTTGTGCTAAAGTGCATGTAGGACTTGGGATGGGGATTCCTAATCTGCGAAGGCACATCGGAACAGCCAAGTTTTTAGGTTCCTTCTGAAAACTGCCAGAGTAGGGGCCTGACGAAGCTCTCTTGGAAGGGCATTCCAAAGTCGGGGGGCCGCCACAGAGAAGGCCCTGTCTCGCGTCCCCACCAAGCGCGCTTGCGACGTAGGTGGGATCACGAGCAGGGCCTCCCCAGATGACCGGAGTGAGCGTGTGGGTTCGTAGATGGAAATGCGGTCACGCAGGTAGGGTGGTCCCAAACCGTTCAGGGCTTTGTAGGTGAGCACCTGCACCTTGAATTGGGCTCGGAAAATAAATGGCAGCCAGTGGAGCTCCTTGAACAAGAGGGTTGACCTCTCTTGATAATGAGCTCCAGTTAGCATCCTGGCTGCTGCCCGCTGGACCAATTGTAGTTTCCGAGCCGTCTTCAAGGGCAGCCCCACGTAGAGCGCATTGCAGTAGTCCATTCTAGAGGTGACCAAGGCGTGGACCACCCCGGCCAGATCTGCCTTCACGAGGTACGGTCGCAGCTGGCGCACAAGTCTCAGTTGTGCAAAGGCCCTCCCGGATACCGCCGACACCTGAGCCTCAAGTGTAAGCGAAGAATCCAGGAGGACACCCAAACTGCGGACCTGTGGCTTCAGGGGGAGTGTAACCCCGTCCAACACAGGTTGCCACCCTATACCCCGATCCGGTTTACGATCGACCAGGAGGACCTCTGTCTTGTCGGGATTGATCTTCAGCTTGTTCTTCCTCATCCAGATCGACACAGCGGCCAGGCACTCATCCAGCACCCGAGAAGCCTCCTTGGAATTAGGTGGAAAGGAGTAGTAGAGTTGTGTGTCATCCGCATAGAGATGGCACCCAACTCCAAAACTCCGGATGACCTCTCCCAGCGGTTTCATGTAGATGTTGAAGAGCATGGGCGACAAGATAGAGCCTTGCGGGACCCCACAGGTCAAAGGCCAGGGGTCCGAGCAGGCGTCTCCCAGCTTCACCATCTGGGTGCGTCCCTCCAGGAAGGACCGGAGCCACGACAGAACCGTGCCCCCAAGGCCCATCCCAGAGAGACGACCCAGAAGGATACCATGATCGATGGTATCGAAAGCCGCTGAGATGTCCAGGAGAACCAACAGGGTCACACTCCCCCTGTCCAGCTCTCTGCGGAGGTCATCCACCAAGGCGACCAAGGCTGTCTCGGTGCCATGACCAGGCCTGAAACCAGACTGTGCCTGATCTAGGTAGTTGGTATCGTCTAGGAAGCCCTGGAGCTGCGAGGCGACCACCCGCTCCAGCACCTTGCCCAGAAAGGGGAGGTTGGAGATCGGTCTGTAGTTACTCAGCACCGTGGAGTCAAGGGAAGCTTTTTTGAGGAGTGGACGAACCACTGCCTGTTTCAAACCAGATGGAAAAATCCCTTGCTCCAACGATGCATTGACAATCAACACAAACCAGTCAACCAACCCCTCCCTGGCTGATTTAATGAGCCAAGATGGGCATGGGTCTAGAGATGAGGTGGTCGCTCTCACAGCCCCAAGAATCTCCTCCACGATTTCAGGAAGAACATGCCTAAAAGAATCCCACAAAATTGGACAAGCAGGTACCTCCGTCACCTCTTCAGGCACTGCGATGGAATTGGAGTCGAGCTCGAGGCGTATCTGGGCGACTTTATCTGCAAAATGGTGTGCGAAATCGCGACACCGAGCTGCGGGGTCGTCAGGGACATCCTCCACCGCAGGTGGGTGGAGGAGTTCTCCCACGACCCGAAACCTACATCCAGAGAGCACTGTGGACTCAAACAAGGATGGATCTGGAACAAACTTGGCATGAATACTCAATATTTTTTTTATTTATTATTTATTTTGAGCATTTCTACCCCACCCTTCTCAACCCCCGAGGGGGGACTCAGGGCGGCTTACAAAAAGGCACAATTTGATGCCAGCACAACAATAAAAACATATATCAACAGCACTTTAAACAATTAAACATCAGCTAAAACATCAATTATACATCACAATCCATAAAACCAATCTAATACTCAACGTTCGCCAATCCAGAATCCATAATTCATTCCACATTGTCAAATCCTTATGCCCAAATAGGAACACAGATGGAGTTTGGGGGAAATAGACCTTGACATTTGGGAGTTGTAGTTTGATTTGATTTGGCACACATACCTGATACGCCCAAATTTAAATACTGCTGAAGTTGAGGCTGGATTGATTTTGTCATTTGGGAGTTGTAGTTGCTGGGATTTATAGTTCACCTACAATCAAAGAGCATGCTGAACCTCACCAATGACAGAATTGGGCCAAACTACCCACACAGAACCCCCATGACCAACAGAAAATACTTAAGGCCATCCAACCCAACTCACTTCACCAGGGCAAGAAAATGGAATCAGAGCCCTCCTGACAAAGAGCCATCCAGCCATAGATACAGATAGATGTATATGATTCACACACAGAGAGATATAGTATCATAGATTTGAAAGAAGCCCCTAAAGAAAGACAATGATATGTTGCCTGTTCCAGAGTGGGCAAACCAGATCAACACTCCACATCAACACTGACAAAGACACAGCAAGAAATACAGTTTACCCACAAGCAGAAAGACATTACATATATTAGAAACCAACACTTTCTCTTTACTTTATATTGCAGATCACCAGACTGGGCCACAGCAACGCGTGGCAGGGGGGCAGCTAGTTATATGTATATATATCTTGTAAGCCACTCTGAGTCCCCTTCGGGGTGAGAAGGGCGGCATAGAAATGTCGTGAAGAAAAAAAAGAAATAACCCCCCCACCACCACCACCACCACCACTCTGTAACTCTTCTTTCAAGTCCACAACAGAAATGTATGCCCAAACCCTCAATTCATGGACATACCTTCTGCTGTGCTTGGTTCAGTGACATCAGTTTGAAATTGTTAGGGGAGACCGAGCATATATTCCCTGTCTCCGTTTACACTGCATTTCCCTTTGCAAATACTTTTAGTCCTGGTGTTGCTTGCAAACCCTGGAGATGCTACAGTTTATCCACAAGGTAAAAGCAAAGGTTTCCCCTTGACATTAAGTCCAGTCAAGTCTGATTCCAGGGGTTGGTGCTCATCTCCATTTCCAAACTGAAGAGCCAGCGTTGTCCATAGACGCCTCCTGGGTCATGTGGCCATTGGTATGACTGCATTGAGGACTGTTCCCTTCCTGCCAGATCTATTTACATCTGCATGTTTTCAAACTGCTAGGTTGGCAGAAGCTGGGGCTAACAGCAAGAGTTCACCTCAACCCGCAGATTTGTACCACTGACCTTTTGGACAGCAAGTTCAGCAGTTCAGCAGTTTAACTTACTGCAGCACCAGGGGGGGAGGGGCCTTCACAAGGATACGAGGTCAATAAATATCAAAAACTGATTTCTGCCAATAGGCTCATCCCAAGAAGCTTTGCTCTGTCTTGTCTCCCTTTCCCAGCTGCCCCTTCGGCCAAGGTGTACACTGAATACCCCGTGGAGATGGGGGACCCCAACATCCTCATCTGCTTCGTGGACCTCTTCTCCCCTCCAGTGCTGAACGTGACCTGGTTGAAGAACGGGGAGGTGGTCTCTGAGGGGGTGAAGGAGACAGGCTTCCTCCCCACCACAGACAACGCCTTCTCCAAGTTCTCCTACCTGCCATTCATCCCACAAAATGGAGATTTCTATACCTGCCGAGTGGAGCACTGGGGGCTCCCAGAGCCCCTGACCACGATATGGGGTAAGTCAGCAGGTTTGGCTCTGCTTGGTCTTGTTGTGGAGACAGGGAGATGCTGGACTCAGCTTCCCCCTCCTTTCAGTTTTAGAAAGAATTGGGATTCCTTTTTAGTTTGAGGTTTAGGGAATCCCATTTTGGTGGTGATTTTCAGGGCAAGAAAGGGACAAAGTAGTTGTGGGGTGAAGATAGCCCTGGCTTCTCATTCTGCAGGGCCCAAAGTCCCCTGGACCCAACAGTGACTGCATTTGAAAGCCTTTTGGTGACAAATAGGGTGACACATTCCCTCCCACTCATCTTTGAACTCCAGCCTGCCCTTCCAATGTGTTGTTGTTGTTGTTGTGTGGCTTCACTTCATTTCTGGCTTTTGGTGACCCTATCATGGGGTTTCTATGGGCTGAGACTTCGTCACTCAAAGGCCACCCCTTGGGTTTCCATGACCAAGAAGGGAAATGGATGTATAAAACTATATTTGCATGATGCTGGTAGTCATTACAACACCAGATCAATGCTGGCTTATCAATAGCCTTTAAATGCGCCCAGCAGGAAGCTTGGGGAGCAGAGCTTTGTTGTTCATTCGTTCAGTCGTCTCCGACTCTTCGTGACCTCATGGACCAGCCCACGCCAGAGCTCCCTGTCGGCCGTTACCACCCCCAGCTCCCTCAAGGTCAGTCCAGTCACTTCAAGGATGCCATCCATCCATCTTGCCCTTGGTCGGCCCCTCTTCCTTTTGCCTTCCACTTTCCCCAGCATAATTGTCTTCTCTAGGCTTTCCTGTCTCCTCATGATGTGGCATTCAAAGGACTTCAACTTTGTCTCTAGTATCTTTCCCTCCAATGAGCAGTCAGGCTTTATTTCCTGGAGGATGGACTGGTTGGATCTTCTCGCAGTCCAAGGCACTCTCAGCACTTTCCTCCAGCACCATAGCTCAAAAGCATCGATCTTCCTTCGCTCAGCCTTCCCTAAGGTCCAGCTCTCACATCCGTAGGTTACTACAGGGAATACCATGGCTTTGACTAGGCGGATCTTTGTTGCCAGTCTGATGTCTCTACTCTTTACTATTTTATCGAGACTGGACATTGCTCTCCTCCCAAGAAGTAAGCGTCTTCTGATTTCCTGGCCACAGTCTGCATCTGCAGTAATCTTTGCACCTAGAAATACAAAGTCTGTCACGGCCTCCACGGTTTCTCCCTCTATTTTCCAGTTGTCAATCATTCTTGTTGCCATAATCTTGGTTTTTCTGAGCAGAGCTAGATAGAATCATAAGAGTTGGAAGAGACCTCCTGGGCCATCATCCAGTCCAACCCCATTCTGCCAAGAAGCAGGAATATTGCATTCAAATCACCCCTGACAGATGGCCATCCAGCCTCTGTTTCAAAGCTTCCAAAGAAGGAGCCTCCACCACACTCCGGGGCAGAGAGTTCCACTGCTGAACGGCTCTCGCACTCAGGAAGTTCTTCCTCATGTTCAGATGGAATCTCCTCTCTCGTAGTTTGAATGCCTGGGGCTTAAAGATAGAGAATGCCTGGGGCTTAAAGAAAATAGAGACCAACAAACTACACAGCCACCCCCCCCCCTTTCTTTTAGGAAATATGAATGCAAATAACCATTTCAGACACAGAGTTAAAGATCAAAGAATTTACTTACTAAGAAAAGCGTGCATGATGTAAATCTCATACACGTAACAAATCATAGAATCATAGAATCAAAGAGTTGGAAGAGACCTCATGGGCCATCCAGTCCAACCCCATTCTGCCAAGAAGCAGGAATATTGCATTCAAATCACCCCTGACAGATGGCCATCCAGCCTCTGCTTAAAAGCTTCCAAAGAAGGAGCCTCCACCACACTCCGGGGCAGAGAGTTCCACTGCTGAACGGCTCTCACAGTCAGGAAGTTCTTCCTAATGTTCAGATGGAATCTCCTCTCTTGTAGTTTGAGAGAGGAGAATGTAATCCTTCGGTTACATTCAGAGCAATGAGTTAGGCCTCAAAGATGGTAAAGGCCTCTCTTCTCCAAACCGTTACATCCCAAAAGGTAGCAAAACAGAGCAAAATAGGCAAAATGGCAAATGGGCAAATTGGGAAGAACAAAGCCATCTGACCATATGTTTACACTTGCAAACATATGGTCAGATGGCTACATGACCTCAATACATTTTCAGATGGTGGGCAACTCATTAGCTTATGTGCAATAAACTTTGGAATTTGAGGAGGTCACATTACAGCATGGCACAAACAGGAAATGTGTGGGAGATTGCATATACCCAACAAAAATGAACCCTGGTCTTGGGAGCGGCAGTTAGACACTCAGACCACTGCAGCACTTCCCAGGACCAAAGAGTTGGAAGAGACCACAAGGGCCACCCAGTCCAACCCCACAGGTTCATAGTTAATGCATTGAAATGTAGAACAAAACTAGGGTTGTCCATATGCCCTACCAACTGGAATTTTGGGTGGCTGTAAACCCCCAATGTTTTACTTGCATCTGCACTGAGAAAACAATATGCACTAAAATCATGGAGACGTAATGTATAGTAAAAATAATCCTATTTGCCCCCAAACTGGCAGCCCAAGTCGGATGACACCCAGGGGTTGCAACACCACAAAGACCCTCGTGTTTTGCTTAAGGGAAGTTTATGTGGAATGCCACCTGCTTCAGGAGACCCTCCTTTGACAGATAAACGCATCTCCCCTTATGAACCCTCCAGGACTCTAAGATTGTCTGGGGAGGCCCTGCTCTCGATCCCGCCGTTGTCACAAGTATGGTTGGTGGGGACGAGAGACAGGGCCTTCTCAGTGGTGGCCCCTCGGGTATGGAACGCCCTCCCCAAGGATATTAGATTGGCCTCTTCCCTTTTAACAGGTCTTTGAGCAAGTGTTTGCAGACACAATATAACAGACATGGAGAAAAAACAGAACGACTCAATGATATTATTGGATAACGCTTTTAACTAGGAGACTCAAATTGATATATGCTTTATTGATATTTTTATTGATATTGATTGTTTTACTTGGTTTTATATTTAAATTGATTGTTTTTATATTGTATTTTATGTCTTTGATACTAACTGTAAACCGCTCCAAGTCTGTAGGCTGAGAGGGGCGGGATATTAAAACTTGTGCACCAGCTGCGCCCGTACCTTGGGAAGTCGGATCTGGCCAGGGTGGTCCACGCTCTTGTCACATCCCGGTTGGATTACTGCAACGCACTGTACGTGGGGTTGCCTTTGAAGACTGCTCGGAAACTTCAACTAGTCCAGCGAGAAGCAGCCAGATTGCTCACCGGAGCGGCGTACAGGGAGCGCACCACCCCCCTGTTGCGTCAGCTCCACTGGCTGCCGATCCAATTCCGAGCACAATTCAAAGTGCTGGTTTTGACCTACAAAACCCTATACGGCTCCGGCCCAGTGTATCTGTCCGAACGGATCTCCCTCTACGTCCCACCTCGAAGTTTAAGATCTTCTGGGGAGGCCCTGCTCTCGACCCCGCCAGTTGCACAAGTGAGACTGGCGGGGACGAGGAGCAGGGCCTTCTCAGTGGTGGCCCCCCACCTGTGGAACTCACTCCCCGGGGAGATCAGATCGACGACTTCCCTTCTAGCGTTTAGGAAAAAACTAAAGACCTGGATGTGGGACCAAGCTTTTGGCCATGCTGACAACTGATTAAAGGACCTATCGATAGACAAGGACAATGGAATGGAATGGATATATGGACTCTGATATATGGACTCTGACATGAGATAGTTTTTATGATTTTAATAGGTATTGATGTTTCATTTTAATTGTTGAACTGTTATATTTTGTATTGTTTGCTGTGTGATTTGGGCATCTAATTGTGCCTCCTTTGTAAGCCACCCTGAGTCCCCCCCCCCCCCCGGGGTGAGAAGGGCGGGGTATAAGTAGATGAAATATAAATGTAGTAAATAAATAAATAAAAACACTTGCAGGCCAGGAAGGGAGGGATGCTCAGTTTGGTGAAAAGGCAACGACTGCAACCAAGGGCAACAACTACCACTGGCTTGATACTTGGCCATTAATAAGTAGAAACTTTGTGATAGCACAGAACTAGTGTAGTTGTGTTGAGTAACCAATGTACGGTGGGGTTCAGAGACTGAGTGGGAAGGAACAGCAGCACACTTTCCCTCACCCACCTTCTCCTGTCCCATCCGCAGAGTCCAAGGGTCCCACTCCCCTCCCGGAGACGGCCGAGAACGTGCTCTGTGGACTGGGCCTGGCCATCGGCATCCTGGGCATCATTGTGGGCACCGTCCTCTTCTTCAAGGCCATGAGGATAAGCAATCACAACAGCCGCAGTGGACGGAGTGTTGGCCTGTGAGTCCAGACTGTTTCGTATCAGCAACACAGCTGAATTGAGAAGTAATGGCCTAGCAAAGGGGACACCTCTCCCCCAATGCCAACAACTTTGCCATGGAGGGAGGGGGTGGGGGCATGGAGGCCTTCCTCAGGATGGGGAAGGAGTCTTGGGGTCAGTCCTGACTTTGAGTCACACCAGGACCCCACCTTTTCCAGAAATGCTTCAATGAATCTGTACTCCAGATGTGCACTTCACCCTGCTCCACCCTCCTAACCTCCTTCTTTCTTCAGGTGAGAAATATGGGAACTTCTTTCCCTGCAACAGCTTCCGCAAGGATGTCTCCTGATTTGCTGCTCTCCCTATCACATCCAAGGCCAGCTTCCCTGCCGCCATCAGCCGCAAGAGCCCCCCATTTGCTCCTTCATAGAACCCCACTGGGGACCCAAACCAAAGAGACTGGGTGCAACCAACTCAGTGCTCCACCATTACCCATCCATCCACCTGGCAACCAGTAACATATGTGATGGCTGAGACTGGTTGCTCTTCTTCTGTGCCTTCAAGTTGTTTCTGAGTTTGCTTTGCCTTTTGGGCAAGGTTTCCTCAGAGGTTGTTTGCCCTTGCCTTCCTCTGAGGCTGAGAGAGTGTGACTTGCCCTGGGTCGCCTAGTGGCTTCCATGGCTGAGTGGGTCCAGACCCTGCTCTCCAGAACCCCCGTCCAGCACTCAAAGGCCCATTACTCTCCTCTCAGCCTTGGCGAGGGAGCCTTTCCCAGTTCTGCATATCCCTGAAGGAACTCTCTCCTCTCATTCAGCTTCAGACAGGAGGATACCCCCAGCTTATTTGGTGAAGACCCTAAAATCACTCTATTTGGGGGAAAGAGGTCATGTCTTCTGTTACTCTTCCAGACTGATTTTGCAAAATTCTAACTTGCCTAACAAACAAAGCTTAAATATTGAAGCTGTGTTTTAATATAACGAGCTTTAATGGCATTCTTATTCATCTGTACTGTTTTAAATCTGTTTGATTGCTTTGACTGTGCACATGCCTGAGACCTTTGAGTAAAAGGTGGTGAATAAATAAACAGATTGTTGGATTTGGGAGTTCCAGCTTTAGGTTCTTGTGGGTTTTTTCGGGCTATAGAGCCATGTTCTAGAGGCATTTCTCCTGACGTTTCGCCTGCATCTATGGCAAGCATCCTCAGAGGTGTGAGGTCTCTCCTCTCATTCCCAGGACTAGAGTTCCCAGGACTAGAGTTGTGCAATAGTTGCTTAGAGATGGACCGGGAATGAGATGACCTCACACCTCTGAGGATGCTTGCCATAGATGCAGGCGAAACGTCAGGAGAAATGCCTCTAGAACATGGCTCTATAGCCCAAAAAAACCCACAAGAACCTAGTGATTCCAGCCATGAAAGCCTTCGACAATACATAGTTCCAGCTTTGTTTACTTATTTATGCTGCAACACGAAGAACCTGGCCATATAGCCCCAAAAACCTACAACAACCCAGTGATTCCAGCCATGAAAGACTTCAACAATAAACCAAATGGTGACAAAATGTGTTTCTCGCCAAACACATTTGTTCCATGAGTGTCCACTGGGAACAGGTGCAGGTCAGTCGCGCCCCATAGATTGGGGTCAGGGGACAGGTGGGGTCCCCACAACGAGTGTTCCCAGGACTAGAGTTGTGCAATAGTTGCTTAGAGATGGACCGGGAATGAGATGCCAAACAGGATTAGGGAGGGCATATTTATTTGTTTGTTTGTTTGTATTGTCGAAGGTTTTCATGGCCGGAATCACTGGGTTGTTGTTGTAGGTTTTTTCGGGCTATATGGCCATGTTCTAGAGGCATTCTCTCCTGACGTTTCGCCTGCATCTATGGCAAGCATCCTCAGAGGTCCACCATTACAGAATAGAGGGGTAGCATTACTTCCTTAGATCTAGAACCTAGTGTCTAGATCTAAGGAAGTAATGCTACCCCTCTATTCTGCTTTGGTTAGACCACACCTGGAATATTGTGTCCAATTCTGGGCACCACAGTTTAAGAGAGATATTGACAAGCTGGAATGTGTCCAGAGGAGGGCGACTAAAATGATCAAGGGTCTGGAGAACAAGCCCTATGAGGAGCGGCTTAGGGAACTGGGCATGTTTAGCCTGAAGTAGAGAAGGCTGAGAGGAGATATGATAGCCATGTATAAATATGTGAGAGGAAGCCACAGGGAGGAGGAGGGAGCAAGCTTGTGTTCTGCTTCCCTGGAGACTAGGACGCAATGGAACAATGGCTTCAAACTACAAGGGAGGAGATTCCATCTGAACATGAGGAAGAACTTCCTGACTGTGAGAGCCGTTCAGCAGTGGAACTCTCTGCCCCGGAGTGTGGTGGAGGCTCCTTCTTTGGAAGCTTTTAAGCAGAGGCTGGATGGCCATCTGTCAGGGGTGATTTGAATGCAATATTCCTGCTTCTTGGCAGAATGGGGTTGGACTGGATGGCCCATGAGGTCTCTTCCAACTCTTTGATTCTATGATTCTATGAGGTAGTGAGGATGCTAACTCTGAGGATGCTTGCCATAGATGCAGGCGAAACGTCAGGAGAGAATTCACTTCACTTCATTTCTTAATTAGTTGCTCTCCACCAAGGTGCTTCGAGCGACTTACAGTCTAAAATAGCATTTACACAATATAAACACATTCCACATAAAAACATTCAACAGTGACTATTTGGCAAATTAGATCTGACGACTTAAACGCACAACCAAACAGCCAAGTCTTGAGCGCCTTGACAAAAGGCCGCAACTCCGACATTGCTCTAATGTATGGAGGCAATGAGTTCCACAGAATTTGAGAATAGGTCTAAAAAGCTCTACTATGCCTTGTAGCTTCCAGGTGTCCCTCCCTCCCTAGAGCCCAGCATGTAGAGGAGATTTTCCTGGGTGGATCGAGGTGACTACTGATAGGGAAAAGGAATGAGGCGGTCCCTAAGATATCAAGGTCCTTGGCCATTTTGAGCTCTCAATGTCAGGATCAGTCTCTTGTAAGAGATCCGATGTTCTCTTGGTAGCCAATGCAGTTGTTGCAGAATCGGTGTAATATGGGATCTTAGAGATGATCCCGCTAGCAGCCTGACCGCCGCATTTTGGACCATCCGAATCTTCTGGGTTGTTGACTTCGGAAGACCGGCATATAAGGCGTTGAAATAGTCCAACCTCGTGGTGACTGTTGCGTGGATTACTGTTGCCAATGCTTCTACCAAAAGGTAGGATGCCAATTTCCTTGCCTGGCGAAGGTGAAAAAAGGCCTGCTTCCTTACGGCAGTGATCTGGGTCTCCACCGTCAGCGATGAATCCAACACAACCCCAAGGCTTTTAACAGTGGCAGATGGAACCAGAGCTTCCCCATCGAAATCAGGCAGAGACTGGGTTAATTCTGGCGGCTCTCAGTTTTTGCAGGATTCACTTTGAGTCTGCTCGCTCGCAGCCAACTCATCACTGCTTCCAAACACAGCCTAAAGTTCTCAGGAATCGCAGTTGTCCCAGGTTCGAGATGCAAGAGTAGCTGGGTATCATCTGCCTACTGGTAGCACTCTAGGCCAAAGTTCCTCTAGAACATGGCCATATAGCCCGAAAAACCTACAACAACCCTATTTATTTATTTATTTATTTATTTATTTATTTATTTACAGTATTTATATTCTGCCCTTCTCACCCCGGCAGGGGACTCAGGTCAGATTACAAGGTACACATATATGGCAAACATTCAATTCCAAAGACACACAGCAGATATAGACAAGCAGTCAGAGGCTAACTTTTTCTGGCTGCCAGGGGAGCTGTCGCTTTCATCGTCCACCTGCGACACTGATGAAGTACTTCCACATTCTCCACATGCTTTTGCTGGAGTGCTTTGTAGGAGTCTTTTTTATGGCCTCGTAAATTATTTAAAGTAGCCTCCCCACACATAGGTGGTACCTAAATTTCCTACTTGACAGATGCAACTGCCGTTCGGGTTGCAAAGGTCGACAAGAAGCTGCACAATTGGTCAGAAGCTCACTCCGCCCCGGGCTGGCTTCGAACTCATGACCTTTTGGTCAGAAGTGATCTTAATGCAGCTGACACTCAGACAGCTGCACCACAGTCCCGGTGCTCATACAACAGCAAAGCAAAACAGCATAGGAAGAGTTCCCTACATACATCTCCCATCTCCCTTCGTATGACAACCACACCATGCGTTTACAGCACATTGCGGACTTTGATCAAGACTGGCAGGAGACCTAAATATCCAGAGGAGCCGGCAATGTAAGGCAAAACTGAACAGCTGAAAGAGTAGGTGGTACCAGAATGATGGGTGTTATGGATATACGTCTTGCCCCCAAAGGATTCCTTCATGTCCTAAATATGGAAGGAGGCCTATAATCCAAGATAGCTCTTTCCAACCTTGAGGGTAAACAACAGAGTAGAGGTGGGCAAAGAGTGGTCCATGGGCCATAGCTGTCCTTCAACAGGATATCAGGGGTGGGTTGTCCCCTAGGGAGACCATGCACAGGCTGCAGAGGCAGTGGGGTCAGTCTGGCTGGGCACCCAAGACTTCTCCAGCCCAAGTTGAAGGGTCTCCAATGCCACCATCCTTCTTTGCCTCCTGCTCTGAACCTGGCCTTCAGGGAAGGGGCTCCGTGGGTCCAGTGAAAGGGGAAGAAGGGAGGCCTGAGGACAGGGGCACTTCGCCGTGTTCTGTAGAAGTTGACTGTGGTGTTGGCTGGCAGGAGAAGCTGTGGCATTGGCAGCTGAACATGGGAAGTCGGCCAGGAGGACACCATCTCCACATTCCCTCCCAGGGACAGCAAGGAGAGGAACCAGCCCTAAATGCCCCAGGTGCTGTCTGATCTTGGACAATAGTTGGGACAAGTCCTATTTAATACATGGATGAGGGGGCGCCAGGCAATGCCAGGTGTTATAAGCAATGGCACTGGCAGAAAACCCTGTGGAATTTGTGGGGGCTCCATAAGTTGACAGGCACCTTGAAGACCCATAGAGACAAATGAGGAGCCCAGAACGCATCCCTAGCATCAGCAGGTTCTTCCCCTTCTTGCAGAGGTGGAAATTCATTTCTGAGCTACACCACATGATGCAGCAGATCATTCTGAAACCTTTTTGCAGAACACGCTTAACCACAAAGAACTGACCTCCTTCTGGGTTCTGTGTGGGTTGTGTTAGGAGGCTTCATGGAAATAAGGAACTGGGAATGATGGAATAAGCAGAGGGACAGAAGAAGAGGAGCAAGGGCAGGTGATGCCTCTCTTCCAGCACAGAAGGAGCAGTTTCCCCGAGGAAGGTGGGGAGGGGGTCCATGGAGGGAGGATATGCAGGACATCCATCCATCCATCCATCCATCCATCCATCCATCCATCCATATACCTATGTATCTACCCATGCACTTCCCAAGATGGCAATCCCATCCAGAGGACCCTGTGACCCTGTGCAATACTTGGCAGACCTGTTGCAACTCAGAGTAAGAGCCGTCGCAAACTAGGTTCCTGCGGGAGAAAACCTTGCTAGCATGTCCCTGACGTCATGAGCCTGCGCCTCTCTCCCCGTCCCTTTCTCCGCCCCTTTCTCTTTGCCAGCGTGGTTTTTCCTTTGCTAGGGCAGCATTGCCCGCATTTTCTCTCAGTTGAATTCTTCCAACTGGGAGAGTATGCTGGCAATGCTGCCCTAGCAAAGGAAAAACCACTCTCGCACGGAGAAAGGGGTGGAGAAAGGGGCGGGGCGAGAGGCGGAGTCTCGTGACGTCAGGGACGTGCTAGCAAGGTTTTCTCCCGCAGGAACCTAGTTTGCGACGGCTCTTAGCTTCACCTTGCTTCCAAACACCACCACACAAGAGCTGTAGTTTTATAGTTTATTGACGAAGAAATCCAAGTCAAAATAAAGAATAAGCATTGCAAAGTTCCAAAGATTAAGGTTAAATGCAAATATAGTTCCAAAGATCTTCAGGTAAAAGCAGGAGACACAATCCTATTGGCAAAGTTCAAACCAGAGTCCCAGGTACAAGCAATGAAACAATTGCCCCATGAATCACAATGCAAGAAATCCCAAGCGTACTGCTTTCCAGGCTAAGATTATTCCATGAAGCTTTCAGGCTAATAAGCTATGTTGAACTGACACTTTCCCTTGATTTGCAAAAAGCCTAAATACCTTTCTAACATGAAAGCATTACATGAAATCACTGCGATGACCTTTCACCGAGCTGGCCTCTCCTCTGCCGGCCAGGCGAGAACTCCACCTGACCCGAAGATCAAGACGAGCTTGCCGGGTCAGGTCACTGTCAAGGCTTTCAGTACTTTCAGTATCAGCGTGGGAAGGAGGCGAATGCCTCTCCACCTGTTCACTATCTCCTTCGTTAAAATTCCTTTCTCTTGGGAACCGCTGTGTTGATGTTGACTCTGCGCTGTTTCTGCTGTCTGTGGGAGCCACAGGCCCAGAGATCTGAGGCACAGCAAAAGAGCCAGGAATCTGAATCCCATCATCCTCATCATCACAGAACATCTCAGCCACAACAAGACCCAACAAGACTCCCCCCCTCCCCATGAACAGAAAATGCTGGAGGGATGTTTGGGGGGGGGAGGGGGTTTGACGCAGGACAATGTGAGTTATAGTTTCCCATGATGGATCTGAACCAAACTTGGAACTAAAACCCAACACGACCTGTGGGGATTGGAGGAACTTGACCATGGATTTTGAGAGTTGTAGTTCACCCCACAATCAAGGGTTTGGAGAACAAGCCCTATGTGGAGTGGCTTAAAGAGCTGTGTGTGTTTAGCCTGCAGGAGAGAAGACTGAGAGGAGACACGAGGAGGGCCAGGGATCAAGAGTGAGAGGAAATCCTAGGGAGGAGGGAACACACTTCCTTTCTGCTGCCCTGGAGACGAGGACGCAATGGAGCCATGGCTTCAAACTACAAGACAGGAGATTCCACCTGAACATGAGGAAGAACTTCCTGACTGTGAGAGAGAGCTGTTCAGCAGTGGAACTCTCTGCCCTGGACTGTGAGGGAGGCTCCTTCTTTGGAGGCTTTGAAACAAAGGCTTGATGGCCATTTGTTGAGGGGCTTTGGATGTGATTTTCCTGCTTCTTGGTAGAGGGGGGTTGGACTGGATGGCCCACCAGGTCTCTTCTAAGTCTCTGATTCTAAGGAACACGGTGACTCCCATTAAACCTGGCACGCAGACCCATCCTGGCCAACTTGAAATACCAATGGGGTTTGGGGGGAATTGACAGAGGATGATGGGGGGGGGGGTATAGCCCAGCCACAGCTGGAGTTGTATTAATCCCACCCATGATGGATCTGGTCCAAACGTAACCAAGAGGGACCCCAGAGGCCAACTAGCCCACCTTTCCTCCCACACATGCTGCCCAAGAAAGTGCTAAAGTAAAGAAAGGTCTTGGGAGTGTCAGACCAGGAAGGATGGAAGGCATGAGAAGCATCTCTTTATTGACAGATCAAGGTGCAGAGAGAGAGAGAGGCATTGAGATGAGGGTCGGGCCTCAGAAGAATATGGGATTTGCAGCGCCTTTCACCGAAGGAAGGTCGAGTGGGATCCTGAGGGCGAAGTTCTTCCCAGGTTGGTGGAGGAGGAGGAGGAAGGCGGGCAGGCAAGCAGTCAGGCGTTCTCTTCGGAGGAAGCAGGGGATCTCTAGTCCATAAGCCCCACTGGGTGGAAGGAGAAGAGAGAGAAGCCAATTAGGGGATGAAGGGGGAGGGAGGGAGGAGAGATCTTCCAAGGCAGGGGGCTCTAGGGCACCCCTTCCCCCCCCCCCAAGGGGAGTGCATCCCTCTGCCACCAGGGAAGACCCCATTGCCCCTCCCAACTTAAGTGACCCCCTTGGTCCCAGGGCAGTGCTCTGGCACATTCTGGAGGAGTCCCTCAGAACTGCAGCCACGGCTAAGCTCCTGTTGTTGTTGTTGTTGTTGTTGTTGTTCCTGTGTGCTCTCAACGTCCCCCCAGCAAAAGTAAGGGTCTCCCTCTGGGCAGCTAAACCAGGAAGTCCCAACTGGATGCACCCCCACCCTCTAGGGCCAAACCAAGAATGGGCAACTTGGATGTCCCTGAACAGACTCAGAAGAGGAGTGGGCAGATCAAAAGACAACCTGGCAAAAGGACACGACCTCAAAGAATCCCACACCTTGTGTGACTGTGGAGCAGAACACACAACTCTGCATCTGTATGCTTGTCCACTATGCCCTGCTTCATGCACAGAGGAATAATTGTTGGAGGCTACAGACAATGCTGTCGCTGTTGCCCGTTTTTGGTCAAAACATATTTAGCCGCCTGCACTCCTATTTTTATCGGTTTTATACTAATTGATGCAATGCTTTGGATATGAAATAAATAAAATCGCCTGGCTGGGGGAGTGTGGCCCACCAAGGCCAGGGGAGCGGCAGGCCTCATTCATCTTCTTATTCTTCTTAATATTATGTGTACTCTGTTTATTTGTAACCTGTTTTTTCCCTCCACAAAGGAGACTCCTTGCCAGGACCCTCCCCTCACAGCCCCCTCCCTCCTTTCCATCATCTGGAGGGGGAGGGGCTCCAAAGCAGCCCCCCCCCCCTGCAAAGAGAGGCTTTTTCTTTCTCTCTCAGGGAATCCCCCTCTCCATCCAAGCAAAGTTGTAGGACCAAAAAGAGTAGAGTGAGCCTTACCTGTTGCAGGGGGCACAGCACAGCCTGGAAAAAAAGAAGGGTCCGGTCAGGGCAAAAGGGAAGACCTCTCGACCCACAAACCCAGCTGCCCCCCCGACCCCTCCCTTTTCTAAAGCCATGGCTGCCCCAATCAACCTTTAAACCCAAACTCTTCAACCTGCAGCCCTCCAGGTATTGGGGCATCCAACGTGTTCAATGCTCAAGAATTCTGGAAGTTGAATTCTGGGAGGGTGAAGAGTCCTGCTTGAGAGGAAGTCAACACCTCTTGGCCTTGGGTCCCAAGAGAAACAGGCCAATATGGCCTCTGGTGAGGGGGATGCTGGGAGTCACAGCCCAAAGACCTGACCACCCTGAGCTACACTCTACTGCTGTGAGGACCTTTCAGAAGTGGTCCTCAGAACACCACATACACAGCCTCACCTTTCTTGACGTAGACGGAGAGCCCTGCGGCCACAAAAACCACCCCCAGGACCAGGCCCACGATCCCCGTCCACATCTTGTTCTTAGCGGAGTCCGACTGGGGCCCTGCAGAAGAGGAGGAGGAGGAGGAGGAGGAAGAAAAGGGGCAGTACATCAGCACCATAAACCCCTCCAAAGATACATATTAGGAAGTACTGTGTGATGGGGAGAGGGGTCTCCTTCTTTGGAGGCCCCTGAGCAGAGGGCAGGAGGGCATCATCAGGCAGATATCCCACAGGGTGCCTTTTTGGCTCTGTTTCTTACTCCACTCGATGGAGGCAGGGCTAGGAGAGCTGTCGTGCTCCGCTTGGCAGACGTAGACGTCTCCCTTCTCCGGCTGTGTCTCCAGCATCACCTGGACCCGGTAGGTCCAGTCTCCGTTGTCAATGAGGCCCGAGGTCATCACCATGTCCCCCTTTTCCTCCTTCCCGTTCCTGAACCACCGGACTGTGATCTTGGCCGGGAAAAAAGGGCCGACAGTACAGATCAGCATAGTGTTGCGGGAGGAGGAGGAGGCCCCAGAGTGGGTGGGGGTGATCTTCATCTTGGGTGGAACTGGAGAAGAAAGGGACAGAAGAAACGGGGTGAGTGGTAGTGTGAGGGAGTGGGGACCTAGGACCGGGGGAATCTCATAGGAAGAAAAGGGGGCTTCCGGTAAGTCTATCTCAGTGGAGCTTTATTGGAAATTCCATAACCTATTGGAAATAAGTGCACCATAACCTTATTGGAAAGATAAAAATATGTCATATCTATTTGGCAAATGAATATGTGGAGACCACATTTTGAAAACCACTAGTCAAGGAAAGCATGACCTTGTTAGAAGTCAGTCCTTTGAACCAGTGATATTCATAAACATTCATGCAATGGCACACAGGTAACTCAGCTGTTAGACTGAAGAACCATGTCTTTGAACTGTCAAGGATAAAGACATGCCGCTACAAAAATATATTGGGTTAGCAGAAGATGGTTGTTTCTTTGACGTTGTAATTGCAGTTGTAATTGCCCAAAAGATATACACTTCCTTAAAACCTCTTAGTTAAAATATGTACTCAAGAGATTTTTTAAAAAAAACAAAGTCTTCTTTGATAAATAACATATCTTGTTTACACATAAACATCTTGTTAATTCACCATACAGGCACATTTCTTATTAAAGTTCAGTTAGAGAGGATGTAGGTTTCTCTGTGTTGAGTACACAGGATATCATTCTTTATCCATTGTCCACAGTCTTTAAGTATAGCTTTACTCTACCCTTCAGAAGAGACGGCTGAGAGGAGACAGGATGAGGGCCATGTGTAAATATGGCCCTCCAACAGGCGGCAGCCAGATTACTCACCGGAGCGTCATACAGGGAACATACCACCCCCCTGTTATGTCAGCTCCACTGGCTGCCGATCCAATTCCAAGCACAATTCAAAGTGTTGGTTTTGACCTATAAAACCCTATACGACTCTGGCCCAGTGTACCTGTCCGAACGTATCTCCTTCTACATCTTGCCTAGGAATTTAAGATCTTCTGGAGGGGCCCTGCTCTCGGCCCCACCTTTGTCACAAATGAGATTGGCGGGCACAAGGGACAGAGCCTTCTTGGTGGTGGCCCCCTGCCTGTGGAATTCACTCCCCGGGGAAATTAGATCATCGCCATCCCTCCTCTCTTTCAGAAGCAAATTAAAAACATGGATATGGGTAATCAGGCAGACTGATAAGGACAATGACAACTAAAAGCTTTGGAAACGGATCACGATATGCTGAATGGACTCATATCCTGGCGAAACGATGGCCACCAGGCTGACCTTTTAGGATATTTTATTGTATTAATTTAACATTTAACTATTGATGTTTATTGTTGTTATATTATTTATTGTATTGAATTGTAGGCATCGAATATGTGCCGGCTGGAAGCCGCCCTGAGTCACCCCTTGAGAAGGGCGGAGAAGAAGTGCTTGAAATAAATAAATATGTAAGAGGAAGTCACAGAGAGGAGGGAGCAAGCTTGTTTTCTGCTGCCCTGGAGCCATGGCTTCAAACTGCCCTTTCCCCACACCTCCCTCCACATAAAACTCTTGCAAAGTCCCTTCGCTTGTCTTCCGGCTTTCCTGGCCTGGTGTTTTGAGGGAAAAGCAACTGGTGCAACCCTTCTATCCATCCACCTTATCCCCCCCCCCCCCCCAGAGGAACCGTGGACATGACCTTCACTGCACGACAGCTCCAAGAAAAATGCAGGGAACAAAACCAACCTCTGTACATGGCATTCATCGACCTTGCAAAGGCATTCGACACAGTGAATCGCAGCGCTCTCTGGACCATCCTCCAAAAAATCGGGTGCCCAAGCAAATTTGTGAACATCCTGCGGCTCCTCCACGATGACATGATGGCAACAGTCTTGGACAGCAATGGCTCCCAAAGTGACCCATTTAAGGTGGAATCGGGTGTCAAACAGGGATGTGTTATTGCCCCAACCCTATTCTCCATCTTCATCGCTATGAGACTTCACCTTGTTGATGGGAAGCTTCCCACCGGAGTGGAAATCATCTATCGGACAGATGGAAAGCTATTCAACCTCAGCAGACTGAAAGCCAAAACCAAGGTCACAACAACATCTGCTACAGAACTCCAGTATGCTGATGACAATGTCGTCTGTGTGCATTCAGAAGAAGATTTACAAGCCACTCTAAACACCTTCGCAGAAGCATATGAGAAGCTTGGCCTGTCACTGAACATCGAGAAAACCAAAGTGCTGTTCCAGCAGTCACCAGCCATCCCCTCCCCAATGCCAGAGATATAGCTTAATGGTGTAACATTAGAAAATGTTGACCCTTTCCGCTACTTTGGCAGCCACCTCTCCACCGAAATACAACACCGCCTGAGCTCTGCGAGTGCAGCATTTTTCCGAATGAAGCAGAGAGTGTTTGAGGACCGGGACATCTGTAGGAATACCAAGGTGCTTGTCCATAAAGCTATTGTCCTCCCAACCCTGCTCTATGCCTGTGAGACGTGGACTGTCTACAGACGTCACATGCAACTCCTGGAACGATTCCATCAGCACTGCCTCCGGAAAATCCTGCAAATCTCTTGGGAAGACAAGTGGACAAACGTCAGTGTGTTGGAAGAAGCAAAGACCACCAGCATTGAAGTGATGGTCCTCCAACATCAACTCCGCTGGGCCAGCCACATTGTCCGGATGCCCGACCACCGTCTCCCAAAGCAGTTGCTCTACTCTGAACTTAATAACGGAAAATGGAACCTTGGTGGACAGGAAAAGAGATTGAAAGATGGCCTCAAAGCCAACCTTAAAATCTCTGCCATAGACACTGAGAACTGGGAAGCCCTGGCCCTTGAGCGCTCCAGCTGGAGGTCAGCTGTGACCAGCAGTGCTGCAGATTTCAAGGAGGCATGAGTGGAGGGTGAAAGAGAGAAATGTGCCAGGAGGAAGGCGCGTCAAGCCAACCCCAACCGAGACCGCCTTCCACCTGGAAACCAATGCCTTCACTGAGGGAGAAGATGGAGAGCAAGAATAGGGCTCCACAGCCACCTACGAACCCACAAGAATATTGGAAGACCATATTACTCGTCCAACGAGGGATTGCCTAAGTAAGTAAGTAA
Source organism: Anolis sagrei (assembly GCF_037176765.1). Classification (NCBI taxonomy): domain Eukaryota; kingdom Metazoa; phylum Chordata; class Lepidosauria; order Squamata; family Anolidae; genus Anolis; species Anolis sagrei. The sequence continues at coordinate 1,237,927 of NC_090022.1, read as the reverse complement.
GTAAGTCCCGTCCCCCCGTCTCTAGGGCAGGCATCCTCAAACTGCAGCCCTCCAGCTGTTTAGGCCTCCAACTCCCAGAAGTCCTAGCCAGCTTGTTCAATGCTCTGGAATTCTGGGAGTTGGAGGCCAAAACAGCTGGAGGGCCGCAGATTGAGAGTGCCTGCTCTAGGGGCAATGGGACCCTCATGGGGTGTTGTGGTTCAGCAATCACTGGCATACCTTGAATTGACCAGAGGGATTTCTATTTTCAAGTGTTATTATCCCTCTTCCATTTCCATTGTCACCTACAAGAAACCTGTTCAATCAGAGCATGTCCTAGCAAGGGACAAAGTAGGCTTGTTCCTCCTCTCCCTCTGTTTCCTCCAATCAACGGTGAAATAAAAGGGCGGCGGGGGGGGGTGGGTTCTCCATTTAAAAGTCTGTTTGGTTGTGTCATCCCTGGACTGCATAAGACTTTTGTGTCATCAAGTTTCCAGAGCTCAATGAGTAGCTACACAAGAGATAAGATTAGAATGAGGGATTTCTCCCCCCACGTTCCTATGCATGGTTTCCCCTTTCCTCTGCCTTTTTGCTACTGTCTCCTCCCCCTTTGAAGATGTAGCAATGGAATCTCTGTGAGGGATGAGGGAACTTCCTTTTTGAAGGTATTTTGATTGCCCTGGGCTAGCCATGTGGCCATCCTCCATTGTCCTTTCTGCCTTTTACTTCCTTCCAGTGAAGACGCATTTTGCCTCTCTCTCTAGGAAAAATGTAGCTGCATAGATATTTTGACCTTTTGCCCTTTTGAACTTCCTTATAAGATGAGACTGAGTAAGCTAGTCAGTGCCAAGACCCTTTTCTATCTAGAATGGATTTCTTTTACTTCAATAAATACTTTTGAACCTCAAAAATAAATCTTTATTTGTACCCCGCTGCCACCATCTCCCCAAAGGGACTCGGGGCGGCACACAGAAGCACACCAAATGCCATACACAGACAACAATACGTAAGCACAAACACAATGACACAAGTACAATCAACAGCTCATAAAAACCTTATTGATAAAATTACAAAAATTTGAAAACCGTAAAATTCCTAAAAACCTGCAGGAAAGCCAGCTATCTCTCATAACAATCAATCAAAGTGCGGGCCGGTACTGTCAATGATTCATCACATTGGCCATGGATTCCTCAGGATCAAAGGTCTGTCTGTTTGACTCTGCTGTCCTAAGAAGAGAAGCTTATCCTGGCTCACCACACGTAAGTTTCTGCTGGTTATGAAGGTGTTGTGGCTGAGCTGGTTTCTGACGATGAGGATGATGGGATTGGGTTTCAGCTTCCTGGCTCTTTGTCTGTGCCTCACATCTCTGAGCCTGCTTCGCCTGCTTCCGAAGCTCTCACAGACAGTGCAGTGCCAACACAGCTGTGTTCACCAGAAAGGAATGTTAATGAAGGGAATAGCGGCCAGGTGCCTTCCCACGATGATATCGAAAGCATAGATAAGGATTTGACCCGAGAAGCTCACCTTGATCTCCGGGTCAGGAGCAGTTCACATCTGGCAAGCAGATGGGAGGCTACCTCGGTACAAGGCCGTCGCAATGCTTTTATGATGCTGACAGCCTAATGTTTTGAGCCTAATGTTTTGATGTTAGAAAGGTATTTACTTGTGCGCCAACTGCGCCCGTACCTTGGGAAGTCTGACTTGGCCATGGTAGTCCACGCTCTGGTTACATCCCATCTAGACTACTGCAACACTCTCTACGTGGAGTTGCCTTTGAAGACGGCTCGAAAGCTTCAATTAGTCCAACGGTCGGCAGCCATGATACTAACAGGAGCGGAGCGTAGGGAGCATACAACTCCTCTGCTGCACCAGCTCTACTGGCTGCCGATTGGCTACCGGGCTCAATTCAAAGTGCTGGTGCTGGCCTTTAAAGCCCTAAACGGTTCTGGCCCAATCTATCTATCCGAACGTATCTCGGCCTATCAGCCCACCAGGACCCTAAGATCTTCTGGGGAGGCCCTGCTCTCTATCCTGCCTGCTTCACAGGTGCGGCTGGCGGGAACAAGAGACAGGGCCTTTTCTGTGGTGGCCCCTCGGCTATGGAACGCACTTCCCATGGAGGTAAGATCAGCCCCCTCGCTGATGGTGTTTCGTAGAAGATTAAAAACCTGGATGTTCGAACAGGCATTTGGTTAATTCGGTGCAATGAATGTGATGATTAAAGGATTGGTAATATGGACGACGAAACTGGATCACGATTTTAGTCAGGAGATGCATTGGATTGTTATTGATGTGCCAATATTGTGCATTATGCTTTTTATGGTTTTAAATTGTATACTGTTGACTGTTGTATTTTGTATGTTGTATTTTGTTGTAAACCGCGTTGAGTCGCCAGCTAGGCTGAGAAACAGCGGTATACAAGTACAGTAAATAAATAAATAAATAAATAAATAAATAAATATTTAGGCCTCCTGGAAACACTGTGAAACCGTCAGTTCAACATAGCTTATTAGCCTGAAAGCTTCATGGAATAAACTTAGTCTGGAAAGCGGTAAGCTTGGGATTTCTTGCATTGTGATTCTTGGGGAAAATGTTTCATTGCTTGTACCTGGGACTCTGGTTTGAACTTTGCCAATAGGATTATGTCTCCTGCTTTTACCAGAAGATCTTTGGAACTGTATCCCGCATTTAACCTTAATCTCTGGGACTTTGGAATGCTTATTCTTTATTCTGACTTTGATTTTTCTTCAATCAACTATAAAACTACAGCTCTTGTGTGGTGGTGTTTGGAAGCAAGGTGAAGCCTACTCTGAGCTGCAACAGAAGGGTACTTCTGGTCCTCTGCTATATTTATGGTGGAATCACCCCAACGGAGGGTTACTTTTGAGCCTCTGATTCCCTGCCCTTTCCTGGGCTTTCTTACTTTGACCTTCTGCTTTTCTGGATCTCCCTCCAGATATCTGCCTGTGTTTTGATGCACATGTTTTTGGTAAGTAAACACAGGCACAAAAGGAAAAAGGGGAGGGGACTGACTCACTGGATCTCTTTTACACGACAAGGGACTCTTGACAGTGACATTGTGCCTCTGTAGTATGCTCTTTGCATTATGATTGTTACTTTTGCTCAAAGAGACATGTGTTTCCTGTTTCAAGGGAGGTTGGTCTAAAGGGCAGGTCTTCCTGGCAGGGGAGGCTCTCTGGTGGGATACACCCCCTTCTTCCCACCCCCACACACCCATCTTCCTGACCTGCATGGGGGGGAGGGGACTCACTTTTCCTGCTGAGGGTGAAGGGCTTCATGATGCCATAGTTGTTGTGGCAGAGGCCATCCATGTTAGCCATATTATTCTGCAGCATGCCCGGATCTTGGTTCCACCTGTCCACATTGGACTTCACCATGGATGCAAGGGCCACGTACCGGCCCAGGGCGCTGTCGAAGTGGGCAATTTCCTGCCGGTCATAGATCAACCGGTTCAGGTAGCGCAGCTGTGCGTCGGGGCCGGTTCCATTGGAGAAGAAGCACTCGGCCCTCTCTTGGTACAAGAAATTCCCTGCAAAAGAGAGAGAGAGAGATTGAGAGAGGCTTGGAAAGCTGAGGAGGGCGCACCAAACAAACCCTCCTCATGAGCACCTTCCACCTGGAAAGGTCTGTCCTTGCAGCTGCGAAAGAAAGACTTTGCGGACATGTCAGGGGTGACTTGAGAAACTGCAAGTTGTTTCTGGTGTGAGAGATTTGCCCAGATGTTTGGTGATAGTATGATTGCAGTGTCCGGAAGCTCCGAGTGTTATGCACATTCCGCAATGGCGGCTGTGAATAAGGGGAGGGGTCACGTGGTCCAGAGAGAATAGAAAGGAAGGGAGGGTTAGGATAAGGTTTAGAGTAGGGTAAGGGTTTGGGTTAGGTTTAGGGTTAGGATTAGAATTAGGTTTAGGATTAGGGTGAGGATTAGGGTTTGTGTTAGGGTTTTACCATTATGGAACTCTTACACCCCTTCTATAGTATCTGTGTTCCGTTCTGTGTTGTGCCAACAGCACTCCTGAAGCAATGAAGTGGAAACAGCTTGGAGCTTCCGGACCCAGCTTTCCTACTATTACCAGATGTTTGACCATCCTTGTGGGAGGCTTCTCTCATGTCCCCTTTGCATGGGGAACTGGAGCTGACAGAGGGAGCTCATCTGTGCACTACCTGGATTTGAACCTCTGACCTGTCTGTTTTCAGTCCTACTGGCACAAGGGTTTACCCCACTGCACCGCCACTGGGGGCTCCTCCACATTCAATCCAGGAGCCACTGTGAAGACTTTAGCCCTGGAGGCAGGCCTGTGCCTGGGGCGGGGGGGGGGGGGGGAGGCTTGAGGGGCTTCAGCCCCCCCCCCCCCCTGAAATTCTCAGGGTGGTCCACAAGAAGGTCTTACTGGTACATTATTCAGGCTGTTATGTTTATTCATATCATGATCTGATCACCATGCTCAATATATCCTATATGTGTGAGGGCTGTTGTTCATTCATTCAGTTGTTTCCGACTCTTCGTGACCTCATGGACCAGCCCACGCCAGAGCTCCCTGTCGGCCGTCACCACCCCCAGCTCCTTCAAGGTCAATCCAGTCACTTCAAGGATGCCGTCCATCCATCTTGCCCTTGGTCGGCCCCTCTTCCTTTTGCCTTCCACTTTCCCCAGCATCATTCCCTTCTCCAGGCTTTCCTGTCTCCTCATGATGTGGCCAAAGGACTTCCACTTTGTCTCTGGTCTCCTTCCCTCCAGTGAGCAGTCGGGCTTTCTTTCCTGGAGGATGGACTGGTTGGATCTTCTCGCAGTCCAAGGCACTCTCAGGACTTTCCTCCAACACCACAGTTCAAAAGCATCGATCTTCCTCCGCTCAGCCTTCCCGAAGGTCCAGCTCTCACATCCGTAGGTGACTACTATGGGGAAGACCATGGCTTGGACTAGGCAATGGATCTTGGTTGCCAGTCTGATGTCTCTACTCTTCACTATTTGATCAAGACTGGACATTGCTCTCCTCCCAAGAAGGAAGCGTCTTCTGATTTCCTGGCCACAGTCTGCATCTGCAGTCATCTTTGCACCTAGAAATACAAACCCTGTCACGGCCTCCACATTTTCTCCCTCTATTTCCCAGTTGTCAATCATTCTTGTTGCTATAATCTTGGTTTTTTTGACGTTTAGCTGCAACCCGGCTTTTGCGCTTTCTTCTTCCACCTTGATTAGAAGGCTCCTCAGCTCCTCCTCGCTTTCGGCCATCAGAGTGGTGTCATCTGCATATCTGAGGTTGTGAATGTTTCTTCCAGCCATTTTCACCCCAGCTTTGCATTCCTCCAGCCCCGCACATCCTCGCATGATATGTTCTGCATACAAGTTAAAAAGGTTGGGGGAGAGGATACTCTAATGTGTGGGGGTATTGGGATACAAAAAGTTTGCTAGGATAGATCCTGAGCCCCCCCCCCCCCCCAAATCAAAATCCTGGCTATGGGCGTGCCTGGAGGGGACTCAGTCTCCTGGACCAGGACTTGGGAGCGCCTATGATGATGAAGGGATGAAGATGATGATGAGGGAAAGGCAGGGCCCCTTCCCTTCCCCACGCTCCCGGGGCCCTTGCCCGGCCAGAAGGGGGCTTCCCAATGCCAAACACGCACGGCGACCCGCTCTTCCGCCCCGCCTCGCCCCCCCCCCCCCCCAGGAAGGAAGGAAGGAAGGAAGGAAGAAGACTCACTTAGAGGGCCCCCTCCAGTCGCCCCCACCGCGGGCAGGAGCAGCGCCAACAGCCCCGCCGCCCAGGCGAAGTCACTCAGAGAGGGACCCATCGCCAGGACCAAGACAGACCGCTCCCCTGCCTGCCTGCTTTCCTCGACGGCGGAGGGAGAGGGCGGACGAACCCTTTCCACCTGCCTCCTTCAGCTCGGGACGGGCACTTTCTGGGGCGGCTCGGCCGGAGGAAAAGTCCCTCAGCCCTTGCGCCCCTCCTTCTCCGCCGGCCCGGGAGAAGGCCAATCAGGCGCACCGACACGACCGCGTCATCAGTCGCCGGGCAGAGAGGTCCCGAAAGGCTGCCCGACAGAGAGGGGCGAGAGGGGGGGGGGGGAGGGAGCGAATGAGCGAGCGGGTCCTGCGGGGTGGAGGGTCGCCTTGCACCTGACTCTCAAGGGCCCCCGCCCACCTGCCTGCTGACAAATGCAAGAGACTCCACTTAGGCAGGAAAAACAACGACAAAACTTGATTCCTATACCGCTGTATCTCCCCGAGGGGACTCTGAGCGGTTTCCAAGTGGCATAATCAATACATACAAGAAAGACGGCATACACATAAAATTAACAAGACAATATAAGCATTAAAAACCACAACAGCACATATATTTAAAATAATCCTGCCTCTCCAAAGAAGTTTAAAAGGCTGTGCCAGGCTAGTGCGATTTTAGAGGGCCAGGGAAATGAGGTAGAACCTATGGCCATACATTTCCAGGGCCTCATAGAAGAAAGGGGAGCGTGCTGGCTCCATCCATGTTCAACATCTACACAAATGACCAGCCACTGCCAGAAGGGACAGAGAGTTTCATCTATGCCAATGATCGTGCCATCACCACTCAAGCAGGGAGCTTTGCGATGGTAGAACAGAAGCTCTCCAAAGCTCTAGGTGCTCTTACGGCCTCTTACAGGGAAAACTAGCTGATCCCTAATCCATCCAAAACACAGGCATGTGCCTTTCATGTTGAGAACAGACAAGCATCCCAAGCTCTGAGGATTATGACCTGGGAAGGAAGGAATCCCACTGGAGCATTACAGCACACCCAAATACCTGGGAGGAGTCACTCTGGACCATGCTCTGACCTACAAAAAGCACTGTCTGAATATCAAGCAGTCTCTGAGGATGTAACACAAGCATCTGCATGTCCAGTTTTGTTGGATTCGTTTCGATCTGTTCAACTTGACGAGGTCACCATGGTTCTTGGGGAGGCGAGGCCCACCACATACATCCTAGACCCCTGCCCTTCCTGGCTGGTGAAAGAAGCCAGAGGGGGTTTGGCAGAGTGGGTAAAGGTGGTGGTTAATGCCTCCCTTCGGGAAGGCAACATTCCAGCCAGCTTAAAACAAGCTGTTATTAAACCGCTGTTGAAGAAACCATCACTGGACCCCACTCAATTCGTCAACTTTCAGCCAGTTTCCAATCTCCCCTATTTGGGCAAAGTCCTGGAACGTGTAGTGGCAACACAACTCCAGGAGTTCCTGGTAGACACGGACTATCTGGATCCGGCACAGTCTGGCTTTAGGCCGGGGCATGGTACCGAGACAGCCTTGGTCGCCTTAGTGGATGATCTGCGCCGGGAGCTCGACAGGGGGAGTGTGTCCCTGTTGGTTCTGCTGGACCTCTCAGCAGCCTTCGATACCGTCGACCACAGTATCCTCCTGGAACACCTCGCGGGAATGGGTCTTGGGGGTACTGCTTTGTAGTGGCTCCGGTCCTTCCTTGAGGGTCGCTCCCAGAAGGCGTCTTTAGGGGGCACCTGCTCGACTCCTCGGCCATTGTACTGTGGGGTCCCGCAGGGATCAGTACTGTCCCCTATGTTGTTTAACATCTACATGAAGCTGTTGGGAGAGATCATCCGGAGTCTCGGGGTACGGTGTCATCTGTACGCAGATGATGTCCAACTCTGTCACTCCTTTCCACCTGCTACTAAGGAGGCTGTTCAGGTCCTGAACCAGTGCTTGGCCGCTGTGACGGACTGGATGAGGGACGACAGATTGAAACTAAATCCAGACAAGACAGAGGTTCTCTTGGTCAGTCGCAAGGCCAAACAGGGCATAGGGTTACAGCCTGTGCTGGACGGGGTTACACTCCCCCTGAAGACGCAGGTTCGCAATCTGGGAGTTCTCCTAGATTCATCGCTGAGCCTGGAGCCCCAGGTTTCGGCGGTGGTCAGGGGAGCTTTTGCACAATTAAAACTTGTGTGCCAGCTGCGCCCGTACCTTGGAAAGTCTGACTTGGCCACGGTGGTCCACGCTTTGGTTACATCCTGTTTAGACTACTGCAACGCTCCCTACGTAGGGTTGCCTCTGAAGACTGCCTGGAAGCTGCAGCTAGTCCAACGCTCGGCAGCCAGATTTCTAACGGGTGCTGGGTACAGGGAGCACACCACTCCGCTGTTACACCAGCTCCACTGGCTGCCAATTAGCTTCCGAGCACAATTCAAAGTGCTGGTGTTAACCTATAAAGCCTTAAACGACTCCGGCCCTGTTTATTTGAGAACCCAGAAATGCTGGACCACTCTCACAACCACCATGTCAGGCTACACAGAGAAGCCATTGACATCCACAAGAAGCATGTGGACAATTTCAACAGAAAGGAGGAAACTATGAAAATGAACAATATCTGGCTACCAGTATTAAAAAACTCTGAGGATGCTTGCCATAGATGCAGGCGAAATGTCAGGAGAAAATATGCCTCTAGAACAGGGGTCCTCAAACTATGGCCCAGGGGCCAGATACGGCCCTCCAAGGTCATTTACCCCGCCCTCGCTCAGGGTCAACTTAAGTCTGAAATGACTTGAAAGCACACAACAACAACAACAACAACAACAACAACAACAACAACCCTATCTTATCAGCCAAAAGCAGGTCCACACTTCCCATTGAAATACTAATACGTTTATATTTGTTAAAATTGTACTTCATTTTAATTATTGTATTGTTTTAAAGTGTTTTTTGCACTACAAATAAGATATGTGCAGTGTGCATAGGAATTCATTCATGCCTTTTTCAAATTATAATCCGGCCCTCCAACAGTTTGAGGGACTGTGACCTGGCCCTCTGTTTAAAAAGTTTGAGGACCCCTGCTCTAGAACATGGCCATATAGCCTGAAAAAACCTACAACAACCTATTAATGATTTGCTACTATGGGGAGTGTTGGATCATCAGAGTATAAAAACCAATTGCCTGGAGTTATTTAAGGTAACAATAAGAGCAGCCCATGCGGTGATTGCTAGAGGATGGAAAGACAAATCGAAATGGACATTAAGTAATTGGAATGATTATATGTATGATCAAGTGCTGTTAGACATTACAGGAATTATGACTAAGCAAACACCAAGAATGGACAAAGAAAAAGTCATTACAGATAGATGGAAGGTCTACTTCAACTGGGTGAAAACAGTCACCATGAGGTTGGACTATTGCAACGCCTTATATGCCGGCCTTCCGACGTCAACGACCCAGAAGATTCGGATGGTCCAAAATGCGGTGGCCAGGCTGCTAGCAGGATCATCTCTAAGATCCCATATTACACTGATTCTGCAACAACTGCATTGGCTACCAAGAGAACATCGGATCTCTTACAAGATCCTGATCCTGACATTGAGAGCTCAAAATGGCCAAGGACTTTGATATCTTAGGGACCGCCTCATTCCTTTTCTCCATCAGTGGTCACCTCGATCCACCCAGGAAAATCTCCTCTACATGCTGGGCCATAGGGAGGGAGGCACACCTGGAAGCTACAAGGCATCGTAGAGCTTTTTCGATAAATGCTCCAATTCTGTGGAACTCATTGCCTCCATATATTAGAGCAATGTTGGAGTTGCGACCTTTTGTCAAGGTGCTCAAGACTTGGCTGTTTGGTTGTGCATTTAAGTAACCGGATCTAATTTTGCCATAGTCACTGCTGAATGTTTTTATGTTGAATGTTTTTATATTGAATGTTTTATATTGTGTATAAACTGTTTTAAATTGTAAGTCGCTTGGAGCACCTGGTGGAGAGCGACTAAGAAATAGAGTGATGATGATGATGATGATGATGATGATGAAAAATGGAGGAGCCAATGATCACATCAAAGAAAAAATACAAAGACTCTACCAGTGGCTGGATCTGCAAGATTAGTAGAAATATACTGTGGCTGAGGAGGGAGAGGGAGGGAGGGAGGGAGGGAGGGAGGGTGGGAGGGAGAGGGTGGGTGGGAAAAATATAATTTTCACCAGTGGAAATTAGCATAATGTCTTTAATATTATAAAAATATTAAACAGGCTGGATGGCCATCTGTCAGGGGTGATTTGAATGCGACTTTCCTGCTTCTTGGCAGAATGGGGTTGGACTGGATGGGCTAGGACAGTGGTTCTCAACCTTCCACATACTGTGACCCCTTAATACAGTTAAGGGGTCACAGTATGTGACCCCTTAAAATACCCAATGTTGTGGTGACCCCCAACCATAAAATTATTTTCATTGCTACTTCAGAACTGTAATGTTGCTCCTGTTATGAATCATAATGCAAATATCTGATATGCTGGATTTATTTTCATTCACTGGACCAAATTTGGCACATATACCTGATATGCCCAAATTTGAATACTGGTGGGGTTGATGTTGTTATTTGGGAGTTATAGTAACTGGGATTTATAGTTCACCTATAATGAAAGAGCATTCTGAACTCCACCAAGGATGGAATTGGCACACAGACCTCCCATGACCAACAGAAAATACTGGAAGGGTTTGGTGGGCATTGACCTTGAGTTTGGGAGTTGTAGTTCACCGACATCCAGAGAGCACTGTGGACTCAAACATTGACCAAACTTGGCACAAATATTCCATATGCCCAAATATGAACACAGATGGAGTTTGAGGAAAATAGACCTTGCCCTCTGGGAGTTGTAGTTGCTGGCATCTATAGTTCACTTAGAGTCAAAAAGCATTCTGAACCCCACCAACGATAGAATTGGGCCAAACTTCCCACATAGAACCCCCATGACCAACAGAAAATACTGGGTTTTCTGATGGTCTTTGGCGACCCCTCTGACACCCACTCACGACCCCCTTAGGGGTCCCGACTCCCAGGTTGAGAAACGCTGTGCTAGGAGGTCTCTTCCAACTCTGGGATTCTAGGGACGCCACGACCCCTCCCGCCCGCAGAAAGAACGAGCGTGTCCTTGGGGCTCCTGCCGGCAGAGGCCTCCCCCGGCAACAGGAGGGTCAGCGCCGTTGTTTTTCGCCATTGGCTGAGCTGCCGAGGGTGGGGCGGGGCGGGGCGCGGCGGAGGCGCTGCCGTCGCTCCCTCCCTCCCTCCCTCCCCTTGGGCGCCCCCTCGGGACCCGTCTCTCCGCCGTCCAGCAGCAGAGCCCCGAGCAAGCAGCATGCCCTCCCCAGCAGCCCCCCTGCGCCGCCGCCTCCTCCTCCTCGTCGCCGTCGTCGTTCTCCTGGCCCGCCCGCCCGCCGTCGCGGCGGAAAGTGAGCTCCGGAGTCCGGGGTGGGGGCGGGGAAGCCGGGAAGGATGGAAAGCAGCCGGGCACAGGGTCCGCTTCCACCGGAGACATGGAGGGAGGCCGGGAGGGACCCCCGCCAGGAGGGAGGCAACCTGCCCGCCGGCAGCGCCCCTTTTTCCCCAACCCGCGCCCCAACCGACGGCTTCTCTTTCTTCTCGCAGAGGAAGCCAACTACGTGAACCTGGCCTTCTTCCTGGAGAGCTTCCCGGGATCGGGGCCCAAGGCGGAGGCGGGCGAATACCTGGACGAGGTCGAGGGCGAGGCCGTCTTGCAGGTGGACTGGGCCCGGAGGACTGTCTCCTGGAACCTCCCCGACTTCAGCACCTTCATCCGTTTCGAGGCCGCCGGCGCCCTGGGCAGCCTCTCCGTGACCAAGAGCAACCTGGAGACCTTCATGGAGCTGAGCAACAGGACGCTAGCCCAGAACGGTACAGCCCCCTCCTCTCCTTGGGTCGGAGCCCCCCTCCCCCCCGCCGCCCGCCCTCTCTCTCTCTCCCCCGCCTTGGTTTGCGGTGGGCCTTCCTCCCTCCCTGGCCAGGAAAGGGCCCTCCGGGCAGAGAGGCCCCCCCTGGACTCCAGCCCTGCTCCCAAGGCCCCCTTGGATGTCTGGACAAGCCTTGGAGAATGTCCACAATTCATGACAGAGCACCACCCTTTCGGCCCATGCCCTAGTTCATGAGCGACACCTGCACTATCCTATTTATTTATTTATTTATTTGCTGCATTTGTTGACCGCCGTTCTCAGCCCTAGGGCGACTCATGGCAGTGTACAACATATAAAATTGTGCTCGATCCAATTCCGAGCACAATTTAAAGTGCTGGTTTTGACCTATAAAACCCTATACGGTTCCGGCCCAGTGTACTTGTCCGAACGGATCTCCCTCTACGTCCCACCTCGAAGTTTAAGATCTTCTGGGGAGGCCCTGCTCTTGACCCCGCCAGTCTCACAAGTGAGGCTGGCAGGGACGAGGAGCAGGACCTTCTCGGTGGCGGCCCCCCGCCTGTGGAACTCACTCCCCAGGGAGATTAGATCGGCGACTTCCCTCCTAGCATTTAGGAAAAAACTAAAGACCTGGATGTGGGACCAAGCTTTTGGTCACTCTGACAACTAACTCAAGGACCTGGCGATAGACAAGGACAAACGGAATAGAACGGATGTATGGACTCTGATATATGGACTCTGACATGAGATTGTTTTAGGTTTTATGATTTTACTATGTATTGATGTTTTAATTTAACTGCTGAATTGTTATATTTTTTGGATTACTTGTTGTGTGATCGGGCATCTAATTGTGCCCTCCCTGTAAGCCGCCCTGAGTCCCCCTCAGGGTGAGAAGGGCGGGGTATAAGTGAATGAAATAATAATAATAATAATAATAAATAATAAAAATAATAATAAAAGACAATTACAATTCCCTTGTTCCTGGTTATAGTTCGCCATGTATTGCAACAGCATAGGTTATTGGCCACTGCTTTGAGTTTAAATCATTGTTTGATATGCTTGTGGATATATCTTTTGTTGTATTGTGTGTTTATTTTTTACCTTGTTCCAGGCACTTTGTGATGGGGAGATGGAGGCAGAGTACAAAACTAAAGTTGTTGTTGTTAGGGGTAGCCATCTTTGTATCTCACCTCCCTCCCAAATCTGGGACTCAAGGCAACATGCAGATCCAAAGGCATTGCAGTTCTTTTCTGGGCCCAAGGAATCCACGCCCTGACTCTGCCCTCCACAGTAGGTGGCCATAACCTGCCATGGAGGGGGAGCCCTCCTTGCGCATCCAGCTCTTGGGAGAGGGATTAGGGGGCTGCCCCACTCCCCCAAGCACCATCCCAGCCCCAGAAAGACTCCCTCCTTTGAGGAGACTCATCGTTTTCCACCCTTTCCCATCCATTCCACTCTGGAACCTCGGGACAGAAGCCCTTTCTGTTTCACATTCATCCATGTCCCTGGCATAATGCCTTGTTAATTACCATATATACTCAAGTACAAGCCAACCCAAATATAAGCCAAGGCACCTAATTTCACCTCCAAAAAAAAAAAAAAACTGGGAAAACTTATTGACTCGAGTATAAACTTCAAAATCAAAATATATCCCAATAAAATGACATTAATTGAGGCATCTGTACATTTTTTTTAAAAAAATTGCCATATTTCAAAGAAAAACAGGAAACTAACTCTGTAAGTGGAAAAGGAGGGTCAACAAAAATAATATGGTATCACCTCACTACCTCTGAGGATGCTTGCCATAGATGCAGGCGAAACGTCAGGAGAAATGCCTCCAGAACATGGCCCTATAGCCCGAAAAAACCCACAAGAACCTAGTAATATGGTATCAACAATAACTTCATAATACTACTACTAGTAATAAAAAAAAAACGTCATTTGTATCCCTATGTATAGATCTATAGAGCTTGCAAAAGCCCTATCTTCCCATGGGGATTCAGGCTAGCTTCCAACACACTAACAGGCAAACATTCAATGTCTATATAAACGATGCAGAGCTAGCTATAGATCTATAATTATATATACTAATTCCACATATGTATTTCCCCCTGAAATGTTTTCAAATCCTCTTTCTATATATGTGCATTTCCCTCCTGTAATATTTGTAAGCCCTTAATATCTGTGTGTATTTCCCTTGCAATATTTGCAATATATATATCTATATTCATATCTATCTCGACATGTCTACATATATTTGTGTGTGCATTTCCCCCCTGTAAAATTTGCAAGCCCTATATATCTATATTCATATATATCTATCTAGACTTCTCTCTATATATAGATAATTATATCTATGTAGGATTTGCAAAGACTTGCAAACATAGGAGGGGAAATTCATATATAAAATTATTTTTATATATTTCTCATATGCATATACACAGAGAGCGAGAGATAAAGATATATAGGTACATCTATATATTTATCGATATCTATATAAATAAAAATGTAATGTTCGTTTGTGGGATTAACAGAACTCAAAAACCAGTGGGCCAATTGACACCAAATTTGGACAGCATACACCTAACAACCCAATGTATGTCCTAAAACTCAAAAAATGATTTTGTCATTTGGGAGTTGTAGTTGCTGGGATTTATAGTTCACCTACAATCAAAGAGCATTCTGAGCTCCACCAATTATGGCATTGAACCAATCTTGGGGCACAGAACTCCCATGACCAACAGAAAATACTACATGGGTTTGGTGGGCATTGACCTTGAGTTTGGGAGTTATAGTTCACCTATATACATAGAGCACTTTGGACTCAAACAATGATGGATCTGGACCAAAATTGGCATGAATATTCCATATGCCCAAATATGAATACAGATGGAGTTTGGGGGAAATAGACCTTGACATTTGGGAGTTATAGTTACTGGGATTTATAGTTCACCTATAATCAAAGAGCATTCTGAACCCTACCAATGCCAGAATCGGGGCAAACTTCCCACACAGAATCCCCATGACCAACAGAAAATACTTAAGGCCATCCAGTCCAACTCCCTTCACCAGGGCAAGAAAACATAATCAAAGCCTTCCTGACAAAGAGCCATCCAGCCATAGATATAGATAGATAGATATGATCCACGCACAGATATAGTATCATAGATTTGAAAGGGACCCCTAAAGAAGATCAATGATATGTTGCATATCTCGGAGTAGGCAAACCAGGCAATCTCTACACCAGGGGTCCTCAAACATTTTACACAGAGGGCCAGGTCACAGTCCCTCAAGCTGTTGGAGGGCTGGATTATAATTTGAAAAAAACATGAATGTATTCCTATGCACTCTGCACATATCTTATTTGTAGTGCAACCCCCCCCTCTTTAAAACAATAAATATTTAAAATGAAGAACAATTTTAACAAATATAAACTTATCAGTATTTCAATAGGAAGTGTGGACCTGCTTTTGGCTGATGAGATAGGGTTGTTGTTGTTATTGTGTGCTTTCAAATCATTTCAGGTTTAGGTTGACCCTGAGTGAGGGCCGGGTAAATGACTTTGGAGGGCCGTATACGGCCCTCAGGCCTTAGTTTGAGGACCCCTGATCTACACCAACACTGACAAAGAAACAGCAAGAAATACTGTTTACCCACAAGCATAAAGAAATTATACATATTAGAAAGCAACACTTTCTCATGACTTTATTTTCCAGATCACCAGAATGGGCCACAGCAACACCTGGCAGGGGACCGCTAGTATCTATATAAGATTGGTAGAGACTTGCAAACATGTAAGGGGAAAATTTAA
Source organism: Anolis sagrei (assembly GCF_037176765.1). Lineage (NCBI taxonomy): Eukaryota > Metazoa > Chordata > Lepidosauria > Squamata > Anolidae > Anolis > Anolis sagrei. Next base: position 1,222,444 of record NC_090022.1, on the reverse strand, counting down.
ATCTAAAATACGGTATACATATAGATACAGATAAACAGGTACATGGAAATCTCTAGATGTCTATATGTACTTAGGGTTTGCAAAGAACTGCAAATATATGAGGGGAAAATCATATATAAAATTAATGTATATAAATAGATAGATAGAGATATATAGGTACATATGGATTGCAAAAGCTTGCAGGGGAAAATGCCTACATATATGTAGGAGAGAATAACAAATATTTCAGGGGAAAATGCTTTTATAAGATTAATAAATATATATGATTTGCAAAGACTTCAGGAGAAACATGCATATATAGAAATATATTTATAGATCTGTAGGGTTTGCAAAAGCCGGTGAACACTCCAAGGGAACAAAAATCCACATATAAATACATTTAGATACACAAAAATAGGCCAAGGAATTGGGCGGGTTTGAAGGAGAGCCATACAAATAAGGAGGACATGAAATATATCTCCTTTCCCTCCTTCCCTCCCTTTTAACTGGAAAAGAAAACACACTGTTAAGGGAGGGGAAGAGGAGAGAGAAATACATCATATCTTGCAAGCAATGGCCACTAGGCTCCACTGCCTGGCCTTGACCCCATTAGAAGCGGAGGGGGGCTTTTTCAGCTCAAAAAAAAGGTTGAAGAACTTGACTTATCTTTGAGTATATACGGCAATGGCCAGGATTTCTCAAGTCAAGGAAGGAACATCACCAACCTGTAACTCTTCTTCCAAGTTCACAACAGAAATGGATACCGAAACCCTCAATTCATGGCCATGCCTTCTGCTGTGTTCGGTTCACTGACATTGGTTTGAAATTGTCAGGGGAAACTGTGCCTCCATTGGCCCAGCATTTTTCTCAGCAAAAAATTTCTGACATGGTGTTTGTCTTAAACCCTGGAGGTGCTGCAGTGTATCAACTAAGCAGTAGTTCTGATTTTTGCAAGTAGGCTCATCCCAAAGAAGCTTTGCTCTTCTTTCCCTCCCTTTCCCAGCTGCCCCTACAGCCAGGGTATTCCCCGAAGACCCCGTGGAGCTGGGAGACCCCAACATCCTCATCTGCTTCGTGGACAGGTTCTCCCCTCCAGTGCTGAACGTGACCTGGCTGAAGAATGGGGAGGTGGTCTCTGAGGGGGTGGTGGAGACGGGCTTCCTCCCCAGTGAAGACAACGCCTTCCGCAAGTTCTCCTACCTGACTTTTGTCCCAGAAGAGGGAGACTTCTACACTTGCCGAGTGGAGCACTGGGGGCTCCCAGAGCCCCTGACCCAGACCTGGGGTAAGTCAGCGGGATCTGGGATCCTCTCTCCTTGTGTTGGGAAGCAGAGAGGCAGATTCTGAACACTCTGAAGGTCTGAGCAAAGTAAGATATTAGGCCTATTTGCATTATTATGATTGGGCTTGTCCCCATGTAAGCTACCCCAAGTCCCTTTAGGGAGATAGAGGCAGGGTACAAAAATTAAGTTATTATTATTATTATTATTATTATTATTATTACAATATTTGCTCTGCTTGGCCTTGCGATGGCATGAAGAAGATGCTTGCTCAACCTCGCTCCCTTTTCAGGTTTAGAAGTAATAGGGATTCTTTTTTTAGTTTAAAGTTTTCCTTAAGGTTTCAGAAATCCCATTTTTGGTGGTGATTTTCAGGACAACAAAGGGAAATAGTAGTTGTGGGCTGAACACAGCCCTGGCTCCTCATTCTGCAGGGCCCAAAGTCCCCTGGACCCAATAGAGAGTCAATGTGAAGACCATTATGGTGGCCATTTTCTATCTCCAAGCACCCAAACTATATAGAAATATGATGACATATTTCCTCCCACTCAGCTCAGAACTCCAACCTGCCCCTCCAAATGTTTTGTTGTTGATGATGTGTGGCTTCACTTCATTTCTGGCTTGTTATTTATTCGTTCAGTCGCTTCCGACTCTTCGTGACCTCCTGGACCATTCCAGGCCAGAGCTCCCTGTCATCCATCACCACCCCCAGCTCCTTCAAGGTCAAGCTAGTCACTTCAAGGATAACATCCATCCACCTTGCCCTTGGTTGGGCCCTCTTCCTTTTTCCTTCCATATACCTATCTGATTAAAATGATCAAATTTGTTCATATCTCCCTCCCTTCCTTCCTTCCTGCCTTCTTTCCTTCCTTCCTCCTATCCTTCCCTTTTTCCTTCCTTCTATCCTTCCGTTCTCTTCCCCTCCTATCCTTCCTTCCTTCTTATTGTTGTTCATTCGTTCAGTCATTTCCAACTCTTCGTGACCTCATGGACCAGCCCACGCCAGAGCTCCCTGTTTGCCGTGGCCACCCACAGCTCCTTCAAGGTCAATCCAGTCACTTCAAGGATGCCGTCCATCTACCTTGCCTTTGGTCGGCCCCTCTTCCTTTTTCCTTCCATTTTCCCCAGCATCATTGTCTTCTCTAAGCTTTCCTGTCTCCTCATGATGTGGCCAAAGGACTTCAACTTTGTCTCTACTATCCTTCCCTCCAATGAGCAGTCGGGCTTTCTTTCCTGAAGTATGGACTGGTTGGATCTTCTGGCGGTCCAAGGCACTCTCAGCACTTTCCTCCAGCACCACAGTTCCAAAGCATCTCTCTTCCTTCGCTCAGCTTTCCTTCTGGTCCAGCTCTCACATCCATAGGTTACTACAGGGAATACCATGGCTTTGACTATGTGGATCTTGGTTGCCAGTCTTCATTGCCATCGTCTTGCTTGTGGCAACCCTATCATGAGATTTTCTGGGGCTGAGACTTGGGTTTCCATGGCCAAGAAGGGAAATTAATTCTTATTTCTGGAGCTGTAGTTGGACACTCAAGCCAGCGCAGCACTTCATAAGATCATAGAGTAGGAAGAGCCCACAAGGGCCATACGATCCAACCCCACATGTTCATCAACACACAAAACAAAACCCAGGACTGTCAAATGCCCTACAAACTTTTGGTTGGCTTTAAACCTCCAATGTTTTACTTACATCTGAACTGAGAAAAGGATATGCACTAAAACCATGGAGATATAATGAGAGACAGGGCCTTCTCTGTGGTGGCCCCTCGACTATGGAATGCCCTCCCTAAGGAGTTTATTTATTTATTTATTTATTTAGAACTTTTATTTAGAACTTCTCACCTCCGACGAGGGACTCAGGCCGGTTCACAACAGAAGGTTCATACACAATAGTTTAAAACATCACCTCCCATAATACACTAATATAAAAACACATTAAAATACAATCATATAATTACATAAGGCCAAGTTGTCAGAATGAAATCACAATTCATCACCATCCGTCCGTGTGGTCAAAAGTTATGGACTCACTCATTAAATGCCAAATTCCAGAGCCAAGTTTTCACCAGCTTTCTAAAGGTCAGGAGAGAAGGGGCAGTTCTAATCTCCAGTGGGAGAGAGTTCCAGAGCCGAGGGGCCACCACCGAGAAGGCCCTGTCCCTCGTCCCCACTAGACGCGATTGCGAAGGTGGTGGGACCGAGAGCAGGGCCCCTCCAGAAGATCTTAACAACCTTGCTGGCTCATAGGGGAGAATCCGTTCAGACAGGTAAACTGGGCCGGAGTCGTTTAGGGATTTATAGGTCAATACCAGCACTTTGAATTGTGCTCGGAAGCTGATTGGCAGCCAGTGGAGCTGACGCAACAGAGGAGTAGTATGCTCCCTGTATCCTGCTCCTGTTAGTAATCTGGCTGCCGCTCGTTGGACTAATTGCAGCTTCCGGGCAGTCTTCAGAGGCAACCCCGCGTAGTGAGCGTTGCAGTAGTCTATACGGGATGTAACCAGAGCGTGGACCACCGTGGCCAAGTCAGACTTCCCAAGATTGGCTCCCTCACTCTTAACGTTTCAGAGACAAGTTAAGACATGGTTATATGAGCAAGTGTTTACAAATGCAGAGTAACTGACATAGGGAATTGAATTTATTTTATTATTTTATTTATTTAAAACTGTTATATCCCAATCTTCTCACCTCCGTAGAGGGACTCAGACCGGCTTAATCACTCAACAATGGGACTTGGACAACGTTATTTAACTGGGAGATGCTGATGATAATGATGTTGGTTTTTATTGATTTTATTGCTGCAATTGTGGTTCAGTTTGTATTTTGTTGTTATGTGTACTGACTTATTGTAAACCGCCTTGAGTCGTAAGGCTGAGAAAGGCGGTATACAAGTATAGTAAATAAATAAATAAATAAATAAAGTATACAAGCAATCCCTGTTGCCCCTGAACTGGCAGCTCAAGACCAGTGACACTCATGCAGAACCCCTGTTTTGCTTAAGGGAGGTTTATGTGGAGTGCTGCCTACTTCAGGAGACCCTCCTTGGCAGACAAACACTTGCAGGCCAGGAAGGGAGGGATGCGCTGAGTGGCAGAAAGGCAACAACTCCAACACAAGGGAACAGCTACCTCTGGCCTGATACTTGGGCATCAACAAGTGCACAGAACTAGGGTAGGCGAGTTGAGTGACAAATGTACGGTGGGGTTCAGAGACTGAATGGGAAGGAGCGATGTCACACTTTCCCAACCCACCTTCTCTTGTCCCACCCTCAGAGTCCAAGGGGCCCGTTCCACTCCCGGAGACAGCTGAGAATGTGCTCTGCGGTCTGGGCCTGGCCATCGGCATCCTGGGCATCGTCGTGGGCACCGTCCTCTTCTTCAAGGCCATGAGGATGACCAATCACAACAGCCGCAGTGGACGGAGTGGTGGCCTGTGAGTCCAGACTGTTTCGTATCAGCAACACAGCTGAATTGAGAAGCAACGGCCTAGCAAAGGGGACACCTCTCCCCCAATGCTAACAACTTTGCCATGGAGGGAGGGGGTGGGGGCATGGGGGCCTTCCTTAGGACGGGGATTGGAGTCTTGGGGTCAGTCCTGACTTTGAGTCACACCGGGACCCCACCTTTTCCAGAAATGCTTCAATGAATCTGTACTCCAGATGTGCATTTCACCCTGCTCAACCCTCCTAACCTCCTTCTTTCTTCAGGTGAGAAATATGGGAACTTCTTTCCCTACAACAGCTTCCGCAAGGATGTCTCCTGATTTGCTGCTCTCGCTATCACATCCAAGGCCAGCTTCCCTGCCGCCATCAGCCGCAAGAGCCCCCCATTTGCTCTTTCATAGAACCCCACTGGGGACCCAAACCAAAGAGACTGGGTGCAACCGACTCAGTGCTCCACCAATACCCATCCATCCACCTGGCAACCAGTAACATATGTGATGGCTGAGTTTGGTTGCTCTTCTTCTGTGCCTTCAAGTTGTTTCTGAGTTTGTTTTGCCTTTTGGGCAAGGTTTCCTCAGAGGTTGTTTGCCCTTGCCTTCCTCTGAGGCTGAGAGAGTGTGACTTGCCCTGGGTCGCCTAGTGGCCTTCCATGATTGAGTGGGATCCTGACCCTCGTCTCCAGAGTTCTAGTCCAGCACTCAAAAGCCCATTATCATCTCGTTCTATGGGAGGGAGCCTTTTCCAGTTCTGCATATCCTTGAGGGAACTCTCTCCTCTCATTCAACCAGAAGGAGAAGGAGACACCCAGCTGATTCTTTGAAGCTATGTTTGCAGAGCGAGGCCCTAAAATTTCCAGAGCCCTTGCCTTCTATTCTTCCTCCAGATTGATTTTGCAAATTCCTAACCTTGCCTCTCAAACATGTGTTTTAAAATCAAGAGCTCTGATGGCATACTTATCAATTACATTGCTTAAATTGTATTGCTTTTACTGTGCACAGCCCTGAGACGTTTGAGTCAAAAGGTGGTGAATAAATAAATACACAGTTGGATTTGGGAGTTCCAGGTTTGTTTACTTATTTATGCTGCGACACAAAGCTAAATAGTGAAAATGTGGTTCTTGTCAAACACACTTGATCCACAAGTGTCCACTGGGAGGGAACAGGTGCAACTCAGCCGTGCCCCATAGATTGGGGTCAGGTGTCCCCACAGAGATTGTTCCAGGACTAGGGCTGCACAATATTTGCTTAAAGATGGACAGGGAATGAGGTGTCAAACGGGATCAGGGATGACGTACACCAGACTCACAGAGCAGCAGCAAAGCAAAACAGCATATTAAGAAGAAGAAAAACCTACAACAACCCAGAATATTAAGAGTTTGCTACATACAACATAGAATCATAGAGTTGGAAGAGACCTACTTAATGCAAAGAAGGCATTAAGTAGTTCTGCCTTTTACCTATCCCCTGTCAGCATTGCCCCATCTTCTCGCAGAGGCCCAATCGCCTCCTTGTTCTTCCTTTTTCTACTGACATAAAAAAAAAGAAGCCCTTTTTATTGTTTTTAATGTCCCTGGCAAGCCTGAGCTCGTTTTGTGTTTTAGCCTTGCAAACCTTTCCACAACAGGAGTTGGCTATTTATCTGAATTCTTCTTTGGTGATTTCTCCCTTTTCCCACTTCTTGTGCTTGTCTCTTTTGAGTCTTAGCACAATTAGAAGTTCTTTGGACATCCATTCTGGCTTCTTTGCACTTGTCCTATTTTTTCTCTTTGTTGGCACGGTTTGCAATTGCACCTTGAGTATTTCACTCTTCCCACCCATCCGTAACTCCCTTGTCTTTTAGTATCTGTGTCCACAGAATGCCACTCAGTATTTCCTTCATTTTTTGGAAGTCAGCTCTCCTAAAGTCCAAAATGAGGGTGTGACTTGTCTTAATTTCTGCCTTCCTTCGTATCATAAACTGCAGGAGCACACGATCACTTGCCCCAAAGGATCCGACCACTTTGACTGCATTGATCAGGTCTTCTGCATTTGTTAGGATGAGATCGAGAGTGGCCAATCCCCTTGTTGCCTCTTCTACCTTCAGGACCATAAAATTGTCTGCACTCATCTCTCCTTTTGGGATAATTGCACCATGTGTTGACAGCACATTGTAAACTTTGATCAAGATTGGCAGGAGATCTAAGTATCCAGAGAGGCTGACAATGTAAGGCAAGACTGAACGACTGAAATAGTAAGTGGTATCAAAGTGATGGCATTGTAAGTAAACCCTGTGAAATTAATTGGGGCTCCCTAAGTTGATAGGTACATAGAGACAAACGAGGAGCCCAGAACACACCCCTGGAACCAGCAGGTCCTTCCCCTTCTTGCAGAGGCAGACATTCATTTCTGAGCTCAACCACATGATGCAGAGGATCATTCTGAGACCTTTTTGCAGAACATGCTCCACCACAAAGAACACAAACAACCTCCTGGGTTCTGTGTGAATTCTGTTTCAAGGCTTCACAGAGATAAGGAACCGGGAGCGATGGAATAAGCAGAGAGGCCCAGCATCATGGAAGAAGAAGAGGAGCAAAGGCAGGAGATGCCTGTCCTCCAGCACAGAAGGAGCAGCAGTCCTCAAGAAGCCTGGGAGGGGGCCCAAGGAGGGAGACTATACACTCTACCTATCCATCCATCTCCCAAGATGGCACGCACCCCCAGAGAGACCTGTGAGTCCTGCCAACAATGGATCTGGACCCAACTTGGCACACGCCCCCCCCCCCCCCCCCCGCAGTGAACAACAGAAAATATTAGAAGGGTGGGGGGAATTGACCCAAGGCAATGGGAGTTATAGTTTCCCTGTCACCCAGTGGCAGATGACAGATCTGAGCTAAAGTTGGCACACAGATCCAACATGACTAACAGAAAATACTGGAGGAGTTTGGAGAAAGTAGGAGGAAGCTGGCTATAGATGTTGGGAGTTGTAGTTCACTTACAATCAATGTGACTCCCACCAACAATGGATCTGGACTAAACCTGCCACACAGACTCATGGCCAACATAAAATACTGATGGGTTTTGGGGGGAATTGACAAGGGATGATGGGAGGTATTGTCCATCCACATCTGGAGAGTCATGTGAATCCCACCGAGGATGGATTTGGTCCAAACTTGAGTGATATGTGAACACATATTACCTAACAATATTTTTATTTATATACATCCATAGATAGATAGATATACACATGCATACAAGGGTGGGCTTCTGAGGGGCTGCTCTCAGCTGGGGGAGTCTTTTCTCTTCTGACTTTAAACAGGGCCAGAACTTTTCACTAACTTTTGCAGATATGGGACTTCATCAGGTACGAAGGGAGGAAGGGGATGGAAAGGAAGGCGCTATTTTGGAGAGTTCTGTGGATCTGGTCCCAACTTGAGTATTTTTATTTATTGTGTCAGGAGCAAACCAAAACAGTTGTATTGCATTAAAGACAAACAAACAAAGCACAAAGTTTGCAGGTTTGGTATTCTATGAAATGTCCTTTGACCATTATCTGGCCCCTTGGAGTGCCTCTGGTGTTGCCGTAAGAAGGTCCTCCCTTGTGCATGTGGCAGGGCTCAGGTTGCATTGCAGCAGGTGGTCTGTGGTTTGCTCCTCTCCACACTCGCATGTCGTGGATTCCACTTTGTGGCCCCATTTCTTGAGGTTGGCTCTGCATCTTGTGGTGCCCGAGCACAGTCTGTTCAGCGCCTTCCAAGTTGCCCAGTCTTGTGTGTACCCAGGAGGGAGTCTCTCATCTGGTATCAGCCATGGATTGAGGTTCTGGATTTGAGCCTGCCACTTTTGGACTCTCGCTTGCTGAGTGTCTCTGTAGATCTTAGGAAACGGTTTCTTGATTTAAGTCATTGACATGCTGACTGATACCCAAACAGAGGATGGGCTGGAGATGTCTCTGCCTTGATCCTTTCACTATTGGCTGCTACTTCCCGGCGGATGTCAGGTGGTGCAATACCAGCTAAGCAGTGTAATTTCTCCAGTGGTGTGGGGCGCAGACACCCCATGATAATGCAGCATGTCTCATTAAGAGCCACATCCACTGTTTTAGTGTGGTGAGATGTGTTCCACACTGGGCATGCATACTCAGCAGCAGAGTAGCAAAGTGCAAGGGCAGGTGTCTCCACTGTGTCTGGTTGTGATCCCCAGGTTGTGCTAGTCAACTTTCGTATGATATTGTTTCTAGCACCCACTTTTTGCTTGATGTTCAGGCAGGTCAGAGCATGGTCCAGAGTGACTCCCAGGTATTTGGGTGCACTGCAATGCTCCAGTGGGATTCCTTCCCAGGTAATAATCCTTGTCTGTTCTTAAGGTGCTTGTCTGTTCTTAAGGTGAAAGGCACATATCTGTGTTTTAGATGGATTAGGGATCAGCTGGTTTTCCCTGGAATAGGCAGTAAGAGCACCTAGAGCTTTGGAGAGTTTCTGTTCAACCATCTCAAAGCTCCCTGCTTGAGCGGTAATGGCATGATCATCAGCATAGATGAAGCTCTCTGTCCCTTCTGGCAGTGGCTGGTCATTTGTCTAGATGTTGAACATGGATGGAGCAAGCACGCTCCCCTGAGGCAGGCCATTCTTCTGTTTCCGCCATCTGCTTCTCTGGCCCTGGAACTCCACAAAGAAGCTCCTGTTTTGTAGCAGGTTTCCTATGAGGCGGGTGAGGTGGTCGTCCTTTGTGATATTATCCATTTTTCTCAGGAGGAGGCGGTGGTTCACAGTCTCATAGGTTGCTGACAGGTCTATGAGGACAGCTCCTGTGATCTGCTGCCTTTCAAAGCCATCTTCTATGTGCTGAGTCAGGTTCAACACTTGTGATGTGTAGCTTTTTGCCTTTCCTGAAGCCAGCTTGCTGTCGAATCAGACATGGCAAAGACCATAATGATCCAAAAAGCTATAGACCAATCTCCCTGTTGTGCCACCTTTACAAAGTCCTAGAGAGACTTATTTTGCATAGAATTATGGAAAAAACTTGAGTGATATGTGAATACGTATCTATATCTATATTTATATCTATACAAATGCATGGATGGATGGACCCCCGGTGGTGCTGTGGGTTCAACCCTTGTGCCGGCAGGGCTGAAGACCCACAGGTTGGTGGTTTGAATCCAGCGAGAGCGCAGAGTTCCCCCTGTCAGCTCCAGCTCCCAATGCAAAGGGGACATGAGGGAAGCCTCCTACAAGGATGGTAAAAACATCAAAACATCCTCTAGGCAACACCTTGCAGACGGAAAGTTCTCTCAAGTCGCTCCTGACACGGAAAAAAATGGATAAGTGGATGGTTGGCTATATACACCCATACATACAAGGGTGGGCTTCTGAGGGGCTGCTCTCGGCTGAGGGAGGCTTCTTTCCCTCCCACTATGAACAGGGCCAGAACTTTTCACTAACTTTTGCAGATGTGGGACTTCATCAGGAAGGAAGGGAGGAAGAGGAAAGGAAAGGAAGGGACTGTTCGTGCCCTAATACCCTCCTCCCCCTCCCCTCCCCTCTCTCCTTGTCCAAAGAGAGAGGCTGAGATGCTGAGATGCGACCCAAGTGTCGCTGTTGACATTGATCCGCCTTCTCTACCCGGCAACCGATGACGAGGACTAGGCCGGCGCCTGCGATTGGATCACCGCGAGGGGAATTCCTTGGCCAATCAGGAGGCGGTCCGCTTCCTGGCCAGGAAGGCCACGCCCCTCTCGCTCACCCCCCCCCCCCCCCCCAACCAGGAGCCTTCAGGGATGGGCCAGAGAGACACAGTGGGAGCATCCCCAACAGATGGCCAGCCGGCCTCTGCTGGAAAGCCTCCGGAGAAGGAAGGTGCAAAGTAAAAACCTGACTTGTTAAATTCCTTGGGCAATTGCACATAATTTTGAAGTATCCTGACACACCTGGAATATTGTGTCCCATTCTGGGCACCACAATTCAAGAGAGATATTGACAAGCTGGAATGTGTCCAGAGGAGGGCGACTCAAATGATCAAGGGTCTGGAGAACAAGCCCAATGAGGAGCGGCTTAGGGAACTGGGCATGTTTAGCCTGAAGAAGAGAAGGCTGAGAGGAGATATGATAGCCATGTATAAATATGTGAGAGGAAGCCACAGGGAGGAGGAGGGAGCAAGCTTGTTTTCTGCTTCCCTGGAGGCTAGGATGCAAAGGAAGAATGGCTTCAAACTACAAGAGAGGAGATTCCATCTGAACGTGAGGAAGAACTTCCTGGCTGAGAGCCTTCAGCAGTGGAACTCTCTGCCCCGGAGTGTGGTGGAGGCTCCTTCTTTGGAAGCTTTTAAACAGAGGCTGGATGGCCATCTGTCAGGGGTGCTTTGAATGCAATATTCCTGCTTCTTGGCAGAATGGGGTTGGACTGGATGATGGCCCAGGAGGTCTCTCTATGCCTGAAGTCTGGACTGACTCCAAAGGGGAGAGGAACACAGGGCAGGTCCAGGCAGAAAACTCCAGGGTTTTTGTGACAAGCCATTGCACGGTTGCTGCAGTCAAGGAAGCAAAAACAGCGGTTCAAGGCTAAGCCTGGGGCATTGGTTTCAAGCCACCTCTGTCCTGGCAGCGTCCCCAGGCAATGATCCCAGGCAATGCGCTCCTTTTTCTGGATGACTTCCATCTCACACTTCCTCAGCAACAACAACAACAACAAGGTTCAGGGGCAACTGGGTTCCCTAAATGTCACAACCTAAAACCAAGAGGGACACAGACAAATGATTTGGACAGGCAAAGAGAACACAGAGACTAGTCAACCAAAGGAAATTCAGAGAAACAGTGACTGTGCTGGTATGCCTGTACCAGGAGCTCCAGCTTTATTTTCTTTCTATTAAGTGTTTGCATGCATTCCTAAGTTTCAGGGATTCTGCAAATAGGTGGCTTGCTTTGGTTTGCAGTCATAGGGCAAGCTACCTGTCTATCATTGTTAAGTTTGGATCCGCCCCTTCTCCCAGGGAGATGGGAAGGGAAGAGGGGGCCATTTTTAGTTAGTCTTAGTGAGGAAAGCGAAGTTAGAGGACGTGGACAAGCTTCGCCTGCAGAAAAGCTTCATTTCTCGAGACATTCTGGGGGGAAATTCCCAAAGCTCTGGCTGGGAGCTCACAGCCTCTCAGCCTTACAGCAACTGAGGGAAACAGCCCTAAAGTCTTAAAGAAATTCCAGAGGGAAAACAGCTTTACAGACCCAAAGAACTTCAGCTGGAGAATCTCCAAGCTTTGTCTTTACTCGGTACCAAGACGCAGTTTGGAATTGGTAGTAGATCCCACACCAACAAAACATAGATAGCAGACAGCCTGGGAGAGGTTATGAAAGGGTTTTCCTCTCAAAGTATAAGAACAATTAACGAAGATAGTTGCCTGTCCCTTGTGGACAAGATCAAGGAAGCCACCAGTTGATTGAAAGCCTTGAAACATTTGTTTGACTCATTGAAGATTTGAGAAATATCTGTTTAATTTGTTCAATAATAAAGGACTTTGTTAAACCTTTCAAGCCATCTAAAGATCATTTCTTCAGGAAAATCCTTGAGGGCCTCTTTCATGGTGCCCTGGCTTCCCGCTGGGCACAAGGTGCACGTCCTATTTCAAAAGACAATTATTACAGGCCCAGTGCGTGACAGAACAGTGACAACGATTCAGGGGGCAGTCGACCACTGCCCAGGGCTCCCCTCGCTCTGTGCTTATCTGCTACCGAGGCAGAATGGAGAGATGGTGGAAGCAGATGGCTGCCGTATCCCTTTAGCATGCCAATACACTACCGTATATACCCAAGTATAAGCCAACCTGAATATAAGCCAAGGCACCTAATTTTACCACGAAAAAAAACTCTGGGCATTGGTTGGGGCTCTCTTTACAGAAAGCAAAGCAAGACAAGGGGAATTAATCTGGGTGAACAGCCCCCACATGCTAGTCTTCCCTTTCTGTCATTCCCCCTCCCTCCCCCCATGCAGGCAGTCCAGAGTGCCTTTTTGGAGAAGAGCCCCCCCCCCCCCCCCACACACACACACTTGCCCCAATTGCTGGCAGATTCCAGAAGAATCCAGGAAGGAAGGAAGGAAGGTTGTTTGAGACTGGCATTGGCTGCTTCTGCCCTGGGTATAATGGGAAGTCTAACTTGGCCACGGTGGTCCACGGTGGTCCACGCTCTGGTTACATCCCATATAGACTACTACAATGCTCTCTATGTGGGGTTGCCTTTGAAGACTGCCCAGAAGCTGCAATCTGGCTGCCGCTCTGTCCAATGAGCGGCAGCCAGATTACTAACAGGAGCGGGGTACAGGTAGCATACTACTCCTCTGTTATACCAGCTCCACTGGCGGCCAATCGGCTTCCGAGCACAATTCAAAGTGCTAAAGCCCTAAATGACTCTGAGCACAATTCAAAGTGCTGGTGTTGACCTATAAAGCCCTAAACGACTCTGGCCCAGTTTACCTGTCCGAATGGATTCTCCCCTACGAACCATCAAGGTTGTTAAGATCTTCTGGAGGGGCCCTCTTCTCGGTCCCACCACCTTTGCAATCGCGTCTGGTGGGGACGAGAGACAGGGCTTCTTGGTGGTGGCCCCTCGACTGTGGAACTCTCTCCTGATAGAGATCAGATCTGCCCCCTCCCTCCTGACTTTCAGAAAGATGGTAAAATCTTGGCTCTGGAACTTAGCATTCTCAGATTGATGATCGAATCAATAAGGCGGATGGTGGTGAATGTGTGATTTACCTTGACGAATTGGCTTTATGTAATTCTTGATCTGTATTTTAATGTTTTAATGTATTAATATGTTTTAATGTGTTTTAATGTTTTAATGTATTAATGTACTATGATGTTATTATGCTTTAGTTTATTTGTATATTGATTCTCTGTTGTTAGCCGGAGGTCTAGGAGGGACCTCCGGGACTTTGTCTTTATGTTTGGTCTTTATGTTCTATGTATATTGTTTATATGCTTTGATGTTTTATACTTTAATAAAAGCTCTAAATATATAAATAATGGCACACTCTGCACATGCCCAGAGAGCCCCTGGTTTCCTCCCATTCTGCCTATGGGGACAAATACACCGCCAGGCACAAGCTTGAGGTCATGAGGCTGGCTGCTTGTTTTGACATGACCAACCAACGCTTTTAAGTATCAGAGTACAGAGATGACTCAAAGAGCTGATGTGAAGTTTTCTGCTGACCAAGCCTTGGCCAAGTGCATCGATCTGGAGCAGAACCACAGCATCTCACTCTGTTCTGGTTCAGGCATAGCAGGGGCCAGAAAGGACTGGGAAGGAAAGGGGTGCCCTTAGGTTAACTATATCTCTCCTCCTTACAGTCGGAAGCACTTGGTCTTTGTACATAACCAGAGTCAGAAGGTCTCCCCAGGCCATGTAGTCCAACCCACTGAGAAAGTGATCATGGTGCAGGATTAGGATCCGAAAGGACCTTCTCAAGTGAGAGAGCTGATTGGCCAAAGCTCACAAAATTAACTTCAATGGGGAGAAGTGTATGGGATGGCACTGAGGCAACAAAAATGAAAGCCACAGATACTGGATGGGTGACACCTGGCTTGGAAACAGTCATAGAATCATAGAGCCTAAAGTTGGAAGAGACCTGGTGGGCCATCATCCAGTCCAACCTCATTCTGCCAAGAAGCAGGAAAATCACATGCAAAGCACCCCTGACAGATGGCCATCCAGCCTCTATTCAAAGACCCGCAAAGAAGGTGCCTCCACCACACTCCAGGGCAGAGAGTTCCACTGCTGAACAGCTCTTACAGTCAGGAAGTTTTTCCTCATGTTCAGGTGGAATCTTCTTTCCTGTAGTTTGAAAGAAAGGAGATTCCACCTGAACATTAGGCAGAACTTCCTAACAGTGAGAGCTGTTCAGCAGTTGAACTCTCTGTGTGAATGGAGTAACTAGGAGTCTTAGGGGGTCACAAGTGGAACAGGAGTCAACAATGTGATGCAGAAGTTAAAATAGCAAATATTATTCTAGGCTACATCCAAATCGGGAGAAGTCATAGTCCCACTTGTCCTGCTTTGGTTAGATCTTCTCATCTGGAAATATAACCCTAGGTCAATTTCTGACAATGCAATTCAAGGAGGAGTTGGACAAGCTGAAAGGTGCCCAAAGAAGGACAGTCAAAATAGCCAAAAGTTTGGAAACTACCCCCGATCTCACTCAGAACAAACCCTGCCAAGCAAGGTCTCCATGAATCAGAAGCAAGTTAATAACAACAGCAACAACTTCCATAAACTGCCAGTGGTCTTCCTTTTGCACTTGGTCTCACTGTTCTTCTGGTGGATGCAAAGGCAGAGGGGGAAGGGAGGGGGAGCATGACAGAATCTGGACCTATCATGACCACCCAGAGACAGAACAAGCAGCTTCTCCTTTTTTTTTTTTTTGGCCGACTTCCTTTTTCCCACTGGGCCCCCTCTGTCCCCCTCCCAGTCCAGTGCCTTTTCCAAGAAGAGAAGACCAATGTTGACCCTCCTTCTGAGGCCCTGGCCAATCCAACAGCAGAATCTTATTAGCGTCATCAGTTGCTGGCAGACTCCGATGGAAAGGGCCCAGGCAGCAGGACTTCGACTTATGAGGATTTATCTTCAAGTTGCCTGGAGACCTAAGCATTGCCCAGGTTTTCCATGGGCCAGAAATCCTCCCAGTGGCTTCACCAGTTCCCTCTTCTGAAATGTTGCCTCCAGGATCCCATGATGGTCCTCCATCCAGGTCCTCATTAGAGCTGACCCCCATAGTTTCCAAGATCAGGCAGATCCTTGTGCATGTTCTGCCTTCAAGTGGCCTAACAACCCCATGGATTCTTTGGGGTTTTCTTAGGTAAGTAATACTCCCACCTTTCTCAATCAGTATGGGCAATGCTCAAGACTTCCATGGGTTGAAGCCTCAAACTCCTGGAAGTTTAGCCAGTTCTTTCCTCTGAAACAAAGCTGATGACACCTGGGATTCACTGGCAGTCTCCCATCCATGAACTAACCAGGGCTGAGCCTGCTTAGTTTCCAAGATCAGGCAGGATCTGGTGCACTTTGCTGTTGATATGTGCCTTTGAGTCATTTCAAATGTATGGTCACCTTGAGACAAATGTATCACAGGGTTTACTTGGCAAGTTTTGTTGAAAAGAGGTTTGCCTTGCCTCTCTCTGAGGCTGAGAGAGTGTGACTTGCCCAAGGCCACCCAGGGGCATTCAGGGCTTTGAACCCTGGCCTCCAGAGCCATAACCCCACTAACAAAGGTACCCTGACACAGGCCTTTGTGGGCCAGACACATAGCATGCTGTCTTGCCTTGGCAGATGCAGAGGACAGAAGGACAGGAAGCGGGAAATGTATCAGCCCTACGCTAAGACGGGAATAATATTTTAAAAATACAGACAAGACAGTTACATGGAAGCTTAGGGGTGTGTCAGATCATCCTCAGCCAATCAGAAACCATAGTCATGCTGACACTGATCGTGGCCTTAACAGGTAAAATAGATGCTATGTGATTTCAGGTTCCACAGGAGCTGCAGGTTCAGAGCCTGGTGTGTCTAACATGGCAGAAGGCCATATTGACCCTGGACACTTAGAAATACTACATGCACAATGGAAGACTTCCTTGCAGCAACACCAGAGGCACTCCAAGTGGTTTGCTACTGGTCAAAGGACATTAATCAACTACCAAGCTTGCAAACTTTGTGTTTTGTCTGTCTGTCTGTTTGTTTGTTTGTTAAAAATGCAATACAACAATGCTGTCACATGCTGGGCCTGTAGCAATTGTCTATTACCAGGACGTGGTTTCTATATGCCCAGCAGGACGCCTGGGTTGCCTCGGCTGATGCCAATGGGATTGTGGCCTGCATCAGTAGGAGCATAGTGTCTAGATCTAGGGAAGTCATGCTCCCCATGCTGTTCTGCCTTGGATAGACCACACCTGGAATATTGTGTCCAGTTCTGGGCACCACAATTCAAGAGAGATATTGACTCTAAGCTGGAATGTTTCCAGAGGAGGGTGACTAAAATGATCAAGGGTCTGGAGAACAAGCCCTATGAGGAGCAGCTTAAGGAGCTGGTCATGTTTAGCCTGAAGAAGAGAAGGCTGAGAGGAGATATGATAGCCATGTATAATAAATATGTGAGAGGAAGCCACAGGGAGGAGGAGGGAGCAAGCTTGTTTTCTGCTTCCCTGGAGACTAGTGAAGTCAATAGGGAATTTAAAAGGGTCTGGTCCCGAAGGAGAGACCCTGCGGCCCCACCAAATAGGGATTGCTACGATGGTGAGCAAAGAGAAGCCCAAATTAAAATGATTTATTTTCCCTAGGTTCCCAGAAAGAATCTCACCAAAGTTGAAGGAAGAGCCGCCGAGATGATTTATTAGCAATTCAGCTGAAATGTATTAGCAATTCAGCTCCAGCTCCTCATGCGGGGACATGAGAGAAGCTTCCCACAAGGATGATAAAAACATCAAATCATCCGGGTGTCCCCTGGGCAACGTCCTTGCAGACGGCCAATTCTCTCACACCAGAAGCGACTTGCAGTTTCTCAAATCGCTCCTGACACAACAACAACAAAAAAAAAAGCTGAAAAGGATGCAGAGCAGCAATCATTTGCCAAGCTAAGCATACATGAGTACAAATAAAGGCCATTTTTATAGAAAAACGGAGTTGTGTTGTTCAAATCTCCCGCTCCTCATCCTCCGCCTGGCTTGAAGGTGATTGGTTGGCATTCTTGAGTGGATTATGGAAACTCAGGAAATGTCTAAGGGGTTTGGCAAGTCCTAAAAGGCGTGAGAGCTAAGCCTTACTATTGTCTCGTGAGTGATTACAATAAACATTGATGTTGGCGATATCACCATAATCCGGGTTTTCCTTTTACGCTAAGACAGAGGAACAATGGGGGAAACTTGGGTAGATGGGAAGGCATCCCAGGCGGGCCGGCAGCTTCCCGCGGCCCAGAAAAGGTAAATTCATGCTTTTTAGTTGAGTGAGTTGGGAAGAAGACACAAAGTATCACTCTGAAGAGGTGAAGGTTACAATTCAGTTACTCTTTATTTAGGGTTTGGTTACATTGTTTGAGCTGGGGAAAGAAGCGAAAGGAGAGAGCTGCAAAGAGTCCCTGGTTGAGGCTGCTTCTGGGGCACATTTCATCAGTGTTGGCCCAACTGGGCATCCAGGAACTGCGGAACTCCCTGCAGCCGGTCAGAGTAGCTTGAAAGCATGGCCTGGGGTGCCCTCGGCATCACTAGGACGCAGAACAATGGCTTCAAACTACAAGAGAGGAGATTCCATCTGAACACGAGGAAGAACTTCCTGACTGGGAGAGCCGTTCAGCAGTGGAACTCTCTGCCCCGGAGGGAGTGTGGTGGAGGCTCCTTCTTTGGAAGCTTTTCAACAGAGGCTGGATGGCCATCTGTCAGGGGTGATTCGAATGCAATATTCCTGCTTCTTGGCAGAATAGGGTTGGACTGGATGGCCCAGGAGGTCTCTTCCAACTCTAGGATTCTATGATTCTAGGATAAAGTCTCAAATATAGAGGACCCAACATTAAGAGCCACTCGTCCCTGCAGGTCCCAATCTGCCCCTTCCCCTCCCACCGAAATGCACACATGCGGTGTTCCTCTCCCTATCTCTGGCAGGAGAGAGGAAGCATGGTCAGGCTCAGGTTTCGCTTCCCCAAGCCGCTTCAAGCTGCGCTCAGCAAACCTTCAAGGGAAATGAAAGAGAGCCAGTCCCAGGAGTTGCAGCTGACTAAGAGCAAAGCCCAACTTCCTCCCACCTCATAGAGCCCCCCACAAAACCCCTTTCTTCCCATTTGCCCCCAAAGCCATAAGGGCTCTTGAGGATGGCAGAGATGGATGCAAGGGCAGAAGCAGAGGAAAGGGCCCAAGACCCAGAATCCAATGGGACAAGGAAAAAGGAAGACTGGCCTGTGAGATCCAGAGCCCTCTCCCTCTCAAAACGTAAGCTCACTTTGAGGAAGTAAAGGAAAACAGGAACAAGTAACTATGTCCCAGTGGTCAACAGAACTGACAAGCAGCATAAACATCACAACACTGACAGACTCCCCATCTCATGTCCTTCCGTGCCACAATGTAATATACGTTAAACATCAGGTGGTCCTTTCTTGAGACATAAATATGAAATTGAAGCAAAATGCAGCATTTGATTTTATGGCCCTACCTATGAATCCAATAGGAGACTAAAGCATGTGCTCGGCAGCCAGGCTGTTGACAGGAGCGGGGCACAGGGAGCGCACAACTCCCCGTTGCACCAGCTCCACTGGCTGCTAATTAGCTTCCAAGCACAATTCAAAGTGCTGGTCTTAACCTACAAAACCCTCTACCGCTCTGGCCCAGTTTACCTGTCCAAACGTATTCTCTCCTATGAACCATCAAGGCTGTTAAGATCTTCTGGAGAGGCCCTGCTCTCGGTCCCACCACTTTCGCAATCGCGTCTGGTGGGAAGAGACAGGGCCTTTTCCGTGGTGGCCCCTCGGCTATGGAACTCTCTCCCCAATGAGATTAGACCTTCCCCCTCCCTCCTGACCTTCAGGAAGCTAGTGAAATCCTGGCTATGGAACGAAGCATTCCCAGAATAAGTAACTGTAGAAGAATCAGTAACTGTAGTCTGTTGCCAGTGTCAGCTATTATTCTGGGAATGCTGAGACCAGTAAAGACTACAGTTACTGACATATGCAGACTGAGTTGGATCTGATTCTATTTGACGAACTGTCGTTGAGGGCATCCCAGACCCCTGCCTTCAAGCTGATCTGACCAGCTGCAGGAAGTTCCACAGTTCTTGGACGCCCAGTGTGGCTGTAACTGATGAAATGTGCCCCTGCAGCAGCTTCAACCAGGGACACTCTACAGCCTTATGGATTCCTTCCTTTTGCTTTCCAGCCCAAACTATGTAACGAACCCCCAATAAAGATTAGATTGAATTGTAACTTTTAACCTCTCCAGACTGATACATTGTGTCCTTTCATAGAATCATAGAATCAAAGAGTTGGAAGAGACCTCATGGGCCATCATCCAGTCCAATCCCATTCTGCCAAGAAGCAGGAATATTGCATTCAAATCACCCCTGACAGATGGACATCCAGCCTCTGTTTAAAAGCTTCCAAAGAAGGAGCCTCCACCACACTCCCTCCAGGGCAGAGAGTTCCACTGCTGAATGGCTCTCACAGTCAGGAAGTTCTGCCTCATGTTCAGATGGAATCTCCTCTCTTGTAGTTTGAGGCCATTGTTCTGCGTCCTAGTCTCCAAAGAAGCCGAAAACAAGCTTGCTCCCTCCTCCCTGTGGCTTCCTCTCCCATATTTATACACGGCTATCATATCTCCTCTCAGCCTTCTCTTCTTTAGGTTAAACATGCCCAGCTCCTTAAGCCGCTCCTCATAGGGATTGTTCTCCAGACCCTTGATCATTTTAGTCGCCCTCCTCTGGACACATTCCAGCTTGTCAATATCTCTCTTGAATTGTGATGCCCAGAATTGGACACAATATTCCAGGTGTGGTCTAACCAAAGCAGAATAGAGCATGGGGAGCATGACTTCCCTAGATCTAGACACTATGCTCCTATTGATGCAGGCCAAAATCCCATTGGCTTTTTTGCTGCCACATCACATTCCTGGCTCATGTTTAACTTGTTGTCCACGAGGACTCCAAGATCTTTTTCACACGTACTGCTCTCGAGCCAGGCATTGTCCCCCATTTTGTATCTTTGCATTTCATTTTTCCTGCCAAAGTGGAGTATCTTGCATTTGTCACTGTTGAATTTCATTTTGTTAGTTTTGGCCCATCCCTCTAATTTGTCAAGATCATTTTGAATTCTGCTCCTGTCCAAAGACCAAAGAACTCCAGCTGGAGAATATCTAAACCTTTACTGGTAGGTCCACTCGGTGCTTCAAGACACAGTTCGACCCGGTAGCGGAGCCCACATCAATACAGGTTAGATTACAGTCAACCTGGAAGAAGTTAAAAAGGGGATTTTCCTTTAAAGGAAAGAAGAAGTAATTGAAGACAGTTGCCTGTCCTTCGAGGGCAAGATTAGGAAGTCACCAGTTGCATAAAGCTTGGAAGCATTGGTTTAGCTTTATTGAAGACGAGAGAAGTTTCTGTTTGATTGTTCATTAATAAAGAACGTTGTTATACTTCACAAGCTATTTAAAGATAATTTTTGGTGGAAAACCTCTGAGAACTTCTCTTTGGGCCCCCTGGCTTCCTGCTGGGCAAAGGTTGCACGTCCTGTTCTAAAGGAAATTCTTTACAGGCCCAGCGCGCGGCAGAACACTTCCTTTTTCCTTCCATTTTCCCAGCATCATTCTCTCCTCTAAGCTTTCCTGTCTCCTCATGATGTGACCAAAGGACTTCATCTTGGCCTCTAATATCCTTCCCTCCAATGATCAGTCAGGTTTGATTTCCTGGAGGATGGACTGGTTGGATCTTCTCGCGGTCCAAGGCACTCTCAGAACTTTCCTCCAACACCACAGCTCAAAAGCGCCTCTCTTCCTTCGCTCAGTCTTTCCTATGGTCCAATGTGGTTATACAGAGCAATAAAGACACAGGGCAGAACCATAAAGAAACCTGGCAGGATCCTGACACGGCCCCACATGCAAAAGGGGGACAATTCTGTTGTGATTTCAGATTCCACTAAGCCATGGGTTCAAAGGCCCCACGTGGGAGACCACAAGAGAGACATGAGCCAAGGGTGTGATGGGGCAGCGAAAAAGGCTAATGCGATTCCAGGCTGCATCCTGAGGACCCTAGGAGGAGGGAAGTCCTCGCCCCACTCTCCCTCCTCTTCGGCTGGGTCAGGAATAATCCCCTTGCCTGCTGTGTCCAGTCCTGGGAGAAGCAGGGCAAGGAGGAGATGGGCAGGATGGGAGGGGCCCAGGGAAAGGCCAGTCAAGGGCCAGAGGTGTGGAGGCTGAAGGTGTGGTTGAGCATGTTCTGCAAAAGGCCAGGGCTTAGCATTGGGGAGGAAGTCCCACGGCTGTTCATGCCCAGCATTTATTTTTAAAGTTTTAACTATTACATTTGGCCCAGCTGTAGGTTTTTATAATTCTTGTCTTTATTGTGTACTTGTGAGTTATATTAATTGTATTGTTTCTTTTGTTTATTGCTAGTATTGTATTACTGCTTGTTGTTTGACTTGGCCTCATTTAAGCCGCTCCGAGTCCCTTGGGGAGATGGTGGCAGGGTATCAATAAAGTGTTGTTGTTGTTGTTGTTGTTGTTGTTGTTGTTGTTGTTGTTATAATGGAGGAAAAGGGGTCCAGGCCTGTCTTCTGCTGCTCCAGGCACAATGGCAGGACAAGAGACCCCTCCTCAACACTGGGGAGAACTTCCAGGTGGGAAGAGCAGCTTGACACTGAATCCAGACAAGACAGAGGCACTCCTGGTCAGTCGAAAGGCCAAACAGGGCATAGGGTCAGGGCTGTAGCCAGAAAATTTTTTTGGGGAGGGTTGACACTTTCGGGGGGGGGGGGGTTGAAAATTTCGGGGAGGGTTGAAAATTTCAGGGGGGGGTTTGAAACCTGCCTCCTAGCTCACGCTGAAGCAAAGAGCACAGCAGGGGGCAGAGCAACCTTCAATAGCCTGCAGCTCCACCCTTGTCAACCACCTCCACCAAGTCTGGCCTCCTTAATGAGAGCATTCAACCCCCCCCCCCCCAACTTGGTTGCTTCGCTACATCGGCTATTGCTGCAAGTAATGACAGTGTGAATAAATTGTCAATATTTGCTTGAGATAGTCTTACAGTTCTGGAGGGACTCTTAATTTTTTGCATCTCATAGACTTAGCAGCATGGGGATTTGGTTAACCAGTTAAAATTCATGAGTAAACCAGGTTTTTTTTTTAAATCTGAAACATTTCGGGTGGGGTTTGAACCCCTAAAACTGCCCCCTCGCTACAGGCCTGCATAGGGTTACAGCCTGTGTTGGACGGGGTCGCACTCCCCCTGAAGACACAGGTTTGGAGTTTGGGAGTGATCCTGGATTCATCGCTGAGCCTGGAACCCCAGGTTTCGGCGGTGGTCAGGGGAGCTTTTGCACAATTAAAACTTGTGTGCCAGCTGCGCCCGTATCTTGGGATGTCTGACTTGGCCACGGTGGTCCACACTTTGGTGACATCCCATTTAGACTACTGCAATGCTCACGTGGGGTTGCCTCTGAAGACTGCCCAGAAGCTCCAACTAGTCCAACGCTCGGCAGCCAGACTATGAATGGGTGCTGGGTACAGGGAGCACACCACTCCGCTGTTACGCCAGCTCCACTGGCTGCCAGTTAGCTTCCGAGCACAATTCAAAGTGCTGGTGTTCACCTATAAAGCCCTAAACGACTCCGGTCCTGTTTACCTCTCCGAACGTATTCTCCCTTATGAACCATCAAGATTACTAAGATCGTCTGGAGAGGCCCTGCTCTCGGTCCCACCGGCCTCGCAAGTGCGTCTGGTGGGGTCAAGGGACAGGGCAGGCATGTAGCCGGGGGGGGGGGGGGCTCGGGGGGCTTCAGCCCCCCCCCCCCGAAATTTTCATGGTGTTTCGCGAAAAGGCCTTATTGGTGCATTATTTAAACTGTTATGTTTATTCATATCATGAACTGATCACCATACTCAATATATCCCATATTCATGGGGGTATTGGGGTAATGATTCAAAAGGTTTGCTAGGCTAGACCCTCTTTCACTCAGACTCAGCCCCCCCCCGAAACTCAGCCCCCCCCGAACCCCCCCCCCTGAAAAAAAATTCAGCCCCCCCCCCGAAACGAAATCCTGGCTACGGGCCTGGGACAGGGCCTTCTTGGTGGTGGCCCCTCGACTCTGGAACTCTCTCCCACTGGAGATCAGAACCGCCCCTTCTATCCTGACATTCAGGAAACAGGTGAATATGTGGTTATGGAGACAGGCATTTGATGAGTGAGCCAACACCCTGAGATATGGATGGAGGATGATGAGCAATGATTTTAGTGTGACGACTGACCATTATAGTTATGGATTGTAATTGCTGTTTTAATGTTTGACTGTAATATGTATTATGATGTTTTACTGACTGTATGTGATTTTATGGTTGGGAACCGGTCTGAGTCCCTCAAGAGAGGTGAGAAGGCCGGGATACAAAACTTTCAAATAAGTAAACGAACAAATGTCCTTCTGCATGGGAGTCCCAGGGAGTCGCCTTCCTTCTCCGGAGGCTTTCAGCAAAGGCCGGCTGGCCATCTGTTGTGGAGGCTCCGACTGTGCCTCACTGGCCCTCCCCTGAAGGCTCCTGGCGGGGGGGGGGAGAGGGGAAGAGCAGGAGGGGCGTGCTCTTCTTTATCAGGAAGCGGACCGCCGCCTGATTGGCCCGGGAATTCCCCTCGCGGTGATCCAATCGC
Source organism: Anolis sagrei (assembly GCF_037176765.1). Taxonomy (NCBI): domain Eukaryota; kingdom Metazoa; phylum Chordata; class Lepidosauria; order Squamata; family Anolidae; genus Anolis; species Anolis sagrei. The sequence goes on along the minus strand of NC_090022.1, from coordinate 1,198,405 downwards.
GGGCGCCGGCCTGGTCCTCGTCATCGGTTGCCGGGCAGAGAAAGCGGCGCGGCGGTAGTACTTGCACTTGGGTTGCATCTCAGTCTCCATCTCTGGACAGCAGGAGGGGGGCTTCTCCGGGACCCCCCCCCCCCCGCGTCTCTCGGGCCTTTTCCTACTGGGAGGAAGAGGAGGGCGACCTCCCTGATTTGCCTCATGTTTAGAGAAACAAGGTGGTGTTGTTGTAGTTTCTTTCGGCTATATGGCCATGTTTTAGAGGCACTCTCTCCTGACGTTTTGCCTGCATCGATGGCACAACCTGGGGATCACAACCAGACACAGTGAAGACATCTGCCCTTGTGCTGTGCTACTCTGCTGCTGAGTACGCATGCCCAGTGTGGAACACATCTCACCACGCTAAAACAGTGGATGTGGCTCTGAATGAGACATGCCGCATTATCACGGGGTGTCTGCGCCCTACACCACTGGAGAAATTACATTGCTTAGCTGGTATTGCACCACCTGACATCTGCCGGGAAGTTGCAGCCAATAGTGAAAGGACCAAGGCAGAGACATCTCCAGCCCATCCCCTGTTTGGGTTTCAGCCAGCACGTCAACGACTTAAATCTGGAAATAGTTTTCTAAGATCGTCAGAGACACTAGCTGGAACACCTCAGCAAGCAAGAGTCCAAAAGTGGCAGGCCCAAACCCAGAACTTAAATCCGTGGGTGATACCAGATGAGAGACTCCCCCCTGGGCACACAGAGGAGTGGGCGACTTGGAAGGCGCTGAACAGACTGCGCTCTGGCACCACGAGATGCAGAGCCAATCTTAAGAAATGGGGCCACAAAGTGGAGTCCATGACATGCAAGTGTGGAGAAGAGCAAACCACTGACCACCTGCTGCAATGCAACCTGAGCCCTGCCACATGATGCACAAGGGTGGACCTTCTTGCGGCAACACCAGAGGCACTCCAAGGGGACAGATACTGCTCAAAGGACATTTAATCCACTACCAAATTCACACATTTTGTATTTTGTCTGTTTGTTTGTTTTGTTCTGTTAGAAATGTAATATAATCGACTGGTTGCCCTGACACGGCCTTGATAGGCTCCAACCCCATTCTGCCAAGAAGCAGGAAAATCGCATTCAAAGCACACCCAACAGATGGCCATCCAGCATCTGTTTCAAAGCCTCCAAAGAAGGAGCCTCAACCACACTCGCTCCAGGGCAGAGAGTTCCACAGGTGAACAGCTCTCCTTACAGTCAGGAAGTTCTTCCTCATGTTCAGATGGAATCTCCTTTCTTGAAGTTTAAAGCCATTGTTCCATTGCATCCTTGTCTCCAGGGAAGCAGAAAGGAAGCCTGCTCCCTCCTCCCTAGGACTTCGTATTTGATCGTGGGTGAACTACAGCTCCCAACATCCTTGGTTATTTTCCTCCAGACCCCTCCAATATTTTCCATTGACCACGTTAGGTTTGTGTGCCAAGCTTTGTTCAGACCTGTTGCTGGCAGGGGTCACAGAGCTCTCTGGAGGTGAGTGCCATCTTGGGAGATGGATAGGGGGGGGAGGCTGAATGGGTGTATAGAGTGTCTATCCCCCCCCCCCATGGGCCCCCTCCCCAAGTTTCTCAGGAATGCTGCCCCTTCTGTGCTGGAAGAGAGGCTTCTCCTGCTGTGCTGGTACGGCTGTACTAGGAGCTCCAACTTTATTTTCTTTTTGTTATCTGTTTGCAGTCATAGGGCAGGCCTCCTGTCCATCATAATTAAGCTTTGGTTCTGTCCCTTGTTCTGGGCTCTGGGAGGGAAAGGAGCCATTTTGGGGGGCAATCTCTCATAAGGAAGCTAAACCATAGGACGTAGACCAGTTCGTCCTGTAGAAAAGCTTATTTTCTCAAGAACATCCAGGGAAACAGAAACAGAAATTCCAGGGAAAAGGTCCCAAGGCTCTGGCTGAGAGCTCACAGCCTCACAGCATCAGAGGGAAAACAGCCCTGAAGTTCTCAAAGAATTCTCAGAGGGAGGATAGCACTACAGATCCACGGAACTCCATCTGAAATATCTACAAGCCTCGGCTGATAGGTCTACTCGATACCCAGACGCATTTGGAATCGGTAGTAGGACCCACACCGATGAGAAATAGATAGTAAACAGCCTGGGAGTGGTTAAATAGGGTTTTTTTCCTACAGAGAAAGTTCAGATAATCAAAGTCAGATGCCAGTCCATTGAGGACTAGACTAAGAAAGCCTTGAAGTGTTGTTTGAACCATTGAAGTTTTGATATTTGTTCCATTCTAAAGACTTTGTTGTATCATTAAAGACTCTAAAGACCCATCACTTCAGAAAAATCCTGAGAACCCCTCTTTGAGGCCCACTGGCTTCCCGCTGGGCTTAAAGTATACGTCCTATACAAAAGACAGCTGTTACAGGCCCAGCGTGCGACAGAACACCTGCCCTTCCTCCTCCTCCTCTTCTGTGATGCCTCGAAACACAACCCACACAGCACCCAGGAGGAGGTCTGCTCTTTGTGGTTGAGCATGTTCTGCAAAAAGGTCTCAGAATGATCTGCTGCATCATGTGATGGAGCTCGGAGATGAATGTCAACCTCTGCCAGAAGAGGAAGAATCCAGGGATGGTTCTGGGCCCCTTGTTTGTCTCTATGGGCTTTCAAGTTGCTTGTCAACTAATGGAGCCCCCACAAATTCCCAATGTTTTTCCATGAATCCTCAGAGGGGTTTTTGCAAGTCTCATTGTTTACAACACCTGGCATTGCCTGGTGCTCCCCATCCATGCACTATCCAGGACTTGTCCCAACTAGCATCCAAGATAAGACAGGGCCTGGGGACTTTAGGGCCAGTTCTAGCAGGGAAAAGGAGGCAAGGGGTGGCTTCTCCCCCACACCCCTTGCTGTCCCTGGGTGGGAGTATGGAGATGGTGTCCTCCTAGTCAACTTCCCACCTTCAGCTCTCAATTCCATTGGGTTGTTGTAGGTTTCTTTGGGCTATATGGTCATGTTCTAGAGGCATTCTCTCCTGATGTTTCGCCTGCATCTATGGCAAGCATCCTCAGAGGTAGTGAGGATGCTTGCCATAGATGCAGGCGAAACGTCAGGGAAGAATGCCTCTAGAACATGGCTATATAGCCCGAAAAAAACCTACAACAACCCAGTGATTCCAACCATGAAAGCCTTCGACAATACTCTCAATTACACTGCTTCTCCTGCCAGTCAACACAACATCCAGCCTCTACAGAACATGGCTAAATTCCCTTGTCCTTAAGCCTTCCTTCTTCTCCTTTCCCTGGACCCATGGAGCCCCTTCCTTGAAGGCCAGGTGCAAAGAAGGAGTCAAAGCAGGTGGCATTGGAGACCCTTCAACTTGGGCTGGAGAAGTCTTGGATGCCCAGCCAGAAAGGTCCTGATGTCTCTGCAGCCTGTACATGGTCTCCCCAGGGGACAACCCACCCCCTGATATCCTGAAGGAAAGCTATGGCCCACTGACCACTCTTCGCCCGCCTCTGCTCTGTTGTTGACCCTCAAGGTTGGAAAGAGCCATCTTGGATCACAGTCCTCTTTCCACATTTCATATATGAAGGAGCAAGACACGTATCCATAACACCCATCATTTTGGGACCACTAACTCTTTCAGCCCTTCTGTCTTGCCTCACATTGGGTTGTTGTAAGTTTTCTGGGCTGCCTGGCCAGGTTCCAGAAGAATTCATAGAATCCTAGAGTTGGAAGAGACCTGGTGGACCATCATCCAACCCCATTCTGCCAAGAAGCAGGAAAATTGCATTCAAAGCACCCCCAACAGATGGCCATCCAGCCTCTGTTTCAAAGCCTCCATAAAATCCTAGAATCCTAGAATAGAATCCTAGAGTTGGAAGAGACCTCGTGGGCCATCCAGTCCAACCCCTTTCTGCCAAGAAGCAGGAAAATCGCATCCAAAGCACCCCTGACAGATGGCCACCCAGCCTCGGTTTCAGAGCCTTCATAGAAGGCGCCTCCACCATTCTAGATTTGCTAAATAAGGCGGGTATTCTCTCCTGACGTTTCGCCTGCATTTCTGGCAGGCATCCTCAGATGTTGTGAGGTCTGTTGGAAACTAGACAAGGGAGGCTTACATATCTGTGGAAAGTCCAGGGTGGGAGAAAGAACTCTTATCTGTTGGAGGCAGGTCTGTTGGAGCAAGCCACACCTAAAAACTGTCAGGCCATCAAATGCTAATCAAGGTGGCCAACTGAAACATTCACATCTACCTCCAACAGACAAGAGTCCAACAGACAAGAGTTCTTTCTCCCACCCTGGAATGTCTACAGATCTATAAACCCCATTATCCTAGTTTCCAACAGACCTCCCAACATCTGAGGATGCCTGCCACAGGGTGTTTTGAATGCAATTTTCTGGTTTCTTGGTAGGATGGGATTGGACTGGATGGCCCACGAGGTCTCTTCCAACTCTAGGATTCTATGCAGGTGAAACGTCAGGAGAGAATGCGTCTGGAACATGGCCATACATCCCAAAGAACCTTCTACAACCCAGTGATTCTGGCCATGAAAGCCTTCAACAATACATTGCCTCACATTGTTGGACCCTCCAGATATTTAGGTCTCCTGCCAGTCTGGATCAAAGTCTACAATGTGCTATGAATGCATGATGCAATTGTCACACGAAGAGAGATGGAAGTTGTATGTAGTGAACGCTTAATGTGCTGTTTTGCTTTGCTGCTGCTCTAGGAGTCTGTTGTATGTCCTCCCTGATCCCATTTGGCATCTCATTCCCGGTCCATCTTGAAGCAAGTATTGCACAACTCTCGTCTCTGTGGGGACCCCACCTGTCCCCTGACCCCCATCAATGGGGCACGACTGAATTGCACCTGTTCCCTCCCCAATGGATCAATTGTGTTTGGCAAGAACCACGTTTCCTCACTATATGACTTTGTGTCGCAGCATAAACAAGTAAACAAAGCTGGAACTCCCAAATCCAACTATGTATTTATTTATTCACCACCTGTTTACCCAAAGGTGCACAGTAAAAGCCATCTAACAGATTTAAAAACAGTATAGATGGTAAGTAGTATGCCATTAAAGCTCTTGATTTTAAAACACATGCATAATAGGCAAGGTTAGGATTTTGCAAAATCAGTCTGGAAGAGTCATAGGAGGCAAAAGCTCTAGAGATTTTAGGGTCTCTCTGCAACTCTAACTTCACCAAATCAGCTGGGTGTCTCCTTCTCCTTCTGGTTGAATTAGAGGAGAGAGTTCCCTCAGGGATACGCAGAACTGGGAAAGGCCCTCTCCCAAAGGCCTGGAAGGAGGTATTAATGGGCATTGGGAGACCATGGTCTGGATCCCACTCGGCCATGGAAGACCACTATGTGGCCCTGGGCAAGTCACACTCTCTCAGACTCAGAGGAAGGCAAGGACAAACCTCCTCTGAGGAAACTTTGCTCAAAAGGCGAAGCAAACTCAGAAACAACTTGAAGGCACACAAGAAGAGCAACCAATCTCAGCCATCACATACGTTACTGGTTGCCAGGTGGATGGATGGGTATTGGTGGAGCACTGATCAGGTTGCACCCAGTCTCTTTGGTTTGGGTCCCCAGTGGGGTTCTATGGGGGAGTCAGGAGAGAGCAAATGGGGGGCTCTTGAGGCTGATGGCAGCAGGGAAGCTGGCCTTGGATGTGATAGCGAGAGGTCATTGCGGAGGCAGGTGCAGGGAAAGGAGCCCTTTTTCTCACCTGAGGAAGGAAAAAGGTTAAGATGATTGAGAAGGATACAATGTACATTTGGAGTATAGATTCCCTGACGTATCCCTGGAGCAGGTAGGGTCCCAGTGGGGCTCAAAGTCAGGATAGATCCCAAGACTCCAATCCCCCTCCCAAGGAAAGCCTCCTTGCCCCCACTCCCTCCATTGCAAAGTTATTTCCATTGGGGGAGATGCTAGGCCATTGCTTATCAATTCAGCTGTGTTGCTGATGCAAAACAGTCTGGACTCACTGGACGCCTCTCCGTCTGCTGCGGCTGTTGTGCTCGGTCATCCCCATGGCCTTGAAGAAGAGGATGGTGCCCACGACGATGCCCAGGATGCCGATGGCCAGGCCCAGACCGCAGAGCACGTTCTCGGCCGTCTCCGGGAGGGGAGTGGGCCCCTTGGACTCTGCGAGTGGAACAGGAGAAGGTGGGTTGAGGAAAGAACCAAAGTACCTACACCCCTCCCACCCACTCAATCCCTCACCCCACTATAGATCTGTTACTCAACTCACCTACGCTATCACACAGAACTTGACCATCTGTCAATGGTCAAGTATCAAGCCAGTGGTAGTTGTTCCCTTTGGTTGGCTTGTTGCCTTTCTTCCACTCAGCGCATCCCTCCCTTCCTGGCCTGCGAGTGTCTATCTGCCAAAGGAGGGTCTCCTGAAAGAGGCGGCCCTCCACCAAAACATCCCTTAAGCAAAACTTGAGGGTCTTTGTGGTGCTGCAACACCTGGGTGTCATCCGACTTGGGCTGCCAGTTCAGGGGCAACAGGCATTACTTTTACTATACAATATGTCTCCATGATATTAGTGCATATCATTTTCTCAGTTCAGATGCAAGTTGGGAGTTTACAGTCACCCAAAATTCCAGCAGATAGATATAGAATCATAGAATCATAGAATCAAAGAGTTGGAAGAGACCTCATGGGCCATCCAGTCCAACCCCATTCTGCCAAGAAGCAGGAATATTGCATTCAAATCACCCCTGGCAGATGGCCATCCAGCCTCTGCTTAAAAGCTTCCAAAGAAGGAGCCTCCACCACACTCTGGGGCAGAGAGTTCCACTGCTGAACGGCTCTCACAGTCAGGAAGTTCTTCCTGATGTTCAGATGGAATCTCCTCTCTTGTAGTTTGAAGCCATTGTTCCGCGTCCTAGTCTCCAGGGAAGCAGAAAACAAGCTTGCTCCCTCCTCCTCCCTGTAGCTTCCTCTCACATATTGATACATGGCTATCATATCTCCTCTCAGCCTTCTCTTCTTCAGGCTAAACATGCCCAGTTCCCTAAGCCGCTCCTCATAGGGCTTGTTCTCCAGACCCTTGATCATTTTAGTCGCCCTCCTCTGGACACATATAAGTTGGTAGGGCATTTGACAATCCTAGTTTTGTTCTGCATTAACTATGAGCCTGTGCGGTTGAATAGGGTCGCCCCTGTGGTCTCTTCCAACTCTTTGGTCCTAGGAAGTGCTGCAGTAGCTTGTGTTGGACTACAGCTCCAGAGACCAGGCTTGGTCATGGAAACCCAAGGGATGGCCTTTGAGAGTGACAGAGTATCAGCTCCTTGAAACTCCATGATAGGGTCACCATAAGCCAGAAATGAAGGGAAGTCACACAACAACAACAACAACAACAACACATTTGAAAGGGCAGGCTGGAGTTCAAAGATGAGTGGGAGGAAATGTGTCACCCTATATATCACCAAAATGGTCTTCACATTGACTCTCTGTTGGGTCCAGGGGACTTTGGACCCAGCAGAATGTGAAGCTAGGGCTATGTTCGCCCCACAACAACTTTTCCCCCTTTCTTGTCCTGAAAATCACCACTTAACCTTAAGCAAAACCTTAAACTAAAAAGAAACCCAATTCTGAAAGGAGGGGAAAGTTGTGTCCAGCATCTCCCTATCTCCATAACAAGACCAAGCAGTGCCAAACCTGCTGACTTACCCCAGATTGTGGTCAGGGGCCCTTCCAGCCCCCAGTGCTCCACTCGGCAAGTGTAGAAGTCTCCGTCTTCTGGGACGAAGGGCAGGTAGGAGAACTTGGAGAAGGCGTTGTCTTCGCTGGGGAGGAAGCCCGTCTCCTTCACCCCCTCAGAGACCACCTCCCCGTTCTTCAACCAGGTCATGTTCAGCACCGGAGGGAAGAACAGGTCCACAAAGCAGATGAGGACGTTGGGGTCCCCCATCTCCACGGGATCCTCAGTGTACACCTTGGCCGAAGGGGCAGCTGGCAACGGGAGGCAAGCAAGAGCAAAGGTTCTTAAGCTAAAAGTTTCCCCTGTCATTAAGTCTTGTCATGTCTGACTCTGAGGGGTGGTACTCATCTCCACCTCTAAGCTGAAGAGCTGGCATTGTCAGTAGGCACCTCCAAGGTCATGTGGCCACTGGCATGACTGCATGGGGAGGAGGAGTGGCAGGCTGCATTGGCACGGAGACCGCTGGGCTTTCCCTTTCCCTTCATTCAAGGACCTCCTCTGCCCTTGCTGCTTACCTCCTCTGAAGGCTTGCCTAGGCCCAAGGAAATGCCTCCAGACGTCGACTCCAAGCAGCGCTGGATGATGGTGTGCCTTGGATGTGCTCCCAGAGGCATGCTGGGAGCAGTAGGAGTCGGGGAACTACTGCTCCCAGCATGCCCCTGGGAGCACATCCAAGGCACGCCGTTGCCTAGCACTGCTTGGAGTCGGCATCTGGAGGCACTTCCTTGGGCCTAGGCAAGCCCAGTGGCCTTCAGAGGAGGTAAACAGAGAGGATCCGGATGGATTCCTGAGGAATCTTAGGGTTCTTCCTGCCTTGGAGCCTGGCGATTCTATCGACGCCTTGGTAACTCTCTATAACGGGGAGATGGCCAGGGCGTTAGATATGATCGCACCCGAACGCCCCATCTCGTTGCGTCGTGACAGGCCATCTCCTTGGTTCACCGAGGAGCTGGCTGTGATGAAGCACACGAGAAGGGGGCTAGAGCGCAAATGGAGGAAATCTCGAGATGTATCTGATCGAACACGGGCTAGAGCCTCTCTTAAGGCATACTCCGTGGCCATACGGGCGGCCAGGAAGTCATTCACGACCGCTCGTATAGCATCTGCAGCAAATAGATCATCGGAGCTGTTTCGGGTCGTGGGAGAACTCCTCCACCCACCTGCGGTGGAGGGGGTCCCTGACGACCCCGCAGCTCGGTGTCGCGATTTCGCACACCATTTTGCAGATAAAGTCGCCCAGATACGCCTCGAGCTCGACTCCAATTCCATCGCAGTGCCTGAAGAGGTGACGGAGGTACCTGCTTGTCCAATTTTGTGGGATTCTTTTAGGCTTGTTCTTCCTGAAACCGTAGAGGGGGTTCTTGGGGCTGTGAGGGCGACCACCTCACCTCTAGACCCATGCCCATCTTGGCTCATTAAATCAGCCAGGGAGGGGTTGGTTGACTGGTTTGTATTGATTGTCAATGCATCGTTGGAGCAAGGGATTTTTCCATCTGGTTTGAAACAGGCAGTGGTTCGTCCACTCCTCAAAAAAGCTTCCCTTGACTCCACGGTGCTGAATAACTACAGACCAGTCTCCAACCTCCCTTTCTTGGGTAAGGTGCTGGAGCGGGTGGTCGCCTCGCAGCTCCAGGGCTTCCTAGACGATACCAACTACCTAGATCAGGCACAGTCTGGTTTCAGGCCTGGCCATGGCACCGAGACAGCCTTGGTCGCCTTGGTGGATGACCTCCGCAGAGAGCTGGACAGGGGGAGTGTGACTCTGCTGGTTCTCTTGGACATCTCAGCGGCTTTCGATACCATCGATCATGGTATCCTTCTGGGTCGTCTCTCTGGGATGGGCCTTGGGGGCACGGTTCTGTCGTGGCTCCAGTCCTTCCTGGAGGGACGCACCCAGATGGTGAAGCTGGGAGACGCCTGCTCGGACCCCTGGCCTTTGACCTGTGGGGTCCCGCAAGGATCTATCTTGTCGCCCATGCTCTTCAACATCTACATGAAACCGCTGGGAGAGGTCATCCGGAGTTTTGGAGTTGGGTGCCATCTCTATGCGGATGACACACAACTCTACTACTCCTTTCCACCTAATTCCAAGGAGGCTTCTCGGGTGCTGGACGAGTGCCTGGCCGCTGTGTCGATCTGGATGAGGAAGAACAAGCTGAAGATCAATCCCGACAAGACAGAGGTCCTCCTGGTCGATCGTAAACCGGATCGGGGTATAGGGTGGCAACCTGTGTTGGACGGGGTTACACTCCCCCTGAAGCCACAGGTCCGCAGTTTGGGTGTCCTCTTGGATTCTTCGCTTACACTTGAGGCTCAGGTGTCGGCGGTATCCGGGAGGGCCTTTGCACAACTGAGACTTGTGCGCCAGCTGCGACCGTACCTTGTGAAGGCGGATCTGGCCGGGGTGGTCCACGCCTTGGTCACCTCTAGAATGGATTACTGCAATGCGCTCTACGTGGGGCTGCCCTTGAAGACGGCTCGGAAACTACAATTGGTCCAGCGGGCAGCAGCCAGGATGCTAACTGGAGCTCATTATCAAGAGAGGTCAACCCTCTTGTTCAAGGAGCTCCACTGGCTGCCATTTATTTTCCGAGCCCAATTCAAGGTGCAGGTGCTCACCTACAAAGCCCTGAACGGTTTGGGACCACCCTACCTGCGTGACCGCATTTCCATCTACGAACCCACACGCTCGCTCCGGTCATCTGGGGAGGCCCTGCTCGTTATCCCACCTACGTCCCAAGCGCGCTTGGTGGGGACGCGGGACAGGGCCTTCTCTGTGGCGGCCCCCCGACTTTGGAATGCCCTTCCAAAAGAGCTTCGTCAGGCCCCTACTCTAGCAGTTTTCAGAAGGAACCTAAAAACTTGGCTGTTCCGATGTGCCTTCGCAGATTAGGAATCCCCATCCCAAGTCCTAGATGCACTTTAGCACAACTAACATTGCTGCACACCACACTTTAATCCTACGTTCCTCCTGCCATCTCAGCACTTTTAACCCTGTACCCCATTGCGCTGGCCGAACCAGTTTTAATAGTGTCTTGATGTATTGTCATTGTGGTTATTTTGCTTAATTATTTGATTTGCTTTGTTTATCGCTGTGTTATGTTTTCTATTGTATTGTGTTTTGTGGCTTCGGCCCGTGTAAGCCGCATCGAGTCCTTTGGGAGATGCTAGCGGGGTACAAATAAAGTTAATAAATAAATAAATAATAATAAATAAACAGCGAGAGCAAGACGGTCCTTGAACAGTGAGGGGCGGGGGCCATGGGACATAGTCTTTGAAGAGAGGGGTAGTCTTAAACGCCACGTATATCCCTAACTTTGTATTTTATCAGCAAAAGTTGGGGGGTTGTCTTATACTCCCCCCCCCCCCCCGGTCATCTTGTATTCTTTCTTGAAGAGATCGCATTGCTAAGTTTTCAAAGGAGAGGCGATAGTGACATGCAGGAGGAGTAAGACGACATCCCTTCTGAGCCCCTTCTTGAGGTAGGCATACACAGGGAATTTGGGAAGGAATCCCTCATTCTAACTGTGGTGTTGGAGGAAAGTTCTGAGAGTGCCTTGGACCTTGAGAAGATCCAACCTGTCCATCCACCAGGAAAGAAAGCCCAGCTGCTTATGACAGGGAAGGAGATGAGAGGCAAAGAGGAAGTCCTTTGGCTACATCATGGGGAGACAGGAAAGCCTGGAGAAGACAGTGATGCTGGGGGAAAGGGAAGGGAAAAGGAAGAGGGGCCAAACAAGGGCAAGTGGGTGGGTGGGACCCTTGAAGGGACTGACTTGACTCTGAAGGAGCCCCTGGGGGTGGCCAAGGCCAACAAGGAGCTCTGGCCTGGAATGGTCCAGAAGGTCACGAAAAAGTTGGAAGTGACTGAACGAACAACAACAATCTATCTAGGCTCACTACTCATTGAGGGCTGGAAACCTGTACAGTCAGGGATGAAACCCAACAACTTTTTTGTCAGCAAGTTCAGCAGCTCAGCAGTTCAACCTGCTGCACCACCAGGCCTCCCTCTAAGCTTCTTAGGTAAAGGTAGTCCCCTGACATTAAGTCCAGTCATGTCTGACTCTGGGGTGTGGTGCTCATCTCCATTTCTAAGCCGAAGAGCCAGCGTTGTCCGTAGACACCTCCAAGGTCATGTGGCTGGCATGACTGCATGGAGCGCCGTTACCTTCCCGCCGGAGCGGTACCTATTGATCTACTCACATTTGCATGTTTTCGAACTGCTAGGTTGACAGAAGCTAGGGCTGACAGCGGAAGCTCACGCTGCTTCCCGGAATCGAACCTGCGACCTTTCGATCAACAAGCTCAGCAGCTTAATTTGAGCCTATTTGCAAAAATCAGCTGATATTTATTAACCTTGCATCCTTATGAAATAATGCTTAGCAGGTAAGCTTCAGCATCTCCAGGGTTTGTGAGGAACACCAGGGCAGAACGTATTTGCAGAGGGAGATGCTGTGTAAACGGAGGGAGAGTATACAGGCCTCGTCTCCCCTGACCATTTCAAACTGATGCCACTGATCTGAACCCAGCAGAAGGCATGGCCAGGAGTTTAGAGTGTGGGCATCCACTTCCGTTGTGGACTTACAGGTTGTATTGTTGAAGGCTTTCATGGCCGGAATCACTGGGTTGCTGTAGGTTTTCCGGGTTGGGTGGCCATGTTCTAGAAGCAGCATTCTCTCCTCTCTGTGGCAGGCATCCTCACAACCTCTGAGGGTGCTTGCCACAGATGCAGGTGAAAGGTCTGGAGAGAATGCTGCTTCTAGAACAGCCTTCAAAACCTTCAAGAACCCAGTTACAGGTTGGTGGTGTCCCTCTCTCGACAGAGAAACCTCCTGGCCATGATTGAAGAAGGCCTTGTGCTGGATGAGAAGGAGAGAGGGATTCTCTCACACAGTTCCCGGGAGGGGTGGATAATAAGAAAGGCCGGCCTCTCCTCCAAGAAGGGGGCCCGACGGGGAGGGGGCAGGCCTGTACCGTTCTGGCCGCGCGTCCCGTTGCTGAGCTTCATTAAGGCCTCCACGTTGTTCTTGGCCAGGGAGAGTCTGCCCAGGGCCAGCGCGGCCTCGAAAGAGCCGAAGTGGGCGAGTTCGGGGAGGTTCCAGGAGGTGGTCTTCCGGGCCCAGTCCACCTGGAAGAGGGCCTCGCCCTCGAATTCCTGCAGGTACGCGCCCGCCTCCGCCTCCACCTTGGGCTCCGGGAAGCTCTCCTGGAAGAAGATCAGCTCCACGTAGTTGGCTTCCTCTGCGAGAAGAAGGAGAAGCCGCAGGTGGGTTGTGGGGAGCGCTCTTGGCGGAGAGGGGCAGCCAGCCAGGCAGACCCACTCCCAGTCCCCCTCCCCCGTGCCCCCTCCTCCCTCCCTCCCCTCCCCAGCCCTCCTTCTCGGGATCTCACTTTCCGCGGCGACGGTGGTCGGGCGAGAGAGGGCGAGGAGGAGGAGGGCGCCCACGAGGGCGAGGGGCGCGGGCAGCGCGCGGGGAACAGCCGGGACCGCCATGCTCGCTCCCTCGGGCCTCTGCTGCTGGGCGCACTGACCCCGAGGGGGGGGGGGGAGACCAGCGCCTCCGCCCCGCCCCGCCCCTCCCGCCACGGCCCAGCCAATGGCGAAAAGGCCCGGTGTTGACCCGCCTGTTGCCGGGCAGACGTTTCCAGGAAGGAGCCCCGCGGGAAGGTGGCGGGAGGGACGGAGGGGTGCCTTGAGAGCCAGTCCTCTCCTGGGCGGAGGAAGTAGAGCCCCCACTCACCCCCACCCTAACTCGCTCGCTCCTTCTTCCCACCGGAAGGGAGAGCAGAGCGCGCTATCTCTCCGTCCGTCGGGGAACTTTTCGGGACTTCTTTGCCCGGCGACTGATGACGCGAGCGCGGCGCTGCACCTGATTGGCCGGGAAGGAGGGGCGCCCGGGAGCAGGGACTTTTCCCCCGACGGAGCCGCCCCAGAAAGTCCCCGTCCTGAGCTGGAGGAGGCAGCGGGAAAGCTCCGTCCGCTCTCTCCCGGCGCCGTCGAGGAGAAAAGGCAGGCAGGGGTCGTGGCGATGGGTCCCTCTCGCAGAGGCTGGGCCTGGGCGGCCTGGCTGTGGTCACTGCTCCTCTTGGCCGAGGCGGCAGAGGAGGAGGGCCCTCCAGGTGAGCCTCCGCCTTCTCCTCCCTCCCTCGCTTCCTTCCCCCCTTCCTTCCCCGGGGGGAGGGGGAGGGAGGTCGGGGGCGCAGTGGACCCTTCCCCCGCTTTCGGCATGCCATGCCCCCGGTGGCGCAGTGGGTTAAACCCTTGTGCCGACAGGACTGAAGACCGACAGGTCGCAGGTTCGAATCCGGGGAGAGGCGGATGAGCTCCCTCTATCAGCTCCAGCTCCTCATGAGAAGGGGACATGAGAGAAGCCTCCCACAAGGATGATAAAACATCACAACATCCGGGTATCCCCTGGGTAACGTCCTTGCAGGCGGCCAATTCTCTCACACCAGAAGCGACTTGCAGTTTCTCAGGTCGCTCCTGACATGACAAAAAAAAAGTTGAAGTGCGTCAGGGCGCTTCCCAGGAAACTCCCCCCCCCTCTCTCTCGCAGCCCATTTCCTGTACCAAGGGAGGGCCGAGTGCTTCTTCCCCAACGGGACCGGCTCCGAGGCGGAGAGGCGCTTCCTGTACCGCTTCATCTACAACCGGCAGGACATCGCCCACTTCGACAGCGACCTGGGCCGGTATGTGGCCCTCGCGCCCATGGCGGAGTCCAACGTGGACAGGTGGAACCGGGACCCGGGCATACTGCAGGCCGCGAAGGCCGACGTGGACGTCTTGTGCCGCCACAACTACGGCATCTTCGACCCCTTCGCCCTCGGCAGGAAACGTGAGCTCCCCACCCCCACCCCCCACCCCCGGTGCAGGTCGAGAAGAGAGCTGATGTTGGGAGGAGGAAACGATCCCAAGACTTTCCAGGAAGGGGAGGGAGGGGAGGGGAGGGGAGGGGGAGCGTGGCCCACCCAATGGGTCCCCCTCAAGGCGACTCCACCCTGGCGAGCCTCGGAGGAGGAGGAGGAGGAGGGGTCCCTCTCCTGGGTGTGGTCCAGGCCTGAAAGGGAGGAAGGGAGGGAGGGAGGATGACCCCCCCCCCTTGCATGGAAGGTCCCTTCTCCCTCATCAGCACCAGCTTGGGCCACACACCAGACCTTTCCATCTCAAATTTGCCAAGGTTTCCATTCCCCTCTAGAGGCATTCTCTCCTGACGTTTCGCCTGCATCTATGGCGAGCATCCTCAGAGGTGGTGAGGTACCTGCATTAATATTTCCTTATTTTTATCCTTTTTACCTTCCTTAGAAGAGGTCCTTTGTAAGCTCAGAACCTTTTCTATCTAGAATGGATTTCTTTTGACTTTAATAAATATATATTTTGGAACCTATGAAGCTTTGCTCCTGCAGTCCTGTCCCATCCTGTGGAATGGAGGCTAATCCTTGCTCGCTGCGCATAAGCTTCTGCTGGTTACAAACTGTGCTTCTGGCACTCTGCTGTGGTTTTGTGGAATCACCCCAAGTGAGGGTTATTTTTTGAGTTTAACAGCTCTAATTCCCATCCCTCTCTAGACTAGGTACTCATTGAGGTTTGGAAACTTGATGACACAAGAGACGTAGACAGTTCAGGGATCAAACCCAACACACTGTTCAATGGGGAGCCTTCACCAGTGTCCACTGTAACTCTGATGGTCCAGTATGTTCTCTGAACACAAAGTTCCTCCAAAAAGGTCTGGCTTCTGTTTACATTACAGATCAGGTGGGCCTCTGGGTCATTTTTCTCATCCAACAAACAGTTTATATCCCATGGTCTTTCTCCTGGGTATGTGGCCCAGTCAACTTATGGGTGACCTCATGAATTCAGTGGGGGTTTTCTTGGGCCAGCAATCTTCAGAGGAGGCTTTGGCAGCTCCTTCCCCTGAAATGGAGCCTCCAGCCCCCAGGATTCCCTGCTAGTCCCCCATCCAAAGGCTGAGTCTGGCTGCCCCTGCTTAGCTTCCGAGATCAGGCAGGACCTGGTGCCTTAACTGCCATTTCTCATGTGCAGGAAATCTACCTACCTACCCATGCATTTCCCAAGATGGCACTCACATCCAGAGACTAAACATGGTAGACCCCCCCCCCCCCCACGCATGCAGTGCTAAGCAGAATAGCTGATTATCTTAGAGGCTCTACACACACAAACACATTGTTGACATAAAAAATGAAGAACAACTTGTGAAGCAGCAGCTCCTCTAAAGTCTTAGGATGCTTCTGAGTTGCTAAGCCTAAGGGCCCCCTGGAGCCCCCTGGGGCCATCAGGACATAGCGATCACACACTAGACCCAGGTCATATCAGAAAAACCGTGGATCCTGAGACACGAGAGGCCAGCACAATACACAAACAGATCCAACCTAATGGATGGAATCAAGCCCTCCTGCAGGTTCTCCATCCCATGCCTGCAGGCAGATTGAACCATTCCTATCCCAGCTCCCTCCTTTCACTTGGTTTCCTCTGTGACGTGACTGTGAGTTCTGGCCATCATCTCCTCTGCTTCTTTCTTCTCCAGTTCCACCCAAGATGAAGATCGCTCCCAATGGCTATGGGGTCTCCTCCTCCTCCTCCCGCAACATTATGCTGATCTGCACCCTAGACCGCTTTTTCCCGGCCAAGATCACAGTCCGATGGTTCAGGAACGGGAAGGAGGAAAAGGGGGACATGGTGATGACCACACCCATCATGGACAACGGAGACTGGACTTACCGGATCCAGGTGATGCTGGAGACGCAGCCGGAGAAGGGAGACGTCTACACCTGCCAAGCGGAGCACGCTAGCTCTGCCAGCCCTGCCTCCATCGAGTGGAGTAAGAAGCTCAGCACCAAAGGCAGCCCCAGGGAGGGAACCCTGTGGGACTTCTGCCTGGGAGAGGTCCTCCTGCCCTCTGCTCAGGGGCCGCCAAAGAAGGAGGGACCCTACCATCCCCTTTTTCAGGCCTGTGCTTCTTCCTCCTCCTCTTCTGCAGGGCCCCAGTCGGATGCCGCCAAGAGCAAGATGTGGACTGGGATCGTGGGCCTGGTCCTGGGGGTGGTCTTTGTAGCTGCGGGGCTCTCCCTCTACGTCAAGAAAGGTGAGGCTGTGAACATGGCATCCTGTGGACCACTCCTGAAGGGTCCTCTCAGTGGTAGAGTGTAACTTGGGCTGGTCAGGTGTTTAAGCTGCATTTCCCAGTATCCTCCTTACTAGAGGTCATGTTGGCTTGTTTCTCTGGAGACCCAATCCAAGGCAACCTGAGAAACCCAAGGCCAAAAGGTGTTGGATTCTTCAAGAAGGGGGCACCCATGGCCACTGGAAGAGAAGAGGTGCTCAGAGGGGTCAGATATTATTTAGGGACTGCAGCTCCCAGCACTCCTTTCTGTGGCTGAGGCTCAACCCAGGGAGGTGGAGCAGCCTGGTGACTTAGGGAGGAGCATGGGTTCCTGTCAACAGGATGGAACAGGGTTGCAGAGACAGGACTTGAGGTTCAAAATTGAAGTAAAAAGAAATCCATTCTCGATAGAAAAGGGTCTTGGAGCTCACTAAACGCATCTTCTAAGGAAGGTAAAGGATAAAATATCAAAAGTATCCATGCAGCTACATTTTGCCTGGAGAAAGGCAAAATGCGTCCTTACTGGTAGGTAGACAAAAGCAGAGAGATGGCAATGGAGGCTGACCACATGGCCAAATCTAGGGCAATTTATAGGGGAAGTTACCTTACCCCACACATTGCTAAATATTCAAAGTGGGAGGAGAATGGGGCAAGGAAGAAGAGTGAGACCAAGACCCTTCTGGGATGGGCATGCATAGGAATTTGGGGAAGGAATCCCTCACTCTAATCCTATCTAGGCTAACTACTCCTTGAGGGCTGGAGACTTGTGCAGTCCAGGGATGAAACCCAACATCATAGATGGCCAATGCTCTGTCTCCTTCCCTGGGTTGTTGTCCTCTTGTGGTGGTGGTGGTGGGGGTGGGGGGTGCATGTTCCAGTGAACCTGGGAGTGAAGCTGGCAGAGTCATGGGGAGGGGTCTCTGTTGGCAAAGGGCTCCGGAGAAGGAAGGCCCTGCTCCCTGACCACCATCACAGCCCTCCTCCTCCTCCTCTGCCTCACTCCATACCTTCAAAGGAGTCAGGAGGGAGGTCAGGGGCAAAGCGTGCAACCCCCTCCCCACCTCACATTCACTCCTGGGAGAGACCCTTCTTTTGTTTCTCCCCTTCCTTCCAAAGCCTTGGTAGGTGGAGGGTGTGGGTCTCAAGGAAGGGGGCTTCCTTTGGGAAGAGACTTTGACCCTAACTGGACCCTTCTCCCCTTCCTTCCTTCCTCTCTTTCCCAGGCTGTGCTGTGCCCCCTCCCACAGGTAAGGCTCACTCTTCTCTTTTGGGGGCATAAAGCTTGGATTGGGGGGATTCCCAGAGAGAGAAAGCCTCTCATTACAGAGGGGCCCCCACTTTGAAGCCCCTGCCCCTTCGGATGGTGAGAGGAAGCTCTGGGGGGGAGGGTCCAGGAAAGGAATCTCCTTTGCAGAGAAAAATCAATGCGGTATCAATAATCATCTTCATCATCATCATCATCATCATCATCATCATAAATAATAATTATGAGGCCTGCAGAATATTTAGAATAATGGAGTCCCTGGTGGCACAGTGAGTCAAACTGCTCAGCTGCTGAACTTGCTGATTGAAAGGTTTCAGGTCCAAATCTGGGCAGCGGTGTGACTTCCTGCTGTTAGCCCCAGCTTCTGCCAACCTAGCAGTTCAAAACCATGTAAATGTGAGTAGATCAATAGGTACCGCTTCAGTGGGAAAGTAACAGCGCTCCATGCAGTCATGCCAGTGGCCACATGACCTTGGGGGTGTCTAGGGACAATGCCGGCTCTTTGGCTTAGAAATGGAGGTGAGCACCAGAGTCCCAGAGTCAGGTCATAGAATCATGTCATAGAATCATAGAATCCTAGAGTTGGAAGAGACCTCCTGGGCCATCATCCAGTCCAACCCCATTCTGCCAAGAAGCAGGAAAATTGCATTCAAAGCATCCCTGACAGATGGCCATCCAGCCTCTGTTTAAAAGCTTCCAAAGAAGGAGCCTCCACACTCCCTCCGGGGCAGAGAGTTCCACTGCTGAACGGCTCTCACAGTCAGGAAGTTCTTCCTCATGTTCAGATGGAATCTCCTTTCTTGAGTTTGAAGCCATTGTTCCATTGCGTCCTAGTCTCCAGGGATGTAGAAAGGAAGACTGATGCCTCCTCCCTGTGACTTTCTCTCACATAGTTATACATGGCTATCATCATATCTCCTCTCAGCCTTCTCTTCTTCAGGCTTAACATGCCCAGCTCCTTAAGCTGCTCCTCATAGGGCTTGTTCTCCAGACCCTTGATCATTTTAGTCGCCCTAAAATTATCAAGGGTCTGGAGAACAAGCCCTATGAAGGGGAAACCTTTACCTTTTCAATGTAGAAACAAGTAGCCATAGCTCCTGGGAGTGGGATGAGCTCCCGTTGCTAGCCCCAGCTTCTGCCAACCTAGCAGTTCGAAACCATGCAAATGGAGTAGATCAATAGGTACCACTCTGGTAAGGGCGCTCCATGCAGTCATGCCAGTGGCCACATGACCTTGGAGGTGTCTACGGACAACGCCGGCTCTTTGGCTTAGAAATGGAGATGAGCACCGGAGTCTCAAAGTTGGCCACGATTGGGCTTCATATCAAGGGGAAACCTATACCTTTACCTACATATAATAATGAACATAATGAGGCCTTTTGCTTCCCTGGCCTTGGTGGGCCACATTCTCCCAGCCCACTCCCCAACACATCCAGATGAGAAAGGGAAGGAGGGCATACAACAACAACAACAACAACAACAACAGCTCAGTCAGGGCCCTGGGACCAAAGGGGCCCCTTTGTGGGGGGAGGCAGGGTGGGAGGGGGTGGAGGGGTTCCTGGGCTTCCCTGGTGGCAGAGGGAGGCCCCTCCCTTTGGGGGGGATATGGGGTCCCCTAGAGCCTCCTTCCCCCTTTGCCTCCAATTGGCCCCTCTCTCTTCTCCCTCCCAGTGGGACTCATGGAGTAGAGATCCTCCTCCTCCTGCAAAGAGAGCGCCTTCCTTCCTTCCTCCGCCGCCAACCTCAGAAGAGCTTCACCCCTCGGGATCCCACTCAACCCTCCTTCGGCGAAAGGAACTGCAAATCCACCTCTTTCTGCAACCCAGCCCTCATCTCCGTGTCTCTCCCTGCGCCTCAATCCATCAATAAAGAGATGCTTCCCGCTCCTTCCTTCCTTCCTGGTCTGTCAGTCCATGACTCGCTTTCATTTGGCGCTTTCTTGGGCAGAATGTCTGGGAGGAGGGGTGGGCTAGCTGGTCTCCAGGATCCCTCCCAATCACCTTTGGACCAGATTCAGCATCGGTACAACTATCCAGATGTGGCTGAAGTGTAACTTCTATCATCCTCTGTCAATTTCCCCCAAACGCCATTGGCATTTTAAGTTGGCCATGATGGATCTGTATGCCAGGTTTAGTCCAGATCAGTGTTTCTCAACCTGGGGTCAGGACCCCTGTGGGGGTCGCGAGGGGGGTCAGAGGGGTTGCCAAAGACCATCGGAAAAAACAGTACTTTCTGTTGGTCATGGGGCTTCTGTGTGGTCAACAGAACTGACAAACATTATAAACATCACAACACTGACAAGACTCCCCATCTCATGTCCTTCCGTGCCACAATGTAATATACGTTAAACATCACGTGGTTCTTTCTTGAGACATAGATATGACATCGAAGCAAAATGCAGCATTTGATTTTATGGCCCTACCTATGAATCCAATAGGAGACTAAAGCATGTGTTTAGTAGCCAGGCTGTTGACAGGAGCGGGGTACAGGGAACGCACAACTCCCCTGTTGCACCAGCACCACTGGCTGCTAATTAGCTTCCGAGCACAATTCAAAGTATTGTCCAAGGCTTTCATGGCCAGAATCACTGGGTTGTTGTAGGGTTTTTCAGGCTATATGGCCATGTTCTAGAGGCATTCTCTCCTGACGTTTCACCTGCATCTATGGCTAGCATCCTCACTACCTCTGAGGATGCTTGCCATAGATGCAGGTGAAACATCATTGACGAACTGTCGTCGAGGGCATCCCAGACCCCTGCCTTCAAGCTGATCTGACCAGCTGCAGGAAGTTCCACAGTTCCTGGACGCCCAGTGTGGCTGCAACTGATGAAATGTGCCCCTGCAGCAGCTTCAACCAGGGACTCTCTACAGCAGTGTTTCTCAACCTTCCTAATGCCGTGACCCCTTAATACAGTCCCTCATGTGGTGGTGACCCCCAACCATAATATTGTTTTCATTGCTACTTCATAACAGTCATTTTACTACAGTTGTAAATCATAATGTAAATATCTGATATGCAGGATGCATTTTCATTCACTGGACCAAACTGGGCATGAATACCCAATACACCCAAATGTGAATGCTAGTGGGGTTGGGGGAGGATTGATTTTGTAATTTGGGAGTTGTAGTTGCTGGGATTTATAGTTCACTTATAATGAAAGAGCATTCTGAACTCCACCAGCCAAACTTGGCTCCCATGACCAATGGGAAACACTGGAGAGGTTTGATGGGCATTGACCTTGAGTTTGGGAGTTGTAGTTCACCTATATCCAGAGAGCACTGTGGACTTATGCAATGGTGGATCTGGACCAAACTTGGCATGAATACTCAATATGCCCAAATGTGAACACTGGTGGAGTTTGGGGAAAATAGATCTTGACATTTGGGAGTTGCAATTGCTGGGATGTATAGTTCACTTACAATCGAAGGGCATTCTGAACCCCACTAATGATAGAATTGGGCCAAACTTCCCCCCAGGACCCCCAGGACCAAAATAAAATACTGTGTTTACTGATGGCCTCTGGCGACCCCTCTGACACCCCCTCGTGACCCCCTCAGGGGTCCCGACCCCCAGGTTGAGAAGCACTGCTCTACAGCTTTATGAATTCCTTCCTTTCGCTTTCCAGCCCAAACTATGTAACGAACCCCAAATAAAGATTAGATTGAATTGTAACTTTTAACCTCTCCAGACTGATACATTGTGTCCTTTCTCTGACTGAAACTGTCCCAATGCATAAACTTATCCTTTTTCGAGCTGCGGGCAGCCGCTGGCTCGCCTGGGATGCCTTTCTGGTGTCCCGGGGAGGCCGAAACTGCGTTCCCTCAAACCGCGGATACAGAAACCACTCAGGTCCCCGTATCCACAAGTTGACGGATCACCTCCATTTTGATGCCATATTTTTCCTAGCTAAATTCTAACGCTATCTGCTATCCCGCTCCCTGCATTTCAGACCCCTGCGCTCAGGAAATAACCACTGGTTTTTAAGTATTATTTTTAAAGGGAAAAACAGCTGATTGTCAGACTGCAAGCCTCGCTGCTGCTGCGCTACCGCTGTCCATTTCTTCGCCCCTCTTGGGGGGCTCCTGCCACGGAGACTCAATGTGGCCACCCCAGGAGGCTATCAGAGACCAGGCCAGTAATTGGGCTTCAGCCCTGGGAGGAAGGCCTAGTTTTCCAAGGACCACGGCACCAAGATCCATCCCAGCACTCCAGGGCTTTGTGTTCTGGCCCAGTGGAACTCCATAGACTCCTTTTGTGACTTTTTGATTTCCTGCCACACTCTGGGACTTCACTCTCCTCAAGGACACGTTCGCTACACATGAACTTACCTCAAAGCAACCTATGAATTCATATTGTGTCATGATGTTGTTTGCCTTTTTATTATTATTTCATCCCTGTGGACCTAGATGGGAAGGTGCCTGCATAGGATTCCCCTGTGTATACATTTTATATGATTTCTATATTTCTATGTGCTCCTGACCCTAGCCTGACCCTTTGCTCCTTTCCCCCCCCTAAAGAAATATGTAAGGGGATCACCTGGCCTTCAGGGAAAAAAAGCCATAGCAATTACCGAAACCCCCAGCCAAAGACACTCTTGCATGGATAATAGGAAAGAATTCTTATTTCTAACTTCAGAGAGGTTGAGAAGATCGGGATACAAAAGTTTTAAATAATAATAATAATAATAATAATTCCCATAATTGTATAACCAATGTGATTATACAGAGCAATAATGACACAGGGCAGAACCAGAAAGAAACCTGGCAGGATCCTGACACATGCAAAAGGGGGGCAATTCTGTTGTGATTTCAGATTCTACTAAGCCATGGGTTCAAAGGCCCCACGTGGGAGGCCACAAGCGGGACATGAGCCAAGGATGTGATGCAGCAGTGAAAAGGCCAATGCTATTCCAGGCTGCATCCTGAGGAGCCTAAGAGGAGGGAAGCCCCACCCTGTCATCGAGGGCAGCGGAAGCCCCCGCCTTCAAGTTGGTCTGACCCGCAGCGGAGAGTTCCGCAGTTCCTAGAAGCCACAATTGGGACTAACTGATGAAATGTGCCCCAACAGACAGCTCAAACTAGGACTGCACTCAGCCCCTGTGCCTTTCTATCACTTTCCCCCAAGCCCTAACATTGTAGCTATTCCCCTAATAAAGGTACTTGAAATTGCAACTTTTAACTTTTCTGCTTGATACTTTGTGTCTCTCCTTGCCTGAACCATCAAATTGCATGAAATTAACCTTTTTCCAGGCTCTGGGGAACCGCGAGCCTGCCCGGGATGCCTTCCTGGCGTTCCGGGGACGCCGAATCTGCGTTATTTGAAACCGCGGATACGGGATTTCTCCTTTCGGATCTCAGTATCCGCAAAAATTATAAAATGGCGGATCGGCTCCATTTTAATGCCATATTTTTCTGTACTAAATTCTAAGCCTATCTGCTATCTCACTTTTCTTATTTTGGATCCCTACGCCCAGGAAATAGCCTCTCAATTTTCGAGAATATATTTTACTAGAAACAGCTGATTGCCAAAAACGCCGGGATCATGGTAACCGTTCGACTGCTCTTGCCGCCCGCCCCTGCTGAGCTCCAGACTTGGGGACTTGATGTGGTTCCCCCATGGGACTTTGGAGAGGAGCCTGGCCAGGGGGCCCCCAGACCTTGGGAAGAGATTCTAGTTTTCCAAGGACCAGGATGTGAATTCATTGCAGTATGGCCGGAGCTCCATCTGCCAGCCTTTGCAAAGATCAAGGAGTGTCTGCTGCTTGCTTGAAACCTCAGGAAATATTATTTCTCTTGAACTCTCTTCAAGGACATTGGACTCAAAGTCTCCAAAAAAATTAATTATTTTATTAAATATAATTGGGACATGGGATAGGGATGGGGTCTTTGTTGCTATGAAATGCTTATGATTTGAATGTATGTATCTTCCTATGAAATATCATTTGCCCTCTTGCTTTACCCTTGCCCCTTGCCCCAGAAAAGTGACCAGGAAACACTCAGTGCCTGAGGGGGGCTGTTGCCCCCTCGAAACCAACCTTTCACAGACATTTGCATGGACAATAACTTGGGAAATCCTCCATTGATTTTCTGAGTTGGTCTGATCAATGGTGACTTCCCCAAAGGCAAGTTTTGATTATTTCAAACAATGCTGGCCAAGCTGCCCGCCAGGGAGTCTTTGTGCCAGTTCCGTCTTCTTCACCTGGCACACAAAGCAAACTTCTTCTTATCAGATCAGGGGCAAGAAAACCCTTCTTAATTCAATCAATTCTCCATCGGCAAAACAATGCCTCAATGCCACAGCTGGCCGATTCTTTCATGTCATAATCCCATCGCCTTCCATTGTCTCTGATCGTCCCGCCTCCTCTTCCCTGATTCGTCAATCCCCAGAAGCGGGGAAAGCATCCTGATTGGCTCCCCAGAAGCGGGGAAGCCTGGTGATTGGCTCAGGCTGAGGGCGGGCCGCCAAGCCTCCTCCCAGCTGTTCGGGCCATCAGCCAATCACCGAGGAGCTGGGTGGGGAAGGGCGGGCGGGAAATTTGAAATCTCTGTATGTGTTTTGTCTATAAAATGCTTGCAAAACTTTGTTTTGGGTGAGCTATCCCCGCAACTGCATCCGATCCAGCTGAATCGCTAATAAAGAACCTCGGTTGCCATCTTTTTCCACTTTGGTGAGATTTTTATTATTTTTAATATATATTTTTTGTCACCGGAATTTGTCTTCTCTGTCCTCACCAAGGTTAGAGACCCTCTTTGGTGCGGTCCTAGGGGTCTCTTCTACTGGGGAGACCCTCCAAAAGTTCGTATTGACTTCAACCCTCCCTCCTCTTCAGCTGGGTCAGGAATAATCCCCTTGCCTGCTGTGTCCAGTCCTGGGAGAAGCAGTGCAAGGAGGAGATGGACAGGATGGGGGGGGGGGCAGGGAGAGGCCAGTCAAGGGCCAGAGGTGTGGAGGCTGAGGGTGTGGTTGAGCATGTTCTGCAAAAAAGCCAGGGCTTAGCATTGGCGAGAAAGTCCTATGGCTGTTCATGTCCAGCATTTATTTTTAAAGTTTTAACTATTACATTTGGCCCAGCTGTAGGTTTTACAATTCTTGTGTTTATTGTCTTCTTGTGAGTTATATTAATTGTAGTGTTTATTTTGTTTATTGCTAGTATTGTATTACTGCTTGTTGTTTATTGCACTTGGGCCGTATCTCAGTCTCCAACTCTGGGCAAAGGAGGAGGGGGAGGGGGGCTTCTTCGGGACCCCCCCCCCCCCCCGCACTTCTCAGTCCCTTTCCTACTTGGAGGAGGAGGAGGGCGACCTCCCTGATTTGCCTCATGTTTAGAGAAACAAGGTGGTGTTGTTGTAGTTTTTTTCGGGCTATATGGCCATGGTCTAGAGGCATTCTCTCCTGACGTTTCGCCTGCATCTATGGCAAGCATTCTCAGAGGTCGTGAGGTCTGTTGGAACTAGGACAATGGGTTTATTTTTGGCCTTACTAACCTTGCACACTTTGTATCTTATACCTTTCACAGAGCAATAAGGGTCTTTGGACTGTATTTAAAATGTTGTTGTTGTGTTATCGAACTACTCTTCATGATTTGCTAAAAAAAGTTTCACCTCTCCCCCCCCCCCACCCCGAATTTTTTTTTTCTGGCTACAGCCCTGATAGGCTCCAACCCCATTCTGCCAAGAAGCAGGAAAATTGCATTCAAAGCACACCCAACAGATGGCCATCCAGCATCTGTTTCAAAGCCTCCAAAGAAGGAGCCGCCACCACACTCCCTCCAAGGCAGAGAGTTCCACAGCTGAACAGCTCTCCTTACAGTCAGGAAGTTCTTCCTCATGTTCAGATGGAATCTCCTTTCTTTCCTGTAATTTGAAGCCATTGCTCCATTGCGTCCTAGTTTCCAGGGAAGCAGAAAACTAGTTGCTTCCTTCTCCCTATGGCTTCCTCTTTGATCGTGGGTGAACTACAACTCCCAACATCCTTGGTTATTTTCCCTCCAGTATTTTCAATTTACCATGTTAGGTTTGTGTGCCAAGTTTTGTTCAGACCTGTTGTTGGCAAGAGTCACAGGGCTCTCTGGAGGTGAGTGCCATCTTTGGAGATGGGTGGGAGGATGGTTGAATGGGTGTATAGAGTGTCTATCCCCCCCTCATGGGCCCCCTCCCCAAGTTCCTCAGGGATGCTGCCCCTTCTGTGCTGGAAGAGAGGCTTCTCCTGCTGTGCTGGTACGGCTGTACCAGGAGCTCCAACTTTATTTTCTTTTTGTTATCTGTTTGCAGTCATAGGGCAGGTCTCCTGTCCATCATAATTAAGCTTTGGTTCTGCCCCTTGTTCAAGGCTCTGGGAGGGAAAGGAGCCATTTTTGGGCGCAGTCTCTCATAAGGAAGCTAAACCATAGGACGTAGACCAGCTCATCCCGTAGAAAAGCTTCTTTTCTCAAGATCATCCGGGGAAACAGAAACAGAAATTCCAGAGAAAAGGTCCCAAGGCTCTGGCTGAGAGCTCACAGCCTCTCAGCCTCACAGCAATCAGAGGGAAAACAGCCCTGAAGTTCTCAAAGAATTCTCGGAGGGAGGACAGCACTACAGATCCACTGAACTCCAGCTGAAATATCTACAAGCCTCGGCTGGTAGGTCTACTCGATACCCAGACGCATTTGGAATTGGTAGTAGGACCCACACTGATGAGGCAAAGATAGTAAACAGCCTGGGAGAGGTTAAAAAGGGTTTTTTCTTACAGAGAAAGTACAGTTAATCAAAGTCAGGTACCAGCCCATTGAGGACTAGACTAAGAAAGCCTTGAAGTGGTGTTTGAACCATTGAAGTTTTGTTGTTTGTTCCATAATAAAGACTTTGTTGTATCATTAAAGACACTAAAGACCATCACTTCAGAAAAATCCCTGAGAACCTCTCTTTGAGGCCCCCTGGCTTCCCGCTGGGCTTAAAGTATACGTTCTATAGAAAAGACAGCTGTTACAGGCCCAGAGCGCGACAGAACAGGAGTTGTATGTAGTGAACGCTTAATGTGCTGTTTTGTTTTGCTGCTGCTCTAGGAGTCTGTTGTATGTCCTCCCTGACCCCGTTTGGCATCTCATTCCTGGTCCATCTTGAAGCGGCTATTGCACACCTCTCGTCTCTGTGGGGACCCCACCTGTCCCCTGACCCCCATCAATGGGGCACGACTAAATTGCACCTGTTCCCTCACAGTGGATTGTGTTTGGCAAGAACCACATTTCCTCACTATTTGACTTTGTGTCGCAGCATAAACAAGTAAACAAAGCTGGAACTCCCAAATCCAACTATGTATTTATTTATTCACCACCTGTTTACCCAAAGGTGTACAGTAAAAGCCATCTAACAGATTTAAAACAGTATAGATGGTAAGAATGCCATTAAAGCTCTTGATTTTAAAACACATGCATAATAGGCAAGGTTAGGATTTTGCAAAATCAGTCTGGAAGAGCAATAGAAGGCAAAAGCTCTAGAGGTTTTAGGATCTCTCTACAATTGTCGCTTCACGAAATCAGCTGGGTGTCTCCTTTTCCTTCTGGTTGAATGAGAGGAGAGAGTTCCCTCAGGGATACGCAGAACTGGGAAAGGCCCTCTCCCAAAGGCCTGGAAGGAGGTATTGATGGGCATTGGGAGTGCTGGGATAGGACTCTGGAGACTAGGCTGTGGATCCCACTTGGCCATGGAAGCCCACTATGTGGCCCTGGGCAAGTCACACTCTCTCAGCCTCAGAGGAAGGCAAGGGCAAACCTCCTCTGAGGAAATCTTACCCAAAAGGTGAAGCAAACTCAGAAACAGCTTGAAGGCACAGAAGAAGAGCAACCAATCTCAGCCATCATATAGGTTTACTTCTTTGGCTGATGCTGGAATGCATCAGTTGCTGGTTGCCAGATGGATGGATGGATGGATGGATGGATGGATGGATACTGGTGGAGGACCGCGTTGGCTGCATCTAGTCTCTTTGGTTTGGGTCCCCAGTGGGGTTCTATGGGGGAGTCAGGACAGAGGAAACGGGGGGCTCTTGCGGCTGATGGCGGCAGGGAAGCTGGCCTTAGATGTGAGAGCGAGAGCGGCAAATGAGGAGAGGTCATTGCGGAGGCTGTTGCAGGGAAAGGAGCTCCCCTCTTTCTCACCTGAGGGAGGAAGCAGAGTTATTCATTAATTTATTATTATTATTAGTGCTATATTTATTTATTTATGACATTGATATGCCACCCTTCTCACCCCAAAGGGGGCTCAGAGCAGCATACAAGCTATATATACAAACAGTATATTATACTCAGTTCTTGTGGGTTTTTTCGGGCTATATGGCCATGTTCTAGAGCAGGGGTAGGGAACCTTCGGCCCTCCAGGTGTGGTGGACTTCAACTCCCACAATTCTTTGAGGCTCGGCATTCGCCCCAAAGGCTTACACGAGCCTCAAGGAATTGTGGGAGTTGAAGTCCACCACACCTGGAGGGCCGAAGGTTCCCTACCCCTGTTCTAGAGGCATATCTCCTGACGTTTCGCCTGCATCTATGGCAAGCATCCATAGATGCTTGCTATAGATGCAGGTGAAACGTCAGGAGAAATGCCTCTAGAACATGGCCATATAGCCCGAAAAAACCCACAAGAACTGAGTGATTCCAGCCATGAAAGCCTTCGACAATACAATATATTATACTATTAGCATAGTACAATATCAGTATTAAACATTACTATATTGTACTACACCATTATATTGTAATATTATTAGTAATATTACATGTAATATAAATATATAATTATATAATAATATTATTAGTATTATATTGCATTACATTAGGGTTAGGAGGGTTGAGCAGGATGCAATGCACATTTGGAGTATAGATTCATTGAAGCATCCCTGGAGCAGGTGGGGTCCCGGTAGGGCTCAAAGTCAGGATTGACCCCAAGACTCCAATCCCCCTCCCAAGGAAAGCCTTCTTGCCCCCACTCCCTCCATTGCAAAGTTATTTCCATTGGGGGAGATGCTGCCCCCTATGCTAGGCCATTGCTTAATCTGTTTTTAATTAGTTTAATTTGGACGACGACATTATTACATGTAGCCTGCCCATTGTCACTGTGATTGTTTATTGTAATTTTATATTGTTATGCATTCATATGTTTTGTGTAATTATGATGTTGTTGTTTATTGTTTGCATTTTTAGTTTTATTCTGCTGTAATTTGTTGTTTGGGCTTGGCCTCATGCGCCCGTACCTTGGGAAGTCTGACTTGGCCACGGTAGTCCACGCTCTGGTTACATCCCATTTAGACTACTGCAACGCTCTCTACGTGGGGTTGCCTTTGAAGACGGTCCGGAAGCTCCAATTAGTCCAACGCTCGGCAGCCATGGTACTAACAGGAGCAAAGTGCAGGGAGCACACAACTCCTCTGCTGCACCAGCTCCACTGGCTGCCGATCTGCTACCAGGCTCAATTCAAAGTGCTGGCGTTGGCCTTTAAAGCCCTAAACGGTTCTGGCCCAACTTATCTATCCGAACGTATCTCGGCCTATCAGCCCACCAGGACCCTAAGATCTTCTGGGGGGGGGGGGGCTGCTCTCTATCCCGCCTGCTTCACAGGTGCGGCTGGCGGGGACGAGAGACAGGGCCTTTTCTGTGGTGGCCCCGCAGCTTTGGAACGCCCTTCCCATGGAGGTAAGATCAGCCCCCTCATTGATGGTATTCCGGAAAAGACTTGGGGGTACTGCTTTGCAGTGGCTCCGGTCATTTCTTGAGGGACGGTCCCAGAAGGTGTTACTGGGCGACACCTGTTCGGCTCCACAACCTTTGTCGTGTGGAGTCCCTCAGGGATCTATTCTGTCCCCAATGTTATTTAACATCTACATGAAGCCGCTGGGGGAGATCATTCGGAGTTTCGGACTGCGGTGTTATCTCTATGCAGATGATGTCCAGATCTGTCACTCCTTTCCACCTGTCACCAAGGAGGCTGTCCAGACCTTGAATCGGTGTCTAGCTGCTGTGTCGGACTGGATGAGAGCTAACAAATTGAAATTGAATCCAGACAAGACAGAGGTCCTACTGGTCAGTCGGAAGGCCGAACAGGGTATAGGGTTACAGCCTGTGCTGGATGGGGTTACACTCCCCCTGAAGACACAGGTTCGCAGCTTGGGAGTGATCCTAGACTCGCCACTGAGCCTGGAACCCCAGGTCTCGGCGGTGGCCGGGAGAGCTTTTGCGCAATTAAAACTTGTGCACCAGTTGCGCCCGTACCTTGGGAAGTCTGATCTGGCCACGGTGGTCCACGCTCTTGTTACATCCCGGATAGACTACTGCAACGCGCTTTACGTGGGGTTGCCCTTGAAGACTGTTCGGAAACTCCAATTAGTCCAGCGTGCGGCAGCCAGATTGCTCACCGGAGCGACATACAGGGAGCATACCACCCCCCTGTTGTGCCAGCTCCACTGGCTGCCGGTTCAATTCCGAGCACAATTCAAGGTGCTGGTCCTAACCTACAAAACCCTATACGGTTCTGGTCCAGTGTATCTGTCCGAACGTATCGCCCTCTATGTCCCACCTCGCAATTTGAGATCATCTGGGGAGGCCCTGCTCTCGACCCCACCACTCTCACAAGTGAGGCTGGTGGGGACGAGAAGCAGAGCCTTCTCAGTGGTGGCCCCCCACCTGTGGAATTCACTCCCGGGGGAAATCAGAACAGCACCAACCCTCCTCTCCTTCAGGAGGAGGGTGAAGACATGGCTGTGGAACCAGGCCTTTGGGCAACCAGGCAATTAGACAATGACAACCAAATAAGACAATCAGATGTGTAAGATCGGCAGGATTGTCGAAATGGAACCAAAAACAGATCGTTGAGTTGGTTGTACACTGATGGGTAGGAGGAAGATCTAGGTTTGTATTGTTTTACTGTTTTATCATTTTACTGTTTTATTGGATAATGTTGAATTGTGGGATTTTGTACTGTTATATTTTTGTGATGATTGTTGTGTAGCAGGCGTCTAAGGGCGCCTTGCAGCTGTAAGCCGCCCTGAGTCCCCTTCGGGGTGAGAAGGGCGGGGTACAAGAACCCCAAATAAATAAATAAAATAAATAAAAACCTGGATGTTCGAGCAGGCGTTCGGTTAACTCAGTGCAATAAGTGTAATGATTGAAGGACTGGCAATTTGGACGACGACACTGGATTGCGATTTTAGTCAAGAGATGAATTGGATTGTGTATTGATATATGTACTGTGGATTGTGTTTTTATGCTTTTAAACTGTATACTGTTGTTTGTTATAAGTTGTTGTAAACCGCGTTGAGTCGCCGGCTAGGCTGAGAAACGGCGGTATACAAGTATAGCAAATAAATAAATCAATAAATAAATAAGCCTCCCCGAGTCCCCATTGGGGAGATGGTGGCAGGGTATAAATAAAGATTATTATTATTATTATTATTGCTTCTCAATTCAGCTGTGTTGCTGATGCGAAACAGTCTGGACTCACTGGACGCCTCTCTGTCTGCTGCGGCTGTTGTGCTTGGTCATCCCCATGGCCTTGAAGAAGAGGACGGTGCCGACAACGATGCCCAGGATGCCGATGGCCAGGCCCAGACCACAGAGCACATTCTCGGCCGTCTCCGGGACAGGAACGGGCCCCTTGGATTCTGTGGGTGGGACAGGAGAAGGTGGGTGGGGGAAAGTGTGACACAGCTCCTTCCCACTCAGTCTCTGAACCCCACCGTACATCTATTACTCTACTCATCTGTGTTGGTTGTGTGCTATCACAAAGTTACCACATATCAAGCCAGTGAATCATAGAATCATAGAATCAAAGAGTTGGAAGAGACCTCATGGGCCATCCAGTCCAACCCCATTCTGCCAAAGCAGGAATATTGCATTCAAATCACCCCTGACAGATGGCCATCCAGCCTCTGCTTAAAAGCTTCCAAAGAAGGAGCCTCCACCAGACTCCCTTCCGGGGCAGAGAGTTCCACTGCTGAACGGCTCTCACAGTCAGGAAGTTCTTCCTCATGTTCAGATGGAATCTCCTCTCTTGTAGTTTGAAGCCATTGCTCCCTTGCGTCCTAGTCTCCAAGGAAGCAGAAAACAAGCTTGCTCCCTCCTCCTCCCTGTGGCTTCCTCTCACATATTTATACATGGCTATCATATCCCCTCTCAGCCTTCTCTTCTTCAGGCTAAACATGCCCAGCTCCTTAAGCCGCTCCTCATAGGGCTTGTTCTCCAGACCCTTGATCATTTTAGTCGCCTTCCTCTGGACACATTCCAGCTTGTCAATATCTCTCTTGAATTGTGGTGCCCAGAATTGGACACAATATTCCAGATGTGGTCTAACCAAAGCAGAATAGAGGGGTAGCATTACTTCCCTGTGGTGCTGCAACACCTGTGTGCCATCTGACTTGGGTTGCCAGCTCAGGGGCAACAGGGATTACTTTTACTATACGTTCCATCTCCATGATTTTAATGCAGCCATCCAAAATTCCAGCAGACAGACGTAAGTTGGTAGGGCATTTGACAACCCTAGTTTTTAGGCATGTGAGATCCATGGTTCTAAATGGTTCAAAAGTGCTTACAAAACTAGGGGGCTCTGGTGCTTTGTTTCTAAAGTGTTTCTAAAGCTTTGGTGGTGAAAATTTCAGAACTCTAACAAAACTTTCAAAATTTCACCACAGTTAGCTCACCAAATTTCAGAACATTTGACTTAACCACTGATCTTTGGTCAATTTTCAAAGTTTTTATAAAACATTTTTTAATAATAAAGAATCATAGAATCCTAGAGTTGGAAGAGACCTCCTGGGCCATCATCCAGTCCAACCCCATTCTGCCAAGAAGCAGGAAAATTGCATCCCTGAGTTGGAAGAGACATACTGGGCCACCCAGTCCAACCACATTATACCAAGAAGCAGGAATATTGCATTCAAAGCACCCCCGACAGATGGCCATCCAGCCTCTGTTTAAAAGCTTCCAAAGAAGGAGCCTCCACCACACTCCAGGGCAGAGAGTTCCACTGCTGAACGGCTCTCAGTCAGGGAGTTCTTCCTAATGTTCAGATGGAATCTCCTCTCTTGTAGTTTGAAGCCATTGTCCCATTGCGTCCTAGTCTCCAAGGAAGCAGAAAACAAGCTTGCTCCCTCCTCCTCCCTGTGGCTTCCTCTCACATATTTATACATGGCTATCATATCTCCTCTCAGCCTTCTCTTCTGCCCAGCTCCTAAAGCCACTCCTCATAGGGCTTGTTCTCCAGACCCTTGACCATTTTAGTCGCCCTCCTCTGGACACATTCCAGAAAATCTGTTCCTGATTTGAAAGTGTTATTTGCTGTTTCATTGTATGCTCTTTACTCCTGAAACTTTATTTTTGAGGCAGAAACTCTGTTCAGTTGGTGGAAACTCAACAAACCCAAATGTGCTCAAGGGCGATGTCCCTTGGACAAAGACAAAGTTTTTGCAGTGCAATAAAGTTTTGCCATGTTTTTAGGACAGAACCAGTTAGGAACTGCCATTTATAACAAAATTTTGAAAGTTTTGTTAGAGTTCTGAAATTTTCACCACCAAAACTTTAGAAACACTTTAGAAACAAAGCACCAGCACCACTTAATTTTGTAAATACTTGAGAACCATTTAGAACCATGGATCGCACATGCCTACTATTTATTTATTATTTATTTATTTAGTACACTTGTATACCGCTAATATCTCAGCCTAAACGGCGACTCATTGTGGTTTACAACATTTAAAAACAACAATAATTCCGATTAAAAATATAAAAATATAAAACACATACATATACAATACACAGTATTGGGCCACCAATACAGACCAGTGCATCTCTTAATTAAAATCATAATCCAATTCGTTGTCTATGATTGCCAGTCCTTGATCAAAAACTTCATCGCATCGGATTAGCCGAATGCTTGCTCAAACATCCAAGTTTTCAGTTGTTTCCGAAATGCCATCAGCGCGTTTCAATGCCTTAACAATGAACCTGTGGGGTTGGACTGGGTGGCCCTTGCGGTCTCTTCCAACTCTTTGGTCCTGGGACGTGCTGCAGTGGCCTGAGTGTCAGACTGCAGCTCCCAAGACCAGGGTTCATTGCCCTTCTTGGTCACGGCAACCAAGGGGTGGCCTGTGAGAGTGAAGGAATCTCAGCCCCTGAAAACCCCATGATAGGGTTACCATAAGCCAGAAATGAAGTGAAGCCACACAACAACAACTACTACTACAACAACAACATATTGGATGGGCAGGTTGGAGTTCAGAGATGAATGGGAGGAAATGTGTCACCCTATTTGTCACCAAAATGGTCTTCACATTGATTCTCTATTGGGTCCAGGGGACCTTGCGT
This sequence comes from Anolis sagrei, assembly GCF_037176765.1. Lineage (NCBI taxonomy): Eukaryota > Metazoa > Chordata > Lepidosauria > Squamata > Anolidae > Anolis > Anolis sagrei. Next base: position 1,164,001 of record NC_090022.1, on the reverse strand, counting down.
CCTACGGAATGAGAAACCAGGGCTGTGTTCACCCCACAACTACTTTGTCCCTTTCTTGCCCTGAAAATCACCACCAAAATAGAATTCCCTAACTGTAAGCAAAACCTTAAACTAAAAAGAATCCCAATTCTGAGAGGAGATGGAAGTTGAGTCCAGCATCTCCCTATCTCCACAATGAGACCAAGCAGAGCCAAATCTGCTGACTTACCCCAGATTGTGGTCAGGGGCCCTTCCAGCCCCCAGTGCTCCACTCGGCAAGTGTAGAAGTCTCCATCTTCTGGGACGAAGGGCAGGTAGGAGAACTTGGAGAAGGCATTGTCTTCGCTGGGGAGGAAGCCCGTCTCCTTCACCCCCTCAGAGACCACCTCCCCGTTCTTTAGCCAAGTCACGTTCAGCACTGGAGGGAAGAACCGGTCCACGAAGCAGATGAGGATGTTGGGGTCTCCCAGCTCCACGGGGTCTTGAGGGAACACCTTGGCTGAAGGGGCAGCTGGCAAAGGGAGACAAGCAAGAGCAAAGCTCCTTGGGATGAGCCTATGTGTCAGTTGTGTCCGTACCTTGGGAAGTCAGACTTGGCCATAGTGGCGCACGCTGTTGTTACATCCTGAATAGATTACTGCAATACGCTCTACATGGGGTTGCCTTTGAAGACTGTTCAGAAGCTTCAAGTGGTCCAATGGGCAGCAGCCAGGTTGTTTACTGGGGTGGCATTCAGGAAGTATATAACTCCTCTGTTAGGCTAGCTCCAATGGCTACCAGTCTGCTTCTGAGCACAATTCAAAGTGCTGGCTTTAGGCTATAAAGCCCTAAATGGTTCCAGCCCAGTTTACTTGTACGAACGTATCTCCCCTATGAACCACCTCAGAGATTAAGATCTTCTGGGGAGGCCCTGCTCTCGGCCCCACCTCTTCTGTAGGTACGACTGGTGGGAACGAGGGACAGGGCCTTCTCAGTGGTGGCCCCTTAGTTGTGGAACTCCCTCCCCAGTGAAATCAGGTCAGTCCCCTCTCTCCCGACCTTCAGGGGAAAAAACTTTAGACGTGGCTGTGGGACCAAGCATTCGAGCAGTAACTGAGGCAGTGCAATAATGATAATGAATTAATGTGATTGACAGATGGACAGGCCTTGGACTATAATTGGCATTTGTGTGATTTTAATTGATATTTTAATTCTATTGAATTTAATTGTATTTGTTTATTTTTGGATTTATTTTTGGATTGTCATTGAATTGCTGCCTGTTGTAAGGCTGCCCTGAGTCCCCTTCAGGGTGAGAAAAGTGGGATACAAATGTGGGAAATAAATAATAAATAAATAAATTTGCAAAAAAAACCCCCCAAAACCAGCTTTTGACATTTATTAACCTTTTATCCTTATGAATAATAATAATAATAATAATAATAATTTATTTATATTCTCCTCTATCTCCCCGAAGGGACTCAGGGCAGAGTCATAGAATCATAGAATCATAGAATCAAAGAGTTGGAAGAGACCTCATGGGCCATCCAGTCCAACCCCATTCTGCCAAGAAGCAGGAATATTGCATTCAAATCACCCCTGACAGATGGCCATCCAGCCTCTGTTTAAAAGCTTCCAAAGAAGGAGCCTCCACCACACTCCGGGGCAGAGAGTTCCACTGCTGAACGGCTCTCACAGTCAGGAAGTTCTTCCTAATGTTCAGATGGAATCTCCTTTCTTGTAGTTTGAAGCCATTGTTCCGTGTCCTAGTCTCCAAGGAAGCAGAAAACAAGCTAGCTCCCTCCTCCCTGTGGCTTCCTCTCACATATTTATACATGGCTATCATATCTCCTCTCAGCCTTCTCTGAGAGGAGTCCAAACATAAAAGGCAAACATTCAATGCCCAAACATAACAATACATGGGGCAAATAGATTAATCATTGCTCAAGATATCTATTGAACTGGTGGTGCAAGTAGGGCAGGGATACAGATGGTAACTATTCATCAGAGGTATAATGGTAGTATTACCAACTAATCCTCCTCCTCCTCCTCCTCCTCGTAAGCCAGTGAGCAAAGGTATCACTCGGTTCTTGTGGGTTTTTTCGGGCTATATGGCCATGTTCTAGAGGCATTTCTCCTGACGTTTCGCCTGCATCTATGGCAAGCATCCTCAGAGGTGAGGTCTGCTGGAGCTGGGAAAGAAGGGTTTTTATATCTGTGGACTGACCAGGGTGAGACAAAAGGCTTTTGTAAGTTGGGCTAGGTGTGAATCTTTTCAACTGACCACCTTGATTAGCATACAACTTACAAAAGCCTTTTGTCTCACCCTGGTCAGTCCACAGATATAAAAACCCTTCTTTCCCAGCTCCAGCAGACCTCACCACCTCTGAGGATGCTTGCCATAGATGCAGGCGAAACGTCAGGAGAAATGCCTCTAGAACATGGCCATATAGCCCGAAAAAACCCACAAGAACCGAGTGATTCCGGCCATGAAAGCCTTCGACAATACATTGAGCAAAGGTATGTTTACAGCTGTTTCTTGAAAAATGGGGAGGTGGGGGGCGGCCACGGAGAAGGCCCTCTCTCTCGTTCCCACCAGCCGCCCTTGATGACCACACTGCCCAGGCTGGTCTATAGAGGGAGATGTAGTTTGCTTAGCGGATAAACTGCAGCATCTTCAGGGTTTGCGAGGAACACCAGGGCAGAAAGTATTTGCAGAGGGAAATGTGGTGTAAATGGAGACAGAGAATCTATTGTTAAATGTTTTTATGGCTGGAATCATTGGGCTGTTGTAGGTTTTCCAGGCTGCCTGGCCAATATGTTCCAGCAGCATTCTCTCCTGATATTTTGCCCACATCACTGGCAGGCATCCTCAGAGGTTGTGAGGTCTCTTGGAAACTAGGAAAATGGGGTTTATATATCTGTGGAATGATGTCCTGGGTAGGAGAAAGAACTCTTGCCTGTTGGGGGGAGGTGTGAATGTTTCAGCATTTGATGGCCTGACAGTTTTTAGGTGTGGCTTGTTCCTGCCTGGGGGAATCCTTTGTGGAGAGGTGATTAGCTCTCCCTGATTGTTTCCTCTCTGGAGTTTCCCTGTGTTTGAGACTTGTTTTTTATTTACTGATATAATTTTAGAGTTTTTTAGTACTGGGAGCCATTTTGTCCATTTTCATGGTTTCTTCCTTTCTGTTGAAATTGTGCACATGCTGCCAGGCCATCAAATGAGAATCAAGGTGGCCAACTGAAACATTCACACCTCCTTCCAAGAGACAGGAGTTCTTTCTCCCTCCCCCCCCCCCCGGACATTATTCCACAGGGATATAAACCCCATTTTCCTAGTTTCCAAGAGACCTCTCAACCTCTGAGGATGCCTGACGGAGATGCAGGCGAAACATCAGGAGAGAATGCTTCTGGAACATATTGGCCAGGCAGCCTGGAAAACCTACAACAACCCAGTGATTCTGGCCATTTTTTATTTTATTTTTTTGTCGTGTCAGGAGTGACTCCTGGTGTGAGAGAATTGGCCGTCTGCAAGGACGTTGCCCAGGGGACGCCTGGATGCTTTGATGTTGTTATCATCCTTGTGGGAGGCTTCTCTCATGACCCCGCATGAGGAGCTGGAGCTGATAGAGGGAGCTCATCCGCCTCTCCCTGGATTCGAACCTGTGACCTGTTGGTCTTCAGTCCTGCCAGCACAGGGGTTTAACCCACTGCGCCACCGGGGGCTCCTGGCCATGAACACTTTTGACAATGCATTCTCCAAACAATTTCAAAGTGATGCCACTGAACCAAGCACAGCCTCCCCTTCTGCGGTGGACTTGCAAGAAGAGTGACAGCTTGGTGGGGTTCCTCTCTGGGGTGAGAGGCCGGCAAGGGCTGCCTCTCCTCCAAGGAGGGGGCCCGACGGGGAGGGGGATGGGCTGGGCAGGGCAGGGGGACTCCGGGGTCAGGCCTGTACCGTTCTGGCCGCTCGTCCCGTTGCTGAGCTTCATGGCGACCTCCACGTTGTTCTTGTCCATGGAGAGGGCGGCCAGGGCCTGCGCGGCCTCGAAAGAGAAGAAGCGGGAGAGTTCGGGGAGGTTCCAGGAGACGGTCTTCCGGGCCCAGTCCACCTGGAAGATGGCCTCGCCCTCGAACTCCTGCAGTTCCTCGCCCGCCTCCGCCGCCTCCGCCTCGGGCCCCGATCCCGGGAAGCTCTCCAGGAAGAAGGACAGTCCCACGTAGTTGGGTGCCTCTGCCAGAAGGAGAAGGACAAGAAGCCGCGCGTTGTGGGGAGCGCTCTTGACGGGGAGGGGGGGGCACCCAGGCAGACCCAGACTCCCTCCCCCCCCCCGGAACAAAGCCTCCTGCCCCCTCCCCAAGTGCTCACTTTCCGCGGCGAGGGCGGTGGGGCGGGAGAGGGCGAGGAGGAGGAGGAGGGCGGCCAGGAGGGCGAGGGGCGCGGGCAGGGCGCGGGGAAGAGCCGGCCCCGCCATGCTCACTCGCTCGCTCCCTCGGGGCTCTGCTGGGGGGCGCCGGGCGGAGGAATGAGTGGCCCCGTCGGAAGAAAGGACGGCGCCTCCGACACGCCCCTCCCGCCGCGGGCCAGCCAATGGGGGAAAGGCCCGCCGCTGACTCTTCTGTTGCCGGGCAGACCAATCCGGGAAGGAGACCCCAGAGCAGGACCAGAAAAAACACTCGGCGGGCGGGGGGGGGGGGGGGGGGGTCTGTGACCAAGAAGGGAAATGAACCCTGGTCTCGGGAGCTGCAGTCGGACACTCAAGCCACAGCGGCACTTCCCAGGACCAAAGAGTTGGAAGAGACCAGAAGGGCCCCCCAGTCCAACCCCACAGGTTCATTGTTGTGGCTTCACACTCAGGAACAAAACTGGAGTCTTCAAATGCCCTTCCAACTTGTGCCTACCTGCTGGAATTTGGGGTGGCTGTAAGTTTTACTTGCATCTGAACTTAGAAAACGATATGCACTAACTTCATGGAGATATAATGTGTAGAAAAAATAATCTCTGTTGTCAATGAGCTGGCAGCCCAAATCTGGAAGGTCAACATTGACACCAGCCAATGCTTCCCCAATGCCAGTGATACAGCTGAATGGTGTAGCATTACAAAATGTGGACCATTTCCACTCCCTTGGCAGCCACCTCTCCACCAAAGTCAACATCGACACCAAAATACAACACCGCCTGAGCTCTGCAAGTGCAGCATTTTTCCAAATGAAGCAGAGAGTGTTTGCAGACTGGGACATCTGCAGGGAGACCAAGGTGCTTGCTTATAAAGCTATTCCCCTCCCAACTCTGCTATACACCTATGAAACGTGGACTGTCTACAGACACCACATGCAACTCCTGGAACAACTCCATCAGCACTGCCTCCAGAAAATGCTGCAAATCTCTTGGAAAGACAAGGAGACAAATGTCAGTGTGCTGGAAGAAGAAGCAAAGACCACCAGCATTGAAGCAATGGTCCTCTGCCATCAACTCCACTGGACCGAAGGCCACATTGTCTGGATGCCCGACCACCATCTCCCAAGGCAGTTGCTCTACTCTGAACTCAAGAACAGAAAGTGGAATGTTGGTGGGCAGGAAAAGAGATTGAAAGACGGGCTCAAAGGCAACCTTAAAAACTCTGCCATAGACACTGAGAACTGGAAAACCCTGGCCCTTGAGCACTCCAGCTGGAGGTCAGCTGTGACCAGCAGTGCTATAGAATTTGAAGAGGCACGAATAGAGGGCAAAAGGGAGAAGTGTGCCAAGAGGAAGGCGCATCAAGCCAACCCAGACTGGGAACGCTTCCCGTCTGGAAACCAATGCCCTCACTGCGGGAGAAGATGAAAAAAAATTTTTTAGCAAATCATGAGAAGTAGTTCCATAACACAAAATAATTTAAATAGTATGATTCATTGTATATTTCATCAATTTTCTTGCTTCCTTCATGGGGGGCTCCCACCCTGGACATGATTCCACAGATACATAAACCTAATTTGCCTCGTTTCTATCAGGCCTCCGAAGCTCTGAGGATGCCTGCCATAGATGTGGGTGAAATGTCAGGAGAGAATGCTTCTGGAACATGGCCAGACAGCCCCGAAAACCTACAATAACAGATTTTATGATTTCTCTAGGTCTATAATGTTAATGTTTCTTCCAGCATTTTTAACTCCGGCCTTATTTATTTATTTCTTTATTTACTTTGCTTCTATACAGCTGTTCTCAGCCCGGGGGCGACTCACAGTGGTGTACAACATAGGAACAACAAAATTCAAAACACAGTATAAACAAATCACAGTCCAGCATTATACAACAACATCGTCATTACTACGAAAACCATTCAGCGTCATCTCATTGTCCAAACCACAATCCAATACCATTTTCCGTTGTTCCATCCCTATAGTCATTACCAATCATTGCACTTCTTGTTCGAACGCCTTCTTGAACAATCAAGTCTTTAGTTTCCTGCGGAATATCATCAGGGAAGGAGCCAGTCTGATGTCCACGGGAAGGGTGTTCCACAGCCGAGGAGCCACCACCGAGAAGGCCTTGCATTCATCAGGCCCTGCACATTCATAGAATCATAGAATCATAGAATCAAAGAGTTGGAAGAGACCTCATGGGCCATCCAGTCCAACCCCATTCTGCCAAGAAGCAGGAATATTGCATTCAAATCACCCCTGACAGATGGCCATCCAGCCTCTGCTTAAAAGCTTCCAAAGAAGGAGCCTCCACCACACTCCGGGGCAGAGAGTTCCACTGCTGAACAGCTCTCACAGTCAGGAAGTTCTTCCTAATGTTCAGATGGAATCTCCTCTCTTGTAGTTTGAAGCCATTGTTCCCTTGCGTCCTAGTCTCCAAGGAAGCAGAAAACAAGCTTGCTCCCTCCTCCTCCCTGTGGCTTCGTCTCACATATTTATACATGGCTATCATATCTCCTCTCAGCCTTCTCTTCTTCAGGGTAAACATGCCCAGCTTCCTAAGCCGCTCCTCATAGGGCTTGTTCTCCAGACCCTTGATCATTTTAGTCTTTTTCTACTTTTTCTATTGCATGATGTGTTCTGAATACAAGTTTTATAGGTTGGGGGAGAATAGTCAACCCTTTTTTTCTGATATTGTCATTGTCTGAATCTGACACTGAATCATGGCCCTAGTTTGTAAGCCGCCCTGGATAAGAAGGGGCAGGGTATCAGTACAGTAAAGAAATAGCACATTAATTCATCTCTCCGTTGGGAGCCTTTCGGGACATTTTTCCCTGGCGACTGATGACGCGGGTGTAGCGCTGCGCCTGATTGGCCCTCTCCCGAGGGGGGGGGCATGGAGGAGGAGAGGGTCCTGGCTTGGAGAGACTTTTCCCCCGAGGGCGCCGCCCCAGAAAGGCCCCGTCCCCAGCTGGAGGAGGAGGCAGCGGGAAAGCTCCGTCCGCGCTCTCCTGCCGTCGAGGGAGCCGGTCTGGGCTGCTCCTGGCCATGGGTCCTTCTCTGGGGGGCTGGGTTTGGGCGGCGCGGCTGGGGGCGCTGCTCCTCTTGGCCGCTGCGGCAGAGGAGGGGGGCCCTCCAGGTGAGCCGCCGCCTTCTCCTCCCTTCCTCGAAGGAGGCGCAGAGGAGCCTGTCTCCCGGTCTCGGTGTGCCGTGCCCTTCCCTTCCCCGGGTTTCCAGAGGAGAGGGGACGGAGGGTCCCGGGGAAACGGGGGAGGGGGGAGGCGAAGGGCGTCAGGGCGCTCCCCAGGGAACTCCTCTCTCTCTCTCTCTCTCTCTCTCTCTCTCTGCCTCTCTCTCTCGCAGCCCATTTCCTGTTCCAAGTGAGGGCCGAGTGCTTCTTGCCCAACGGGACGGGCCCCGGGGCGGAGGGGCGCCTCCTGTACCGCGCCATCTACAACCGGCAGGACCTCTACCACTTCGACAGCGCCCTGGGCCGGTTCGTGGCCCTCGCGCCCATGGGCCAGGCCACCGTGGACAGGGTCAACCGGGACCCGGACCAGCTGCGGGCCTGGAAGGCCAACGTGGACAGCTTCTGCCGCTACAACTACGAAGGCACGGAGCCCTTCGCCCTCCGCAGGAAACGTGAGCCACCCCCACCCCCCTCCCACGGGAAGAGGGATGACGTTGGGAGGAGGAAAGTGAATCCATCCACTTTCTTACGTTGTGGTGGCCCCCAACCATAAATATATTTTCGTTGCTATTTCATAACTGCAATGAATTGTAGTGTAAATAGAATCCTAGAGTTGGAAGAGACCCGGTGGGCCATCCAGTCCAACCTCATTCTGCCAAGAAGCAGGACAATCATGTTGTTGTTGTTCATTTGTTCAGTCGTCTCCGACTCTTCGTGACCTCATGGACCAGCCCACGCCAGAGCTCCCTGTCGGCCGTTACCACCCCCAGCTCCCTCAAGGTCAGTCCAGTCACTTCAAGGATGCCATCCATCCATCTTGCCTTTGGTCGGCCCCTCTTCCTTTTGCCTTCCCCTTTCCCCAGCATCATTCCCTTCTCTAGGCTTTGCTGTCTCCTCACGATGTGGCATTCAAAGGACTTCCACTTTCCCTCTAGTCTCCTTCCCTCCAGTGAGCAGCCGGGCTTTCTTTCCTGGAGGATGGACTGGTTGGACCTTCTCGCAGTCCAAGGCACTCTCAGAACTTTCCTCCAACACCACAGCTCAAAAGCATCGATCTTCCTTCGCTCAGCCTTCCCTCAGGTCCAGCTCTCACATCCGTAGGTGACGACAGGGAAGACCATGGCTTGGACTAGGCAATGGATCTTGGTTGCCAGTCTGATGTCTCTACTCTTTACTATTTTATCGAGACTGGACATTGCTCTCCTCCCAAGAAGACAATCATATTCAGCCCATATTCAGGAGGAGGGTGAAGACGTGGTTATGGGGCCAGGCCTTTGGGCAATCTGGCAATAAAATAAGACAATCAGGCGAGTAAGACCAACAGGATTGATGAAGTGGAACTGAAAACTAGAACTATGAGTTAGCGATTGCTGACCATGTAAGAGGAGGAATTGGGTTTGTATTGGTTTTACTGATTTTATTGATTTTATTGGTATAATGCATGAACTGTTGTGAATTGTGAATTGACGTAATTTTGTGTCTTGATTGTTCTGTGCTGCAGGCATCAAATTGTGCCCTTTGCTTCTGTAAGCCGCCCTGAGTCCCCTTCAGAGTGAGAAGAGCAGGGTAAAAGAACCCCAAATAAATAAATAAATAAATAAATAAATATTCAAAGCTCCCCTGACAGACGGCCATCCAGCCTCTGCTTAAAAGCTTCCAAAGGAGGAGCTTCCACCACACTCCCTCCGGGGCAGAGAGTTCCACTGCTGAACAGCTCTCACAGTCAGGAAGTTTTTTCTCATGTTCAGGTGGAGTCTCCTTTCTTGTAGTTTGAAGCCATTGTTCCACCAAATACCTGATATGCGGGGTGTATTTTCAGTCACTGGAACAAATTTGGAGCCCCCAGTGGCACAGTGGGTGAAACCACTGAGCGGCTCAATTTGCTAATAAGTTCAAATCCAGGGAGCGGATTTTGTCATTTGGAAGTTGTAGTTGCTGCCTAAGGGGTTCGTTCCTAAGACCATCAGAAATATGTGTTTTCTGATGGTCTTTGGCAACCCACCTGACATCCCCCTCATGACCCCCCCCCCCCCAGCGATCCCAATTCCCAGGTTGAGAAGCACTGCCCTAGACTTTCTGGGAAGGGGAGAGAGGGAGGGGAGGGGGAGGTTGGCTGCCACCTGGGTCTCCCTCAAGGGGCCTCAGAGGAGGAGGAGGGGTCCCTCTCCTGGGTCTGGTCCAGGCCTGAAAGGAAGGGAGGGAGGGAGGATGCCCCCCTCTTGCATGGAAGGTCCCTTCACCCTCATCAACACCAGGCTGGACAACATCACACCCTTTCATCCCAAACTGCAAAGGTTTCTATTCCCCTTAAAGCAGTGTTTCTCAACCTGGGGGTCGGGACCCCTGGAGGGGTCGTGAGGGGGTGTCAGAGGGGTCACCAAAGACCATCAGAAAACACAGTATTTTTCTGTTAGTCATGGGGTTTCTGTGTGGGAAGTTTGGCCCAATTATGTCATTTTTGGGGTTGAGAATGCTTTTCGATTGTAGGTGAACTATACATCCCAGTAACTACAACTCACAAGTGTCAATGTTTATCTTCCCCAAACTCCACCAGTGTCCACATTTGGGCATATTAAGTATCTGTGCCAGCTTTGGTCCAGATCCATCATTGTCTGTGTCCACAGTGCTCTCTGGATGAAGGTGAACTATGAACGACAACTCCCAAACTCAAGGTCAATGTCCACCAAACTCTTCTAGTGTTTTCTGTTGGTTACGGGAGTTTGGCAAGTTTGGTTCAATGTCATCGTTGGTGGAGTTCAGAATGCTCTTTGATTGTAGGTGAACTATAAATCCCAGCAACTACAACTCACAAATGACAAAATCAATCCTCCTCCCCCCAACCCCACCAGTATTCAAACTTGGGTGTCTTGAGTATTTGTGCCAAATTTGGTCCAGTAAACGAAAATATATCAGATATTTACATTACAATTGATATCAGTAGCAAAATGACAGTTATGAAGTAGCAATGAAAATGATTTTATGGTTGGGGGTCACCACAACATGAGGAACTCTATTAAGGGGTCGTGGCAATAGGAAGGTTGAGAACCACTGCCTTAAAGACACCAGGAGCTGAGTGTAGACAGCCCACGTTTTGCAGGCATATATTGCAGGGTTGGGGGGACAATAGCTTTTTAAACAAGCCCCTTGGTGTCTCTAGGGATGTCCTGATCCTCAAACACTCCTTGCTTCATTCCCACCAGGACTCTTGGGACAAGGGTGGGACTGAAAACATGCTGCCCCCATTGGCCCTTCTATTGTAACTCAATGGGAACACGGAGTGTGGTGTGATTTCTGGATTGTATTTCCATGTTTTAGTATTGATTTCCAGGCTGTATCGCTGTGTTCTATACTGGTGTTTCGCCTGCACTTGTGGCTGGCGTCTCCAGGGGAGAACATGCTGCTAGATCACAGCCTTACAGACCAGAAACCACACAACCCCCCACTGATTCCAACCGTGAAAGCCTTCAGCAATACATTAGAAACATGCATCCTCTCCATCCTTTTGTTAAGAACTCCCTCATTCTATGAGTACAGGGAGAAGAGGCAGTGAGTAATGCGTCGTGCAGGTTGGGGCAAGCAGGGCCAAGTGAAGGCAGGCACGGGGTTGCTAAAATTACACCACACACAACAGAAGGACAAGACCAAAAGTAGTGGAAGAAAAGAAGAGACGAGACCTGCAAAAGGTATAAAAAGTGAGGATTAGATATCAAATGTTTGCATGTGTGTGCGTGCAAAATTCTATAGCACACAGGCCCTGTTCAACGGGGAGTCTTCACCAGTGTCCACTGTAGGTCTGATGGTCTGAACACAAAGTTCCTCCAAACAGGTCCGGCTTCTGTTTACATTAAAGATCGGGTGGGACTCTGGGTCATTTTCCCCGTTCAACGAACAGTTTATATCCCATTGTCATTCTCCCGAGTCTGTACCAAAGTCAACTTATGGGTCACCTCATTGTAAAGGAGGGTAAAATTACTGCCACCAAATTTGTGAGGGAAGCCGGGCAATGATCAATATCAGCTTAGGAGCTTGTTTATAAAGGGACTATTATTTACAGAAGGCTTTATTCATTTGATAGCGTAGCGTTTACTGTCCCTGGTTTGACTTTATTTCTTATGCAGGCTGTTTGACTTAGGAGAAACTGTATCAGGCAAGGCTTGAGAAAAACAGTAATAAGTTTATTGGAACAAGTAAGGTATAACAGATTCAATTGTTTCTTCACAAGAGGCACAAATCTTGATAGGTTACATTAGTAAGGTTTCATTAGTAACTTTAGGTACAGACTTTAAGAGATTTCTTTGAGTAGATATATCTTTCTTCAACAAGCGTTCTTTTACTACAAATAAGTCACCTGACTTATCTAACTCTATTGGCTCACAGCCAAACCCTGATTCTTAATATTAAAGAACCAGTCTTCCCTATAGTTCTCTAACTATAGTATTCCTGATGGTTTTCCACACACCACAGGATCAACTACCTCTCCTGTAACTCTTTGGTCACAGACTAGTTCCCTGTTTCTCTCACTAAAGAAATCAAGTCTTCCCTGTAGCTCACTGGCTTACAGACTGCCACTTTCAAAAAGCTGCGCCGTGAAGTGACAGTTGGCTCCGCCCCCGTTGCTATGGCAACTCAGCTCAGGCTAAATCAGCCACCATCTCTAACAAAATATAATCCTACATACTTATCATTTATTAACTACTGTTTAAACAACACATAACCATAGGAATAAAAATACACATCGTCACACTCATGAATTTGGTGGGGTTTTTCTTGGGCCAGGAATCTTCAGAGGAGGCTTTGGCAGTTCCTTCCACTGAAACTGAGCTTCCAGCCCCCAGGATTCCCGGTTGGTCTCCCATTCAAAGACTGACTCTGGCTGCCCCTGCTTAGCTTCCAAGATCAGACAGGACCTAGTGCTTTAATTTCTGATGTGGGCTGAGCAAGGCCCAAGGACCCTTTGAAGCCCCCTCCTCCCCAGGAAATCAGGACATAGCGATCCCACACTAGGCCCAGGTCATATTACAACAATTGTGTTGCATGGGTCCTGTGAGGCGAGAGGCCAGCACAGCACACAAACACATCTTACCTAATGGATGGCTTCAAGCCCTCCTGCAGGCTCTCCATCAATCCCATGCCAGCAGGCATATTGGACATTCCAATCACAACCCCCTCCTTTCACTTGAGTTCCTCTGTGACTTGACTGTGGGTTTTGGCCATCACTTCCTCTGCTTCTTTCCTCTCCAGTTCCACCCAAGATGAAGATCACCCCCACCAACTCCGGGACCTTCTCCTCCTCCCGTAACACCATGCTGATCTGCACGGTGGACCACTTTTTCCCAGTCAAGATCACAGTTCGGTGGCTCAGGAACGGGAAGGAAGAAGAGGAAGTCATGACCACACCAGTCATGGACAACGGAGACTGGACCTATCGGATCCTGATGATGCTGGAGACGCAGCCGGAGAAGGGAGACGTCTACACCTGCCAAGTGGAGCACGCCAGCTCTGCCAGCCCTGTCTCCGTGGAGTGGAGTAAGACATTCAGCACCAAAGGCATCCCCAGGGAGGGAACCCTGTGGGACATCTGCCTGGGAGAGGTCCTCCTGCCCTCTGCTCAGGGGCCGCCAAAGAAGGAGGGACCCTACCATCCCCGTCACAGTTCTTCCCAATGTGGTTTTTGGAGGTGTTGGGGGGACTGATGCCCTGCCGCTTTTTAATCCTATGCTTCCTCCTCCTCTACCTCTACCTCTTCCTCTTCTGCAGAGCCCCAGTCGGATGCCGCCAAGAGCAAGATGTGGACTGGGATCGTGGGCCTGGTCCTGGGGGTGGTCTTTGTAGCTGCAGGGTTCTCCCTCTACGTCAAGAAAGGTGAGGCTGTGAGCATGGCATCCTGTGGACCACTCCTGAAGGGTCCTCACGGTGCTCAGGGTGGTCAAGTGTTTGGGCTTCATCTACAGGCATCCCCCCTCACCAGAGGCCATGTTGGCTTGTTTCTCTGGAGACCCAATCCAGGGCAGCCTGAGAAGCCCAAGGCCAAAAGATGTTGGATTCCTCAAGAAGATTAGAGAGATGGGCCAAAACTAACAAAATGAAGTTCAACAGTGACAAATGCAAGATACTCCACTTTGGCAGAAAAAATGAAATGCAAAGATACAGAATGGGGGACGCCTGGCTCAAGAGCAGTACGTGTGAAAAAGATCTTGGAGTCCTCGTGGACAACAAGTTAAACATGAGCCAACAATGTGATGTGGTGGCAAAAAAAGCCAATGGGATTTTGGCCTGCATCAATAGGAGCATAGTGTCTAGATCTAGGGAAGTCATGCTCCCCAGGCTCCATTCTGCTCTGGTTAGACCACACCTGGAATATTGTGTCCAATTCTGGGCACCACAATTCAAGAAAGATATTGACTCTAAGCTGGAATGTGTCCAGAGGAGAGTGACTAGAATGATCAATGGTCTGGAGAACAAGCCCTATGAGGAGCGGCTTAGGGAACTGGGCATGTTTAGCCTGAAGAAGAGAAGGCTGAGAGGGGATATGATAGTCATGTATAAATATGTGAGAGGAAGCCACAGGGAGGAGGGAGCAAGCTTGTTTTCTGCTTCCTTGGAGACTAGGACGCAAGGGAACAATGGCTTCAAACTACAAGAGAGGAGATTCCATCTGAACATTAGGAAGAACTTCCTGACTGTGAGAGCAGTTCAGCAGTGGAACTCTCTGCCCTGGAGTGTGGTGGAGGCTCCTTCTTTGGAAGCTTTTAAGCAGAGGCTGGATGGCCATCTGTCAGGGGTGATTTGAATGCAATATTCCTGCTTCTTGGCAGAATGGGGTTGGACTGCATGGCCCATGAGGTCTCTTCCAACTCTTTGATTCTATGATTCTATGATTCTAAGGGGGGATGTAGAGGGAGATGATTTGGACAGGTAAGCTGGGTTGGAACCATATAGGACTTATAGGTCAAGACCAGCACTTTGAATTCTGTTCTGAAATGGACGGGCAGCCAGTGGAGCTGACATAACAGGGGGGTGTTGTGCTCCCTGTATGTCGCTCCAGTGAGTAACCTGGACCATTTGAAGCTTCTGAACAGTCTCCAAAGTCTTCAAAGTTGCGTGTTCCAGTGAAGCCAGCAGAGTCATGGACTCCCGGGATGGGGGGTGGGGGTCGGGTCTCTGTTGGCAAAGGGCTCCAGAGAAGGAAGACCCTACTGCCTGGCCTCCATCGCAGACCTCCTCCTCCTCTGCCTTACTCCATACCTTCCAAGGACACAAAGTGTAGAGTCGGGAGGGGGGTTGGGAGCAAAGCATACAACCCCCTCCCCATATTCACTCCTGGGAGAGACCTTTCTTTGAGGCACCTTCTTCCCTTCTTTTGTCTCTTCCCTTCCTTCCGAAGCCTTGGTAGGTGAAGGGAATGTGTCTCAAGGGGGGGGGGGCTTTCTTGGGGGGGGGAGACTTTGATCCTAACTGGACGCTTCTCCCTTCCTTCCTCTCTTTTCCAGGCTGTGCTGTGCCCCCTCCCACAGGTAAGGCTCACTCTTCTCTTTTGGGGGCATAAAGCTTGGATTGGGGGGATTCCCAGAGAGAGAAAGCCTCTCATTACAGAGGGGCCCCCACTTTGAAGCCCCTGCCCCTTTCGGATGGTGGGAGGAAGCTGTGGAGGGAGGGTCCTGGAAAGGAAACTCCTTTGCAGAGAGAAATCGATGCGGTATAAATGAAAATAATAATAATAATCATCACAAATCATCATCATCATCATCATCATCATCATCACAAATCATCATCATCACAAATAATAATAATAATAATAATAATAGACATCATAATCATCATCATCATCATCATAAATAATAATTATGTGGCCTGCAGAATACATATCATAATGGTGCAGTGGGTTAAACCGCTGAGCTGCTGAACTTGCTGATCGAAAGGTTTCAGGTTCAAATCTGGGCAGCGACGTGACTTCCTGCTGTTAGCCCCAGCTTATGCCAACCTAGCAGTTCAAAACCATGTAAATGTGAGTAGATCAATAGGTACCGCTTCAGCAGTGCTCCATGCAGTCATGCCAGTGGCCACATGACCTTGGAGGTGTCTAGGGACAATGCCGGCTCTTTGGCTTAGAAATGGAGGTGAGCACCAGAGTCCCAGAGTCAGGCCCGACTGGGCTTCATGTCAAGGGGAAACCTTGACCTTTTCAATGTAGAAATAAGTAGCCACAGCTCCTGGGAGTGGGGTGAGCTCCCGCTGTTAGCCCCAGCTTCTGCCAACCTAGCAGTTCGAAACCATGCAAATGTGAGTAGATCCTGTAGGAAAGTAAGGGCGCTCCATGCAGTCATGCCCATGGCCACATGACCTTGGAGGTGTCTACGGACAACACCGGCTCTTCAGCTTAGAAATGATGATGATGAGCACCAGAGTCCCAGAGTCAGACACAACTAGACTTCATATCAAGGGGAAACCTATACCTTTACCTACATATAATAATGAACATAATGAGGCCTTTTGTTTCCCTGGCCTCAGTGGGCCACATTTTCCCAGCCCCCCACCTTAACACATCCAGATGAGAAAGGGAAGGAGGGCATACAACAACAACAACAACAACAACAACAACAGCTCAGTCAGGGCGCTGGGACCAAAGGGCCCCTTTGTGGGGGGAGGCAGGGTGGGAGGGGGTGGAGGGGTTCCTGGGCTTCCCTCGTGGCAAAGGGAGGCCCCTCACTTTGGGGGGATATGGGGTCCCCTAGAGCCTCCTGCCAGGGAAGACCCCCCTCCTTCCCCTTGGCCTCCAATTGGCCCCTCTCTCTTCTCCCTTCCAGTGGGACTCATGGAGTAGAGATCCTCCTCCTCCTGCAAAGAGAGCACCTTCCTTCCTTCCTCTGCCGCCAACCTCAGAAGAGCTTCTCCCCTCGGGACCCCACTCAACCCTCCTTCGGCGAAAGGAACTGCAAATCCACCTCTTTCTGCAACCCAGCCCTGATCTCCGTGTCTCTCCCTGCGCCTCAATCCATCAATAAAGAGATACTTTCCGCTCCTTCCTTCTTTCCTGGTCTGTCAGTCCATGCCTCGCTTTCCTTTGGCGCTTTCTTGGGCAGCATGTCTGGGAGGAGGAGTGGGTCTCCAGGGTCCCTCCCGATCACCTTTGGACCAGATTCAGCACCAGTACAACTATCCAAATGTGGCTGGAGTGTAACTTCCATCATCCTCTGTCAATTCCCCCCAAACGCCATTGGTATTTTAAGCTGGCCATGATGGATCTATGTGCAAGGTTTAGTCCAGATCCATTTTTGGATATAGATGAGAGATGGATGGATGGATGAATGGATGGATGGAGATATAGATAGATAGATAGATAGATAGATAGATAGATGAGAGATGGATGGATGAATGGAGCTATAGATAGATAGATAGATAGATAGATAGATAGATAGATAGATAGATGAGAGATGGATGGATGGATGGATGGATGGAGATAGATAGATAGATAGATAGATAGATAGATAGATGAGAGATGGATGGATGGATGGATGGATGGATGGAGATAGATAGATAGATAGATAGATAGATAGATAGATAGGAGATGGATGGATGGATGGATAGAGATAGATAGATAGATAGATAGATGAGAGATGGATGGATGGACAGAGATAGATAGACAGACAGACAGAGAGATGAGAGATGGGTGGATGGATGGATGGAGGGAGATAGATAGATAGATAGATAGATAGATGAGAGATGGACGGATGGATGGATAGAAAGATAGATGAGAGATGGATGGATGGATGGATGGAGATAGATAGATAGATAGATAGATAGGAGACGGATGGATGGATAGAGATAGATAGATAGACTGCGTATTATGTATTGTCGAAGGCTTTCATGGCTGGAATCACTAGGTTCTTGTGGGTTTTTTCGGGCTATAGAGCCATGTTCTAGAGGCATTTCTCCTGATGTTTCGCCTGCATCTATGGCAAGCATCCTCAGAGGACCTCACAACCTCTGAGGATGCTTGCCATAGATGCAGGTGAAACGTCAGGAGAAATGCCTCTAGAACATGGCTCTATAGCCCGAAAAAACCCACAAGAACCTAGACTGCGTATTATCCCTCCCTGAGTCGCCTTCAGGCTGATATGGGCGGGATGGAAATGACGTACATAAATAAATAATGGGCCCTTCAGGATCTTCACCCCTCGGGACCCCACTCGACCCTCCCTCGTAGAATCATAGAATCCCAGAGTTGGAAGAGACCTCATGGGCCATCATCCAGTCCAACTCCATTCTGCCAAGAAGCAGGAATATTGCATTCAAATCACCCCTGACAGATGGCCATCCAGCCTCTGTTTAAAAGCTTCCAAAGAAGGAGCCTCCACCACACTCCGGGGCAGAGAGTTCCACTGCTCAACGGCTCTCACAGTCAGGAAGTTCTTCCTCATGTTCAGATGGAATCTCCTCTCTTGTAGTTTGAAGCCATTGTTCCCTTGCGTCCTAGTCTCCAGGGAAGCAGAAAACAAGCTTGCTCCCTCCTCCCGGTGGCTTCCTCTCACATATTTATACATGGCTATCATATCTGCTCTTAGCCTTCTCTTCTTCAGGCTAAACATGCCCAGCTCTTTAAGCCGCTCCTCATAGGGTTTGTTCTCCAGACCCTTGATCATTTTGGATGGATGGACAGGACACTTTCCTGTCCATCCTCAGAACACTTTCCAGCTTGTCAACACCTCCCTGGGGAGGTGGTGGCGAGGTATAAATAAAGTTGTTTATTATTATTATTATTATTATTATTATTATTCCCACCAAAATGG
This sequence comes from Anolis sagrei, assembly GCF_037176765.1. NCBI lineage: Eukaryota > Metazoa > Chordata > Lepidosauria > Squamata > Anolidae > Anolis > Anolis sagrei. The sequence goes on along the minus strand of NC_090022.1, from coordinate 1,145,668 downwards.
AACTGTAGAGGAGAGTCTACTGAACAAGCCAGTACCTCCCGCATACCAGTACTGCCATCTGTTGAGGAGTTACAAAGGTGGAGGCATTACTTTTCATTCAACCCTAGTACCTAGGTAGGTAGATTGATTTCTTCGCGCGGAGTTTCTGCCCGGAGACCGATGACGCCAGAGAGGAAGTCGAATTCCCATTGGAAGATCCTGGGCGTGAAGCCGGGGAGTTTCTGCCCGGAAATTGATGACGCCGCATATGAAGGCAAATTCCCATTGGCGGATGCTGGGAGTGCAATCGTTGAGCTTCTGCCCGGAGACCGATGACGCTAACGAAAGGAGAATTTCCATTGGCGGATCCTGGGCGTTTTGCAGAACGGCAGGGATTAGAGCCAGAGGCAGCTTTGCCTAGAGACTGATGACGAAAGGCGAATTTTCCATTAGCAGAACCTGGGCTGGAGACTGATGACGCGGAGATGGAGGTGAATTCTCATTGGCTGAAGCCACTCATTGCTGTGTTTGGCTCCCTCTCCACCGGGAAAGTCCCCTCCCTCCTTTCCCTGGAGGCCTGCAAGCAGAGGCTGGCTGGCCATCCCTCGGGAGGGCTTGGGTGGTGTTTTCCTGCAGTCCAGAAAGGCTCCCCAGATATGTATATATGTCTGTGAGAGTGTGTAAACAGGCTGATTGCTACTTACTTACTTGCCTTCCTCTTAGCACGCCTCTCCCTTTTACCCCCCCCTCCCATCTTTGAATTCTGCAGCACTGCTGGTCACAGCTGACCTCCAGTTAGAGTGCTCAAGGGTCAGGGCTTCCCAGTTTTTGGTATCTGCTATATTTTGGTGCAATTACCCTAACTCCATGCGGCAAAACCCATTTGGATATTAGTCAGCACGTTGACGCCCAAAAGGAGTGTTTGAGAGTGTGTAAAGATACACAAATACTGATCTGGACAACAACATTCCTTGCTGGCCTTAGCATTAGCCTAAGATTGCTAACCTGCACGGTTCAATATATGGACCAAGTAAAAGTTCAGTTTACCCCGATATAGTCATATAGAATCCTAGAGTTGGAAGAGACCTCCTGGGCCATCCAGTCCAACCCCATTCTGCCAAGAAGCAGGAAAATCCCATTCAGAGCACTCCCGACAGATGGCCATCCAGCCTCTGTTTAAAAGCCTCCAAAGAAGGAGCCTCCACCATATGTCACACTAAAGGATTACATACGGATGCATAAATATACAGTGGTCCCTCACTTATCGTGGGTATTATGTTCCAGGACCACCCGCGATAAGTGAAATTCTGCGAAGTAGGGAGGCCCCCTCCCCTTCCCCCTCGGCCTCCTTACCTTCCTCTTCCTCCTCCTTGTTGCCACCACTTGGACCCTGTGACCCCACCGCCTCCACAATCGCAGGACCCGAGTGGTGGCAAGCAGCCCAGATGGCGATGAGGAGGAGGAAGAGGAGGAAGAGGAAGGTGAAGAGGGAAGAAGAGCCGCCCCTGGAGGGGAGAAGAAGCTTTGGCAAGAGGCCCAGGTGGGGATGAGGTGCCCCCCCCTCTCTTTTACTCAGTGTTCCCTCACTACTTAAATTCTTTTTTTTTTAAACCCCATGAAACACAAACATATTGGTAGAGAAGGCTTGATGAAAGTTGTCATTTCCAACAGCCTGGTCTATCCTATCCTATCTATCTATCTATCTATCTATCTATCCAATCCATCCATCCATCTATCCCAACTATCCTAACTTATCCATCCATCCATCCATCTATCTTATCCTATCCTATCCATCCATCCATCCTATCCATCCATATATCCTATCTATCTATCTTATCCTATCCATCCTATCCATCAATATATATTCTATCTATCTATCTATCCATCTATCTTATCCTATCCATCCATCCATCCTATCTTATCCATCCGTCCTATCCTATCCATACATCCTATCTATCTATCCTATCCATCCTTCCATCCTATCTATCTATCTATCTATCTATCTCTATGATTCTATGATTCTATCCCATCCATCTATCTTATCCTATCCATCCTATCTATCTATCCATTTCATCCATCCATCTATCCAATCTATCTATCTTATCCTATCCATTCATCCAGACATCCTATCCATCTATCTCTCTATCCTATCTATCTTATCCTATCCATCCATCCTATCTTATCCTATCCATCTGTCCTATCCATCCATCCTATCTATCTGATCTATCTATCCAATCTATCTATCTATCTATCTATCTATCCTATCCATCTATCCTATCTATTTATCTATCTATCTTATTCTACCCATCCATCCATCATAACTATCCTATCCATCCATCTATCTTATCCATCCTATCTATCTATCCATCTCATCCATCCATCCATCTATCCTATCCATCCATCTATCTATCTTATCCTATCCATCCATCCTATCTCTCCATCCATCCATCCATCCATCCATCCATCCAATCTATCTATCTCATCCATCTATCCTATCTATTCTATCCATCCATCCATCTAACTCAGTCTCTGCCTCAACTGCAGAGTCCTTTTCCAGCCTTTGCCCTGGGATTATTATTTCGAGTCCAAAGCATTGCATAAATAGGGTATAACACTGATAAAATAAAGGAAGCAGAAGCGACTAAACAGTTTGAGACCAAAAACAGGCAACAGCAACTGCACTGTCTGTAGCCCTGAACCCTTCTTCCTCTGTGCCTGAGGCAGGGCCCTGTGGACAAGCACACAGACGCGGAGTTGCCTGTCCTGCTCCGCAGTCGCCCCAGGGGGAGTCCCATTTGGTCGGGTTGCCTTTAGATCTGCCCACTCCGCTTCCGAATCCGCTCAGGGTCTTCCAAGTTGCCTTGGGGTGAGAGAGAAGGAGGCCTCCGCTTCCCAGAGCGGCAAAGGATGCTCCACAATGGGGGAAAGACGGGTGACGCACTTCCTTTGGAGATGACTTCCGGAGGGTGGCGGAAGAGAAGGCCTGTGTTGGGTGAGGAAGAGAGAGCAGCCTTTCGGAGGCGGAGGAAGAGGTAAGCGAGGCTGAGGAATCCGGCCTTTCAGCGCTCCCCAAGCCCCGCTCTTTCCCAGGCATCCCCTCTCCCCTCTCCGGCCTCTCAGGGCCCTTCCTTCCACACAGACTCTATGCCTCAGGATCTGACCCCAGATTATCTACTTTAGACTGGATTATAGGAGTCCCCACTGCCAGAAAACCCGGGATAAGCAGATACTCAGGGGTCAGAGGCAGTGTGGGAAAGGCCTCACCCACCAGGGATCTCTTCTCCTCTCCTGTTTCCTCAGTGAGAGGCCTCTCTTCTCCTTCTTTCCAATCAAAATCTCAGAGGATTTTTCGGGCTATAGGGCCATGTTCTAGAGGCATTCTCTCCAGACGTTTCGCCTGCATCTGTGGCAAGCATCCTCAGAGGGAGTGAAGTCTGTTGGAACTAGGAAAATTGGGTTTATATATCTGTGGAATGACCAGGGTGAGACAAAGGACTCTTGACTGCTGGAGCTAGGTGTGAATGTTTCAGCTGACCACCAACTGGAGCCCCCGGTGGCGCAGTGGGTTAAACCCCTGTGCCGGCAGGATTGAAGACCGACAGGTCGCAGGTTCGAATCCGGGGAGAGGTGGATGAGCTCCCTCTATCAGCTCCAGTTCCTCATGCAGGGACATGAGAGAAGCCTCCCACAAGGATGATAAAACAATCAAAAATCATCCGGCGTCCCCTGGGCAACTTCCTTGCAGACAGCCAATTCTCTCACAACAGGATGCTCCTGACACGACAAAAAAAGAAAAAGAAAAGCTGACCACCTTGATTAGCATTTGATGTCCTGGCAGTGCTTGGGGCAATCTTTTGTTGAGAGGTGATTAGATGCCCCCGATTGTTTCCTCTCTGTTGTTGTGCTGTTGTAAATTTAGAGTTTTTAAATACTGGTAGCCAGATTTTGTTCATCTTCATGGTTTCCACCTTTCTGTTGAAATTGTCCACCTGCTTCTTGTGGATTTCAGTGGCTTCTCTGTGTAGCCTGACATGGTGGTTGTGAGAGTGGTCTAGCATTTCCGTGTACTCCAATAATCTGCTGTGTCCAGGTTGGTTCCTCAGGTGCTCTGCTATGGCCGATTTCTCTGGTTGAAAGAGTCTGCAGTGCCTTTCATGTTCCTTGATCCGTGTCTGGACAATTCTGCTGCGTTTGGGGGTCCCTCTGGAGACTTTTTGTCCATAGCATGGTACACGGTAGACTCCTGCAGAAGTGAGAGGATCCCTCTTGTCCTTTGCTGAACATAGCATATTTTTGGATTTTCTTGGTGGGTCTGTGAATAGTTTGTATGTTGTGTTTCCTCATCAGCTTCCCTCTGCGGTCAGTGGTTCCCTTGATGTATGGCAGGAACACTTTTCCTCTGGGTGGATCTTCATCTTGACTCTCGTGGCTTGTTCTTGGTCTTGCAGCTCCTCTGATGTCTGAGGTGGAATATCCATTGGCCTGTAGAGCCCAGTTGAGGGGGTTCAGTTCCTCTTGGAGGAGGTGGCGTTCGCAGATTCTTTTTGCACGGTCTGCCAAGGCTTTGATGGTGCTTCTTTTTGGACTTGGGTGATGGTTGGAGTTTTGATGTAGATATCCATTTGTGTGTGTGGGTTTTCGGTAGACGGTGTGACCCAATTGTTGATCTGGTTTACGGATGACTAAGATGAACTCCATTCAAGACAATTAATTTTTTTTTTAAAGTCCGGGCCAAGATTTGTGCAAGTCCAAATTTCTAGGCCCCCCGGGAATGAAGTGCAATGCTATGGCAGGCAACAATAATATTAGGAACGGGTCTGTGGCTGTTCATTCCAGGGCTGATTAGAGGAAGTGATCTGGGTAATTGGTAGGAAGAATAAAGCTGTATTCGACTATGTGTAGGGCTGAGTTAGAACTGGTCATTTTCAGAGGCTTGTTGAAACCACCAGGTCTTCAAGCTCATACGAAAGGAGGGGAGGGATGGGGCCTGTCTTATTTCCCTTGGAAGGGCGTTCCATAGGTGGGGGGCCACCACTGAGAAGGCCCTCTCTCTCGTCCCCACCAACTGCACTTGAGACGGTAGTGGGACCGAGAGGAGGGCCTCCCCGGAAGATTTATTTATTTATTTACTTACTTTATTTGTATACCGCACTCTCTCAGCCCGTAGGCGACTCAGTGCGGTTTACAACCAAGTCAATATACAAAGTGCACAACATTAGCATTTAAAACAGTGACTAAGGCAACTACATCAATATAACAATACATCAGTACATCAATATAACATCAATACAGATAATAAAGATCTTAGAGCTCATGCCGGTTCATAGAAGGAGATGCGATCACAAGTTTCTAGGACTGCGTGATGTATCGGCAAATAATGTGTGCAGATACCAGTAAGGTGGCCTTTTGCAGCTGGCAGATGGTAATCTTGTCAGCGCCGATTGTGTTTAAGTGCAAGTCAAGGTCGTTAGGCACTGCACCCAGTGTGTCGATCGCCACTAGGACCACTTTGACTGGCTTGTGCCAGAGTCTTTGCAGTTTGATCTTTAAATCCTCATATCGTTTCATCTTTTCCAGTTGTTTCTCATTTATCCTGCTTTCACCTGGGATTGCAACATCAGCAATCCATACTTTGTTTTTAACACAGTTGTGAGGTCGGGAGTATTGTGCTCCAAAACTCTGTCAGTCTGAATCTGGAAGTCCCAGAGTAGCTTGACGTGTTCATTTTTTGTAACTTTTTCAGGCTTGTGATCCCACCAGTTCTTTGTCGCAGGCAGATGGTCTTTGTGGCACAAGATCCAATGAACCATCTGAGCAACGGTGTTGTGCCTCTGCTTGGAGTCTGTCTGTGCGATCTTCTTGCAGCAGCTGAGGATGGGATCCATTGTTTCATCTACTTCCTTGCAGAGTCTACATTTGGGATCTGTCATTGACTTTTCAATTCTGGCTTTGATGGCCTTGGTTTGAATGGCTTGTTCTTGTGCTTGTTCAGAATCAGGCCCTCCTTTGTCTCTTTTTTCAGAGTTCCATTTGTGAGCCACAGCCATGTTTTTCTTTGTCAATTTGGCTCTCAATTTTTCCCAGGAACTGTCCATGGAGATTGTTGTTGTTGTTGTTGTTGTTGTTGCTGTTAGTGTTCTAATATGTTAATGCTCCATAATCTTTCCAGCATAATTTGATGCCATTTTGGATAGTTTTCAGTGTGATCTGATTTCAGCTGGCATTAATTTTTAAGGTACAGTAGGTTTTTCCAAATTTAGTTCCTTTTGATTCCATTTATTTTTATTCCTGAGTCCAATACCCAAGCAATACTCATCCCTTTAGAGTTTCCAAATAAAACTGATAAAAATAGAAGGAGCACAGGCAGCTAAATATCTATTGACCAAAAACGGGCAACAGCAATGGCATTGTCTGCAGCCTCCAACAATTCTTCCTCTGTACATGAGGCAGGGCATCATGGACAAGCATACAGATGCGAAGTTGTCTGTTCTGCTCCACAGTCACACAAGGTGTGGGATTTTTTCAGGTAGTGCCATTTTGCCAGGTTGTCTTTTGATCTGCCCACTCCGCTTCTGAGTCTGTTCAGGGACTTCCAAGTTGCCCATTCTTGGTTTGCCCCTGGAGGAAGACCCTCATGGGGGGGGGGGGGGCATCCAGTTGGGATTTCCAGATTGAGCTGTCCAGAGGGACACCCTTGCTGTTGCTGGGAGGACGCCAAGAGGAGTGGTAGTTCTTATAAAGCTTTTCCTTGATTTGAGTCTACTGGGAGGAGGCTGGTAGCCATGCAGTGGGTGGCTTTCATGGGGTTCAAACTTATTTCTCTCACATTTAGCAGGAACTTCCCATCGCACATCATGGGGAGGGGGCAATGCCAGCTAGCTTGTGGAGTTTATCAACGGGTGTAGGTTTAAGACATCCTGTGATTACTCTGCATGCTTCATTCAACGCTATGTTCACCTGCTTTGCATGGGCAGACCTATGCCAAACAGGGCAGGCATACTCGGCAGTTGAGTCAGACAAGGCCAGGGCTGATGTTCTTATTAATTTTGGGTCTGCACCCCATGTGCTGCCAGTAAGTTTCAGTAGGATGTTATTGCGTGCAGCTACTTTGTGCTTGGTGTTCAAGCAGTGTTTCCTATATGCTAGTGTTCGATCTAAGGTGACACCGAGATATTTAGGATGGAAACAGTGTTCAAGCTCTTGACCTTCCCAGGTGACTTTCAATTTCCTGTTGGCTTCACAGTTGCGTTGGTGGAAAGCAGACACTTGTGTCTTGGCAGGGTTAGGCTTCAGGTGGTTGTCTTTGTAGTAGCTGTAGAGATCTTTCAAGGCATTAGTAAGTTGGATTTCAACTGTTTCAAAGTCTTTTGTTTGTGTTGTCAGGCCAAAGTCATCAGCATATATGAAGCTCTTTGTGAGTGGTGGTTGTGGCTGATCATTAGTAAAGATATTAAACAAGGTCGGTGCAAGAACACTGCCTTGGGGTAAACCATTCTTTTGCCTCCTCCATCTACTTTTCCTGCCTCGAAACTCCACATAGAAGCTACGGTTTTCAAGGAGATAATTTTTGTAAAATCATTGTCTCGGGTAATATGCTAGACTTTCTGCAGCATTTACCTATGTTGCATCATGTCATAGGCTGCTGTAGGGTTGACAAAAACTGTTCTGGTAATGCAGCCTTTCTCATATCCTTTCTCGATGTACTCAGTCAGATTAAGAATTTGGGCTGAACAGTTTTTCCCTGGTCTGAAACCTGCTTGTTGTGCAATAAGCTTGGGTTCAATAACAGGTCCTGATTGATTTAGTACTATCCTCTCATGTACTTTATAGAGATGACATAGGAGTGAGATAGGCCTGGCATTGGAGGCGTCTTTACCAGGTTTTAAAATGATGATGATCTTACTTTTGCTCCATAGTCTGGGAATCTGTTTGTGTGCCAAGCATTGGTTGTAAAATTTCAAAATCCAGTTTTCAGCTCTGAGACCCAAGTGTTTGATTTGCTCCATCATTAAGCCATCTAGGCCAGGTGCTTTACCAGTTTTGCATCGCTTAATAGCTTCTCTGAGTTTTTTCAGGTTTAGAGGAGATGTCAACTGGTGGGGTTTCAAGTTCTGGCAGCTTGTTGATTTTCACCTTTACTTTGCTGCAGTTGGTTTTCCCATTCTGAATTAGCGGGTGTGCTATCTGGTTTGGTGTTACGTTTGCGTGTCCACAGTTGACCAGAGGGTCACTATCCTGGCGTCGCAGCAATTGCCAGGTTCTCTGGTTACTCTTAGGTATATCAAGATTCTCAAGTACCTAGTTCTATCCAGCAATGTTTTTTAGCTTTAGCTATGGCTGTAGATAATTTTTGGCCTGTTGCTGTATGGATTCTCTGCAAATAGTCTGAGATATTCCTGTAGCTGGTTTCACAATTCTTTATTTAGACGTGGTAGGTAGCTTATGCGACAGCCTCAAGGGCAGTGGTTCTCAACCTGTGGATCCCTAGGTGTTTTGGCCTACAACTCCCAGAAATCTCAGCCAGTTTACCAGCCGTTAGGATTTCTGGGAGTTGAGGGCCAAAACATCTGGGGACCCACAGGTTGAGAAGCACTGCTCTAGGGATTGAGAGCCTTGAGGATCTTTTCACAGCTTCTACAAAAAGGTCATAGCCTTCTATAGATGGTTCTATATCAGAAATAGCTACTTCCAAATTCTGTGTAAACTTCTCCGGAAAGTTGCATATGCTTACAGTTGCATATGCTTGGCAGCATATTGGTCTGTGTTGAGTATTAGACATTGGGTTTAATACACTTTTAACGCATTGGTGGACTATGCTCTCATTTACAAAGATCAGGGTGATAACCACACTTCCATTGGCCACTATTAACTGATGGTGGTAATTTACTGTCATGGAGGAGGCTTATTTTACTATTGTTGGCCCACATTAGAACTGCTTCGCCATTCCTATCATCTTCATCATAGCCCCAGACACAGCTATGACTATTGAAATCTCGCACAATAAAATGGGCTTGATTGTTGTGGCAATTGGTGGGGGGCGTAAAATAGAAATCAATCCCAGGTGGTTTATAGAGTGATGATACACTGCAGCTATTGAGTTCCACAGATAGGATTTCAATGTTGTTCACTTCTGAGAGAGAGGTTGCAGAGATTGCTACACCTGATCGTACAAAAATGGCACTACCATGTTGTCTGTGAGGTTGTTCCACTGCCAGTTACATTACGAGAATTTTTGGTCTTCTCATTGTGATGTCTCTGTGTGTTTCTTGTATACATAAGATGTGACACAAAATGTCTTCAGCTGGCCAGTAGTTCTTCCTTAGCAAGTGACAAACTGTTGGGCATCAGTGTGTGTTTGTGTTTCAGGGTCCTGATGTGGGAAATGATGAGAGAAATGATGATGCTGGGGCTGAGGTACAAGATGAAGATGGTTTGGTCAATGATTTTCAGGCAGACAATGACAGAGAGGCCCCAGTGCAAAGGGCAGTTTCTCATGAGAATATTCCTGCTAGCCCTAGCAATGATGGTTCACTCCTCCTCTCTGTGAGCTCTCAAGGTTTGGGTTTGGAAAACAATCTGACACCTGGGAATTTTAATGAGCAGCTAGAGCCAGATAGGGAGCTGAAGAATAGGAGGCTGGAGATTAGCCAAGATCAACAGCAAACTCGGGGTTTACGTCGCTCTGAAAGGCTTCGTCTGATAAGGGGTAAATGTGGGGGAAAGCGAAACCAATTTCTGAGTTTTGGGATATAAGGTTTGCCTCAAGGGGAAACCTGTTAGATCAAGGGTAGCTCCTGTTTTAATAGTAGTAGTAATAATATAATAATTGTATTTGTTACCTGACTTTCTTCACGGCTTGGGGTGGAACACACCACATACATTACATATATTAAAATACACAGAACAAAGATTAAAACACCAGTACTAACAAAATTAATTTTAAAATCATCTGGGCAGACCTGCTGGAAGGTAGAGTTCTTTAATTGACAGCTGATTTAGCTATCAGATTTCTTCCACCAGGTCATTACATCTTTTATTTGTTTTGATGTGTTTATTTATTTTGTGCATTCTCGCACCGTTCTTTTTTATCGAGTCAGGAGCAGACCGAACAGTTGCATTGCATTTTTAACAAACAAACAGACAAAACAGAAAGTTTGCAAGCTTGGTAGTTAATTAAATGTCCTTTGACCAGTATCTGGCCCCTTGGAGTGCCTCTGGTGTTGCTGCAAGAAGGTCCTCCATTGTGCATGTGGCAGGGCTCAGGGTGCATTGCAGCAGGTGGTCAGTGGTTTGCTTTTCTCCACACTTGCATATCGTGGACTCCTCTTTGTGGCCCCATTTCCTAAGGTTGGCTCTGCATCTCATGGTACCAGAGCGCAGCCTGTTCAGCACCTTCCAAGTCACCCAGTTTTCTGCACCATGAGGACAGAACTATAGTTGAGACATCATCATCATCATCATCTTTATTTATATACCGCTCTATCTCCCCGAGGGGGCTCAGAGCGGTTCCCAGGTAACATCACAAAACATTCAAAGTAAAATGACATAACCATAAGATTAACAAAACAATATAAGCATAAAAATTGTCATCATAACATACATATATTAAAGGTAATACTGTCTGTTCAAGACAATTTAAAAATTTAAGATTTGTGCAAGCCCAAAAATTCTAGGGGCCCCGGGAATGAAGTGCAATGCTATAGCAGGCAACAATAATATTAGGTACGGGTCTGTGGCGGTTCATTCCAGGGCCAATTAGAGGAAGTGATCTGGGTAATTGGTAGGAAGAATAAGGCCGCATTCGACAATGTGTAGGGCTGAGTTAGAACTGGTCATTTTCAGAGGCTTGTTGAAACCACCAGGTCTTCAAGCTCTTACGGAAGGAGAGGAGGGATGGGCCCTGTCTTATTTCCCTTGGAAGGGAGTTCCAGCGGCGGGGGGGGGGGGGGCACCACCAAGAAGGCCCTCTCTCTCATTCCCACCAACTGTGCTTGTGACGGAGGTGGGACCGAGAGGAGGGCCTCCCCAGAGGATCTTAGAGATTGTGCCGGTTTATAGAAGGAGATGCGATCGCGGAGATAGGCGGGGCCCGAATGGTATGGGGATATGTGTTCACTCGTCAAAGGCATACTAGAAGAGCCGGGATTTTAGGTCTTTCTTTTCTACAGTACTAGGCTATTCTTTATGTCCAATGAGATCTTTTCCTGGTCAACTCCTGATGAGAGTTTCCTCTCATTTGTCTGGCAGGTAGTCTCTACAAGTCTTGTGAAGAACACCTTGCGAGAGCTTTGTCCAAGGGATGCCCTAAGTCTAAAATAACTGGAAGGAGCACAGCACTGACAAAAACAAGAAGTGAAGAAATAGTTTTCAAGCTATATACCTGTGTAACCAAAGGGGAAAGGGAAGATTGTGCTGTAAAAAGGGGAAAGAGTCCAAAAGGCTAAAGCAACATGAAGACTGAGAAGAGGAGATCCTGTGCTGTTCAGGAGTTCATATCTGTGAGCTTCTATCATATTTGAATCATAAATATAAAATAATGGAAAATGCATTACATTGCGATCTGGGACCACAGGCAGTGGAGAAGCTAGAGAAGTGTATGGTATGTGGTAAAGGTTTCAGTGGGAGAAGTTCTCTTGTTAAACATCAACGGACTCACACAGGAGAGAAGCCATATCAGTGCACGGAATGTGGAAAGAGCTTCAGTCGCAGTGGACATCTCCTTACCCATCAAAGGGCCCACACTGGGGAGAAGCCATATCAGTGCATGGAATGTGGAAAGAGCTTCAGTCGGAGTGACAAACTCTATGCTCATCGGAGGACCCACACAGGGGATAAGCCCTATGAATGCACGGAATGTGGGAAAAGCTACAGTCACCGTGGGGACCTGCATTCCCATCAAAGGACCCACACGGGGGAGAAGCCATATGAATGCATGGAATGTGGAAAGAGCTTCAGTCGGAATGGATATCTCCTTACCCATCAAAGGACCCACACAGGAGAGAAGCCATATCAATGTATGGAATGTGGAAAGAGCTTCGGTCACAGTGGAGATCTGCGTTGCCATCAAAGAACCCACACAGGGGAGAAGCCATATGAATGCATGGAATGTGGAAAGAGCTTCAGTCACAGTGGATATCTCCTTACCCATCGAAGGACCCACACAGGAGAGAAGCCATATAAATGCACGGAATGTGGGAAAAGCTTCAATCAGAGTGGACATCTCCGTTCCCATGAAAGAACACACACAGGAGAGAAGCCATATCAGTGCATGGAATGTGGAAAGAGCTTCGGTCGGAGTGGACATCTCCGTTCCCATCAAAGTACCCACACAGGAGAGAAACCACATAAAGGCATGGAATCATAGAATCATTGAGTTGGAAGGCGTTGTCTCCACTGGGGAGGAACCCCGTCTCCTCCACCTCCTCAGAGGACACCTTCCCTCCGTTAAAGCACCAGAGGGGATAACTGATCCACGAAGCAGATGAGGACATTGGAGTCTCCCAGCTCCACAGGGTCTATGACAAACAGGGAATACTGGAAGAGTTTGGTGGACATTGACCTTGAGTTTTGGAGTTGTAGTTCACCTACATCCAGAGAGCATTGTGGACTCAAACAATGATGGATCTGGACCAAACTCTTTCCGTTAAAGCACCGGAGGGGATAACTGATCCACGAAGCAGATGAGGACATTGGAGTCTCCCAGCTCCACAGGGTCTATGACAAACAGGGAATACTGGAAGAGTTCGGTGGACATTGACCTTGAGTTTTGGAGTTGTAGTTCACCTACACCCAGAGAGCACTGTGGACTCAAACAATGATGGATCTGGACCAAACTCTTTCCGATAAAGCACCGGAGGGGATAACTGATCCACGAAGCAGATGAGGACATTGGAGTCTCCCAGCTCCACAGGGTCTATGACAAACATGGAATACTGGAAGAGTTTGGTGGACATTGACCTTGAGTTTTGGAGTTGTAGTTCACCTACATCCAGAGAGCACTGTGGACTCAAACAATGATGGATCTGGACCAAACTCTTTCCGTTAAAGCACCGGAGGGGATAACTGATCCACGAAGCAGATGAGGACATTGGAGTCTCCCAGCTCCACGGGGTCTTTGGGGAACACCCTGGCTGTAGGGACAGCTGTCAAAGGGAGAGAAAGAAGAGCCAAGCTTCTTGGGATGAGCCTATTGGCAAAACCAGACCTGATGCTGAGTTGACAAACTGCAGCATCTCCAGAGTTTGTGATGAACCAAAGTCCAGGGATCAAAAGTCTACCGTAGTCAACAACCAGTCCAAAGATTTAAGGTTCCAGGATTCTAAGGGTTCAGGAGACAGGTCAGGTTCCCCTTGTTTGGGGAAAGCAGTAGAGAGGAGGATCCCTCCGCACCCCCTTCTTTGGAAGGAGATAAAGAGGAAAGCAAAGCAAAGGGGAGTTATTTATTTATTTATTTATTTATTTATTTGGTATGCTTGTATACCGCTAATATCTCAGCCTGTGCGGCGACTCATTGCGGTTTACAACATGTTAAAATATACAATTCATTTAAGCATATAAAATTAAAATAAAAATACATACAGGAGATGATGATAGTTAGCGGGCAAGGACGGGATGGTGGTGGGAGCAGCAGGGTTGTGAATGGCAGCAGTAGTCAGGGAGTGAGGCTAAAATTTAGCATGTGGGTATGGGGAATTATTTTGGTTCCAGAAGATAAAGGTCCAGCCTTGCAATTTACAGTTATATCATCATCATCATCATCTCCTGCTTCTTGGCAGAATGGGGTTGGACTGGATGGCCCATGAGGTCTCTTCCAACTCTATGATTCTATGATCATATCTATCCCGCTTCCATTCCCTTAAAAGGAGACCCAAAGGCGATAACAATAAAAACAACACAGGATATAATTTGAAACAAAAAAAAAACACACACATTAAAATTAAATATTGACACTATTAAAAATAAACAGCTAAAACCAATTAGAAGCCTGTCCTGGGTCATCCCAGCAAAAGTATTCAAGTCCAACCAGTCATCTTGTTGGTAATTAAAGTAGTCATAGAATCATAGAATCAAAGAGTTGGAAGAGACCTCATGGGCCATCCAGTCCAACCCCCTGTCAAGAGCAGGAATATTGCATTTAAAGCACCCCTGACAGATGGCCATCCAGCCTCTGTTTAAAAGCTTCCAAAGAAGGAGCCTCCACCACACTCCAGGGCAGAGAGTTCCACTGCTGAACGGCGCTCACAGTCAGGAAGTTCTTCCTCATGTTCAGATGGAATCTCCTCTCTTGTAGTTTGAAGCCATTGCTCCACTGCATCCTAGTCTCCAGGGAAGCAGAAAGGAAGCCTGCTCCCTCCTCCCTGTGACTCCCTCTCACATATTTATACATGGCTCCTCTCAGCCTTCATATCTCCTCTCAGCCTTCTCTTCTTCAGGCTAAACATGCCCAGCTCCTTAAGCCTTGTTTTCCAGACCCCTGATCATTTTAGTCGCCCTCCTCTGGACACATTCCAACTTGTCAATATCTCTGTTGAATTGTGGTGCCCAGAATTGGACACAATATTCCAGGTCAAGTGGTCTAACCAAGGCAGAATAGACCATGGGGAGCATGACTTCCCTGGACCTAGGCACTACGCTCCTATTGATGCAGGCCAAAATCCCATTGGCTTTTTTGCCACCACATGACATTGTTGGCTCATGTTTAACTTGTTGTCCACAAGGATTCCAAGATCTTTTTCACATGTACTACTCTCGAGCCAGTTCAAGTTTGTCAATTTCCTTTCTAAAATGGGCTGAATTGAGCAGAACTGGGCAGTAATCATGTCTCCCATTCCCAATGTTGCTGGACTGTATTCCCCAGTATCCCTGTCTTTCTGTGTGGGAAGGGTGAATGGGAATTGGAGTGCAGAACACCTGGAGGGCATCAGGATTCCCACTCACCCTGGGGGTCCATCCATCTGTCTCCTCTACACACACACACATACACTCTCATGTACTGCTGCTAGGCTGAGTGCCTTCCACCCTGAGCTTTAGCATCTCTATCTGATTTATTGGCGTCAGTGGAGAAGTTTGTATTTTCCTTTCTTTTTCTTTTTGCATTAGTTCTGCCTGAGGTTACCTAACTATGTGGTATATGTTTTGTAAGAATGCAATATGTCCAGGAACTTTCTGGCTTAATGTACTCTCAGTGTCTCCAGGTGCCTTGCTTTAGAAACGTGGGGCAGGGATCACGCTGCAGGGAAAGAGAGGATCAGGAAATATTTTCTTTCCTGAGTTGGAAGAAATTTACACAAGACAATGAAGTATTTTTCTCACCTGGCTGATCCCATAGGATGGTCTGCCCATTGAGGTGGTCACTCAGGTTCTAAGTTGGGATGTGAAGAAGCAGATCTAGACAGAAAATGCTTCACAGCTTTAGATCTTTCTGTGCTGATCATATTGTTAGAAGGCTTCCTTTACAAAGGTTGGTTAACACTTTGCTATGCAAACAATTTCATGCAGAGAATCTTGGGCCACTCCCCTTTTCAGGGCTTGCTCTTTGTTGGGCAAATGTTAAAGTACTTCTTAGAAGGCAAAGGCTCTTCTCAATAGCACTGCTCTTTCTCCCTTCTTCTCTTGCATTGGCTGCAGCACTAAGCTATTGTTCTTATTGTTCAATGAAATATTTCTGTGCTCTGCTCCTGATAAGATTTTCCTCTCATTTCTCTGGCAGGTAACCTCTGAATGAACCTTGAGAAGAACACTTCCCTTTGTCTTAGGTCAGGAATGAAATCGTACAGCACTCACAATAAATAACTTGGAGAAATTATATTTCAAGCTCCATAGCTGTGCATTCAAGGAGGAAAGGGAGGATTGTGCTGTAAAAAGTGGGGCTTGGTAATTTATTTATTCAAATGGACTAGAGCATTACAAGGACTGAGAAGAGGAAATCAGGAGAACATTTCTGTGACCTTCTGGCATAATATTTGAATCATAAATGTAAAAGAATGGAAAATCTCCAATCCTTGTCAAAATCACACACAGGGGAGATGCAACATAATTGTATGGACTGTGTGAAATGTTTCACTGGGGGAAGTTCTCTTACTATACATCAACGAACTCACATAGGAAAGAGAACATATACATGCATGCAATGTGGAAAGAACTTCAGTCGGAGTGACAGTCTGCGTTCCCATCAAAGGACCCACACAGGAGAGAAGCCGTATAAATGCATGGAATGCGGAAAGAGCTACAGCGAGAGAGGAAATCTGCGTTCCCATCAAAGGATCCATACAGGAGAGAAGCCGCATTACTGCATGGAATGTGGAAAGAGCTTTTTTCAGAGTGGAAATCTGCGTTCCCATCAAAGGACCCACACAGGAGAGAAGCCGCATTACTGCATGGAATGTGGAAAGAGTTTCAGTCATAGTGGAGATCTGCACTCCCATGAAAGGGTCCACACAGGGGAGAAGCCACATAACTGTATGGAATGTGGAAAGAGCTTCAGTCAGAGTTCACATCTGCGTACCCATCAAAGGACCCACACAGGGGAGAAGCTGCATCACTGCATGGAATGTGGAAAGAGCTTCAGTGAGAGTGTAAATCTGCGTATCCATCAAAGGATCCACACAGGGGAGAAGCCACATAAATGCATGGAATGTGGAAAGAACTTTATTCAGAGTGGACATCTGCGTTCCCATCAAAGGACGCACACAGGTGAAAAACCACATAAATGCATTGAATGTGGAAAGAGCTTCAGTCACAGTGCGAGTATGCGCAGCCATCAAAGGACCCACATAAGGGAAAGTGCACTAGACATCAGAGAGCTCACACACCGCTAGAGGAGACCTGCTTGTATGTTTCCAAGGGTCCCAGTAGACAAAAATTGGGATGATGGACAGAAAAAGAAGGCTGCCAACCTTCTCTCTATCTGTCATGTGCAGCAGATCGTGTGGTCTGGCTTTACTGGTTTTGTGTTCAGGTCTCCCACAGAGGAGGATTTTTCTCTGTATTGCAACCAGTTTAGAAGGGGTTAACCTGACCTTTACCTCCTCAAGAAAAGCATTGCAGGCTTCTGGAATGATCTGAGAAGGCTTTCTGAAATGAGCAGCAGCTGAGATCTCATGACAAAAGGGTTCTGGAAAGGAACAGCTCCTTTTTAGCAGATAACATTGTACATCTTGCCTGGATCTTGGCTCTGCTGCCCCTCGGATCGAATTCTGGACTCTGGCCTTGTTCCTGTCATCCTGTTCTGGACTCTGTTGTACCCTGAGTCATCGTTGACTTCAAAGTCTGGACTGACTACTTGGCTTGATTTATGAACTTGGACTTCAGTTTGCATCTCTGCCTATCTGGCTTGACTTTGGAATTCTGACTTCGTTTTGTAGTCTTGCATTCTTGGTTGTTATTTTATGAACTGTGGTGAATGCATTCCTTACATCTGACTGTTGGACTGTGAACTTGGCAAATATTTGTATCTTTCTAAATTATGTGGTCATACTGTTAATTCTTTGGGTCTCCTTCAGGAGAGATACAGCGGGCTATACATAGATAAACATAATAACAACAACAAGTGTGTAGAGTAATCCCCGTCAAAGTGTGAGTCTGCGTTCCCATCAAAGGACCCAAACACCCCGAGAGCCTTACAGTAATCCAGATGGGTTCTAACTAAGATGTGTACTACCATGGCCAAATCCGATGTCTCAAGGTATGCGTGCATTGGTGCACAAGTTTTAATTGTGGCGAAAGCTTTTGTGGCCACTCCCAATACCTGGGTTCCAGGGTCAGCGATGAGTCCAGGATCACCCCCAGACTGCAAACCGTATCTTCAGGGGAGTGTGACTCCATCCAACACAGGCCGTCATCCCACACCCTGATCTGTCTCCCAACTGACCAGGAGTACTTCTATTTGGTCTGGATTTACTATCAGCTTGTTAGGTTTCATCCAGTCCATCACTGATGAAAAGAGTGATAGAGTTGGGTGTCGTCGGCATAAATTTGACACCAAACTCCAAAACTCTGGATGATCTCTCCTGGCGGTTTCATGTAAATGTTAGATAGCCTAAGGGAGAACATTCAACCCTGAGGGACACCCCCGGCCAGGGAGTTGAACAGGAGCCCCCCCCTTCCAGCACCACCATCTGGGTCTGACCTTCCAGGAAGGACGGCTTGCTATATGCCATTGGTCAGAGGCCTTGCCATAATTGTCTGCGTATGTAATTCACCATCCCTGTTGTGTGAAGTTCCCATTGTGTTTGTGAGTATATGAAGAGAAAACCTGTAAATAGTTATAAGTAGCAGATAAATCAAGCCTAAAACCTCCATGGACTTTGGATGAAAGTATATATGACTGTACAATTAATGTTATTGTTTATGGTTTTATATTGTGGTTGTTGTGATATTGAGGCATCGAATTGTTGCCAGTGTTAGCCACTCTGAGTCCCCCCTCGGGGGTTGAGAAAGGTGGGATAGAAATGTTTTTAATAAATAAATAAAAGTCAGAACTCAAGAGTGTTGATTTGAAGAGATGAGCTACATTAGAAGGCCTGTGACACTGTGACCAGGACTCTGCAGTGTTTTGGGGATTGGAATCAACTACTTGCCCCATTGCAAAGTTGGAGGAGGCCATGAGAGGATTGCATTCATGTGCCTACCTAGCAGGAGAGTTGTGCGTGTTTTTACTCAGCTTCTCCTTTTCCACTCCTTGCTCACACTGACAAAGTGTGCAGGCCTCACCTAAACAATAAAAAGAACGTCCTGATGGTAAGAGCCGTTCAGTAGTGGAGTCTGCTCCCACTGGGAGTCCATAAGAGTCTCCTTTGGAGGTTTTTAAGCAGAGACGGCATGACCATCTTTTGGGTGTTCTTTGGTTGTTTGTTCCTGCGTGGTCTGATGAGGATGAGCCCATCCGCACACAAGCAGACCTGACTGGGAGGAGGAGATGTGTGTCCCTTAGCTGTAACACCCTTGACCCAGTGGGTCGTGGAGTCCATCCCCGTTCTGCTCCAAGCAGCATCTCCAGCGAGAGCATCCTCCGCAAGTCGCTCTCCGGCCTCTTTTTGGGGTCATCCAGGGAGAGGAACCCCCTCCTCTCTCGGCCCATGCCTTCTCACCCAAATATAAGAATCACAGAATAGTAGAGTTGGAAGAGACCACGTGGGCCATCTAGTCCACCCTCTTCTTCCATGCCAGAAAAGCAGAATCCCTTGGCAGAATTCCAGCGGCCAGGTGAGCAAAGGCACGCTCAAAATCCCATTGGCTATTTTGGCTGTTGGCGCATCACACTGTTGGCTCATGTTCAACTTTCTGTCCACTAAGACTCCAAGATCTTTGTCATGTGTAACTCTGTTGTTGAGCCAGGCACAACCCATCATGTCTCTGTGGATTTCACTGCTTTCTGCCCAAGTGAAGTCTTCTCCTGGTTGGAATTCATTATATTAGTGTTGACCCAGCTTTCTCCTCTGTTGCGGTCACTGTGGATTCTGGTCCTGCTGTGGTGAAATGTGAATTTTAACCTACAGTTATGTATAATTGTAGATAGGTGTTTAAAAGGGTAAGTATTTAAAGTAGCATAACTACTGTGTTGAGAATAAGGAATGTTTAGGCTTTTTAGTCTGTGAGGTTTAGATAGGTCAAGTTGACTTATTTAGATTGGTAGTTAGTGTATGAGCAAAAAGGGGGAGAGAACACCAGTAAGAATCTTTATTGCAACAGAAATAACATAAGGAAAGAATAAGCTGGTACCTGAAGTGATCTGTTAAGGAAAGAAACACAATTTGAAGGAAAATAAGTTTAAAACCTGTCTAGTGGAAGGAATAGTCCTCTCAAGAGTTATTTTATGAAATGTTATAAATGTAACCTCTAAAGAAATGTGCCTCTAGGAGTTAAGAAACATTGAAACCATTAAGCTTCTTCTATACTTCAATAAACTTGTTACAGTTTCTCCCTATATGGCTCCGGCCCAGCGTACCTGTCCGAACGTATCTCCTTCTATGTCCCACCTCGGAGTTTAAGATCTTCTGGGGAGGCTCTGCTCTCGGCCCCGCCTCTATCACAAGTGAGGCTGGTGGGGACGAGGGACAGGGCCTTCTCAGTGGTGGCCCCTCGCCTGTGGAATTCACTCCCCGGGGAAATTAGGTCATCAACATCCCTCCTCTCCTTCAGAAGGAAACTGAAAACATGGATATGGGACCAGGCCTTTGGGTAATCTGGCAGACTGATAAGGTAATGATGACCAGAATTTGGAAAGGACTATGGTAATGCTGAATGGACTTACGGATTTTAGAACTTGGTGAATGTTGGCCACAATCAATGAATACAATAACAACTAAAAAGCCAATCGGCTTTTTAGTTGTTATTGTATTGATTGTTTTGATCTATTGTGGCTATTGCTGTTATGTATTTTATCTGTTGAATTGTCGGCATCGAATTGTGCCGGTTGTAAGCTGCCCTGAGTCCCCCCTTGGGGGTTTAGAAGGGCGGGGTAGAAGTGCCCAAAATAAATAAATAAATAAAATCCAAGTCTCTGTTTCGAATACTTTCAAGTCAAGCCACGCTACATATTGAAGAAAGACCAACAAAATATTACAAGCTAATGGCAGTGTTATCAATTTTGTAAATCCATTACAAATAGTAGGAGAGCCTGATAAATCAGTGATGCCCCTATTATTATTATTATTATTATTATTATTAACTTTATTTGTACCCCGCTAGCATCTCCCGAAGGACTCGATGCGGCTTACACAGGCCGAAGCCTCAAAACACAATACAATAAAAACGTAACACAACAATAAACAAAGCAAATCAAAACAATTAAGCAAAACAACAACAATGGGAATACATCAAGACATTAGTTAAAACTGGCTCGGCCGGTGCAATGGGGTACAGGGTTAAAAGTGCTGAAATGGTAGGAGGAACGTAGGATAAAAGTGCGGTGTGCAGCGACATTAGTTGTGCTAAAGTGCTACTATGGCTTGGGATGGGGGTTCCTATTCTGAGAAGGCACAGCGGAACAGCCAAGTTTTTAAATTCCTTCTGAAAACTGCTAAGGTAGGGGCCTGTCGGAGATCTTTTGGAAGGGCGTTCCAAAGTCGGGGGGCCGCCACAGAGAAAGCCCTGTCCCGTGTCCCCACCAAGCGCGCTTGCGACGTGGATGGGATCACGAGCAGGGCCTCCCCAGATGATCGAAGTGAGCGTGTGGGTTCGTAGATGGAGATGCGGTCGCGCAGGTAGGGTGGTCCCAAACCGTTCAGGGCTTTGTAGGTAAGCACCTGCACCTTGAATTGGGCTCGGAAAATAAATGGCAGCCAGTGGAGCTCCTTAAACAGAGGGGTAGACCTCTCTTGATAATGAGCCCCAGTTAGCATCCTAGCCGCTGCCCGCTGGACCAATTGAAGTTTCCGAGCCGTCTTCAAGGGCAGCCCCACGTAGAGCGCATTGCAGTAGTCCATTCTAGAGGTGACCAAGGCGTGGACCACCCCGGCCAGATCAGCCTTCACGAGGTATGGTCGCAGTTGGTGCACAAGTCTCAGTTGCGCAAAGGCCCTCCCGGATACCGCCGACACCTGAGCCTCAAGTGTGAGAGAGGAATCCAAGAGGACACCCAAACTGCGGACCTGTGGCTTTAGGGGGAGTGTAACCCCGTCCAGCACAGGTAACCACCCTATACCCCGATCCGGTTTACGATCGACCAAGAGGACCTCTGTCTTGTCGGGATTGATCTTCAGCTTGTTCTTCCTCATCCAGATCGACACAGCGGCCAGGCACTCGTCTAGCACCTGAGGAGCCTCCTTGGAATTAGGTGGAAAGGAGTAGTAGAGTTGTGTGTCATCCGCATAAAGATGGCACCCAGCTCCAAAACTCCGGATGACCTCTCCCAGCGGTTTCATGTAGATGTTGAAAAGCATGGGCGACAGAATAGAGCCTTGCGGGACCCCACAGGTCAAAGGCCAGGGGTCAGAGCAGGCGTCTCCCAGCTTCACCATCTGGGTTCGACCCTCCAGGAAGGACCGGAGCCACGACAGAACCGCGCCCCCAAGGCCCATCCCAGAGAGACGACCCAGAAGGATACCATGATCGATGGTATCGAAAGCCGCTGAGATGTCCAGGAGAACCAGCAGAGTCACACTCCCCCTGTCCAGCTCTCTGCGGAGGTCATCCACCAAGGCGACCAAGGCTGTCTCGGTGCCGTGACCAGGCCTGAAGCCAGACTGTGACCGATCTAGGTAGTTGGTATCGTTTAAGAAACTCTGGAGCTGGGAGGCGACCACCCGCTCCAGCACCTTACCCAAAAAAGGGAGGTTGGAGATTGGCCTGTAGTTACTCAGCACCGTGGAGTCAAGGGAGGCTTTTTTGAGGAGTGGCCGAACCACAGCCTGTTTCAGATTGGATGGAAAAAACCCTTGCTCCAACGATGCATTGATAATCAATACAAACCAATCAAGCAACCCCTCCCTGGCTGATTTAATGAGCCAAGATGGGCATGGGTCTAGAGATGAGGTGGTCGCCCTCACAGCCCCAAGAATCTCCTCTACGGTTTCAGGAAGAACAAGCCTAAAAGAATCCCACAAAATTGGACAAGCAGATGCCTCCGTCACCTCTTCTGGCACTGCGATGAAATTGGAGTCAAGCTCAAGGCGTATTTGAGCGACTTTATCTGCAAAATGGTGTGCGAAATCGCGACACCGAGCTGCTGGGTCATCAGTGACCTCCTCCACCACAGGTGGGTGGAGGAGTTCCCCCACGACCCGAAACAGCTCCGATGATCTATTTGCTGCAGACGCTATCCGGGTGGTCGTGAATGATTTCCTGGCCGCCCGTATAGCCACGGAGTATGCCTTAAGAGAGGCTTTAGCCCGTGCTCGATCAGACACGACCCGAGATTTCCTCCATTTGCGCTCTAGCCCCCTTCTCGCATGCTTCATCACAGTCAGCTCCCCGGTGAACCAGGGAGATGGCCTGTCACGACGCAACGAGATGGGGCGTTCGGGTGCGATCACATCTAACGCCCTGGACATCTCCCCATTATAGAGAGTCACCAAGGCGTCGATGGAATCGCCAGGCTCCAAGGCAGGAAGAACCCCAAGATTCCTCAGGAATCCATCCGGATCCATCAGTCTCCTAGGGCGGACCATTTTAATCTGTCCTCCACCCCTGCGGAGGTTTAGAGTCGCAGCCAGTCTAAAAGAGATCAGATAATGATCAGACCATGACACCGGAAGGATGTTTTGATCTTCCGCTCTGATCGTTTCGTTGTCCGCCACAAAAACCAGGTCAAGAGTATGTCCAGCTTGATGAGTGGGGCCAGATATTATCTGTGACAGTCCTATGGTCGTCATGGAGGCCATAAAATCCAGAGCTGCGCCAGATAGGGTGGTCTCAGCGTGGATGTTAAAATCTCCCAGCACCACCAGGCGCTGGGAGACCAAGGCCGAATTAGAAACCACCTCCGCTAGCTCAGACAGGGAAGCTACTGGGTCGCGGGGTGGGCGGTACACCAGCAGGAACCCCACACTGTCACGGCTCCCCACTTTCAAGTGGACACACTCAAACCTAGAAGTCTGCGGAACAGCGCATCTGATCACGGCGATGGATTGCCGAAAGACTACTGCGACCCCTCCTCCCCGCCCCCCTTGTCTGGCCTGCTGATGCACTCCAAAACCTGGTGGGCACAACTGAGAGAGATTTACACCCCCCAGTTCGTCCAGCCAGGTCTCGGTGATGCATGCCAGATCCGCCCTCTCATCCAGGATCAAGTCCTGGATGGCCGCGGTCTTACCATTAACGGATCTGGCATTAATCAGCAGGACCTTAAGACCAAGGGGGCTGCCAAGGAGCCTACCACTACCCACCTTTTCCAGGGTCGCAAAGACTCTGTTGCGCTTCTCCCTGGGATGTTTATGACCCACAAATCTCCTCCCCCACACGACTTGAATGGCACCCCCTTCCTCCGGAACCTCCCCCCTCCCTACATGGCCGGGATCTAGTCAGCTCCCAGAAGAGGAAGTCGGGCTGGGGAATAATCTCCCTTGGGCGTTAGGTAGGGGTGATTCTGATGTTGAGGTAGATAATGAGACATCAAGGGAGCTGAGTGGGCTAAATAAGGGAAGGGTTCTCGAGCGGAGAAGCGTGGCTGGCTGGGAGGGGGCGACCGGGGCAGATGGGGTCTCAAAGTGGTACGAACCAAGAGGGGGGGCACTAACTGGGGAGCTAGTTGTGGAGTTCGCACGGGGGCCAGGTGGAACATGGCAAGAAGAAACCCCAGAGTCAAACAAGGGGCGTATGTGAGGGTCCACAACTACCCTCCTGATGATAATGCCCCATTTCTTTAGGCCAGATCGTTTAGCCATTAGATCACCAAGCCAAGTGTTGTCTTCTGGTGTGATTTGAAGACGGGTGGAGAGGTCAGAAGATTGGTAATCCCTCCACAACCACACTATGGCTTTTAGTCTTATATCCTGTGATCTTTTACCCAGAATTTGGGCCAAGGAGTTACACACTGCCCTCTTGGAGGTCCATCTGCCTCTGTTTACCATTAGATCGGC
Source organism: Anolis sagrei (assembly GCF_037176765.1). NCBI lineage: Eukaryota > Metazoa > Chordata > Lepidosauria > Squamata > Anolidae > Anolis > Anolis sagrei. The sequence continues at coordinate 1,121,171 of NC_090022.1, read as the reverse complement.
AATATCCACCGCAAAATTGTCTGTAGGAAGGTGTTGATCCTGAGTGCAAAATGCGGTGGGCTGATCCATAAGGCCTGATGTTATGTTGTTGGTCGTCCTCTGGGTGGCCAGCACAGTCCGCTCCCACTCCAGGATGTTTTCATTCCTATATAAGCCCAAAGGTTCTCCCTTTTCCTCCAATGACTCATCATTAATCCCCTACTGCTCCTGGTGGCGTCCTTACAAAGTGGTGGCATCTTTGCACCTGCCTTCTGGAGTCCTCGATCTCCACCCTTTGGGACTGGTCACTTAACCATTTACAAACCCACCTATCATTACTATTCTCTAGCCCAAATTTTACTCGTGTGTTTGCCAGAAGAAGATCACGGGGGACCTTGGCAAAGGCCTTACTATTCTTGTATCATGTCAGAAGAGATATACTGCAAATCCCTTCTGGCGTGAGAGAATTCACCATCTACAGAGATGTCGCCAGTGGATGCCCAGATGTGTATCACCTGGGCAACGTCTCTGTAGACGGCAATTTCTCTCACACCAGAAGTGACTTGCAGGGAGGCTTCTTTCATGTCCCCACAAGCTAGAGCTGATAGATGGGAACTCACCCCATTTCGCAGATTCGAACTGGCAACCTTCAGGCTAGCAACCCATCTTTCTGGTCAGCAGTCCAGCTAGCACAAAGGCTTGACCCATTGCGCCACTGCGGCTCTGCAAAGGCCTTACTGAAATGGAGAAATTCACTCTCACGACCAAGAAATTCCTTCTAATACTCGGACACCATCTCTTCTTCGTTCACTTCAAACCACTCCATCTGGTCCTGCCCATTGAGGCAGCAGGACTGGATCTCTCTTCCAATGAAGCACCCATTGTATGATACGGTTGAACTGGCAGACAAATATACAAGGAACATAAATTCAATTGGAACCATAGGAGGAGGTTTGGAGAAAGAGTTTGTCCAAACCTTTCATCCCATATAGTGGTCTTGCAAAGAGCCCAGAAAGATTGGGACTGAAAGAGATGAAATGGGAAAGGTCAGAATCACAATGAGACCAGGGTTTTCCTTGCTGGGGATGCTGCGTGATAAACTAGACGAGAAACATGGAAGGCGACTTCCCGGTTGGATGAAAACCCCTCTATGCCCAGCTATGGAAATAACCTGCTATTCAACCACAAGCAAGCAGAATGGCGGATGAAAATGGGTGAACCAGTGGGGAGGGACAAACTGGTGATGGTGTTGCTCAGGGAGAAGTCCTTGTCTCGTTTCAAGAAAGATTGGGGTGTCTTTGTCTCTTCTTTCCTGCAACGATGGGGACAAACTTCAAGTGGTGATTGACGAGTCTGAATAAAGGGGAGATTGTTGAGTGAGTGGGCTTATTAACAACGGACCCTCCCCATAAACGTATAGCAGAATAACTTCTTAGCAGCAGTGTGACTAAGCAACAGGAGCCCAAAGTGAGAAAAAGAACAAACACACAAAAAAACTGTTATACATTCCTTTGGAGGCTTTTCTTTATAGCAAAATATACGGCACCGGCCCAGCGTACCTGTCCGAACGTATCTCCTTCTACGTCCCACCTAAGAATTTAAGATCTTCTGGAGGGGCCCTGCTCTCGGCCCCGCCCTTGTCACAGATGAGATTGGCAGGGACAAGGGACAGGGCCTTCTCGGTGGTGGCCCCCCGCCCGTGGAATTCACTCCCTGGGGAAATTAGATCATCGTCATCCCTCCTCTCTTTCAGAAGGAAATTAAAAATATGGATATGGGACCAGGCCTTTGTGTAATCTGGCAGACTGACAAGGACAATGACGACTAAAGCTTTGGAAACGGACTCTGATAAGCAGAATGAATTTATTAATTATGGATTTGGTGAAACGGTGGCCACCAGGCTGGTTTTTTATCGTATTAATGTAATGTTTTAACTGTTTATAACTATTATTACTATGTATTGTCGAAGGCTTTCATGGCCGGAATCACTCAGTTCTTGTGGGTTTTTTCGGGCTATATGGCCATGTTCTAGAGGCATTTCTCCTGACGTTTCGCCTGCATCTATGGCAAGCATCCTCAGAGGTGAGGTGACCTCACCTCTGAGGATGCCTGCCATAGATGCAGGCGAAACGTCAGGAGAAATGCCTCTAGAACATGGCCATATAGCCCGAAAAAACCCACAAGAACTGAGTATTGTTACTATGTATTTTGTTGTGTTGAATTGTAGACATCAAATTGGACTCAGGGCGGCTTGTAAGCCACCCTGAGTCCCCCTTAGGGGGTTGAGAAGGGCAGGGTAGAAGTACCCTAAATAAATAAATAAATAAATATGGTAGCATTATTTACGAAAAAAAGATTTCCATAACACAAATTAAGTTCTTTATACTTCTTTGCTTCCATACTAGGCTTCTTCCTCGTGCAGATAAACAGCTTTGCTCTCACAGAGCCTCCTCTCACATTAAACTTACATAGGAGCTTCACACAGTAGCTTCACAAACGAGGCCTTCAACCTGGGGCTTCTCTCACCAAAGCTTCTCTCACTGAGGCCTTCTCACACTGAGGCCTTCTCACACTGAGGTCTTCTCACAATGAAGCCTTCTCACACTGAGGCCAACTAACACTAAGGTTGCTGAGCTATAGGCACTCCTGCTCATATTGAACTGCATCCATTTAACCTTTTCAGAGCTCAGGAGGGCTTTGGGACCCTTTCCACTGGCTTCCCTTTCCTCCCACTCTCCCAAGCCTTAATAGTAATAATAATAATAATGATCTTCATCATCTTTATTTATACCCCGCCACCATCTCCCCGATGGGGACTCGGAGCGGCTTACATGGGGCCAGGCCCGAACAACAATTACAATAAAGAAAACCAAAACAACTGAAAACGCGAACAATAAACAATAACATCATCTATATAAATAAAAATGTAATGTTCGTTTGTGGGACTAAGAGAACTCAAAAAGCACTGGACGAATTGACACCAAATTTGGACACAAGACACCTAACAACCCAATGTATGTCCTTCACTCAAAAAAAAATTGATTTTGTCATTTGGGAGTTGTAGTTGCTAGGATTTATAGTTCACCTACAATCAAAGAGCATTCTGAACTCCACCAATGATGGAATTGAACCAAACTTGGCACACAGAACTCCTATGACAAACAGGGAATACTGGAAGAGTTTGGTGGACATTGACCTTGAGTTTTGGAGTTGTAGTTCACCTACATCCAGAGAGCACTGTGGACTCAAACAATGATGGATCTGGACCAAACTCTACATGAATACTCAATATGCCCAAATGAGAACACTGGTGGGGTTTGCGGGAAATAGAATCTTGACATTTGGGAGTTGTAGTTGGTGGGATTTGTAGTTCACCTACAATCACAGAGCATTCTGAACCCCACCAACGATAGAATTCGGCCAAACCTCCCACACAGAACCCCTATGACCACCAGATTATGGATTTCAATATTACTGGAGAACACAGAAATGCTGGACCACTCTCACAACCACCATGTCAGGCTACACAGAGAAGCCATTGAAATCCACAAGAAGCATGTGGACAATTTCAACAGAAAGGAAGAGACCATGAAAATCAACAAAATCTGGCTTCCAGTATTTTAAAAAAACTCTAAAATTACAAGAGCAAAACAACAGAGAGGAAACAATGTGGGACATCTAATCACCTCTCAACAAAAGATTCCCCCAGGCAATGCCAGACCATCCAATGCTAATGACACTTTTAAACAGAGGCTGGATGGCCATCTGTCAGGAGTGATTTGAATGCAATATTCCTGCTTCTTGGCAGAATGGGGTTGGACTGGATGGCCCAGGAGGTCTCTTCCAACTCTTTGATTCTATGATTCTAAGGTAGTCAGTTGAAACCTAGCGCCAGCAGACAAGAGTTCTTTGTCCCACCCTGGTCATTCCACAGATATATAAACCCTTTCCCCTAGTTCCAACAGACCTGACTTCCTCTGAGGATGCTTGCCATAGATGCAGGCGAAACGTCAGGAGAGAATGCCTCTAGACCATGGCCATATAGCCTGAAAAAACCTACAACAACCCAGTGATTCCAGCCATGAAAGCCTTCGACAATACATTAAACAAGGACATCTAATCACCTCTCAACAAAAGTTTGCTCCAGGCACTGCCAGGCCATCCAATGCTAACCAAGGTGGTCAGTTGAAACATTCACACCTAGGTTCAGCAGACGAGTCCTTTGTCCCACCCTGGCCATTCCACAGATATATAATCCCATTTGCTAGTTCCAACAGATCTCACTACCTCTGAGGATGTTTGTCATAGATGCAGGCGAAACGTCAGGAGAGAATGCCTCTAGACCATGGCCATATAGGCCGAAAAAACCTACAACAACCCAGTGATTCTGGCCATGAAAGCCTTCGACAATACATTAAACAAGGACATCTAATCATCTCTCAACAAAAGATTGCCCCAGGCACTGCCAGGCCATCCAATGCTATTCAAGGTGGTCAGTTGAAACATTCCCACCTAGCTCCAGCAGACAAGAGTCCTTTGTCCCACTCTGGTCATCATTCCACAGATATATAAGCCCTTTTCCCTAGTTCCAACAGACCTCACTACCTCTGAGGATGCTTGCCACAGATGCAGGCGAAACGTCAGGCGAGAATGCCTCTAGACCATGGCCATATAGTCCGAAAAAACCTACAAAAACCCAGTGATTCCAACCATCGACAATATAGAGAATTAGGTTCTTGTGGGGTTTTTCGGGCTATAGGGCCATGTTCTAGAGGCATTTTCTCCTGACGTTTCGCCTGCATCTATGGCAAGCATCCTCAGAGATAGTGAGGTCTGTTGGAACTAGGAAAATTGGGTTTATATATCTGTGGAATGACCAGGGTGGGACAAAGGACTCTTGTCTGCTGCAGCTAGGTGTGAATGTTTCAACTGATCACCTTGATTAGCATTCAATGGCTTGGAAGCGCCTGGGGGGAATCTTTTGTTGAGAGTGATTTCATGTGCCTGTTTGTTTCCCCTCTGTTGTTGTGCTGTTGTAGTTTTGGAGTCTTTTTAATACTGGTAGCCAGATTTTGTTCATTTTCATGGTTTCTTCCTTTCTGTTGAAATTGTCCACATGCTTGTGGATTTCAATGGCAATATAGAGAATCCCACCTAGGAGGGAGTCTGCCCGGAGACTGATGACGCGCCAAGCGGAGGTCGATTCCCATTGGCGGATCCCGGGAAGGAATGGCAGAAGAAGAAGAAGAAGGGCAGAGGAAAGGCTTCTTCGGGGGAGATTCTGCCCGGAGACCGGTGACGTCATAGAGGAGGACGAATTCTCATTGGCGGATTGGGAAGAAAATGAAGGAGTCAAGGAAGGCCGCCATCTTGGTTTCCTAGAGAGGCAGGGGAGGCTCAGGAGGGGAGGGGCCGGGCCAGGCCTTCCCCTGTGAGCTCACTTCCGGAGGAGGAGACGGGAAAGAGTAGGCCTTCCAGGAAGTGGAAGAAGGAGGAGGTGAGTCATGGCGGGCGCCCTGGGGGCCTGCTTTCCCCTCAGGCTTCTGCCTCAGGATTCCGGGCTTTGGGGCCTCCTCTCCCGCCTCGGCCTTGGCTCTGCTCTCAGGCCTTCTTCCTTTGCGGCCGAGGCTTCTTCCTCGGCCTGCCAAGGGGACGCCTCGCTCTGCGGCCTGCTCGGCTCTGGGTGGCTCATGGCGGCGCCTGCCTCCCTCTCCCTCTATGGCTGGGCCAAATGGAATTGAAGTTTAAAAAATAATGCTAGGCCGTTCAGCAGGGGAACTCTCTGCCTTCCTCGGAGGGAGTGTGGTGGAAGGAGGCTCCTTCTTTGGAGGCTTTGAAGCAGAGGCTGGATGGCCATCTGTCAGGGGTGCTTTGAATGCAATATTCCTGCTTCTTGGCAGAATGGGGTTGGGCTGGATGATGACCCAGGAGGTCTCTTCTAACTCTAGGATTCTATGTAACTTCCTGACTGTGAGAGCCGTTCAGCAGTGGAACTCTCTGCCCCGGAGTGTGGTGGAGGCTCCTTCTTTGGAAGCTTTTAAACAGAGGCTGGGTGGCCATCTGTCAGGGGTGCTTTGAATGGAATATTCCTGCTTCTTGGCAGAATGGGGGTGGACTGGATGATGGCCCAGGAGGGCTCTTCCAACTCTAGAATTCTATGAACAAGATAAAGGAGGTGGGGCGTAGATGGAGACATACAAGCAGTCCTAAACCGGTATAAAGTGCTTTTGGAGGACATAATGCTAAGGATTCATTATTCTGGGAAGGCACACTGGAACAACCACGTTTTCAAGCTCCTCCGAAAGACTTGATATAATTATATATTTTATATTACATGTAATATTACTAATAATGTTACAATATAATGGTATAGTACAATATGGAAATATATAATACTGATATTGTACTATGTGAATAATATAATGTATGTATATATCTTGTAAGCGGCTCTGGGTCTCCTTCGGGTTGAGAAGGGCGATATATATAATACTACTACTAATCATATTTATTATACAATAATAATATTATATATTTTATATTACATGTAGTATTACTAATAGTATTACAATATGGAAATATATAATATATAATACTGATATTGTACTATGCTAATAATATAATATATTGTATGTATAGATATCTTGTAAGCTGCTCTGGATCCCCTTCAGGTTGAGAAGGGCGATATATATAATACTACTGTATGGGGTTTTTTATTGATTTTATTGATTTTATTGATTTTATTGGTATTATGTATGAATTGTTAACTATGAATTTGTAATAATTTTGTATTGATTGTTTTGTGACGCGGGCATCAAATGGTGCCTCGCTTTTGTAAGCCGCCCTGAGTCCCCCCCCCCCCCCCGGGGTGAGAAGGGCGGGGTATAAGAACCTGTAATAATAATAATAATAATAATCATATTTATTTATTTACTTTATTTACTTATATACCGCTCTTCTCAGCCCTCAGGTGACTCAGAGCGGTTAACAACATCAATGCAAAACATCACAAGACAAGTATAAAGCAATTAAAACAGATTATAGCATCAACAATTAAACATTAGTATTTATTATGTAATAATAATAATATAGTATATTTTATATTATATGTAATATTACTAATATTATTACAATATGGAAATATATAATACTGATATTGTACTATGCTAATAATATAATGTATGTATAGATATCTTGTAAGCTGCTCTGGGTCCCCTTTGGGTTGAAAAGGGTGATATATATACTACTACTAATAATATTATTACATGTAATATTACTAATAATATTACAGTATGGAAATATATAATACTGATATTGTACTATGCTAATAATATAATATATTGTATGTATATATATCTTGTAAGCCGCTTTGAGTCCCCTTCGGGGTGAGAAGGGCGATATATATAATACTACTAATAATATATTTATATAATAATAATAATAATAATAATAATAATATGATATTATAATTATATATTTTATGTTACATATAATAATAATATTACAATATAATGGTATAGTACAATATGTGGTGGAAGTTCCTTCTTTGGAAGCTTTTAAACAGAGGCTGGATGGCCATCTGCCAGGAGTGATTTGAATACAATATTCCTGCTTCTTGGCAGAATGGGGTTGGACTGGATGGCCCATGAGGTCTCTTCCAACTCTTTGATTCTATATGGAAATATATTACACTGATATTGTACTATGCTAATAATATATTGTATGTATACATATCTAGTAAGCCGTGCTGAGTCCCCTTCGGGGTGAGAAGGGAGGCATAGAAATGCCGTAAATAAATAAATAAATAAATGTTATCCAGCACATAGCAGACAATAAGGATTCTGTGATCTCTAACTATCTGGATTGTGTGGCAGTGTAGAAGGAGCACTAGTCTCTGGGGCAGCAGAAAGTAAGCCTGCTCCCTCCTCCCTAGGACATATTCCCCTCACATCTTGATCCATGGTCCTCATCATGTCTCCTCTCAGCCTTCTCTTTTGAAGGCTAAACATGCCCAGCTCTTTAAGCCGCTCCTCATAGAGCCTGTTCTCCAGACCCTTGATCATTGTAGTCACCCTCCCTCTTTCTCTCTCTTAAAAGGAGACCGGAACCACTTGCAACCAGAGAAACACAGGATGTCATTGAAAACCAAAAAACACACACATTAAAATTAAACAGTGACACTATCTATATAAATAAAAATGTAATGTTCATTTCTGGGATTAACAGAACTCAAAAACCACTTGACGAATTGACATCGGATTTGGACATAACACCCCTAGCAGTAATTGAAAACCGAAAAACACACACATTAAAATAAAACAGCGACGCTATTAAAAATAAACAGTTGAAACCAATTAGAAGCCTCTTCTGAGCCATCCCAGCAAAAGTGGGCAAGCCCAACCAGTCATCTTGTTGGCAATTAAGTAGTAATGCAAGTGTTGCTGGCTCTCAGTTGAGTACAGACTCAGCACCACTGGCAGGTGATCCTCAATGAAACCCCCCCTGCAGATGGGCTCCGGGGCCAAACAGGAGCCTGTAGTGGGTGCAGTGAATTTCATGGCTTCCCTCCGACTTCCTGAGCCGTAGCACAAACATCACCTTTGGCACACCATTTCCATTTGGGCCACAATATTGTTTCCTCTGTGAATGCAGGCGGTTACCTTGACTTTCCTTTCCTTTGCCATTTTAATGTTGTTCCATCCTTGTTGCCTTTCGCTAAATCTGTGCAAGTTTACTATTTTAAGGTTTCCACCTCCTTGTTGCCTTTCTCTGAACCTGCTGCAGTTTGTCAATGTCTTTTCTTTTTAAAATTATCTTTATTGCATGGATATTCATTATTTACATTAAAAGAATTTGAGATAGAATGGGTAGGAGGATAGGTAAGGGAGAAAAGGAAAGAAAACAGAGGAGAAAAAATAATTTATCTATTTGTTTGAATTTGATTTTTTTTCCTTTCCTCTGTTTTCTTGTTAACAGGCCTCATGTCAGTCCTATCTCTGTACAAAATGTATACGTTTCTTTCAGCAGTGTCCAATCTGTTTTTCGTCTCTCCATCTGAAGCAGGAATGTGAGGGAATCCATGTCCATATAGTCTATAAGTTTGGTAAAACATGAGTCAATTGTCGGGAGTTTCTGCGCTAGTAGTGTTCTTACTGCGGAAGTTAAATAAAAGTATTTTTATTTTTATTTTTGTCTATCTCAAAATTTGTTAGGTTTGTTGTTGTTGTTCATTTGTTCAGTCATCTCCGACTCTTCGTGACCTCATGGACCAGTCCACGCCAGAGCTCCCTGTCGGCCGTCACCACCCCCAGCTCCTTCGAGGTCAGTCCAGTCACTTCAAGGATGCCATCCATCCATCTTGCCCTTGGTCGGCCCCTCTTCCTTTTGCCTTCCACTTTCCCCAGCCTGTTAGGTTTAGTAAATAGTATTCCGGTTTTAACTTAAACTTTAGTTTTACATATTTTTTTTGGACATGCTCGTGTATTTTTCCCAATACTGCAGGACCACCAAGAGTGGAAGTAAGTCCCCACTTCTACCCCATAGAATCAGAGTTGGAAGAGGGCCATCCAGTCCAACCCCATTCTGCCAAGAAGCAGGAATATTGTATTCAAAGCACCCCTGACAGATGGCCATCCAGCCTCTGCTTAAAAGCTTCCAAAGAAGGAGCCTCCACCACACTCCAGGACAGAGAGTTCCACTGCTGAACGGCTCTCACAGTCAGGAAGTTCTTCCTCATGTTCAGATGGAATCTCCTCTCTTGTAGTTTGAAGCCATTCCTCCATTGAGTCCTAGTCTCCAGGGAAGCAGAAAACAAGCTTGCTCCCTCCTCCTCCCTGTGGCTTCCTCTCACATATTTATACATGGCTATCATATCTCCTCTCAGCCTTCTCTTCTTCAGGCTAAACATGCCCAGTTCCTTAAGCCGCTCCTCATAGGGCTTGTTCTCCAGACCCTTGATCATTTTAGTCGCCCTCCTCTGGACACATTCCAGTTTTTCAATATCTTGCATCAATTGTGGTGCCCAGAATTGGACACAATATTCCAGGTGTGGTCTAACCAAAGCGGAATAGAGCATGGGGAGCATGACTTCCCTAGATCTAGACACTATGCTCCTATTGATGCAGGTCAAAATCCCATTGGCTTTTTTTGCCGCCACATCACATTCCTGGCTCATGTTTAACTTGTTGTCCACGAGGACTCCAAGATCTTTTTCACACGTACTGCTCTCGAGCTAGGCATTGTCCCCCATTCCGTATCTTTGCAGTTGGTTTTTCCTGCCAAAGTGGAGTATCTTCCATTTGTTCCTGTTGAACTTTATTTTGTTCGTTTTGGCCCATCATCTCTCTAAACTGTCAAGATTGATTTGAATTCTGCTCCTGTCCTCTGGAATATTGGCTCCCAATTTGGTGTCATCTGCAAACTTTATGATCCTGCTTTCTAACCACATTTCCAACATTTATTATTTTGGTTTTTATAGTATCTTGCTAGCTTCTCCGATATTCAGTGCCAACTGAAAAACATTTTGTACCAATTTTCGATTACTTTTATAGATCTTGAGTATTCTGATTTAAGTTTCCATACTTTTTCCCATTCCTCTAATCAGATAGAGCGGTCAATATCCTTAGCCCATTGAATCATATTTTCCTGTATCTCTTCTGTTTCCGTGTTCCATTGTAATAGTTTTTGGTACATTCTTTTTATTATTATTTTTCTCTCTCGACATTATTATTATATCCCATACCGATTCTTGTGTTGTAAATTCGTCTGTTTTGTCTTCCTTATAGCTGTTCATTATTTGTCCATATTGGAACCAAGATAGATTTTTACCCTCTTGTCTTAAGTAATCTAGTGGTTTTAGGATCCAAATATTACGAGGGGTATTTTTTAAGTAAGGTTCATTTTGTTGTAGACACTAGTAGTTCGCTCGCATACCGCAACTAGCGCGTGCGTTGGGTATGACAATTCAAAGATGGCCGTGACAACGTCCATGATGAGGACCGCTCCGGTCGCCCTTCTTTGATTATAGACTATTTGATCTGATCACGCACTCAAATCTTTGGTTTTTGTGGTCCTCTGTTAGGAGTTTCGGGACCCAACGGGAGCACAGTTTCCTAAACTTTTGGTGTTCAGAAACAGTGTTGTAAAGCACTGATCTCGACATGTCAGGAAATTCGTTTGAGAGACCTGTTATTATGAAGCGCCTGTTCTCACGAATCCTTGCTTCAACTGAAGCCACCAAATCGTCTGTAATCAAAGTAGGGCGACCAGAGCGGTCCTCATCATGGACGTTGTCACGGCCATCTTTGAATTATCGTACCCACTTACGCACTTTGTTTTCACTCATAACAGTATCACCGTACACTTCACAAATCTGTCGATGAATTTCTGCAGCAGGCAGGTTCCTTGGTGACAAAAACCGTATCACTGAGCAAACCTCACATGCGGCGCGTGAGTTGATAGTCTTAAACATTTTTAAAGCACAGAACAGAACCGTACAGGTTAGCTACAGAGCGGAAACTGAGCACAGTTGTTCCCGAGGCATGCCGGTACACGACGCATGCACTCGTTGTGGTATGCGCGCGAACTACTAGTGTCTACAACAAAACGGACCTTACTTAAAAAATACCCCTCGTATTTTGCTTCCTTAGAAGATGTTTATAAGTATACCATTTGTGCATAGAGATTTCTCTTCTGTGGTGACCCTCAACTAGGGAAAGCCAGAGCGGCCTTTCCATATAAAATCTTCCTTGGTATTTTTCCCATCTCTTTAATAGAGCTGCCCTGACAACTGGTTGGAGAAGTTCTTTTGGTACCAAAGGTATGTGTGCCACCCTCAACATAAATCACACCCTTCTAGACTTAAGTGGAATGGAAAGAAAGCAAGGATCAAATACCAAATATTGATTAATGCAAAGAAAAGGGGAGGGTTGTCCCTACCAGAATTTCAGATTTATTTTGAAGCTTGTGCACTAACAAGGGGAGGTGCTTTGGTTTAGAAATGTGGAGCAGGGATCACGCTGCCGGGAAAGAGAGGATCAGGAAAAAAAAATTACTGTTGGAAGAAATCTACACAAGACAATGAAGTATTTTTCTCACAAGACTGACCACTTGGGATTGTCTATCCGTACAGGTGGTCACTCAAGTTCTGAGTTGGGATGCGAGGAAGTGGGATCTAGGCAGGAAATGCTTTGCAACCTGAGCTGTTTCAGCGCTGACCATATTGTTAGAAGTCTTCCTTTGCAAAGATTGGATGACACTCTGAACACACTGCAGTGCAAACAATCTCATGCAGAGAATCTTGGACCACTCTCCCCTTTGCAGGGCTTGCTCTTTGTTGGGCAAGTGTTAAAGTACTTCTCAGCAGGCAAAGGCTCTTCTCAATAGGACCACTCTTTCTCCCTTCTTCTCCGGCATTGGCTACAGCACCAAGCTATTGTTCTTATTGTTCAATGAGGTATTTCTGCGCTCTGATCCTGATAAATTTTTCCTCTCATTTCTCTGGCAGGTAACCTCTGAATGAACCTTGTGAAGAACATTTCCCTTTGACTTAGGTCAGGAATGAAATTGCACAGCACTCACAAGAAATAACTTGGAGAAATTATATTTCAAGCTACATACCTGTGTATTCAAGGAGTAAAGGGAGGATTGTGCTGTAAACAGTGGGGCTTAGTAATTTATTCAAATGAACTAGAGCAATAGAGAGACTGAGAAGAGGAAATCTGGAGACCTTCTGGCATAATATTTGAATCATAAATGTAAAAGAATGGAAAATCTCCATTCCTTGTCAAAATCGCACACAGGGGAGAAGCGACATAATTGTATGGACTGTGTGAAATATTTCACTGGGAGAAGTTCTATTACTACACATAAACGAACTCACACAGAAGAGAAGCTGTATAAATGCATGGAATGTGGAAAGAGCTTCAGGGATAGTGGAAAGCTGCGTTCCCATCAAAGGACCCACACAGGGGAGAAGCCCTATAAATGCGTGGAATGTGGAAAAAGCTTCAATCACAGTGGGGGTCTGCATATCCATCAAAGAACCCACACAGGGGAGAAGCCCTATAAATGCATGGAATGTGGGAAGTGCTTCGGTCATAGTGGGAGTCTGCGTATCCATCAAAGGACCCACACAGGGGAGAAGCCGCATAACTGCATGGAATGTGGAAAGTGCTTCAGTGACAGTGGACATTTGCGTACCCATCAAAGAACCCACACAGGGGAGAAACCACATAAATGCATGCAATGTGGAAAGAGCTTCAGTCAGAGTGCAAATCTGCATACCCATCAAAGGACCCACACAGGGGAGAAGCCACATACATGCATAGAATGTGGAAAGAGCTTCAGTCGCAGTGGACATCTGCGTTCCCATCACAGGATCCACACAGGGGAGAAGCCACATACATGCATGGAATGTGGAAAGAGTTTCAGTGAGAGCGGACATCTGCGTACCCATCAAATGACCCACACAGGGGAGAAGCCACATGAATGCATGGAATGTGGAAAGAGCTTCAGTGAGAGTGGGAAACTGCGTTCCCATCAACGGGTCCACACAGGAGAGAAGCCACATAAATGCATGGAATGTGGAAAGAGCTTCAGACACAGTGCGAGTCTGCGTACCCATCAAACGATCCACACAGGGGAGAAACCACATAAATGCATGCAATGTGGAAAGAGCTTCAGTCTGAGTGCAAATCTGCGTACCCATGAAAGGACCCACACAGGGGAGAAACCACATAAATGCATAGAATGTGGAAAGAGCTTCAGTCGCAGTGGACATCTGCGTTCCCATCAAAGGACCCACACAGGGGAGAAGCCACATACATGCATGGAATGTGGAAAGAGCTTCAGTCACAGCGTGAATCTGCATACCCATCAAATGACCCACTCAAGGGAAAATGCATTAGACACGAAAGAGCTCACACACAGCTAGAGGAGACCTGCCTTTATGTTTCCAAGGGTCCCAGGTAGACAAAAAATTGGGATGATGGACAGAAAAAAGAAGGCTGCCAACTTGTTCTCTATCTGTCATGTGCAGCAGTTTGTGTGGTCTGGCTTGACAGAGTGTTCAGGACTCAGGAGGCTTTTTCTCTGTATTGCAGCCAGTTAGGAAGGGGTTAACCTGACCTTTTCTTCCTCAAGACCCTGTAATCCTGTTCTGGTCTCTGTTGTACCCTGAGTCATCGTTGACTTCAAATTCTGGACTGACTACTCGGCTTGATTTATGGAATTGGACTTCAGTTTGCATCTCTGCCTCTCTTGCTTGACTTTGGAATTCTGACTTGGTTTTGTACTCTTGGATTCTTGGTAGTTATTTTATGAACTGTGGTTAATGCATTCCTGACATCTGACTATTGGACTGTGACCTTAGCAAATATAGGGTGAGGCAGCATAACTTCCTTTTTTAAAATGCATGCCATTCAGTCAGTTGAAGACGTAGCGGAGCGCTAGTGGTCTCGTTCAAGAGCTGGGAGTATAAAGTTTTGTCCGGACACAGTTCAGTCTCCATCAGGTGCTGGAACTGAGGAGGAGAGTGCTTTTACCATTGAGGCCTACTTTTCGAGTGGATTTGGAGTGGCCGGCTCCAGATTTGGCCCCTTGTGATTTTTTTCTATGGGTTTTTTGAAAACTGTATTTATGTGAACCATCCAAGAACCCTACAAGATTTGAAGACCAACATCCAGGAAGAAAGTGCCAACATAACGCATGCTATGCTGGCAAGAGTCATGACAAATGCCAGGAATTGGTTTACTCATTGTGTGGAGAATGGGGGACGTCACCTACCTAATTTGATTTTCAAAACTATGTAAAACAAAACTTTAGGTATGCGCCTACATTATAATTTTTTTCTGATTCATACATTGAGTTTTATTAAGTTTTGAACAAAGGAAGTTATGCTGCCTCACCCTGTATTTGTATATTTGTAAGTTATGTGGTCAGAGATACAGTGGGGTGTAATAATAATAATAATAATAATAATAATAATAATAATAATGCGTGCTTAGAGTAAAGCCCCTATATAACAACAACAACAACTTTATTTTTATCTCACCCTATCTCTCTGAAGGGACTCAAAGGTGGTTTACAATAGGAAGATTGGCAAGCAAACAAATCAAATCAAATTATAAACAGTAAATGAATAACATCACAATATAAGTATAAAATAACCCAAACTATATAAAATAATCAAATTACCAAGATTAAAATGCATACAACATTTAAGATACATTGAATAGGGACCCCTATTGAGGTGGTGACTGGAAGGGAAGGATGTGGGAAAGGGAGACCCAGATCATTAATTTGGCCTAAACATTGGAATAGATCAAATATAACAATCCAACCTATAAGTGAAAACTCTAAATTACCAGTTCGGCCAGAAATTGAAGGAAGAACTCTTGTCAATTTAAATAGGACTCCTGACAAGGTTATTATTATTATTATTATTATTATTATTATTATTAAACTTTATTTGTACCCCTCTAGCATCTACCCCGCTAGCATTATTTGTATCCCGCTAGCTGAGTACCCAGGATGGCGGTCCCTACAGGTTGTGAGTGGTGCTATTCAATGCCAGGTCAGTGAATGGAAAAACATCTACTATTCAGGATCTAATCCTTGAAGATTAGAGTTGACCTGGCTTGTATAACGGAGACCTGGTTGGACGAGGCTGGGGGGATTAATCTCTCCCAGCTTTGTCCACCAGGCTACTCCGTTCAGCACCAGTCAAGATCTGGAGGGAGGGGGGTGTCACAATTGTCTATAAGGATACCATCCCCCTGACCAGGTGCCCCATCCCGCAGTCTACCACATTTGAGTGTGTCAGCCTGAGAATCGGTGACCAGGATAGGGATTCTGTTGGTGTACTGACCACCCCGTTGCACTACAGCAGTGTTTCTCAACCTGGGGGTCGGGACCCCTGAGGGGGTCATGAGGGGATGTCAGAGGGGTCACCAAAGACCATCAGAAAACACAGTATTTTCTGGTGATCATGAGGATTCTGTGTGGGAAGTTTGGCCCAAATCTATTGTTGATGGGGTTCAGAATTTCCTTTGATTGTAGATGAACTATAAATCCCAGCAACTACAACTCACAAATGTCAAGGTCTATTTTCCCCAAACTCCGCCAGTGTTCACATTTGGGTGTATTGGGTAATTGTGTTAAGTTTGCTCCAGATCCATCATTGTTTGAGTCCACGGTGCTTTCTGGATGTTGGTGAACTACAGCTCCAAAACTCAAGGTCAATGCCCACCAAATCTTTCCAGTATTTTCTGTTGGTCATGAGAGTTCTGTGTGCCAAGTTTGGTTCAATTCCATTGTTGGTGGAGTTCTGAATACTCTTTGATTGTAGGTAAACTATAAATCCCAGAAACTACAATTTCCAAATGACAAAATCAATTCCTCCAACCCCACCAGTATTCAAATTTGGACGTATCGGGTATTTGTGACAAATTTGGTCCAGTGGATGAAAATACATCCTGTATATCAGACATTACAATTCAAAGCAGTAGCAAAATTACAGTTATGAAGTAGCAAAGAAAATAATGTTATGGTTGGGGGTCAGCACAATATGAAAAACTGTATTAAGGGGTCGCGGCATTAGGAAGGTTGAGAACCACTGCACTACAGTCTCCCTACCTGAGCTAGCCAGAGTGGTCTCATTGTGCTGGGGGACTTCAATGTCCATGCCAAGACCACTCTGTCAGGAGCGGCTCAGGACTTCATGTCAGTCATGGCAACCATGGGCCTGTCCCAATTAGTATCTGGTCCCACCCACAGTGCTGGACACACGCTGGATCTGGTCTTCTGCCAGGGATGGGAAGAAGGTGGCGGGGTGGAGAAGCTGACCATCACTCCGTTGCCATGGACTGACCACCACCTGATCAGGTTTAGACTTATTGCGCCTACCTACCACTGCAGGGGTGGTGGACCCATTAAAATGCTCTGCCCCCAGAGACTTATGGATCCAAATGGTTTGACAGCTCTTGGGGATTTTTCCGCCTCCTTGGTAAGTGACCCTGTCGAGGACAGGGAGATGACCAGGGCTATAGACACAATTGCTCCAGAACGCCCCCTCTCGAATAACCGAGCTCAAAAGGCAACCTGGCAAAATGGAACAACCTAGAAGAATTATCCACCTGTTGCGACCGTGGAGCAGAACAAGCAACTCCGCATCTGTGTGCTTGTCCACAGGGCCCTGCCTCATGCACAGAGGATGGTTCAGGGCTACAGACAGTGCAGTTGCTGTTGCCTGTTTTTGGTCCCAAACTATTTAGTCGCTTGTGCTTTCTCAATGTTATCAGGGTTATACTTATTTATGAAATGTTTTGAGATGAAATAAATAAATAAATAAACCATACGTTGTGGTCTTGCAAAGAGCCCAGAAAGATTGGGGCTGAAAGAGATGAAATGGGAAAGAATCACAACGGGACCAGGGTTTTCATTGCTGGGGATGCTGTGTGATGAATTAGGCAAGAAGCATGGAAGGTGAATCCCCAGTTAGGTGAGTGCAGCCAGCCCCCTCTGTGCCCAGCTATGGAAGGAACCTACTATTCCGATGCAAGGAAGAAGAGTGGCTGATGAAGATGCATGAATCCGTGGAGAGGGACAAATTATTATTATTGTTATATTACATTTATACTTCACCATTCTCACCCCAGTGGGGGACTCAGGGTGTGATGGTGGTCAGGGAGAAGTCCTTGACTAGTCTCTAGAAAGACTGGGGTGTCTTTGTCTCTTAGTGAGACTGAAAAGGAGCAAAACATAAGCCCAACCCAACAGGCAGGCAGGGAGGGAGGGGCAGGGTTGTGGATTGGGTTGAGTAGTCATTGGATAAGAAGGTGTTCCATAACCGAGGCTGGCTTGTGGTCAAAGGATGGTCTTAGTGAGAGCGGGGGGGAGGGCTGTGTCAGTTCAGTTTGAGATACCTCATGGGAAAGGTGCCTTCCCTTCTCCTCCGGGGAATAGTGGGGGTGGGGGTGGGTGGACCCTGCCCTCCCTTTCCCTTCCCTCCCTTTCCCTTCCCTCCCATTCGCTTCCCTCCCAAGGGACCCCCCTCCTCTTCCCTCCAAAGAAAATTCCTCTTACCCTACTTCTGAGGGAGGGGGTCTCAGCCTTTCTTGTTCTCAGGAGGGCCTTGAGACCCTTGCCTTTTCCATTGGCTCCCCCCCCCCCCACACACACACACTTAGAGGCCTTCCCCTTCCTTCCTGGTCTAACAGGCTATTCCTGGGCTTCTTCCTCATGCAGATAAACAGCTTTGCCCTCACAGAGCCTCCTCTCACACAACACACTCACACAGGAGCTTTACAGCAGAGGCCTTCAACCTGGGACTTCTCTCACTGAAGCTTCTCACACTGAGGCCTCTCACTGAGGCCTGCTGAGCTACAGGCACAGCTGCTTATATCAAACTGCATCCATGTCACCTTTTCAGAGCTTGACTTGCATTTTTGTCATTAAGCTACCTTGTTGTTCATTCGTTCAGTCGTCTCCGACTCTTCGTGACCTCATGGACCAGCCCACGCCAGAGCTCCCTGTCGGCCGTCACCACCCCCAGCTCCTTCAAGGTCAGTCCAGTCCCTTCAAGGATGCCATCCATCCATCTTGCCCTTGGTCGGCCCCTCTTCCTTTTGCCTTCCACTTTCCGCAGCATCATTCCCTTCTCTAGGCTTTGCTGTCTCCTCATGATGTGGCCAAAGGACTTCCGCTTTCCCTCTAGTCTCCTTCCCTCCAGTGAGCAGTCGGGCTTTATTTCCTGGAGGATGGACTGGTTGGATCTTCTCGCAGTCCAAGGCACTCTCAGCACTTTCCTCCAGCCCCACAGCTCAAAAGCATCTCTCTTCCTCCGCTCAGCCTTCCCGAAGGTCCAGCTCTCACATCCGGAGGTGACTACCACAGGGAAGACCATGGCTTGGACTAGGCAATGGATCTTGGTTGCCAGTCTGATGTCTCTACTCTTTACTACTGGACATTGCTCTCCTCCCAAGAAGGAAGCGTCCCCTGATTTCCTGGCCACAGTCTGCATCTGCAGTCATCTTTGCACCTAGAAGTGCAAACCCTGTCACGGCCTCCACGTTTTCTCCCTCTATTTCCCAGTTGTCAATCATTCTTGTTGCCATAATCTTGGTTATTTTGACGTTTAGCTGCAACCCGGCTTTTGCGCTTTCTTCTTTCACATTGATTAGAAGGCTCCTCAGCTCCTCCTCGCTTTCGGCCATCAGAGTGGTGTCATCTGCATATCTGAGGTTCTTAATGTTTCTTCCAGCCATTTCCACCCCAGCCTTGCATTCATCCAGCCCCACACATCCTCGCATGATGTGTTCTGCATACAAGTTTAAAAGGCTGGGTGAGAGGATGCAGCCTTGCCGGACGCCTTTCCCAATGAAGCGCCTTCTGGTTTCCTAGTTAGTCTACCTAGTTGATGTTTAATATTTCTGATACAGAGTGGGACTGAAGGAGAGGAGAATATAAGCCCAACAGTCAAGGAGGGAGGGAGGGCCAGGCTTGTGGATTGGGTTGAGTAGGCCTTGGATGAGACTGTGGTCCATTCAGTCTCCCTCCCCCTCCCTCTCTGAATGACAGGAATGGGCAGCAGCAGCGAGAGGGAGAATCAATCCGGCAGGCCGGGTCTGCCTGGAGACTGGTGACGCGGCCAGCGGAGGCCCATTCCCATTGGTGCATCCCAATGGGAAGGAAGTAATGCCCTCTCGGAGTGGCAGAAGGAAGGGCGGAGAAAAGCGCTCGGGGTGAGTTTCTGCCCGGAGACCGGTGACGCCAGAGAGGGAGGTGAATTCCTATTGGAAGGAAGGGGACGCTCTTGCTCCTGACTCGCCAGTGCCGCCAAGAAGCCCCGCCTCTCTCTGGGCGTCCATCCCGCGGCAGCCATGTTTGGTGTTGGCGGAAGTCCAGCGAGAGGGGCCGGCCTCCGTGTCCTAGAGAGGCTCGGGCTCGGCCTTTCCCCGTGAGCTCCTCACTTCCGGAGGAGAGAGAGAGAGAGGGAGGAAGAGGAGGAGCCAGGGGCGGTGTCGGGCTTGTTTACCAGGAAGACAGAAGCAGGAGGCCTTCCGGTCAGAGAGAGAGGGACGGAGGGGTGAGTGTGCCTGTGGTGTAGGCCCTTCTCGGCCCTTGGCGTGGAAATCCCTTCCTTCTCGGCCTCTGCCGCCTCCCCCTCCTCCTGTGCGGCCTCCGAGCCCGCCTCTCCCTCCCTGGCTCCCTGCCTGCCTTCCCTTCCAGGCTGCCCCCCCCCCCCCCGAGGACGAGGAAACCCAGACGAGAGGGGCCTACTCGGCCTGGGCCCTGTGGCAAGGGAGGCTCGCCTTCCCCACTCCAGAGCGCGCCATCCTTCTCTCTCTCTTTCTTTGTTTACCACATTGATCAGGCGCCCTTCTCTCTCTCTCTCTCTGTGCCTGGTGGGGTCAGGATGGATGGCCTTTGGGGTGTCCCCCCAGACTGCCTGGGAGTTCGGAGGAGCTCCCTTCCTTCCTTCTCTGGAGGGTTTAAGCCGTGGTTGGATGGCCATCTGCGAGGAGGGATCGGGTGGTGCCTTCCTGCTTGACAGAAGGGGGTTAGGATGGATGACCTCTCTCCTGCCCTGACCACACTGGACGGGGAGGCTATCCTGGGGGTCCAGCGGGGCCTCCTCCTTCTCGGGAGGTCTCTCAGCAGAGGCTGGGTGGGCATCTGTCGGGAGGGCTTGTGTTGTGTCCTCCTCCTTCCTGGGCTGGGGGACCTTTGGAGTCTCTTCCAACTCTGTGTCTCACCACTTATTTATTTACGACATTTCCATGCCACCCTTCTCACCCCGAAGGAGACTCAAAGCGGCTCACAAGATGCATTTACGTAGGTAAAGGTAAAGGTAGTCCCCTGACATTAAGTCCAGTCGTGTCTGACTCTGGGACTCTGATGCTCATCTCCATTTCTAAGCCGAAGAGCCAGCATTGTCCATAGACGCCTCCAAGGTGGCCACTGGCATGACTGCATGGAGCGCCACCTATTGATCTACTCACATTTGCATGTTTTCGAACTGCTATGTTGGCAGAAGCTAGGGCTGACAGCGGAAGCTCACGCCGCTCCCCAGAATCAAATCTGCGACCATTCAATCAACAAGCTCAGGAGCTCAGTGCTTTACATACATTATGTTATATTATTCGCATTATATATTACTCTATTGTACTATACCCTTGTATTGTAATATTATTGGTAATATTATTTGTCCTATAAAATATATATTGATAAAATAATATTATTAGGATTATTATTACGATTACATTGTATTATAAATATATGTATATACAATATATTACATTATATTATATTATTTGCAGAGTACAATATCAGTATTATATATGACTATATTGTACTATGCCACTGTATTGTAATATCATTAGTAATATTGCATGTATATATGTATACACAACGTATTACATTATATTATGTTATTGGGATTACATTGTATTACATTATAAATATTATATGTATACACAATTATTATTATTTACTTTATTTCTCAGCCCTCAGGCGACTCAAAGCAGTGAACAACATCGATACAAAACATCACGAGACAAGTATAGGGCAATTAAAAACAATTGTAACATAAATCATTAAACATCCGTATAACAATCATACAATTACATTATATTATATTATATTACTAGCCATCCCCTGCCATGCGTTGCTGTGGACCACATGGGGGTTCTGTTTGGGAGGTTTGGCCCAATTCTATCGTTGGTTGGGTTCATGCTCTATGGGTCAATGCTCTATGACTGTAGGTGAACTATAAATCCCAGCAACTACAACTCCCAAATGTCAAGATTCTATTTTCCCCATACTCTACCAGTGTACACATTTGGGCATAATGAGTATTTGTGTAGAGTTTGGTCCACATCCATCATTGTTTGAGTCCACAGTAATCTTTTGATGTAGGTGAACTACAACTCCAAAACCAAAGGACACTGCCCCCAAACCCTTCCAGTATTTTCTGTTGGTTATGGGAGAACTCTGTGCCAAGTTTGGTTCAATTCCATTGTTGTGGGGTTCAGAATTATTTTTGTTTGTAAGTAAACTATAAATACCAGCAACTATAACTCCTGAAAATTTTTTGAGTGAAGGACATACATTGGGTTGTTAGGTGTCTTGTGTCCAAACATGGTGTCAATTCGCCCAGTGGTTTTTGAGTTCTGTTAATCCCACAAATGAACATTACATTTTTATTTATATAGATTCACATACCACAGGAGACAAGGTGGGACTGTCTTCCGGCCCCCCCTCTCTTCACTCTGGCCCAGAGCAGCACTTGGTGCCCTGCGGTCATCATGGGGGCGAGAGGGCAGTGCCAAAGGGGCCCCCTCCCTCCCTAAGGCATGCACTCGGCAGCCCTTCATTCCTCCCCCTTGGAGCCCCCCCTGTCCTTCCTTCCCTGCCCAAAGCAGAACCTTCAAGGAGGGACAGGGAGGGAGGTAGCCCCGAGGAAGAAGCCTGGGGGGGGGGGGGAAGAGGGAGGGAGCCCCTTCTCCCAATTAGGGGACCCGCCTGGTGTGCCCACAGATAGGAGACAGGAAGAGGCTGGCCTTCCACACTCTTCAAGGAAACCATTGGGAGCCGTGTCGCTAGTACCGAGGGTCACGGGACTGGCTTTGCCCAGCTTGGCATGCTGAAGCCTCGGCCTGGATCCGCACTTCCCTCTCTCCCAGGATCTGACCTCACATCCTCTGCCTTGAACTGGATTCTGTGAGTCTGCGCAGCCAAATAACCCGGGATCAGATCCTGAGAGACAGGGCGTGTGGACGTTGCCTGAGACACGCAGCTCGAATTCTCTGCCCTGGGAAGCCAGAATGGTTCCCTCTGGATTCCTTCTTTGTGACCCTTTGTTTACCTTCTGATTCTCCTTCTGTATTTTCCTCTTGTTTGGCTCCCTCTTCTCATATTGCTTTCCCAGTTTCCATTGTCCTAGAGAATTCTTCAAGATGGCCTTTAGTTGATCCAGCTTGCCATTGGCACTAGGGATTAATCCATCCAGAATTTCCAGTGGTTTCATCACTTCTGTACATTCGGCCAACATTTTCTTATGTTGTCTTCCTTTCTCCATTTTAGGAGGTTTCCACTGAACGTTGGATTTGTCATATTTTGGTAAGTTTTCAAATAAATGTTTTTTTTGCTCCTATGTTTGGCAATGCCTCAGGAGGATGTTTGATAAATCAGTATTTCTTTATCGTGTCAGGGACAACCAGACAGTTGTATTACATTTTTAACAAACAAAACAAACAAACAGACAAAACACAAAGTTTACTGGCTTGGTAGTGTATTAAATGTCCTTTGACCAGTATCTGTCCCCTTGGAGTGCCTCTGGTGTTACTATAAGAAGGTCCTCCCTTGTGCATCATGTGGCAGGGCTCAGGTTGCATTGCAGCAGGTGGCCAGTGGTTTGCTCTTCTCCGCACTCGCATGTCGAGGATTCCACTTGGTGGCCCCATTTCTTGAGGTTGGCTCTGCATCTCGTGGTCCCAGAGCGCAGTCTGTTCAGTGCCTTCCAAGTCGCCCCGTCTTCTGTGTGCCCAGGGGGGAGTCTCTCATTGGGTATCACCCACGGATTGAGGTGCTGGGTTTGAGCCTGCCACTTTTGGATTCTCGCTTGCTGGGGTGTTCCAGCGAGTGTCTCTGTAGATCTTAGAAAACTATTTCTAGATTTCAGTTGTTGACGTGCTGGCTGATACCCAAACAAGGGATGAGCTGGAGATGTCTCTGCCTTGGTCCTTTCACTATTGGCTGCTACTTCCCGGTGGATGTCAAGTGGTGCAATACCGGCTAAGCAGTGTAATTTCTCCAGTGGTGTAGGGTGCAGACACCTCATGATAATGCGGCATGACTCATTAAGAGCCACATCCACGGTTTTAGTGTGGCGGGATGTGTTCCACACTGGGCATGCATACTCAGCAGCAGAGTAGCATAGTGCAAGGGCAGATGTCTTCACTGTGTCTGGTTGTGATCCCCAGGTTGTGCCATTCAGCTTTCTTATGATATTATTTCTAGCACCCACTTTTTGCTTGATGTTCAGGCAGTGCTTCTTGTAGGTCTGAGCAGAGCAGAGTGACTCCCAGGTATTTGGGTGTGCTGCAATGCTCCAGTGGGATTTCTTCCCAGGTAATCCTCAGAGCTCAGGATGCTTGTCTGTTCTTAAGGTGAAAGGCACATGTCTGTGTTTTAGATGGATTAGGGATCAGTTGGTTTTCCCTGTAATAGGCAGTAAGAGCACCTAGAGCTTCAGAGAGCTTCTGTTCAACCATCTCAAAGCTCCCAGATTGAGCGGTGATGGCACAATCATCAGCATAGATGAAACTCTCTGTCCCTTCTGGCAATGGCTGGTCATTTGTGTAAATGTTGAACATGGATGAAGCAAGCACCCTTCCCTGAGGCAGGCCGTTCTTCTGTTTCTGCCATCTGCTTCTCTGGCCCTGGAACTCAACAAAAAAGCTCCTGTTTTGTAGCAGGTTTCCTCTGAGGCGGGTGAGGTGGTCGTCCTTTGTGATATTATACATTTTTCTCAGGAGGAGGCAGAGGTGGTTCACAGTCTCATAAGCCGCTGACAGGTCTATGAAGACAGCTCCAGTGATCTGCTGCCTTTCAAAGCCATCTTCTATGTGGTGAGTCAGGTTCAGCACTTGCGATGTGCAGCTTTTGCCTTTCCTTGTGACGATGTGTAAGTTTTATTCCTTTGGTTATGTGTAGTTTGGACAATGGTTTAGGGATGGTAAGTATGGGAGATTATGTTTTGTTGGAGAGAGTGGCTTGATGTTAGCTAAGTTGCCATAGCAACAGGGGCGGAGCCAACCGGCTCTTCAGAGGCAGCTGTGTTTTAAAAATCCAGTCAGTGGCCGGAGAGCTGCTGAGAGGACACTGAATCTTTTGGTGGAGATTCAGGGAATGTGTCTGTAGCCAGTGTGCTATAGGGAAAAACTGAATCTCTTGGAGATTCAGGGAATTAATTGGTGACCAAAGTGGTTGCAGAGAAGGACCCGGTACAGGGGGTTGTTGATTCTGAATTAAGAATCAAGGTTTGGCTGGGTTTAAGCCTGTTGTGCCAGCTGTGAAACCTTATGAAGTGTTTGCCTGAGTTTACTCATGAAACCTTTCCAATGTATCCATCAAGATTTGTACCTCTTTTGAAGAACAGTTATACATTGTTATACTCCTGTTAAAATAAACTTGTTACTTTTTCCTCAAGCCTTGCCTGATACAGTTCCTTATAAGCTGAACAGCCTGGAATAGTAAAGTCAGGCCAGGAAAGTAAACACTACGCTATCACTGAAACAAAGCCTTCTGTAATTAACAGTTCCTTTGTAAAGTAGCTCCTAGGCTGATATTGATCGTTGCCCAGCTTCCCTCATAGATTAGGTGGCAGTGGGTGTTTTACCACGCGCGCCTTCACATTTGGTGGCATTCGGTGGCATTAATACAATCTTCTTTACAATTGGTGGCAGCAGTTTAATAACGGACCTCCTCACATTTGGTGGCAAGCGACGGGATTCGTTTAATATCTAATTTAGTGCCTAAGATCACCTAAAAGAAAAATCCTGAGGTAAAAGTTGGAGCCAAAGATGGCGGCTAAAAAGCAAGGCAAAGTAACAAAGGAGGTTGAGGCTTATCAAGAAGAGGGAAGCTCAGACACAGACCAAACTCCTATGTCTGAGTTACAGTATAAATATCAGATAGAGTTAAGGAAACTGGAAATTGAGGCACAGGACAGGGCAAGACAGGCAGAGATGGAAGCCCAAAAGAGACAGGCAGAAATGGAGTTTGAGGAGAGGGAAAAAATCAGACAAGCGGAAGAGAGAGGCAGGCTGAGTTACGGAAAATGGAATTAGAAATTGAAAAACAACGTTTAACTCTCCCTCAGACACAAGTGAATATACAGGAGAGACCAGAGGAGATCCCTATGGATCATATTTTGAGAAAATTCCCAAGATACAATAAAGAAGACAATATCGAAAAGTTCTTAATTTCCTTCGAACGATGTTGTAGAGACTTCAATGTAGCTGAGGAAAAATGGATGGCATATTTAAGGCCACAGATTTGTGGTAAACTTCTGGAGATTTACAGCGACATGGCAGAGACAGAACATAAAGATTACTCTAAGTTTAAACGAGAAGTTCAACAGAAATTGCAGCTGACACCTGAATTTTATAGGATGAAGTTCAGGATGATCAAAAAAGAAAAATATGAGAGTTATTCTCAATTAGCTTCCAATCAAGCACAATACTTTGAGAGCTGGATCAAAGGTGCTGAGGTAAATGACTTCCAGCAGCTCAAAAACTTAATTCAAAAGGAGCAGTTTTATCAACAGGTCCCCCTTGATTATAAATGGATTATACAGGATAGAAACCCCGAAACTTCAGCACAAGCAGCTATCATGGTGGACCAGTTGATTACTTTAAAGGAAGGATTTAAAGCAGAAGAAGGAGTCAAAAAGGAAACAAGACAATCCCAACCGCCATTTAAAAAATCCCCTCACAGTCAGCCAGGGAGAGGCTTTTCAGTAGAAAACACCGCCTGGAGGATGGCAGGTGCCATGCAGCCTAACAGTGCTGAGGGAAATAAGGGCTGTTTCCATTGCGGAAAATTAGGACATTTTAAGTCCCAATGTAATCTCCTGAGAAAAGAGAAGTCCACCTTCTTCATTAGAGAAAAAAATACCCCTGGAAAAGAAATGGAACCCAGTGCTAAGAAGGATTGCACTGAGGTGGTTCAAAAGGGGGAACAGATTGAAAAACAGTGTTTGTTTGTGGTACTAAACACAGTCCCAAATGACTATTTGGAACCCATCGAAATAGATGGAAACCTGTTACATGGATGGAGAGATACGGGTTCCGAAGTCTGTGTAATTCATTCAAAGATGGTACCTGAGAAGTATCAAAATCCTACTTCTCAGATTAATTTAAAAGGTTTAGGACCAGCGATTACTTCAAACGTGGTCTCTTTACCTATAAAATATGGCAATTGGACAGGCATGTGGGATTTTGCCATGAGTTCAGAGATCCCTTACTCATGCTTGATTGGAAATGACCTGGTCAGAAGAATTAAAAAAATATCAGAGTCACCTAAAGAGGGAAAAGACCTGACTGTGGAACAGACTGGAGTACAAAACACTTCATGTTTACCCATCTGTCAACCTATGGGACAGAAACCCGAAGCAAGCTCTATTGTAACTGAGTTGGTTCAAGGGACGAAAGGTGAAAATGAAATTTCTAAAGAACAAAAGGCTGATGACACACTTCAGACCTTGTTTGATACAACTCAAACTGAAAAGACAGAGTTAACCCCAGAGAAACCAAACCGATTTGTAATCAAAAATGAAGTTCTATACAAGGAAGTTTTAGACCACAAGTCTCCAGCTGTTTCTTACACCCAAATCGTGGTACCTTAGAAGTATCGTGGGCACCTCATGCAGATGGCACATGCCAGCCCACAAGGAGGTCACATGGGAATTAGGCGCACTACCCAGTGCATTGCAAAAAACTTCTTTTGGCCCGGCATGTAGCAACAAATTAAGGACTTTTGTCAATCTTGTGACACTTGCCAGAGGATCAGTTCCGGCCAAGACAAAACAAAAGCTCAATTGATCCCCATGCCAATTATCGGCGAACCTTTCTTTAGAGTTGGTATTGACATTGTGGGCCCTCTACCAAAGCCAAGTCGGAGAGGCAGCAGATATGTCTTAACGATGATGGACTATGCCACTCGTTACCCGGAAGCTGTGGCATTGTCTAATATAGAAACTACCACAGTGGCAAATGCTCTACTGTCCATATGGGGAAGGACAGGGTATCCGAAGGAATTAATATCTGATTTGGGGACTCAATTTACCTCAAGACTAATGGAGAAGTTACTGGAGATATGTGGTATTAAACATTTAACATCCACTGCGTACCATCCAGAAACCAATGGGCTTGTAGAAAATTTTAACAAGACCTTGGTGAGAATGATTAAGGCATACAGTCAACAACATCCAAATGACTGGGATGTAAAATTACAGCAACTTCTTTTTGCCTATAGAGAGATCCCCCAAGAAAGCACTGGATACAGTCCGTTTGAGCTACTATATGGCAGGCGTGTACGAGGCCCACTTGATCTGGTGAGAGAGTTTTGGGAGGCGTATCCGGAGCAGGAGCCTGTTCCAATAACCAGATACCTCCAGGATCTTCAGTCCACATTGGAGACGGCTAGGAACATCGCCAAAGACAATATTGCAGAAGCCCAGCAGAAACAGAAGTCAAGATATGATCTGTCATCACGATGCAGAAATTTCAACATAGGAGATGAAGTCCTCTATCTCACTCCGGCAAAGTCCAATAAACTTCAATTAGACTGGACCGGTCCATGGAAGGTGATCAAGAAACACAGTAGTGTCAACTACTTGATCTTTGATGAACAGACTGATAGTGAAAGACTGGTGCATGTTAATATGTTGAAACCCTATGTAAATAAGATTGCTAATGTATATATGGTTATAACTGGTGAAGAGACAGGGACATTTTCTTTCTGGGAAGGAAATAGGAAAGCTTATGGTAATATTGACCAGGTAAAAATTGATGAAGAATTATCCCAGGAACAATGAACCCAGATTAAAAAGTTACTTAAGAAGTATAATCAATTGTTCTCAGATCTTCCAGGAAGGGTAACAGGAGTTCACCATCAAATCCTTACCGGTGACTCCCCCCCCCCCCCCCCCCCATAGCTTCATCTCCATATAGAGTCACGGGGAAGCTAACCAAATGTATTGAAAGAGAGATAAAAGAAATGCTAGAAATGGGTGTTATCGTTCCATCTAATAGCCCATGGGTATCACCTATTGTACTAGTCCAAAAACCAGACAACACCATACGGTTCTGTGTGGATTATAGGCTCCTAAACAAGATCACACAACCTGATAACTATCCAATGCCCCGGTTAGATGACTTATTGGAGAGGATAGGGAGAGCCAATTATATTAGTAGCCTAGACTTAACAAAAGGATTTTGGCAAGTACCTATGGCTCCCCAAGACCAAGAGAAGACTGCCTTTAGAACTCATGAAGGGTTATATGAGTTCACCACTTTACCTTTTGTTTAAGGAATAGTCCAGCCACATTCCAACGGTTAGTGGATAGTGTACTTAGGGGAATGGGAGACTTTTGCGTTGCATATATGGACGATATTGGAATCTTTAGTACCACATGGGAAGACCATTTAAAACACGTTGAGCAAGTATTGCATCGGTTACAGGAGGCAGGTTTAACAATCAAGGCCCCTAAGTGCCACATGGGTAACCGCACCACCAAATACTTAGGACATATTGTGGGTTGTGTTATCATTGGGCCAGAACTTGCCAAGGTTGAAGCCATACATCAGTGGCCAATACCCAAGACAAAGAAACAAGTAAGATCATTTCTTGGGTTGGCAGGATATTATCGGAAATTTATCCCATCCTTTAGTACTTTAGCGGTGCCTTTGACAAATCTTACACGAAAGAGTTGCCCTAATCTAGTACTTTGGACTGCAGAATGTCAAAGGTCAATGGACCAGATAAAACAGGCCATAACCTCACGATCTGTATTAAGAGCCCCAGACTTTGATAAACCCTTTACTTTAACATGTGATGCATCTGAAACTGGGTTGGGGGCGGTATTAAGCCAATTAGATCAAAAAGGAGAGAGTCATCCTATTCTATTTTTAAGTAAAAAGCTATTGCCCAGATAATGTAGTTTGTCTACTATTGAGAAGGAATGTCTAGCTATAATATGGTCCATACAAAAATTGCGGCCCTATTTATGGGGAAGAAGGTTTACCCTTCAAACGGATCATGCCCCATTAAAATGGCTGGATAACACCAAAAGCACCAACAACAAACTTTTACGGTGGAGTTTATCATTGCAAGATTATACCTTTGATATAGAGCATGTAAAAGGTAGAACCAATGTTGTTGCGGACTCACTTTCCAGGATGCCTTAACTAGTGTTATTAGATAACTGATCAAAATATGGTTTGTATATAGTTATATGATGTTGATATTATACAAATTATTTTTGACCATTCTAGTTGGTAGAAAAGTCAAAAATAATCCCTATGGGTTGGGAGGTGTGACGATGTGTAAGTTTTATTCCTTTGGTTATGTGTAGTTTGGACAATGGTTTAGGGATGGTAAGTATGGGAGATTATGTTTTGTTGGAGAGAGTGGCTTGATGTTAGCTAAGTTGCCATAGCAACAGGGGCGGAGCCAACCGCCTCTTCAGAGGCAGCTGTGTTTTAAAAATCCAGTCAGTGGCCGGAGAGCTGCTGAGAGCACACTGAATCTTTTGGTGGAGATTCAGGGAATGTGTCTGTAGCCAGTGTGCTATAGGGAAAAACTGAATCTCTTGGAGATTCAGGGAATTAATTGGTGACCAAAGTGGCTGCAGAGAAGGACCCGGTACAGGGGGTTGTTGATTCTGAATTAAGAATCAAGGTTTGGCTGGGTTTAAGCCTGTTGTGCCAGCTGTGAAACCTTATGAAGTGTTTGCCTGAGTTTACTCATGAAACCTTTCCAATGTATCCATCAAGATCTGTACCTCTTTTGAAGAACAGTTATACATTGTTATACTCCTGTTAAAATAAACTTGTTACTTTTTCCTCAAGCCTTGCCTGATACAGTTCCTTATAAGCTGAACAGCCTGGAATAGTAAAGTCAGGCCAGGAAAGTAAACACTACGCTATCACTGAAACAAAGCCTTCTGTAATTAACAGTTCCTTTGTAAAGTAGTTCCTAGGCTGATATTGATCGTTGCCCAGCTTCCCTCATAGATTAGGTGGCAGTGGGTGTTTTACCACGCGCGCCTTCACATTTGGTGGCATTCGGTGGCATTAATACAGTCTTCTTTACAATTGGTGGCAGCAGTTTAATAACAGACCTCCTCACATCCTGAAGCCAGCTTGCTGTGGAATCAGACAGGGGTCTATTTTTTTTCCATAATTCTATGCAAAATAAGTCTCTCCAGAACTTTGTAGAGGTGGCACAACAGGGAGATTGGTTTGTAGCTTTTTGGGTCATTACGGTCTTTGCCTGGCTTCAAGATGGCGATGAGTCTTGCTTTCCTCCAGATTTTGGGGATCTGACAGGATGCAGTGCAGTTGTTCATCAGCTCCAGCAGCCAGCGCCTTGCTTTGGGACCAAAGTTCTTGATTTGTTCCATCCGTAGATCATCCAGGCCAGCTGCTTTGCCATTTCTACATTTATTGAGAGCCATGTCCAATTCAGTAGATGCAAAGGGTTCATGAAGGCTGTTGTTCTCAATCTCTGGTTGTCTGGCTATTGGTTTCTTTCCTACTTTGGTGGCAAGGTTGGGTTTCCCATTCTTCAAGAGTTGGTGTGCTATCTGATCTGCCTTTATGTTGGCGTGGGTATTAGATAAATCAGTGAGCGGTGCTGATTTCTCTTCGATTCAAGGCCACACTGAAATACCTTCCTCCTTTCCTTCCTCTTTTCTCTCTGATCCAGAAAATGACAAATCACTAGCCGTCCCCTGCCAGGCGTTGCTGTGGCCCAGTCTGGAGATCTGGAAAATAAATTAGAAAGTATTGGTTTCAAATATATGCAATTTCTTTCTGCTTGTGGATAAACAGTATTTCCTGCTGTTTCTTTGTCAGTGTTGATGTGGAGAGTGTCTGGTTTGCCCACTCTGGAACATGGAACATGGAATTCTCCTTCTTTAGGGGTCCCTTTCCAATCTATGATACTATATCTCCCTGTGCGTGAATCATATAGATCTATCTATATCTATGGCTGGATGGCTCTTTGTCAGGAAGGCTTTTCTTGCCTTTGTGAAGGGAGTTTTATTGCCTTTGTGAAGGGAGTTGGACTAGATGGCCTTAAGTATGGGGGTTCTGTGTGGGAAGTTTGCCCCAATGCTGTTGTTCATAGGGTTCAGAATGCTCTTTCATTCTAGGTGAACTATAAATCCCAGTAACTACAACTCCCAAATGTGAAGGTCTACTTCCCCCAAACTCCATCTGTCTTCATATTTGGGAATATGGAGTATTTGTGCCAAGTTTGGTCCAGATCCATCCTTGTTTGAGTCCACAGTGCTCTCTGGATGTAGGTGAACTACAACTCCCATACTCAAGGTCAATGCCCACCAAACACTTCTAGTGTTTTCTGTTTGTCATGGAAGTCCTGTATGCCACGTTTGGTTCAATTCCATCATTGGTGGAGTTCAGAATGGTGAAGTTTGGGGAAAATAGACGTTTACATTTGGGAGTTACAGTTGCTTGGCCCTGCCATCAAAGAGCATTCTGAACACCAACAATTAAACTGAACCAAACTCGGTATGAAGAACTCCCATGACCAACAGAAATTACTGGAGAGCTTTGGGGAAAATAGACCCTGACATTTGAGAGGTGGAAGTGGCTTGGATTTATAGTTTGCCTGCCCTCAAAGAGCATTCTGAGCACCACCAACAATGGAACTGAACCAGACTTGGCACGCAGAACTCCCATGACCAACGGAAAATACTGGAAGGGTTTGGGAGAAAGTAACAGTGATTGGAGGTTCCCAAATGGAGAGGAGGAGGAAGAAAAGCCCAGAGGAGAATGAGGAGGAAGGCAGGAGTTCAAATTTGGTCGTATTGCGTATTTTTGCCATGTGTGGTCCAGATCCATTGTTTGGGTTCACGGTGCTCTCCAGATGTAGGTGAACTACATCTCCCCCAAATCACTGTCCATTCATCCCAACCCCCTCCAGTATTTTCTGTCAGTCACGGGGGTTCTCTGTGCCACGTTTGGTCCACGTCTGCAATTTGTGGGGTTCTCAGCAGTCTGTGGCAGTCAGAGCTGAATTGGGTGAAGGAACTGCAAATCCCTTCATCCGTTGTCCGTACTCCCTAAACACGTTGTTGTTGTGATTAATCACTATGCTTTAATTATGTTCAGTTTGTAACAATACAAATCCATCCTGCATATCAGATATTTACGTTACAATTCGTAACAGTAGCAGTTATGAAGTAGCAACGAAAATGTGGTTGGGGGTCTCCACAACACGAGGAAGTGTATTTAGGGGTCACGGCATGAGAAAGGAGGAGAACCACTGATTTGGATGAAGGGATATCATTTTTGAGGAGGTCCAGTTCAGCAGCTAGAGAATGGATTGCGCTTTTGACCACAGAAGGAACAATATATTTGGGGGGCTTGATTGTCCAAGAATTGTAGGCAACTCACAGCAGGCCAAGGCTCTTCTCAATAGGACCGCTCTTTCTCCCTTCTGCATTGGCTACAGCACTAAGCTATTGTTCTTATTGTTCAATGAGATATTCTGTGCTCTACTCCTGATAAGATTTTCCTCTCATTTCTCTGGCAGGTAACCTCTGAATGAAGCTTGTGAAGAACACTTCCCTTTGGCTTAGGTCAGGAATGAAATTACACAGCACTCACAAGAAATAAGTTGGAGAAGTTATATTTCAAGCTCCATAGTTGTGTATTCAAGGAGGAAAGGGAGGATTGTGCTCTAAACAGTAGAGCAATACAAAGACTGAGAAGAGGAAATCAGGAGAACATACCTGTGACCTTCTGGCATAATATTGGAATCATAAATGTAAAAGAATGGAAAATCTCTATTCCTTGTCAAAATCACACACAGGGGAGAAGCGACATAACTGTATGGAATGTGGGAAATGTTTCACTGCGAGAAGTTCTCTTACTACACATCAACGAACTCACACAGGAGAGAAGCCATATAAATGCATGGAATGTGGAAAGAGCTTCAGTCGGAGTGGAGATCTGCGTATTCATCAAAGGACGCACACAGGGGAGAAGCCACATACATGCATGGAATGTGGAAAGAGCTTCAGTGAAAGTGGACATCTGCATACCCATCAAAGGACCCACACAGGGGAGAAGCCACATAAATGCATGGAATGTGGAAAGAGCTTCAGTCAGAGTGGGACTCTGCGTACCCATCAAAGGATCCACACAGGGGAGAAGCCACATAAATGCATGGAATGTGGAAAGAGCTTCAGTCAGAGTGGAAATCTGCGTTACCATCAAAGGGACCACACAGGGGAGAAGCCACATAAATGCATGGAATGTGGAAAGAGCTTCAGTCAGAGTGGAGATCTGCGTACCCATCAAAGGATCCACACAGGGGAGAAGCCACATAAATGCATGGAATGTGGAAAGAGCTTCAGTCAGAGTGGAAGTCTGCGTTACCATCAAAGAACCCACACAGGGGAGAAACCACATAAATGCATTGAATGTGGAAAGAGCTTCAGTCAGAGTAGAGATCTGCGTAC
Organism: Anolis sagrei; assembly: GCF_037176765.1. Lineage (NCBI taxonomy): Eukaryota > Metazoa > Chordata > Lepidosauria > Squamata > Anolidae > Anolis > Anolis sagrei. Next base: position 1,086,913 of record NC_090022.1, on the reverse strand, counting down.
CCATCAAAGGATCCACACAGGGGAGAAGCCATATAAATGCATGGAATGTGGAAAGTGCTTCAGTCAGAGTGGAAGTCTGCGTTACCATCAAAGGGACCACACAGGGGAGAAGCCACATAAATGCATGGAATGTGGAAAGAGCTTCAGTCAGAGTGGAAGTCTGCGTATCCATCAAAGGATCCACACAGGGGAGAAGCCACATAAATGCATGGAATGTGGAAAGAGCTTCAGTCAGAGTGGAAATCTGCGTTACCATCAAAGGGACCACACAGGGGAGAAGCCACATAAATGCATGGAATGTGGAAAGAGCTTCAGTCAGAGTGGAGATCTGCGTACCCATCAAAGGATCCACACAGGGGAGAAGCCACATAAATGCATGGAATGTGGAAAGAGCTTCAGTCATAGTGGAAGTCTGCGTTACCATCAAAGAACCCACACAGGGGAGAAACCACATAAATGCATTGAATGTGGAAAGAACTTCATTCATAGTGGAGATCTGCGTACCCATCAAAGGATCCACACAGGGGAGAAGCCACATAAATGCATGGAATGTGGAAAGGGCTTCAGTCAGAGTGGAGATCTGCGTACCCATCAAAGGATCCACACAGGGGAGAAGCCACATAAATGCATGGAATGTGGAAAGAGCTTCAGTCAGAGTGGAAGTCTGCGTTACCATCAAAGAACCCACACAGGGGAGAAGCCACATAAATGCATGGAATGTGGAAAGAGCTTCAGTCAGAGTGGAGATCTGTGTTACCATCAAAGGGACCACACAGGGGAGAAACCACATAAATGCATGGAATGTGGAAAGAGCTTCAGTCAGAGTGGAAGTCTGCGTATCCATCAAAGGGTCCACACTGGGGAGAAGCCACATACATGCATGGAATGTGGAAAGAGCTTCAGTGAAAGTGGACATCTGCGTATCCATCAAAGAACCCACACAGGGGAGAAGCCACATAAATGCATGGAATGTGGAAAGAGCTTCAGTCACAGTGCGGGTCTGCATACTCATCAAAGGATCCACACAGGGGAGAAACCACATAAATGCATGGAATGTGGAAAGAGCTTCAGTCAGAGTGGAGATCTGCGTACCCATCAAAGGATCCACACAGGGGAGAAGCCACATAAATGCATGGAATGTGGAAAGAGCTTCAGTCAGAGTGGACATCTGCGTACCCATCAAAGGATCCACACAGGGGAGAAGCCACATAAATGCATAGAATGTGGAAAGTGCTTTAGTGTAAGTGGACATCTGCGTATCCATCAAAGGAGCCACACAGGGGAGAAGCCACATAAATGCATGGAATGTGGAAAGAGCTTCAGTCAGAGTGGAGATCTGCGTACCCATCAAAGGATCCACACAGGGGAGAAGCCACATAAATGCATGGAATGTGGAAAGAGCTTCAGTCATAGTGGAAGTCTGTGTTACCATCAAAGAACCCACACAGGGGAGTAGCTACATGTCCTATATACTTGAGGATAAGCTGGCCGAATATAAGACGAGGCACATAATTTAGCACAAAAGCTGGGAAAACTGGAGTCCTGGCCATGGATATACAAATAAGACATCCCCTGAAAATTAGCCGTAGCGTGTCTTCTTGAAAAAGAAATAAAAGACAATGTCTTATATTTGGGAAAACACGGAGGGAGCAACTTTGTTTACTAGGACGCAATGGAGCCATGGCTTCAGACCACAGGACGGGAGATTCCACCTGAATATGAGGAAGAACTCCCTGACTGTGAGAGCTGTTCAGCAGTGGAACTCTCTGCCGCAGAGTGTGGTGGAGGCTCCTTCTTTGGAGGCTTTGGAGCAGAGGCTGGATGGCCCTTTGTAGGGTGTGGTTTGAATGCAATTTTCCAGCTTCTTGGCAGAATGGGGTTGGACTGGATGATGGCCCAGGAGGTCTCTTCCAAGTCTATGATTCTATGAAACGAGATTGGGACCCACTAATAATTCACGAGTTATAACAACGAGGGGACATTTGTTTATTGTGGGTTTTAGGAATGAGTTTACTATATTTAGAAACTAGGGCTGGGTAACCACGGAAAAAATTGTTTCTAAACTTGATTCGTTTCCAGGGAGCGCTAGCGTTTCCAAATTCTAAATACTTCCGAAATTTTGAGATTTCAAAATTTTGATATTTACAAAATTTCGTTAATTTCGAATCGATTCGTTAATTGCGGACGCAATTGCGCAATATGCTAAAAAAACCTCGAAATGGGACAGGGGGAACTTCTGAAGCTTCCCTCTCCCTCTGTTGTTGACTGTTGGTGTGATAAAACAAACAACAGACATGCGAAAATAATTACAAAATAATTTCGAAATAATAACAAAATAATTACGAAATAATTACGAAATAAATTGAAAAAATAGTTTCGAATCTAATTTACCCCTCACACTATTCCTGCATGGCTCAATATCGGATCGTAAGCTAATTTAAATATGAATTAATAACGAATTACAAAATTAACGAACAAAACCGCCTAGCCCTATTAAAAACGGAAGAGTGAATATAGAGCAGCATTTAAAGTGAGTGAATACAGATTAAAATCGGCATGCGACAAGAGTTGTGTTGATCCGTTGTTCTCTTAGTTTTGTTCTTATTATTTCGGTGTGTGTTGTTCAGTCTTTCATGTTTGTTAAGGATTCCTTTCCAAAAATCCCAAAATTGTAATTTGTATAAACATGCTTTTTTTCTTTGCCTTTGAATAAAAATTATTTTGAAAAAACAGTGTGTGATGTGGCAGCCACAAATGCCAGTGTGGTTCTAGGCTGTGCCGAGAGGAGACGTGGTGTCTACGTCCAAGGAAGTCACGGCCTCCGTTCTCCTGCTTTGCTCAGACCTCGCCTGCAATCGCTCTGTCTCCCGTTCTGGGCAGCACAACTCAAGGCGGATATGGACAAGCCAGAATATCTCCAGAGACGGGCTGTAGGGAATGTCTGAAAAGAGCTGGGTGTGTTTAGCTTAGAGCAGTGGGTCTCACCCTGTGGGTCTCTCCCCAGGTGTTGTGGCCTACAACTCCCAGAAATCCCAGCCAGTTGACCATTTGTGAGGATTTCTGGGAGGTGAAGGCCAAAACGCATCTGGGGAGAGACCCACAGGTTGAGGAAAGAAGGAAGGGCTTCTTCCTCGGCAGGGAGGGGGAGGGGTCCGCCATGGAATGGTTTTTGGGGTTCATGGGACCCCCGGACTGTGGTGTAGAAAAAGATGGCTAGGAATGCACGACACTTACCTCCAGTGTGTAATGAGACAGTTCTTAATAGACACGTGTTCACAGCACAACAATCTCAAGGGTTAAGACAACAGAGAAGATGGCGTGACGGGGACGGAATCTGGAGAGAAGGATGGGAGCGGCTTGTATGTGCCCGTCCTTCTCTGCCATGCGGCTTGCTATCTGCCATTGGTTAGAGGCCGTAACGAAATAGCTAATTATAATGTACGTTTTTAAAATGTTGATTAATGTTACGATGTAAGTGCAGGCCAGCTGATGTGTCGCCTGAGCTGAGGCGTTGCCATAGCGACAGAACCGGCTGTGAGAATGTATCCAAGTTAGAGAAGCCAAAGGGGCGGAGCTAACTGCCACTCGGCCGGGGCAGGCGTTTGGAAAGAGAGCGTTCCTTTTAGTCAGCGGACAAGAGTGGAAGTTGGGTTCTGGTGTGTGGAGACCCTGAACCCGGGGGTTTAAGTCCTCAGCCTGTGTGTTTACAGAGTCAATTGGGCTTCTTTAAATTAGGAATTAGCTCGTGAGCTCAGAGGAAAGCGGAAGGGAGAAAAAGGCAAGTGAGTGAATCCTTAAATTAATATTTTCTTGATCAGTTCTTTATAATCAAGACTCATGTCCATTTATTGAGAAGAAGATTTACCTCAGAAGAAGGCGGCTGAAGATATTGGAAGAAAGGATTCTGGTTGGGGTCATCATGAGTTCCTCCTTTTTTTAAAAAAGTGCCTCCAGTTAAAACATTTTCGACGTCATATCTCAGCTCCACACACCACCACGACTTCAGTCTCCTCGTTGCCCTGGTTATTTATTTGTTTCTTTCAAACCCTTTTACCCCGCCCTTCTCAACCCCTCCGGGGGGGGGGGGGGGACGACTCAGGGCGGCTTCCAATTGGCAACAATTCGATGCCGCATAACAAAATACAAAACGGCAATTATAACAGTTAAAAGCATAAACATTAAGACATAAAGATGAAAAGAGTATACTCACAGTCCATTGAGCTATTGCCAGTCTGGTGGCCATTTATCTAGCTGTATACTATCATCATCATCATCATCATCATCATGTTTAATTACTTATTAATCGCCCTCCATCCGAGATGCTCCAGGCGATTTACATTGCAGAAATTCTACAGGATAAAACACATACCTACAAATATTAAAATTAACATGGGTCAAATGCTCTAGTCAAAAGCCAGGTCTTAAGTGCTAGGAGGATGAAATGCCCTGAGTCAGGCACGGCTCATCTCAAAGAGGGCGGCCATAAGGAATCCCGTCATAAGGCAGGAGGGGCAGGAACAGGGAAGGCCCACCTGCGCCTGGTGCTTTCCAAGGGCACTTCCCTCGGACCCGGTGGATAGAGCAAATCGCGTTGGGATGGTCGTGGCGACCTTCGATGATGGGAGAAGGAGAGACGGAGGTCTCTAAGATACAATCGACATCCCTGACCATATAAAGTTTTCAAGGTCAGGACCAGCATCTTATACAAACCACGATGCTCAATTGGGGGCCAGTGTAGATGCCGCAGCACTGGTGTTCTATGGCATTTCATGGGCGTTTTTGTGAGTAACCTGGCTGCAGCATTCTGGACAATACGGAGCTTTCGGGTCGTCGAAATAGGAAGGCCAACATACAAAGCGTTACAATAGTGTAGCCTAGCATGGATGACGGTGACCGTGGCATGGATGACGGTTGCCAGAGCCTCATCCGACAGGTAAGGTGCCAGTTGCCTGGCTTGTCGTAGATGGAAAAAGGCCTGTTTGCTGGCAGCAGTGACCTGAGCCTCCATCGTCAGCTGCAAAATCCAAAACGACACCTAGGCTCTTAACGATGGAGCGCCATCCAAGGTAGGTAACGGATGGGTCGGACCTCTTGGGCGGCCATGCCACAGGATTCTTCAGGCATGTTTAGCCTGAAGAAGAGAAGGCTGAGATATGATAGGTAAAGGTAGTCCCCTGACATTAAGTCCAGTCATGTCTGACTCTGGGGTGTGGTGCTCATCTCCATTTCTAAGCCGAAGAGCTGGCGTTGTCCGTAGACACCTCCAAGGTCATGTGGCCAGCATGACTGCATTGAGCGCTGTTACCTTCCCACTTGAGCGGTACCTATTGATCTACTCACATTTGCATGTTTTCGAGCTGCTAGGTTGGCAGAAACTAGGGCTGACAGCGGAAGCTCACGCCGCTCCCCGGAGTCGAACCTGCGACCTTTCGATCAACAAGCTCAGCAGCTCAATGCTTTAACCCACTATGCCACAGTGAGAGGAAGCCACAGGCAGGAGGGAGCAAGCTTGTTTTCTGCTTCCCTGGAGACTAGGACGCAATGGAACAATGGCTTCAAACTACAAGAGAGGAGATTCCATCTGAACATTAGGAAGAACTTCCTGACTGTGAGAGCCGTTCAGCAGTGGAACTCTCTGCCCCAGAGTGTGGTGCAGGCTCTTTCTTTGGAAGCTTTTAAACAAAGGCAGGATGGCCATCTTTTGGGGGTGATTTGAATGCAATATTCCTGCTTCTTGGCAGAATGGGGTTGGACTGGATGGCCCATGAGGTCTCTTCCATCTCTTTGATTCTGTCTCACCTTCAGTCTGCTAGCACGTAGCCAGTTCGACAGAGCCTCCAGGCATAAGGTGAAATTGTCAGGGATTGACGTTACTCCAGGCTCCAAGTGCAACAGGAGTTGGGTGTCGTCCGCATATTGATAGCAGTCCAGGTAATGTGTTCCAAAGTTGGGGAGCCACAGAGGAGAAGGCTCTCTCCCTTGTGCCCACAAGACGAGCTTGTGAGATTGGTAGGGGTGAAAGGAGGGCCTCTCTTGAAGATCGAAGGGCCCGGGTTGGTACATAGAGAGAGATACGGTCACAAAGGTAGGCGGGTCCCAAACCGTTTAGGGCTTTGTAGGTGATAACCTGTACCTTGAGTTGGGACCGGAAAATAACCGGCAGCCAGTGGAGCTCCTTAAACATGGGAGTCGACCGCTCCCTATAACTAGCCCCAGTTTTGGACAAGTTGTAGTCTCTGTGCCGTCTTCAAGGGTCGCCCCACGTAGAGTGCATAGCAGTAATCCAGTCTAGAGGAGTGGACCACCATGGTCAAGCCAGACTTCACGAGGTATGGTCGCAGCTGGCGCACAAGTTTTAACTGCGTGAAGGCCCTCCCGGCCACCGCCGACAGTCTGTCCCATTGCGTAGCTGGAGGAGGCCGTGAGAGGATTGCATTCACGTGCCTGCCTAGTAACGGTGTGGTGTGTGTGTTGACTCTGCTTCTGCTTGTCTTCCACCCTCGCTAAGTTGTGCAGGCCTCACCTAAACAAGAGAAAGACTGTCCTGATGGGAAGAAGAGCTGTTCAGTGGTGGAGTCTGCTCCTCCCGGGAGTCCATGAGAGTCTGTTGGGGGTTCATGGGTTGTTTATTCCTACACGGTCTGATGATGATTCGCCCATCAGCACATAAGCAATGCGAGGAGGAGGTGTGTGTTCTTTAGCCGATAAACCACTGATCCGTTGGGTCATGGAGTCCAGCCCCATTCTGCTTCAAGCAGCACCACCAGACACAGCATCCTCCATGGGTTGCCCTCCAACCTCTTTTTGAGGCCACCCAGAGAGAGGACACCCCCCCCCCCCAATCTCTCTAGGCTCTTGCCTAGATGCAACTGTTTTTTTTTGGGCTGCAAAGGTCAACAACAAGCTACACAATTTTGGTCGGGAGCTCATTCCGACCTGGGCTGGCTTTGACCTCCTTCTTTGGAAGCTTTTAAACAGAGGCTGGACGGCCATCTGTCAGGGGTGATTTGGATGCAATATTCCTGCTCCTTGGCAGAATGGGGTTGGACTGGATGATGGCCCAGGAGGTCTCTTCCAACTCTTTGATTCTAGGATTCATGACCTTTTGGTCAGTAGTGATCTTCAATGCAGCTGACTCCCAGCCAGCGGCACCACAGTCCCTCTCCATGCAGGAGACTCTCAGCTTACTTGCAACAGGGATGCTCAAGCAACCAACGGAATTTGAACCCATGGATCCATTTTGCCCACTTTAAGAGCCACAGAGCACCCTTTAAGAACTGCTGATCTAGACCCTATATACGCCATACAGCCCAAAATCCCATGGCTGTTTTTGCTGTTGGCGCATCACAACGTTGCCTCATGTTCAGCTTGTTATTCACTCAGACTCCGAGATCTTTTTCACATGTTGCTGATGGAATCTCCTTTCTTGTAGTTTGAAGCCATCGTTCCATTGCGTCCTAGTCTCCAGGGCAGAAGAAAGGAAGCTTACTCCCTCCCTCCTCCCTGTGAGTTCCTCTCACATAATTATCCCCAGCCCTCATCATGTCTCCTCTCTGCCTTCTCTTCTTCAGGCTAAACATGCCCAGCTCTTTCAGCCGCTCCTCGTGGGGCTTGTTCTCCAGACCCTTGATCCTTTGAGTCGCCCCCCTGTGGACACTTTCCATCTTAGAGGCAACATCTCCCTTCCATTGTGGTGCCCAGAAGTGGACACAGTGGTGGGATTCCAGGTAAAGTGGTCTGACCCTGGCAGAACTGGGGAGGGGGGTGGGGAGAGAGAGAGAGAGAGAGAGAGAGACTGAATTGGGAGCAGAACAGAAGCCCAACCCAGGAGGGAGGGAGGGAGGGAGGGAGGGAAGGGGGCCAGGCTTGTGGATTGCCTTTAGTAGGCATTGGATGAGAAGGTGTTCCATAGCCAAGACTGGTTTATGATCAGAGGATGGTCTTAGTGATGGAGGTGGGAGAGTGGAGTCAGTTCAGTTTGAGATATCTCATGGGGAAGGGGCCTTCCCTCCACCTTCTCCCCTCGGGAATATTGGGGGGTGGGCCCTGCCCCCTCCCTCTCCCCTCCACACAGACTTCCTCTTGTCCTGCTTCTGAGGGAGGCGGGCCTCAGCCTTTCCCACCTTCAGGAGTATGACCTTGGGACCCTTTCCATTGGCTTCCCTTTCCTCCCACCCTCAGAGGCCTTTCCCTTCCTTCCTTCCTTCCTTCCTTCCTTCCTTCCTTCCTTCCTTCCTTCCTTCCTGGCCTAACAGGCTATTCCTGGGCTTCTTCCTCATGCAGATAAACAGCTTTGCCCTCACAGAGCCGCCTCCTCCTCCTCTCACACCCAACTGACACAGGAGCTTCACACAGTAGATTGACACCTGAGTAAATTGTGGTGCCCAACCTGGGGCTTCTCTCACTGAGGCCTTCTCTCACTGAGGCCTTCTCTCATTGAGGCCTTCTCTCATTGAGGCCTTCTCTCACTGAGGCCTTCTCATGCTGAGGCCTTCTCTCATTGAGGCCTTCTCTCACTGAGACTTTCTCACGCTGAGGCCTTCTCTCACTGAGGCCTTCTCACACTGAGGCTTTCTCTCACTGAGGCCTTCTCTCACTGAGGCCTTCTCTCATTGAGGCCTTCTCTCATTGAGGCCTTCTCTCACTGAGGCCTTCTCATGCTGAGGCCTTCTCTCATTGAGGCCTTCTCTCACTGAGGCTTTCTCACGCTGAGGCCTTCTCTCACTGAGGCCTTCTCTCACTGAGGCCTTCTCACGCTGAGGCCTTCTCACACTGAAGCCTGCTGAGCTACAGGCACACTTGCTTATCTTGAACCTTTCCAGAGCTTGACTTGCATTTTTGTAATTTAGTATACTTAGTGAATGTATAATATTTCCGAAACAGAGAGAGAGAGAGTGACACTGCATGGAGGAGGACAGGAGCCCAAGGGAGGGAGGGAGGGAGGGAGGGCCAGGCTTGAGGATGGGTCGGGTAGTCCTTGGGTGAGGCTGTGGCCCATCTCCCAGCCTGGCTGGCCTCCCTCCCCCCCCCCCCGCCCCCCTCTGAAAGGCAGGCATGGGCAGCAGCCGACAGAGGGAGAATCCTCCCGGGAGGCCGGGTCTGCCTGGAGACTGGTGACGCCGCCAGCGGAGGCCCATTCCCATTGGCGCATCCCGAGAAAGGAAGGAAGGAAGGCCCTCCCTCCCTCTCGGAGTGGCAGAAGAAGGAAGGCCGGAGAGGAGTTTCTGCCCGGAGACCGGTGACGCCAAAAAGGGAGGCGAATTCCTATTGGCGGGTGCTGAGTCTCTGGAGGAGAAGGAAGGAGGCGCTCTTGCTCCTGACTGGCCAGGGCCGCCAAGAAGCCCCGCCTCTCTCCGGGCACTCAGCCCGCGGTCGCCATGTTTGGTGTTGGCGGAAGCGCAGCGAGAGGGTCCGGCCTCCGTGTCCTAGAGGGGCGAGTGAGGCTCGGGCGAGGCCTTCTTCTTCCCCCGTGAGGAGGAGGAGGAGGAGAGCCCTTCGAGTGGGGGTGAGGGAGGGAGTGAGTGAGCGTGAGTGGCGCAGGCCTGCGTGGCCCTTGGCGGAGCCTTCTCGGGGGGCGGCCTCCCCCTCCTCCCCCTCCAGTGGGGCCTCCTCGGAGCCCGCCTCTCCCTCCTCCCTTCCCCCCCGAGGAGGAGGAGGAGAAGGAAACCCAGGCTGCGAGCGAGCGAGCGAGAGAGAGCGGCCTCCTCCTCCTCCTCCTCGGCCTGGGCCCTCCTGTGGCGCTGGGGGCTCGCCTTCCCCACTCCACAGCACGGGCCATCCTTCTCTCTCTCTCTCTCTCTCTCTCTCTCTTTGTTGACACCTGGATCAGCTGCCCTTCTCTCTCTCTCTCTCTCTCTGTGCCTGGTGGGGTCAGGATGGGTGGCTTCTGGGGTGTCCCCCCCCCCCCCCCCAGACTGCCTGGAGTTCGGAGGAGCTCCCTTCCTTCCTTCCTTCCTTCCTTCCTTCCTTCCTTCCTTCCTTCCTTCCTTCCTTCCTTCCTTCCTTCCTTCTCTGGAGGGTTTAAGCCGAGGCGGGATGGCCATCTGTGAGGAGGGATCGGACGGTGCCTTCCTGCTCGACAGAAGGGGGTGGGGATGGATGGCCTCGAGGGTCCCGCCCGCCTCTCTCTCTCCTGCCCTGACCACCCTGGACACTGGGGAGGCTTTCCTGGACTGGGTCCAGCGAGGGGGGGGGCTCCTCCTTCCTTCTCGGGGGGTCTCTCTCTCAACACAGGCCGGGTGGACATCTGTCGGGAGGGCTTGTGTGGTGTCCTCCTCCTTCCTGGGCTGGGGGACCTTGGGAGTCTCTTCCAACTCTCTGTGTTTATTTCCTTATGACATTTCAGTGCCGCCCTTCACACCCCGAAGGAAGGAAGGAAGGAAGGAAGGAAGGAAGGGGACTCAGAGCGGCTCACAAGAGGCATTGACACACAATAGATTACATTGTGATATTATTAGTAATATTACATGTCCTATAAAAATATATATATTTATAATATCTTATTATTATAAGGATTCTATTGTATTACATTATAACATTATAAATATTAGATGTCTACACAATATATTACATTATAGTATATTATTCGCATAGTACAATATCAGTATTATACAGGGTTAGTCAAATTGAATAGGCCAATAAGAAAATTAATTGTATTGTATATTGGCCTATTCATTTTGACTAACCCTGTATATTACTCTATTGTCCTATGCCACTGTATTGTAATATCATGAGTAATATCGGAGGCAAGGTAAAACGTGGCTATTCGAGGAGACGTTTACAAATACAGAGTAACATAGGAAATCGAATGACCTGACGATGGGATTGGACGATGCTTGAGAATAAGGAGACGCAGATGATGTCGCTTCTATTGTTTTTGTGATGTCTTATACTGTTAATGTTTTTTATCTCTTATGTTGGAAACCGCCTTGAGTCGCCAATTCGCTGAGAAAGGCGGTATACAAATACAGCAAATAAATAAATACACATATATATGTATACACAAAATATTACATTATACTATTAGGATTATATTGTATTACATTATGATATTATAGATATTATATGTATACACAGTATATTAAATTATATTATTCGCATAGTACAATATCAGTATTATGTTACTAAATTGTACTCTACCATTGTATTGTAATATTACGTGAAATATAAAATATATATTTATAATATCATATGATTATTAAGATTATATTGTATTACATTATAATATTATAAATACTATATGTATACACAATCTATTATATTATTCGCCTACCACAGGAGTCAAGGTGGAGCTGTCTTCCGGCCCCCTCTCTCTTCACTCTGGCCCAGAGCAGCGGTGATCATGGGGGGCAGAGGGCACTGCCGAGGGGGCCTCCTCCCCCCCTCCCTCCCTCAGGCAGGCACTCCGCGGCCCTTCATTCCTCCCCCCTGGAGCCCCCCTTCCTCCCCTGCCCAAAGCAGACCCTTCAAGGAGGGGCAAGGAGGGGAGGTGGTCCCAAGGAAGGAGCCTGGTTGGGGGGGAAAGGGAGCCTTCAATTAGGGGGCCAGGGTGAAGAGTGAGACCCTCCTGGTGTGCCCACAGATAGGAGACAGGGAGAGGCTGCCCTTCCACGCTCTTCAAGGAAACCATGGGGAGCCATGTTGCTGGCTCACGGGACTGGCTTTGCCCAGTTGGGAATGCTGAAGCCTCGGCCTGGATCCGCACTTCCCTCTCTGCCAGGATCTGGCCCCACATCCTCTGCCTTGAACTGGATTCTGGGAGTCTGCGCAGCCAAATAACCCGGGATCAGATCCCGAGAGACAGGGCGTGTGGACGTTGCCTGAGACACGCAGCTCGAATTCTCTGCCCTGGGAAGCCAGAACGGCCCCTCCCTCCCCCCCTCCCTGTTGTCCTTCTGGCTAAAACTTTTTCATTCAGACAGGCTTTTGAAGATGGAGGTTTTGAAGATCAAGTGTTGTGGTGTTGGAATATCTTTGGTGGATGTTACCTGTGAATTTTTTGAGTGCTGTTTGTGTCTAATTATGTTTTGATGTTTGAATATTTCTATATGTTAAATTGCATACTAATGCTTTTATGTCAAGTTGCTTTGAGTCCCCTTTGGGAAGATACGGCAGGGGAGAAATGTAACCACAACAAAGAGCTCTAAGCAGTTTTGTTCCTTGGTCAGTGGACGGAGTGATTCCAGCCCAACCTTCCCCTCCTCCAATCAGATGTGGTCCTTTTCCCTCCCTCTCTCAGGCCGGTGAGTGAGAAGCCCAGAGCTGAGCGAGAGATTCTCCTGACTGGACTGACCGGTCCCCTCTTTCAGGACGGAAATGGCAGGCCTCTCGCGCCTTGACTTGAGGCCTCTCTTGTTCCAGCTGGACTTCTGCCTGGCGTCCATTCCGTCCTGGTTCCCTCTGGATTCCTTCTTCGTGGCCCTTTGTTGACCTTCCGTTTCTCCTTCCATTTTCCCTTCTTCCTTGGCTCCCTCCTTCTCATCCTGCTTTCCCAGTTTCCATTGTCCTTCTTTGGGGTTCACTAGAGATCTCTTCAAAATGGCATTTTGTTGATCCAGCTTGCCATTGGCACTATTGATTAATCCATCCAGAATTTCCAGTGGTTTCATCACTTCTGTACCTTCAGCCGATATCTTCTTACGTTGTTTTCCTTTCTCAATTTTAGGAGGTTTCGACTGAACGTTGCATTTCTTCTTTAAGAGCTTTTATCCAATCAATGTTGTATTTTGGTAAGTTTTCAAGTAAATGTCTTTTGCAAACAAGCTCCTATATTTGGCAATGCTTCAGGAGGATGTTTGATAAATCCGTGAGCTGTGCTGACTTCTCTTCGATTCAAGGCCACGCTGAAATCCCTTCCTCCTTTCCTTCCTCTTTTCTCTCTGATCCAGAAAATGACAAATCACTAGCCATCCCCTGCCAGGTGTTGCTGTGGCCCAGTCTGGAGATCTGGAAATTAAATTAGAAAGTATTGGTTTCTAAAATATGCAATCACTTTCTGCTTGTGGATAAACAGTGTTTCTTGCTGTTTCTTTGTCAGTGTTGATGTGGAGAGTGTCTGCTTTGCCTTCTCTGGAACATGCAACATATCATTGTCCTTCTTCAGGGGTCCCTTTTAAATCTATGATACTATATCTCTCTGTGTGTGAATCATATATACCTCTCTGTATCTATGGCTGGATAATCTTTGTCAGGAGGACTTTGATTACGTTTTCTTGCCCTGGTGAAGGGAGTTGGACTAGATGGCCTTAAGTATGGGGGTTCTGTGTGGGAAGTTTGCCCCAATTCTGTTGTTGGTAGGGCTCAGAATGCTCTTTGATTGCAGATGAACTATAAATCCCAGTAACTACAACTCCCAAATGTCAAGTTCTATTTCCCCCAAACTCCATCTGTGTTCCTATTTGGGCATATGGAATATTTGTGCCAAGTTTGGTCCAGATCCATCCTTGTTTGAGTCCACAGTGCTCTCTGCATGCAGGTGAACTACAACTCCCAAACTCAAGGTCAATGCCCACCAAACTCTTCTAGTATTTTCCGTTGCTCATGGGAGTCCTGTGTGCCACGGTTGATTCAATTCCATCATTCCATCATCTTTGATTATAAGTAAACTATAAATCCCAGCAACTACAACTTCCAAATGACAAAATCCAAATATTTTGAGTGAAGGACATACATTGGGCTGTTAGGCGTATTCTGTGCAAATTTGGTGTCAATTCGTGTCGTGGTTTTTGAGTTCTGTTAATCCCACAAACCAATATTACATTTTTATTTACATAGATGAGGATGGCACAAGAAGAACTCCACTTCTATCTTCTGTTTCAAAAACCAATTCCATTCATTGGTTGTCCATTCATTGTTGGTTCTCCTCCTCTTCCTTCCTTCTGTTCTGGGTTATCTCTTTGTCTATATCAGTTAGAGATCCCTGTTTGTATACAATAGGTTAACAGGGTATTGTATCGTTATAATCAAACTCCTTCGTTGTCTCCTTTCCTCCTCCTCCTCCTCTAAATAGTCTTTGATTCCAAATGGAGATTTTGAGGGAAGGGGATCAGGTTGGGAAAGTGGGTCGGGGGTGGGCAGTACAGATGAAAACATGATGATATGTGTGCACGTCTCTCCTTCTGCTTCCCCCCAATGGCGATCCATCTAGGGCAGTGGTTCTCAACCTGGGGGTCCTCAGATGTTTTGGCCTTCCACTCCCAGAAATCTCAACAGCTGGTCAACTGGCTGGGATTTCTAGGAGTTGTAGGCCAAAACACCTGGAGGGACACAGGTGGAGAACCACTGATCTAGGGAACTGTGATCCCCCAGGAGCTATGCAATGTCCTGCTTAGGAAACAAGCCTGGCACTACCCAGGTGACAGCCTCAACTCACCTGACAGGTGATCCTCAATGAAACCCCTGCAAATGGGCTCCGAGGGCCAAAGAGGGGCCTGTAGTGGATGCGGTGAATGCGATGGCCTCCCTCCTCCCCCTTGAGCCATCGCACAAACGTCATCTTTAGCACTGGGGGTCCACCCACCCATCCTCCCCCTACCCCCTTCTCTCGTGTCCTGCTGCTAGGCTGAGTGCCTCCCACCCTGTGCTTCTGCGTCCCTATCTCCGTTTTTGTGGTCTTGGTGTCGGAGTTTGCTTTGTTTTTTTCTTTGCAGTTGTTCTGCCTGAGGTCAGAGAAAAAATTGCTTCAGTTGGAAGAAATGAAGTATTTTTCTCCCAAGACTGACCACTTGGGATGGTCTGCCCATACAGGTGGTCACTCAAGTTCTGAGTTGGGATGTGAGGAAGCGGGATCCAGGCAGGAAACGCTTTGCAATCTGAGCCCTTTCTGTGCTGACCATATTGTTACAAGTCTTCCTTTGCAAAGATTGGATGACACTCTGAACACACTGCAGTGCAAACAATCTCCTGCAGAGAATCGTGGGCCACTCTCCCCTCTTTGCAGGGCTTGCTCTTTGTTGGGCAAGTGTTAAAGTACTTCACAGCAGGCAGAAGCTCTTCTCAATAGGACCGCTCTTTCTCCCTTCTTCTCCTGCATTGGCTACAGCACTAAGCTATTGTTCTTATTGTTCAATGAGGTATTTCTGTGCTCTGCTCCTGATAAGATTTTCCTCTCATTTCTCTGGCAGGTAACCTCTGAATGAACCTCGAGAAGAACACTTCCCTTTGGCTTAGGTCAGGAATGAAATTACACAACACTCACAAGAAATAAGTTGGAGAAATTATATTTCAAGCTCCATAGCTGTGTATTCAAGGAGGAAAGGGAGGATTGTGCTGTAAACAGTGAGGCTTGGTAATATGTTTATTCAAATGGACTAGAGCAATACAAAGACTGAGAAGCTGAAATCAGGAGAACATACCTGTGACCTTCTGGCATAATATTAGAATCATAAATGTAAAACAATGGAAAATCTCAATTCCTTGTCAAAATCACACACAGGGGAGAAGCAACATAACTGTATGGAATGTGGGAAATGTTTCACTATGAGAAGTTCTCTTACTACACATCAACGAACTCACACAGGAGAGAAG
Source organism: Anolis sagrei (assembly GCF_037176765.1). NCBI lineage: Eukaryota > Metazoa > Chordata > Lepidosauria > Squamata > Anolidae > Anolis > Anolis sagrei. The sequence goes on along the minus strand of NC_090022.1, from coordinate 1,071,388 downwards.
CCACATACATGCATGGAATGTGGAAAGAGCTTCAGTCAGAGTGGAGATCTGCGTATCCATCAAAGGACGCACACAGGAGAGAAGCCACATACATGCATGGAATGTGGAAAGAGCTTCAGTCACAGTGGACATCTACGTACCCATCAAAGGGTCCACACAGGGGAGAAACCATATAAATGCATGGAATGTGGAAAGAGCTTCAGTCAGAGTGGAGATCTGCGTATCCATCAAAGGACCCACACAGGGGAGAAGCCACATACATGCACGGAATGTGGAAAGAGCTTCAGTCGGAGTGGAAGTCTGCGTAACCATCAAAGAACCCACACAGGGGAGAAGCGACATAAATGCGTGGAATGTGGAAAGAGCTTCAGTCACAGTTGGATTCTGCGTATCCATCAAAGAACCCACACAGGGGAGAAGCCACATACATGCATGGAATGTGGAAAGAGCTTCAGTCGGAGTGGACATCTGAGTATCCATCAAAGGATCCACACAGGGGAGAAGCCACATAAATGCATTGAATGTGGAAAGAGCTTCATTCAGATTGGGAATCTCCATTCCCATCAAAGGAGTTGATGGAGTTCAGAATGCTCTTTGATTGTAGGTGAACTATAAATCCCAGCAACTGCAACTCCCAAATAACAAAATCCTACGTTTTTGAGTGATGGTCACTCCTTGTGTTGTGAGACGTTTTGTTGCCAAATTTGGTGTGATTTCGGGCATTGCTTCTTTTGTTTTTAACGTACTCATTATGCACAGAGCATTTATATATATAGATATAGATATAGATAGATAATAATATGATATTATAATTACATAATATTACATGTAAGATTACATGTAATATATAATACTGATACTGTGCTATGCTTACAGTATAATATATTGTATTTCTGTATATATCTTGTAATTCGCTCTGAGTCCCCTTCGGGGTGAGAAGGGTGATATATATAATATTAATAATAATAATATTTATAATAATATATAATATAGTATATAATAATATGATATTATAATTATATGTTTCATATTACATGTAAGATTACATGTAATATATAATACTGATATTTTACTATGCTAATAGAATTATATATTGTATTTCTGTGTAACTTGTGAGCCGCTCTGAGTCCCCTTCGGGGTGAGAAGATCAATATATATAATACTGATAATAATATTTATTATTATTATATATAATATAATATATAATAAAATGATATTATAATTATATATTTCATATTACATGTAATATTACATGTAATATATAATACTGATATTGTACCATGCTAATAGTATAAAATATTGTATGTCTATATATATATATATATATATATATATATCTTGTAAGCTGCTCTGAGTCTCCTTCGGGGTGAGAAGATCAATATATATATATAATACTGATAATAATATTTATTATTATAATATATAATAATAAAATGATATTATAATTATATATTTTATATTACATGTAATATTACATGTAATATATAATACTGATACTGTGCTATGCTTACAGTATAATATATTGTATTTCTGTATATATCTTGTAATCCACTCTGAGTCCCCTTCGGAGTGAGAAGGGTGATATGCATAATATTAATAAAAATATTTATAACAATATATAATATAGTATATAATAACATGATATTATAATTATATATATTATATTACATGAAATATTACATTTATTATATAATACTGATATTCTACTATGCTAATAGTAGAATATATTGTATTTCTGTATATGTTGTAAGCCGCTCTGAGTCCCTTCGGGGTGAAAAGGGCGGCATAGAAATGTCATAAATAAATACATAAATAAGTAAATGTCATCCAGCTCATAGCAGACAAGATGGATTCTCTGATCTCTAATAATCTGGATGGTGTGGCAGTGTAGAAGGGGCCTCAAGCAAGACACTCGTCAGCCCTTCCCTCCTTCCTCCTCCTTCCCCGCCAGAGATGCCCCTGCCCTGCTTCTTGCCTCCTCCTCCTCCTCCTTCTTCTCCTTCAGCTCCCTTATCCGACCATAAGAGACTCGGATCCTTTGGAAGAGCCAGAGAGCCCTGCCCTGCCTCTTGACTTCTGGCCTCCGTTTCCCCTCCTGCATCTCTGGCCTTCACAGGCTGGAATTCCTTTGGGATAGCCAGAGATTCCAAGAATCCTAGAGATGGAGGAGATCTCGGGGGCCATCATCCAGTCCAACCTCTTTTACCCAAGAAGCAGGAAATCGCCTTCAAAGCACCCTGACAGATGGCCAGCCATCCTCTGCTTCAAAGCCTCCAAAGAAGGAGCCTCCACCACACTCTGAGAAAGATCCTCTGCTGAAGGGCTCTCCCTCACAGTCAGGAAGTTCTTCCTCAGGTTCAGATGGAATCTCCTTCCCTTCCTGTATTTGAAGCCATTACTCCATTGGGTTGTTGTAGGTTTTTCCGGGCTATATGGCCATGTTCTAGAGGCATTCTCTCCTGACGTTTCGCCTGCATCTGTGGCAAGCATCCTCAGAGGGAGTGAGCTCTGTTGGAACTAGGAAAAGGGGTTTATATATCTGAGGAATGACCAGGGTGAGACAAAGGACTCTTGTCTGCTGGAGCTAGGTGTGAATGATTCAACTGACCACCTTGATTAGCATATAATGGCCTGACAGTGACTAGAGCAAACTTTTGTTGAGAGGCGATTAGATGTCCTTGTTTGTTTCCTCTCTGTTGTTGTGCTGTTGTAATTGTAGGGATTGTTCTCCCGACCCTTGATTATTTTAGTCACCCTCCCGCTTTCTCTCCCTTAAAAGGAGACCGAAACCGCTTCCAATCAAAGCAACACACTGAAAACCAAAAGCACACACACATTAAAATTAAACAGTGAGGCTATTAAAATATAAACAGTTGAAACCAGTGAGAAGCCTCTTCTGAGCCATCGCAGCAAAAACAAAGCCAGCCCAGCCAGTCCTCTTGTTGGCAATTACAGCAGCATTGGTCTATTTACTTTGGGCATTGATATCCCGTCCCATCTCGACCTCCGCAGAGGGACTCGGGGCAGCTGGCAACAAAAGCATAAATATACATCTTAGATATGAACAGTATAAAACATTATAAAAACATCATAAAGTGTTTCTCATAATGTGTTTATTATTGACGATATTTCTGTCCCGCCTTTCTCATGTCCGAAGGGGACTCCAGGCGGCTGTGGCGGAAGCCCCTGCTTGACGCTTTGAGTGGGGCTCGGTCTCAGCTCCACTGGCAGGGGACCCTCAAGGAAACTCCCGCAAAGGGGCTCCTGGGGCCAAAGAGGGGCCCGTAGTGGGGGCAGTGAACGCGATGGCCTCCGTCCTCCCCCTTGAGCCATAGCGCAAACATCATCTTTGGCACTGGGGGTCCACCCTTCCATCTCCCCTAGACCCCTTCTCTCGTGTCCTGCTGCTAGGCTGAGTGCCTTCCACCCTGTGCTTCTGCATCCCTATCTCCATTTTTGTGCTCTTGGTGTAGAAGTTTGCTTTGTTTTTTTCTTTGCATTTGTTCTGCCTGAGGTCAGGAAAAAAATTGCTTCAGTTGGAAGAAATGAAGTATTTTTCTCACAAGACTGGCCACTTGGGATGGTCTGTCCATACAGGTGGTCACTCAAGTTCTGAGTTGGGATGTGTGGAAGCGGGATCTAGGCAGGAAACGCTTTGCAACCTGAGCCCTTTCTGCGCTGACCATATTGTTAGAAGCCCTCCTTTGCAAAGGTTGGATGACACTCTGGACACACTGCAGTTCAAATAATCCCATACAGGGAATCGTGGGCCACTCTCCCCTCTTTGCAAGGCTTGCTCTTTGTTGGGCAAGTGTTAAGGTACTTCTCAGTAGCCTGAGGCTCTTCTCAATAGGACCGCTCTTTCTCCCTTCTTCTCCGGCATTGGCTACAGCACCAAGCTATTGTTCCTATTGTTCAAGGAGAGACTTCTGTGCTCTGCTCCTGATAAGATTTTCCTCTCGTTTCTCTGGCAGGTAACCTCTGAAGGAACCTTGAGAAGAATACTTCCCTTTGTCTTAGGACAAGAATGAAATTGCCCAGCACTCACAAGAACAAGAAATAAGTTGGAGAAATTATATTTCAAACTCCATAGCTGTGTATTCAAGGAGAAAAGGGAGGATTGTGCTGTGAACAGTGGGGTTTGGTAATTTATTTATTCAAACGGACTAGAGCAATACAAAGACTGAGAAGCTGAAATCAGGAGAACATATCTGTGACCTTCTGGCATTATATTTGAATCATAAATGTAAAAGAATGGAAAATCTCAATTCCTTGTCAAAATCACACACAGGGGAGAAGCGACATAACTGTATGGAATGTGGGAAATGTTTCACTGCAAGAAGTTCTCTTACTACACATCAACGAACTCACACAGGAGAGAAGCCGTACAAATGTGTGGAATGTGGAAAGAACTTCAGTCAGAGCGGAAACTTGCGTTCCCATCAAGGGACCCACACAGGGGAGAAGCCACATAAATGCATAGAATGTGGAAAGAGCTTCAGTGACAGTGGACATCTGCGTATCCATCAAAGAACCCACACAGGGGAGAAGCCACATACATGCATGGAATGTGGAAAGACCTTCAGTCGGAGTGAAAATCTGCGTATCCATCAAAGAACCCACACAGGGGAGAAGCCACATACATGCATGGAATGTGGAAAGAGTTTCAGTCGGAGTGACAGTTTGGATATCCATCATAGAACCCACACAGGGGAGAAGCCACATAAATGCATGGAATGTGGAAAGAGCTTCAGTGAAAGTGGACATCTGCGTATCCATCAGAGAACCCACACAGGGGAGAAGCCACATACATGCATGGAATGTGGAAAGAGCTTCAGTGACAGTGGACATCTGCGTATGCATCAGAGAACCCACACAGGGGAGAAGCCACATACATGCATGGAATGTGGAAAGACCTTCAGTCGGAGTGAAAATCTGCGTATCCATCAAAGAACCCACACAGGGGAGAAGCCACATACATGCACGGAATGTGGAAAGAGTTTCAGTCGGAGTGACAGTTTGGATATCCATCATAGAACCCACACAGGGGAGAAGCCACATAAATGCATGGAATGTGGAAAGAGCTTCAGTGAAAGTGGACATCTGCGTATCCATCAAAGGATCCACACAGGGGAGAAGCCACATACATGCATGGAATGTGGAAAGAGCTTCAGTTGGAGTGGAAATCTGCGTATCCATCAAAGAACGCACACAGGGGAGAAGCCACATAAATGCATGGAATGTGGAAAGAGTTTCAATCGGAGTGACAGTTTGGATATCCATCATAGAACCCACACAGGAGAGAAGCCACATAAATGCATGGAATGTGGAAAGAGCTTCAGTGAAAGTGGGACTCTGCGTATCCATCAAAGGATCCACACAGGAGAGAAGCCACATAAATGCATGGAATGTGGAAAGAGCTTCAGTGAAAGTGGACATCTGCGTATCCATCAAAGGATCCACACAGGGGAGAAGCCACATACATGCATGGAATGTGGAAAGAGCTTCAGTTGGAGTGGAAATCTGCGTAAGCATCAAAGAACGCACACAGGGGAGAAGCCACATACATGCATGGAATGTGGAAAGAGTTTCAGTCGGAGTGACAGTTTGGATATCCATCATAGAACCCACACAGGGGAGAAGCCACATAAATGCATGGAATGTGGAAAGAGCTTCAGTGAGAGTGGACAGCTGCGTATCCATCAAAGGACCCACACAGGAGAGAAGCCACATAAATGCATGGAATGTGGAAAGAGCTTCAGTGAGAGTGGACAGCTGCGTATCCATCAAAGGACCCACACAGGAGAGAAGCCACATAAATGCATGGAATGTGGAAAGAGCTTCAGTGAAAGTGGGACTCTGCGTAGGCATCAAAGAACCCACACAGGAGAGAAACCACATAAATGCATGGAATGTGGAAAGAGCTTCAGTGAAAGTGGGACTCTGTGTAAGCATCAAAGAACCCACTCAGGGGAGAAGCCACATAGTGTATATACTTGAGTATAAGCCGACCAAATATAAGAGGGAAAAATTGGGAAAACTTATTGAGTTGAGTATAGGCCGAGGGTGGGGAATGCAGCAGCTATTGGTAAATTTCAAGACTAAAAATAAAAATAGATAGCAATAAAATTACGTTAATTGAGGCATCTGTAGGTTAAATGTTTCTGAATAATTGCATAAATCTGTAATTTAAGATAAGACTGTCCAACTCTGATTAAATCATTATTCTAACCTTCTTCATTGTAAATGTGCTTGTGTATCCTTCCAATAATAATAAATAGGGTAAAATAATAAATGCAATGATAGCTTGAAATAATAAGTGTAATAATAACAATGATAGCATAAAATAATGTAATAATAATAAATAGAAACAATAACATTAACAGAATAAAATAATAAATGTAGTAATAGTGATAGAGTAAAATAATAAAGGTAATAATAATAGAATAAAATTATAAACAGCAACAAATTTATTAATTATTTATTTTATTACAGTTACTTTTACCCCGCCCTCCCAACCCCCTGGGGGGACTCAGGGCGGCTTACAAAAAAGGCACAATTTGATGCCTGCAAAGGTACAAATATATAAAAACAATCAACATTTATCACAAATTAACATTAACAAACCATAATCAATTAAAAACTAATCATACAACTCCGCATATCCAGCGTTCCTTAATTCCATTCCGTACATCAGTTCCATTCCATTGCCACGTCCTTTTTCATCTGCCTGGTGGTCCGAAAGCCTGATCCCAAATCCACGTCTTCAACTTTTTCCTAAATGAAAGGAGGGATGACGCTGCTTCCCCCGGGAGTGAGTTCCATAAGTTGGGGGCCACCACCGAGAAGGCCCTGCTCCTCGTCCCTGCCATCTCACTTGTGATAGAGGCGGGGTCGTGAGCAGGGCCTCCCCAGAAGATCTCAGATTCCGAGGTGGGACATAGCGGGAGATCCGTTCGGACAGATACACTGGGCCGGAACCGTATAGGGTTTTGTAGGTTAAGACCAGCACTTTGAATTGTGCTCGGAATTGAATCGGCAGCCAGTGGAGCTGACATAACAGGGGGGTGGTGTGCTCCCTGTATGACGCTCCAGTTAGTACTCCGGCTGCCTCCCGCTGGACTAGTTGGAGTTTCCGAGCAGTCTTCAAAGGCAACCCCACGTAGAGTGCGTTGCAGTAATCCAGTCGGGATGTAACAAGAGCGTGGACCACCGTGGCCAGATCTGACCTCCCAAGGTACGGGCGCAGCTGGCGCACAAGTTTTAATTGTGCGAAAGCTCTCCCGGCCACCGCCGAGACCTGGGGTTCCAGGCTCAGCGATGAGTCCAGGATCACTCCCAAGTTGCGAACCTGCGTCTTCAGGGGGAGTGTAACCCCGTCTAACTCAGGCTGTAACCCTATGCCCTGTTTGGCCTTACGACTGACTAGTAGGACCTCTGTCTTGTCTGGATTCAGTTTCAGTTTGTTAGCTCTCATCCAGTCCGACACAGCCGCCAAGCACCGGTTCAAGGTCTGGACAGCCCCCTTGGGGCAATGATAATCAAATTATTGCCATAGTTTATTTTAACTACAGTATAGATTTTGGGGAAAAGGCTGTGTGTATATGAATAATAAAAAGTGGGAAAGACTGACTTGGGTGAGAAAGAAGGACTGGAATCGTGGAAAAGTTGGAATGGGAAGGAGTGTTTGAAAAAGTGGGAAAGTGAGGTGGAAAGGGGGTCTCTGGAAAAGTGAGAAGCCGTACAAATGTGTGGAATGTGGAAAGAGCTTCAGTCAGAGTGGAAAACTGCGTTCCCATCAGTGGACCCACACAGGGGAGAAGCCACATACATGCATGGAATGTGGAAAGAGCTTCAGTCAGAGTTCACATCTGCGTATCCATCAAAGGACCCACACAGGGGAGAAGCCACATAAATGCATGGAATGTGGAAAGAGCTTGAGGCAGAGTGGAGATTTGCGTACCCATCAAAGGATCCACACAGGGGAGAAACCACATAAATGTGTGGAATGTGGGAAGAGCTTCAGTCACAGTGCGATTCTGCGTAGCCATCAAAGGAGCCACACAGGGGAAAATGCATTAGACAGCAAAGAGCTCACGCACATCTAGAGGAGACCTGCCTGTATGTTTCGAAGGGTCCCAGGTAGACAAAACATTGGGGCGATGGACAGAAAAAGAAGGCTGCCGAGTTGCTCTCTATCTGTCATGTGCAGCAGTTTGTGTGGTCTGGCTTGGTTCCTAGCTATATTTTTGGATTACATGAAACTCAAGATTTTACCTGTATGATCACCTTCATACATGATTTGTGAGTAAACTGTTTTATTGTATTATTCTGGTGTTCTCGAGTTGTTATTTGCTTGCATGTGTTTGGATTTGGCGAGGCTGTATTGTTTTGAATCAGCAGACTGGCCTAAAAAGGTTTAACGACCTTTGCCTGCGTTATTCTCCTGTCTCACTCTTTCTCTCGTGCTCTCAGGGAACCTGTTAGCTTTTCGCAGCACTCTGTTTGATGCTGTGTCTTTGCATATTCAGGCATTAGCATTATACCAAACTAACAGAATAGATTTAATAAAGTGCTCATCCTCCTCCTCTTCCCCATAAACTAGAGCTCATAAACAAGTTTTTAAAAGATTCCTGAAGGAGAGGGGGGAAGGGGCCATGTTTACTTCTTTCAGGAGGGAGTTCCAGAGGTGGGGTGCGGCCACGGAAAAGACCCCACCAGCCGCGCTTGAGATGAGGGTGGGACTGAGAGAAGGGCCTCCTCTGTGAACCACAGCACCCAGGGCGGCTTGTATTCAGAAATGCGGCTTTGTAGATTGTCTGGTCCCGAACTGCTTTCTGGGTAATGACCAGCACTTGTATTTAGCCCAGAAGCAGACAGTGGAGCTGCCCTAATGTAGGAGTTGTCCATTCCCTGTCCGGTGCTCCAGTACCTGGCTGCAGATCTTTGGACCAATTGCAGCTTCTATACCACCTTCAAAGGCAGCCCCACATAGAGAGCGTTGCCGTAATCCAGATGGGGTGTAACTAAGATGTGTACTACCATGGCCAAATCTGGCGTCTCAAGGTATGGGCGCAGTTGGTACACAAGTTTTAATTGTGCGAAAGCTTTCGTGGCCGCCCCCAATACCTGGGGTTCCAGGGTCAGTGATGAGTCCAGGATCACCCCCAGACTGTGAACCGTGACTTCAGGGGAGTGTGACTCCATCCAACACAGGCCGTCATCCCACACCCTGATCCGCCTCCCAACTGACCAGGAGTACCTCTGTTTTGCCTCAACTTGTGAGCTCTCACCCAGTCCATCACTGGTGACAGGCACTGGTTCAGGAGCAGGGTGGCATCCTTGGCTTTGGGTGGAAAACAGTGATAGAGTTGGGTGTCGTCGGCATACATTTGACACCAAACTCCAAAACTCTGGATGATCTCCCCCGGCGGTTTCCTGTAAATGTTAGATAGCCTGAGGGAGAACCTTTAACCCTGAGGGACACCCCCGGCCAGGGAATCGAACAGGAGTCGTCCCCCCCCCAGCACCACCACCTGGGCCTGACCTTCCAGGAAGGACGGCTTGCTCTCTGCCATTGGTTAGAGGCCTTGCCATAATTGTCTGCGTAGGTAATCCACCACCATCCCTGTTGTGTGAAGTTCCCATTGTGTTTGTGAGTATATGAAGAGAAGACCTGTAAATAGTTACAAGTAGCAGATAAATCAAGCCTAAAACCTCCATGGACTTTGGATGAAAGTATATATGACTGTATAATTAATGGTATTGTTTATGGTTTTATATTGTTATTGTGATATTGCGGCATTGAATAGCTACCAGTGTTAGCCACTCTGAGTCCCCCCTCGGGGGTTGAGAAGACCGCGGCAGAAATGTTGTCAATAAATAAATAAAAGTCAGAACTCAAGAGTGTTGATGCCAAGAGATGAGCTACTTTACAAGGCCAGCGGCTGTGACACTGGGACCAGGACTCTGCGGTGTTTTGGGGGTTGGAATGAACTACTTGCCCATGAGACAGTCTGTCCTATTGCAAAGCTGGAGGAGGCCGTGAGAGGATTGCATTCACGTGCCTGCCTAGCAGGGGTGTTGTGCGTGTTTGGACTCTGCTTCTCTTTGTCCTCCACCCCTCACTCACACTGACAAAGTGTGCAGGCCTCACCTAAACAACAGAAAGAACGTCCTGATGGGAAGAGCTGTTCAGGAGTGGAGTCTGCTCCCACCGGGAGTCCATAAGAGTCTCCTTTGGAGGTTTCTAAGCAGAGACGGCATGACCATCTGTTGGGTGTTCTTTGGTTGGTTGATCTTGCATGGTCTGATGAGGATTGGCCCATCCACACACAAGCAGAGCCGACTGTGAGGAGGAGGAGGAGGAGATGTGTGTCCTTCAGCCACGACACCCTTGACCCAGTGGGTCGTGGAGTCCATCCCCGTTCTGCTCCAAGCAGCATCTCCAGCAAGAGCACCTCCGCAGGTCGCTCTCCGGCCTCTTTTTGGGGTCATCCAGGGAGAGGAACCCCCTCCTCTCTCGGCCTTGCCTTCTCACCCAAATAGAAGAATCGCAGAGTAGTAGAGTTGGAAGAGACCACGTGGGCCATCTAGTCCACCCTCTTCTTCCATGCCGGAAAAGCAGAATCCCTTGGCAGAACTCCAGCCGCTAGGTGAGCAAAGGCACGCTCAGAATCCCACTGGCTATTTCTGCTGTTGGCGCATCACACTCTTGGCTCATGTTCCACTTGCTGTCCACTCAGACTCTTCCGAGATCTTTTCCGCATGTCACTCTGTTGCCGAGCCAGGCACAACCCTTCCTGTCTCTGTGGATTTCCCTTCTTTTTGCCCGAGTGAAGTCTTCTCCTGGTTGGAGTTCATTCTGTGAGTGTTGACCCAGCGTTCTCCTCTGTTGCGGTCACTGTGGATTCTGGTCCTCCTTCTGGAGTCCTCGCTCTCCACCCTTTGGGGCTGGTCACTTCCCTCATCACAAACCCACCTCACATTAGTGTTCTCTAGCCCACCTTTGACTCGTGTGTTTGCCAGAAGAGGATCATGGGGGACCTTGGCAAAGGCCTTACTATTCTTGTATCATGTCGGAAGCCACATACTACAAATCCCTTCTGGCGGGAGAGGATTCACCGTCTACAGAGATGTTGCCATGGATGCCCAGATGTGTTTCACCTGGGCAACGTCTCTGTAGATGGCAATTTCTCTCACACCAGAAGTGACTTGCAGGGAGGCTTCTCTCATGTCCCCGCAAGCTAGAGCTGATAGGCGGGAGCACACCCCATCTCGCAGATTCGAACTGGCAACCTTCAGGCCAGCAACCCATCTTTCTGGTCAGCAGTCCAGCCAGCACAAAGGCTTGACCCATTGCACCACTGTGGCTCCACAAAGGCCTTATTGACATCAAGAAATTCCCTCTCACGAGCTTCAACACAGTAGCTTCACACCTGAGGCCTTCAAATGGGGCTTCTCTCACTGAGGCCTTCTCACATTGAAGCCTTCTCACACTGAGGCCTTCTCACACTGAGGCCTGCTGAACTACAGGCACACCTGCTTATATTGAAGTGCATCCATGTAACCTTTTCAGAGCTTGGCTTACATTTTTGTCATTAAGTCTACCTAGTTAATGTTTAATGTTTCTGATAGAGAGAAAGAGAGAGAGAGAGAGAGAGACTGAAGGGGAGCAGAACAGAAGCCCAACCCAACAGGCGGAGAGAGAGGGAGGGCGGGCCAGGGTTGGGGATTGGGTTGAGTAGTCCTTGGATGGGAAGGTGTTCCATAGCCGAGGCTGGTTTCTCTCATGTCCCCACAAGCTGAGGCTGGCAGACGGGAGTTCATCCCATCTTGTGGATTCAAACTGGCAACCCTCAGGTCAGCAGTCCAGCCGGCACAAGGGTCCAACCCCCTGCGCCACCGTGGTTCCATGAAGGCCTCACTGAAATCAAGATATCCTGTAACCAAGACATTCCTCCTAATCTTCTGACCACGTCTCTTCTCTCTCCTTGATGCCAGAGAGGCTTTCTCCGATGTCTGGGGGAAGTTCTAGTGAACGTTGGAAACGCGAGGAGAATGTGGGGACACTTCACCCCATGTGGTGGTCTTGCAAAGAGCCCAGGAATCTTGGGACTGAAAGAGGTGAGGTGGGAAAGGCTGGGATGCCTCACGAGAGCAGCAGGGCGTGACTTGCTGGGGATGCTGGGTGAGGAACTGGGCGAGGGGCACGGGTGAGGGCAGCCCACCCCTCTCTGCCCAGCGATGGGAAGGACCTGTGACTCTGAGGCAAGCCAGAAGAGGGGCCGAGGGAGGGGCGTGACCCCGTGGAGAGGGACAGGCGGAGGGCGTGGGTCAGGGAGGAGAAGGTCTGGAATTGAAGAGACCTCCCTTGGTCTCTTCTTTCCACCAAAGATGGAGGGAGGGATGGGGACACACTCCCACTGGTGGTCCTGGAGAGAGGCAAAGGGGAGAGTCACAGAATCCTGGAGATGGAGGAGACCGGGTGGACCATCACCCAGCCCAACCCCTTTCTGAGTCCAAGAAGCAGGACAATCGCATTCAAAGCACTCCCGACAGATGGCCACCCAGCCTCTGCTGAAAAGCCTCCAAAGAAGGAGCCTCCCTCCACCACACTCCCTCCGGGGCAGAGAGTTCCACTGCTGAACAGCTCTCTCTCCTAGTCAGGAAGTTCTTCCTCATGTTGAGGAGGAATCTCCTTCCTTTCCTGTAGTGGGAAGCCATTGTTCTTCCCTTGCGTCCTAGTCTCCAGGGCAGCAGAAAGGAAGCTCGCTCCCTCTGCCTGGAGACTGGTGACGCGCCGAGCGGAGGCCCATTCCCATTGGCGCATCCCGGCAAATGTCCTTCCTCTCGGAGGGGCAGAAGAAGAAAGGAAGGAAGGAAGGGTGGTGACATGGGTTCGAGGGAGTTTCTGCCTGGCGACTGGTGACGCCAGTGAGGACGGAGAATTCCTATTGGCGGTGCTGAGCCTTTGGCAGAGAAGGAAGGAGGCTCTCTTGCTCCCTACTCCGCAGTGCCGCCAAGAAGCCCCGCCCCTCTCTGGGCACACAGCCCGCGGCCGCCATGTTTGATGTTGGCGGAAGCCCAGCGAGAGGAGCCGGTCTCCGTTTCCTAGAGAGGCGAGGGAGGCTCGGGCGAGGCCTTTCCCGTGAGCTCACTTCCGGAGGGGGGAGAGAGGAAGAGGAAGAGGAGGAGCCAAGGGCGGCGCCTAAGGGTCTGTTGACGAGGGAGAGAGAGAGAGAGGAGGAGGAGGAGGAGGAGGAGGAAGCCTTCTTCCGGCGAGAGAGGAGCCCGAGTGCGGGTGAGGGAGTGAGTGTGGGCTAGGCCTGGATCCTTTGCGTGGAAGGCCCTTCCTTCCTTCTGGGCCTGGGCTCCGTCTTCTGGGGGGCGGCCTCTCTCTCTCTCCCCGGGAAACGCCTCCTCCTCCTCCTCGGCCTCGGAGCCCGCCTCTCCCTCCCTGCTCCCAGGCTGCCTCCCCCCCCCCCCCCCCCGAGGAGGAGGAGGAGGAAACCCAGGCGAGCGAGAGAGAGAGAGCGGTCTCCTCCTCTGGCTGGGCCCTCCTGTGGCAAGGGAGGCTCGCCTTCCCCACTCCGGAGCACGGGCCATCCTTCTCTCTTTCTCTCTTTGTTGACCACATGGATCAGCCGCCCTTCTCTCTCTCTCTGTGCCTGGTGGGGTCAGGATGGGTGGCCTTTGGGGTCCCCCTAGACTGCCTGGAGTTCGGAGGAGCTTCCTTCCTTCCTTCTCTGGAGGGATTAAGCGGAGTCTGGATGGCCATCTGCGAGGAGGGATCGCGTGGTGCCTTCCTGCTTGGCAGAAGGGGGTTGGGATGGATGGCCTCGCGGGTCCCTCCCGACTCTCTCCTGCCCTGACCACACTGAACGGGGAGCCTTTCCTGGGGGTCCAGCGGGGGGCTCCTCCTTCTCGGGAGGTCTCTCAGCAGAGGCTGGGTGAGCATCTGTCGGGAGGGCTTGTGCTGTGTCCTCCTCCTTCCTGGGCTGGGGGACCTTTGGAGTCTCTTCCAACTCTATGTCTCCCCATTTATTCATTTACGGCATCTCCATGCCGCCTTCTCACCCCAAAGGAAGGAAGAAGGGGACTCAGAGCTACTCACAAGTATTATATATTACTGTATTGTACTATGCCATTGTATTGAAATATCATTAGTAATATTGCATGTATATATGTATACACAATGTATTATATTATATTGTATTATTGGGATTATATTGTATTACATTATGATATTATAAATATTATATGTATACACAATATATTACATTATATTACATTATTCCCATAGTACAATATCAGTATTATGTCACTAAATTGTACTATACCATTATATTGTAATATTACATGTCCTATAAAATATATATTTAAAATATCTTCTTCTTATTAGGATTATATTGTATTGCTTTATAATACTATAAATATTATATCTATACACAGTATATTACATTATATTATTCGCATAGTACAATATCAGTATTATATATTACTAAATGGTACTATGCCGTTGTATTCTAATATCATTAGTAATATTACATGTATATATGTATACACAATGTATTGCATTATATTATATTATTAGGATTATATTGTATTACATTATGATATATGTGTACACAACATGTTACATTATATTATTCGTTTAGTACAATATCAGTATGATATATTACTATATTGTACTCTACCATTCTCTTGTAATATTACATGTCCTATAAAATATATATTAATAATATATGATTATCAGGATTATATTGTATTACATTATAATATTATAAATATTATATGTATACACAATATATTACATTACATTATTTGCATACCACAGGAGACAAGGTGGGACTGTCTTCGGCCCCCCCCCCCCTTCTCTCTTTCTCCCTTCTTCTCCGGCATCGGCTCTCCGTTAGTCATTTCTTAGCCATCAATGAAGTTCTTTCTTTATTTGCCCACTTGTCCAAATGCCTGGTCCCAGATCCATGTTTTTAGTTTTTTCCTGAAAGAAAGGAGCGAAGTTGCAGATCTGATTTCCCCGGGGAGTGAATTCCACAGGCGGGGGGCCACCACCGAGAAGACCCTGCTCCTCGTCCCCGCCAATCTCACCTGTGATAGAGGCGGGGACAAGAGCAGGACCTCCCCAGAAGATCTTAGGCTCCGGGGTGGGACGTAGAGGGAGATCCGTTCGGACAGATACACTGGGCCGGAACCCTCTTGCCTTTGAAACCGGGACTGAGTTTAGATAGGGAAAGGCCTGCTCTTTCTAAATATAGCACCTCAGGGCCAGGGCAGAGAATATCCCAGGATTTTTCTGCCATTGGAGGAAGTTAACCCAGCAGCTGAAGGGAAAAGTAAGAAAGGAACATCCACAGGATTTCACAAGTTGACTGTTTGTATTTGTAACCTCAACAAGCTGTGCCAAGTCTGTCAAGGACTTTGAGAAAATAAAAATCTTGTTTGATGTTCAAATCTGGAGTGGCCTTAGTTACTGGGCATTCCGAGCTTCTTGAGATCAAGAAAGAAGCACATCATAGATTCCACTTTAGAGTGTCTGGCTGTGACGGCACAAGCCCTCTCCAAAACTAGGAGGCAAAGTGGGCCCCGCAATCTGAAGTTATTGTGAGGAGAAAGCCATGGTACTTGTGGATGTGATCAGTACACTCTCTGGTTAATTGGGGGACCATTTGCCTGGTGGCACAAGCTATACAATACTCTCCTTAGGAAACAAGCCTGGCACTCCCCAGGTGACAGTCCCAGCTCACCTGGCAGGTGATCCTCAATAAAACCCCTGCAAATGGGCTCCAAGGGCCAAAGAGGGGCCTGTAGTGGATGCGGTGAACTGGATAGCTTCCCTCCTGCCCCTTGAGCCATAGCACAAATGTCATCTTTGGCACTGGGGGCCCATTCATCCAGCCACCCATCCATCTCTACACCCCTTCTCTCGTGTCCTGCTGCTAGGCTGACTGCCTTCCACCCTGTGCTTCTGCATCCCTATCTCCATTTTTGTGCTCTCAGTGTAGAAGTTTGCAATTTCCTTTGTTTTTCTCCTTGCATTTGTTCTGCCTGATGTTTCATGCCTTTGTGGTATAGGTTTTGTAAGAATGCAATATGTCAAGGAAGTTTATGACCAAACGTGCTCTCAGTGTCTCCAGGTGCCTTGCTTTAGAAACGTGGAGCAGGGATCACGCTGCCGGGAAAGAGAGGAGTAGGAACATATTTTTTCCTGAGTTGGAAGAAATGAAGTCTTTTTCTCCCAAGACGGATCACTTGGGATGGTCTGCCCATAGAGGTGGTCACTCAGGTTCTGAGTTGGGATGTGAGGAAACGGGATCTAGGCAGGAAAAGCTTTGCAACCTGAGCCCTTTCTATGCTGACCATATTGTTAGAGCTCTTCCTTTACAAAGATTGGGTTGCAATATTAACACAATCTCATGCAGAGAATCTTGGGCCACTTTCCCTTTGCAGGGCTTGCTCTTTGTTGGGCAAGTGTTAAAGTACCTCTCAGCAGGCAAAAACTCTCCTCAATAGGACCGCTCTTTCTCCCTTCTTCTCCGGCATTGGCTACAATGCTAAGCCATTGTTCTTATTGTTCAATGAGATAATTCTGTGCTCTTGATCCTGATAAGATTTTCCTCTCATTTCTCTGGCAGGTAACCTCTGAATGAACCTTGAGAAGAAGACTTCCCTTTGTCTTAGGTCAGGAATGAAATTACAGGCACTCACAAGAAATAAGTTGGAGAAGTTATATTTCGAGCTCCATAGCTGTGTATTCAAGGAGGAAAGGGAGGATTGTGCTGTAAACAGTGGGGCTTGGTAATTTACTTATTCAAATGGACTAGAGCAATACAAAGACTGAGAAGAGGAAATCAGGAGAACATATTTATGACCTTCTGGCATAATATTAGAATCATAAATGTAAAAGAATGGAAAATCTCAATTCCTTCTCAAAATCACACACAGGGGAGAAGCGACATAACTGTATGGAATGTGGGAAATGTTTCACTGCGAGAAGTTCTCTTACTAAACATCAACGAACTCACACAGGAGAGAGGCCATATAAATGCGTGGAATGTGGAAAGAGCTTCAGTCAGAGTGGGAATCTGCACTCCCATCAAAGGACCCACACAGGGGAGAAGCCACATACATGCATGGAATGTGGAAAGAGCTTCAGTGAAAGTGGACATCTGCGTACCCATCAAAGGACCCACACAGGGGAGAAGCCACATAAATGCATGGAATGTGGAAAGAGCTTCAGTGAAAGTGGGACTCTGCGTAAGCATCAAAGGATCCACACAGGAGAGAAGCCACATAAATGCATGGAATGTGGAAAGAGCTTCAGTCGGAGTGGACATCTGCATATCCATCAAAGAACCCACACAGGGGAGAAGCCACATAAATGCATGGAATGTGGAAAGAGCTTCAGTCAGAGTGAACATCTGCATATCCATCAAAGAACCCACACAGGGGAGAAACCACATAAATGCATGGAATGTGGAAAGAGCTTCAGTCAGAGTGGAGATCTGCGTACCCATCAAAGGATCCACACAGGGGAGAAGCCACATAAATGCATGGAATGTGGAAAGAGCTTCAGTCAGAGTGGAGATCTGCGTACCCATCAAAGGATCCACACAGGGGAGAAGCCACATAAATGCATTGAATGTGGAAAGAGCTTCAGTCAGAGTGGATGTCTGCGTACCCATCAAAGAACCCACACAGGGGAGAAGCCACATAAATGCATGGAATGTGGAAAGAGCTTCATTCAGAGTGGACATCTGAGTATCCATCAAAGAACCCACACAGGGGAGTAGCTACATGTCCTATATACTTGAGTATAAGCTGACCGAATATAAGACGAGGCACCTAATTTAGCACAAAAGCTGGGAGAACTTATTGACCTCAGTATAAGCTGAGGGTGGGAAATTTCAAGAATAAAAATAAAAATAGATAGCAATAAAATTACAATAATTTAGCTATCTATAGCTTAAAAATATTTCTGAATATTTGCATAAAACGGTAATTTGAGATAAGACTGGCGAACTCTGATTAAATCATTATTTTAACCTTCTTCAGTGTAAATGTGCTTACGTATCCTTCCAATAATAATAAATAGGGTAAAATATTAAATGTATTATTAATAATAAATAGGGTAAAATAATAAATGTAATAATATTTATTTATCGTGTCATCTGCCACCAGAACATTGTATTACATTAATTCACTCCCCGGGGAGATTAGATTGGCGACTTGCCTCTTGTCATTTAGAAAAGAATTGAAAACTTGGATGTGGGACCAGGAGGCATTGGGACGTTCTGGCAGCTAGAAGAAGGACCTTGATGATGGACAGGAATTGACTGAACGGAATGGATTGATGGAACTCTGAACACTGTGCGTGAGATTAGTATACTGATTGTGTTATGTACTGATGATTTTAACCTGTTAATTGTTTAATTGCTGTTTTGTATGCATGTATAGTTGACATCGGCATCGAATTGTGCCTTCTTTGTAAGCTGCCCTGAGTCCCCCCTCGGGGGTGAGAAGGGCGGGGTAGAAGTAATCGAAATAAATAAATAAAAATAATTTTCTAACAGAACAAAACAAACAAACAGATTAAACAAACACACATTTTGCAAACTTGGTAGTTGATTAAATGTCCTTTGACCAGTATCTGGCCCCTTGGAGTGCCTCTGGTGTTGCCGCAAGGGCTCAGGGTGCATTGCAGCAGGTGGTCAGTGGTTTGCTCTTCTCCGCACTCACATGTCGTGGATTCCACTGTGTGGCCCCATTTCTTAAAATTGGCTCTGCATCTCGTGGTGCCAGAGCGCAGTCTGTTGAGCGCCTTCCAAGTCGCCCAGTCTTCTGTGTGCCCAGGGGGGTGTCTCTCATCTGGTATCACCCACGGATTGAGGTGCTGGGTTTGAGCCTGCCGCTTTTGGACTCTCGCTTGCTGAGGTGTTCCAACGAGTGTCTCTTTAGATTGTAGAAAACTATTTCTTGATTTAAGTCGTTGACGTGCTGGCTGATACCCAAACAAGGGGTGAGCTGGAGATGTCTCTGCCTTGGTCCTTTCACTATTGGCTGCAACTTCCCGGCGGATGTCAGGTGGCGCAATACCGGCTAAGCAGTGTAATTTCTCCAGTGGTGTAGGGCGCAACAGAGAAAGGAAGAGGAGGAGGAGGAGGGGAGGAAGGTCCATGGTGCTTGAATGAAGGACCTTCCTTCTTCCTCCCTTCCCTTCCTTCCTCCCTTTCCTTTTCTTCTTTCCTTCTCCTTCCTTTCCTTCTTTCCCTCCTTCCCTTCCTTCATGTCCCTCCTTCCTTTTTCCTTTCCTTCTTTTCCTCCCTCCCTCCCTTTCCTCCTTCTTTCCCTTTCTTCATTTCCTTCCCCTTCATTTCCTTCTCTCCCTCCTTTCTTTTCCTTCCTTCTCTCCTTCCCTTCCTTTTTCCTTCCCTCCTTCCTGTCCCTCCTTCCTTCCTTCTTCCTTTCCTTCTTTCTATGTAAGATATAAATACAATATTAAATGGGACAATCAAGAAGTAACGAGAGAAGGAGGGAAAGAGGAAAGGAAGGAAGGAGAGAAGGAAGGAGGGAAAGAAGGAAAGATAGATAGAGAAGCAAGGAAGGAGAGAAGGGAATAAAAAAGTGAAAGGAAAAAGAGGGAAGGAAGGAGACAAGGAATGAAAGATAGGGAAGGAAGGATGTCACCAAAGAGCAAAGAAAGGGAGGAAAGAAACAGGTAGAGATGGAAGAAAGAAGAGAGATAGGGAAAGAAAAAGAGGAAAGGGAGGAAAGAGGGAAGGGAGGAGAGAATGAGGGAGGGAAGGTTGGCCACAGCAACGCGTGGCAGGTACTGCTAGTCTATATACATAAAAATGTTATGTTCGTTTGTGGGATTAGCATAACTCAAAAACCACTTGACGAATTGACGCCAAATTTGGACGCAAGACACCTCTCAGGCCAACGAGTGATCATCACTCATAGAAACACTGAAAAACACAGCGGAAGGGACTTAAAAAGCCAAAAAAG
This sequence comes from Anolis sagrei, assembly GCF_037176765.1. Lineage (NCBI taxonomy): Eukaryota > Metazoa > Chordata > Lepidosauria > Squamata > Anolidae > Anolis > Anolis sagrei. Next base: position 1,051,360 of record NC_090022.1, on the reverse strand, counting down.
CAAAACTACGTTGTGGCGCATGCACAAAACGATCCCTCCCGGCAAACAAAGCACACAATACATTCTTTTCTGGACCACAGTTCCCAAAATTCCCTAGAGGAGGGGAGGATGATCCCAATGCACTGCTCCCAAGCTGCAAGCTTTCTTCTCCTTGGATTTCTTTGAGAGCATCCCAATCCCGGCATATTTCCAATTTCCTGTTCCTGGACTACAACTCCCAGCAATCCTCCAGATAGATAGATGAGATAGAGATAGGTAGAAAGATTGATCAGGAGGACTGCTGGGAGTTGCAGTCAAAGAATAGGTACAGAAGGAAGTAAGGAGAGAAAGAGGAAGGGAAAGAGAAGGAAGGAAAGAGGTAGAGAAGGAAGAAAGGAGAGAAAGAGGAAGGGAAAGAGAAGGAAGGAAAGAGGTAGAGAAGGAAGAAAGGAGAGAAAGAGGAAGGGAAAGAGAAGGAAGGAAAGAGGTGGAGAAGGAAGAACGGAGAGAAGGAAAGGAAAAAAGGGAAGGAAGGAAGGAGAGAAAGAGGGAGGGAAAGAGAAGGAAGGAAAGGTAGAGAAGGAAGAAAGAAGAGAAGGAAGAAGGGAAAGAGAAGGAGGGAAAGAGGTAGAGAAGGAAGAAAGAGAAGGAAAGAAAAAAGGGAAGGAAGAAAGGAGATAAAGAGGAAGGGAAAGATATTGACAAGCTGGAATGTGTCCAGAGGAGGGCCACTAAAATGATCAAGGGTCTGGAGAACAAGCCCTATGAGGAGCGGCTTAAGGAGCTGGGCATGTTTAGCCTGAAGAAGAGACGGTTGAGAGGAGATATGATGATAGCCATGCATAAATATGTGAGAGGAAGCCACAGGGAGGAGGAGGGAGCAAGCTTGTTTTCTGCTTCCCTGGAGACTAGGACGCAATGGAACAATGGCTTCAAACTACAAGAGAGGAGATTCCATCTGAACACGAGGAAGAACTTCCTGACTGTGAGAGCCGTTCAGCAGTGGAACTCTCTGCCCCGGAGTGTGGTGGAGGCTCCTTCTTTGGAAGCTTTTAAACACAGGCTGGATGGCCATCTGTCAGGGGTGCTTTGAATGCAATATTCCTGCTTCTTGGCAGAATGGGGTTGGACTGGATGATGGCCCAGGAGGTCTCTTCCAACTCTTTGATTCTGTGATTCTATGGAGGTCTCCCTAGATTCTAGGATTCTATTACTGTTATTATGAATATTATTATTAAGCAGAGTCTCTATGGCCATCTGTTAGGAGTGCTTGGATTGTGTCTTTCCCTTATGGCAGAGGGAGGTTGGACTGGGTGGCCCTTGGAGGTCTCTTGCAACACTAGGATCCTATTATTACTGTGGATTCCTCCCAACCCCCTCCAGTATTTTCTGACGGCCACGAAGGTTCTGTGGGCCAAGTTTGGTTCAGATCTGTCCTTCCTGGGGGGGGGGGGGGTCTTAGTGGTCTGTGGAAGTCTGAGCTGAGTCAGTCGAAGGGACTCCAAACCCCATCATCCGTGGTCCATACTCCCCAATCTTATTGTTTTGGTGATTGATCAGTATGCTTTAAGTATGTTCAACAACAGAAATACAATGTATTGTCGAAGGCTTTCAACATAAATACATTTTCCATATCAGATATTTACATGATGATTCAGAAGAGTAGCAAAATTACGGTTACGAAGGAGCAACGGAAATAGTATTTATTTATTTATTTATTTGGCCATTTTGTATCCCGGTCTTCTTCTCCCCTCTATCGGGGGACTTGGGCCGGTTTCCAGCAATAAAATCACAAAACAATCACTCAAAACCTCATATAACATATTCAATTAAAACGTTGTAACAGCAAAATGCCATCCCATAATAACAATCGTCAGTCGTCATAGTGAATTCGTTGTCCGTCATTCATCGTCATCTATCCGATCACAGAAATATTGATTCACTCGTCGAAAGCCAAACCCCATAGCCAGGTTTTCACCCGTTTTCTGAACGACAGAATGGAGGGGGCCGTTCTGATCTCCAGTGGGAGAGAGTTCCAGAGTCGAGGGGCCACCACTGAGAAGGCCCCGTTCCTCGTCCCCACCAGGCACGCCTGAGAGGCCGGCGGGACCGAGAGCAGGGCCCCTCCAGACGCTCTTCACAACCTAGATGGTTCATAGGGGAGAATACGTTCAGACAGGTCAACTGGGCTGGAGTTGTTTAGTATTGTGTTTGGGGTCACCACGACATGAGGAACTGCATGAAGGGGTTGTGGCATTAAAAAAGTATACAAACTGTGTTGTTGTCGTTTTTTCCGGGCTATATGGCCATGTTCTGGAGGCAATTTTTCTCCTGATGTTTCGCCTGCATCTATGGCAAGCATCCTCAGAGGTAGTGAGGTCTGTTGGAAGTAGGAACAATGGGTTTATATATCTGTGGAATAATGACCAGGGTGAGACAAAGGACTTTTGTCTGCTGGGGCTAGCTGTGAATGTTTCAGCTGATCACCTTGATTTGCATTCAATGGCTTGGAAGCGCTTGAAACCCTGCTAAAGACATCCTATGGAAATAAATAACATACTTCCTGCGTATTTATGATTGACATAAATCCAAAACCACTGGGAGAATAGACACCAGACTGGGACAAAAGACATCTATCTCAGGCCAGCCACAAGTGACCCTCCCTCATCACAACACTGAGAAAGAAACACAGCAGAAGAAGAGACTCAAAAAGCAAGAGACTCAACATATGTGCAGAACCCACATATACTCACACACACACACAATGCATATACAGAGACTGGGCCATGGCAGGGGAGAGCGTTTACTATTTCTGTGGAACGCCCTTCCTACGGACATTAGACTAGCACCATCTCTAATGGTATTCCACAAAAAGGTGAAGACTTGGCTGTTTGTGCAGGCGTTTGAGTAATTGAGTGCAATCTGGTAATGGAACATAGGAATGGAACAATGGATGATGACGAACCTGGACTACGCTTGGATGAGGAGAAGGTTGGGTACGGTTGTTTTCTGTAATAATTGTGCATTGTAATTGCTTATTGGTAATTTATGGATAATGTGTTAAGTCAATTGTTCTATGTTGTATGGAACCACTGCTGTTTCTACTGTTTTTACTGTTTGTGAACCGCCGTGAGTCGCCTTCGGGCTTGAGATACAGCCGTATAGAAGCAAAGTCAATACATAAATAAATAAATAATTTCTGATCCAGAGAGAGAGAGAGAGACTGGATTGGGAGCAGAACAGGAGCCCAGCCCAACAGGGAGGGAGGGAGGGAGGGAGGGGGCCAGGCTTGGGGATGGGGCTGAGTGGTCATTGGGTGAGGCTGTGGTCCATCTCCAGCCTGGCTGGCCTCCCTCCCTCCCTTCCTCTCTGTCCCTCTCTCTGAATGGCAGGCATGGGCAGCAGCAGCCAGAGGGAGAATTCTCTTGGGAGGCCGGGTCTGCCTGGAGACTGGTGACGCGGCCAGCGGGGGCCCATTCCCATTGGCGCATCATCCCAATGGGAATTCTCTTCAGGAGGGGCAGAAGAAGGAAGGAAGGAAGGAGTTTCTGCCCGGAGACCGGTGACGCCGGAGAGGAGGCGAATTCCTATTGGCGGGCGGGTGGGTGCTGAGCCTTTGGAGGAGAAGGAAGGAAGGAGGCGCCCTTGCTCTTGACTCGCCACGAAGCCCCGCCTCTCTCTGGGCACCCAGCCCCCGCGCGGCAGCCATGGTCATGTCTGGTCTTGGCGGAAGCCCAGCGAAAGGGGCCGGCGTCCGTTTCCTAGAGAGGCGAGGAAAGCTCGGACTTTCCCCGTGAGCTCCTCACTTCCGGAAGAGGAAGAGAGAGAGAGAGAGAGAGAGCGGCGGCGCCTAAGGGCCTGTTGACGAGGGAGAGAGGAGGAGGAGGAGGAGGCCTTCTTCTTCCGGCCAGAGAGAGGGAGAGAGAGAGAGAGAGGGGGGAGGCCCCTTCCTTCCTTCCTTCCTCCGAGTGGGGTGAGTGTGCGTGGGGTAGGCCTCGGTCCTTTGCGTGGAAGGCCCTTCCTTCCTTCTTGGCCTGGGCTCCGTCTTCTTGCGGGGAGGGCGGCCTCTCCCTCCTCCTCCTCGGCTTCGGACCCAGGCTGCCTCCCCTTCCTCCCTTCCAGGCTGCTTCCCGCCCCGAGGAGGAGGAGGAGGAGGAGGAGGGAACCCAGGCTGCGAGAGAGCGAACGAGCGAGAGAGAGAGAGCGGCCTCCTCCTCCTCCTCCTCCTCGGCCTGGGCCCTCCTCCTGTGGCAAGCAAGGGAGGCTCGCCTTCCCCACTCCGCAGCACGGGCCAGCCTTCTCTCTCTCTCTCTTCCTTTGTTGACCACCTGGATCAGCCGACCTTTCTGCGCCTGATGGGGTCTGGCTGGATGGCCTTTGGGGTCCCCCCAGACTACCTCGGAGTTCGGAGGAGCTCCCTTCCTTCCTTCCTTCCTTCCTTCCTTCCTTCCTTCCTTCCTTCCTTCTCTAAAGGTTTCAAGCGGAGGCTGGATGGCCATCTGTGAGGAGGGATCGGGTGGTGCCTTCCTGCTTGACAGAAGAGGGTGGGAATGGATGGCCTCGAGGGTCCCGCCCGCCTCTCTCCTGCCCTGACCACCCTGGACACTGGGGAGGCTTTCCTGGGGGTCCAACGGGGAGGGGGGGTTCCTCCTTCTCGGGAGGGCTCTCAGCAGAGGCTGGGTGGGCATCTGTCGGGAGGGCTTGTGTGGTGTCCTCCTCCTTCCTGGGCTGGGGGACCTATGGAGTCTCTTCCAACTCTGTGTCTCACCATTTATTCATTTACGACATCTCTATGCTGCCCTTCTCACCCCGAAGGAAGGAAGGAAGGAAGGAAGGGGACTCAGATGCATTTGCATACAATATATTATATTATGCGCATAGTTATATATGACTCTATTGTATTCTACTATTGTATTGTAATATTATTACTGATATTACATGTCCTATAAAATAGATATTTCTAATATCTTCTTATTATTAGGATGATATTGTATTGCATAATAATATAAATATATGTATACACAATATATTACATTTTATTATTTGCATAGTACAATATCAGTATGATGTATTACTCTATTGTACTATGCTGCTGTATTGTAACATCATTAGTAATATTACATGTATATATGTATACACAATGCATTACATTATATTATATTATATTATTAGGATTATCTGCATACCACAGGAGAGAAGGTGGGACTGTCTTCCGGCCCCTCTCGCTTCACTCGGGCCCAGAGCAGCGGTTGGTGCCCTGCGGTGATCATGGGGGCGAGAGGGCACTGCCGAAGGGGCCCCCTCCCTCCCTCCCCCCTCCCTCCCTCAGGCAGGCACTCAGCAGCCCTTCTTTCCTCCCCCTTGGAGCCCCCCTCCCCTCCTTCCCTGCCCAAAGCAGACCCTTCAAGGGGGGGGGAGGGATGGAGGATGGGCCTGAGGAAGGACCCTGGTTAGGGAGGGAGGGAGCCCCTTCCCCCAATTAGGGGGCCAGGGCCAAGAGTGAGACCCGCCTGGTGTGCCCACAGATAGCAGACAGAGAGAAGCTGGCCTTCCACGCTCTTCAAGGGAAACATTGGGAGCCATGTCTCTGGAACCGAGGCTCACGGGACTGGCTTTGCCCAGCTTGGAATGCTGAAGACTCGGCCTGGATCCGCACTTCCCTCTCTCCCAGGATCTGACCCCACATCCACTGCCTTGAACTGGATTCTGTGAGTCTGCGCAGCCAAATAACCAGGGATCAGATCCAAAGAAAAAGGGCGTGTGGATGTTGCCTGAGACACGCAGCTCGAATTCTCTGCCCTGGGAAGCCAGAATGGCCCCCCTGGTGGTTTCGTCACTTCTGTCCCTTCAGCCAACATCTTCTTATGTTGTTTTCCTTTCTCCATTTTAGGAGGTTTTGACTGAACGTTGGATTTCTTCGTTAAGCGCTTTTATCCAATCGATGTCATATTTTGGTAAGTTTTTAATTAAACGCCTTTTGGTAATGCTTCAGAGGGATGTTTGATAAATCAGTGAGCGGTGCTGACTTCTCTTCGATTCAAGGCCACACTGAAATACCTTCCTCCTTTCCTTCCTCTTTTCTCTCTGATCCAGAAAATGACAAATCACTAGCCGTCCCCTGCCAGGTGTTGCTGTGGCCCAGTCTGGAGATCTGGAAAATAAATTAGAAAGTATTGGTTTCTATTTATTTATTTATTTATTTATTTCACATTTGTTTTTTATGCCTCTGGTTTTGAGGGACTCAGCCCAGTTTCCAGCCATAAAAAACATATACACTCATTAAAATATCATATATCACAATTACAAAAACAACTTTAAAAACACTATATATAAAACTACAGTGGTCAGTCGTCCTATTAAGATGGATGTACATCAGGGTCCTATGGTGTTGTCTCATTCCTCGAAGGCCTGACTCCACAGCCACGTCTTCACCCGTTTCCTAAATGTTAGGATGGATGGGGCAGTTCTGGCCTCCAGAGGGAGAGAGTTCCAGAGTCGTGGGGCCACCACCGAGAAGGCCCTGTCCCTCATCCCCAACAGGCGTGCTTGCGAGGCCGGTGGGACCGAGAGCAGGGCCTCTCCAGACAATCTTAGTAGTCTTGATGGTACGTAGGGGACAATACGTTCTAATATATACAATTTCTTTATGCTTGTGAGTAAACAGTATTTCTTGCTGTTTCTTTGTCAGTGTTGATGTGGAGATTGTGTCTGGTTTGCCCACTCTGGAACATCCAACATAGAATTGTCCTTTTTTAGGGGTCCCTTTCAAATCTATGATACTATATCTCCGTGTGTATCATATCTATCTCAATCTATGTCAGGAGGACTTTGATTACGTTTTCTTGCCCTGGTGAAGAAGGGAGTTGGACTAGATGGCTTTAAGTATGGGGGTTCTGTGTGGGAACTTTGCCCCAATTCTGTTGTTCGTAGGGTTCAGAATGCTCTTTCATTGTAGGTGAACTATAAATCCAAGTAACTACAACTCCCAAATGTCAAGGTCTATTTTCCCAAACTCCACCAGTGTTCTTATTTGGGCACATTGAGTATTTGTGTCAAGTTTGGTCTAAATTCTTCATTGTTTGTGTCCACAGTGTTCTCTGGATGTAGGTGAACTATAAGTCTCAAACGGAAGGTCAATGCCCACCTGTGAAGGAGCGTAAAATTACTGCCACCAAATTTGTGAGGAAAGCCAGGCAATGATCAGTATCAGCTTAGGAGCTGGTTTATAAAGGGACTATTATTTGCAGAAGTATTTATTCATTTGATAGCGGAGCGTTTACTGTCCCTGGTTTGGTTTTACTACTTATGCAGGCTGTTTGGCTTAGAAGTAAAGGTAACAGAGGCAAGGCTTGTAAAAAGAACAGTAACAAGTTTATTTAGAATATAACCGATTCAATGTTTCTTCACTGGAAGCACAAACTTAGTTGGTTACAATAGTAAGGTTTCATGAGTAACTTTAGGTACAGACTTTAAGAGGTTTCTGTAAACAGATGTATCTTTCCTGGACAACTGTCCTAATAAAACAAATAAGCTAAAAGGCTTATTTAACAGAATTGGCTTCCAGCCAAACTTTGATTCTTAACCCAGAATCAATAATCCCCTGTAGCTTTATCACTACCGGGTCCTTTCTTGTAACCCTTTTGGTCACAAATTAGTTCCCTGAATCTCCTACCCAGAGATTTCAGTGTTCTCTGTAGCTCACCGGCTTACAGACTCTTCTCTGATTCTCCCACTAGAGAAATCAGTCCTTCCTGCAACTCTAACGGTCACAGACTGCCTATTTCAAAACAGCCGTGCAGCTAGGTGACAGTTGGCTCCACCCCCGTTGCTATGGCAGCTCAGGCCAAGCCAGCCACCATCTCTAACAAAATATAATTCTACATACTTACCATTTATTACCTACTGTTTAAACAACACATAACCATAAGAATAAAATTACACATCTTCATACCACCAAACCCTTCTAGTGGTTTCTGTTTGTCATGGGAGTCCTATGTGCCAAGTTTGGTTCAATTCCATCGTTGGTGGAGTTCAGAATGCTCTTTGATTGTAGGTAAACTATAAACCCCAGCAACTACAACTTCTAAATGACAAAATCCACATATTTTGAGTGAAGGACATTGGGTTGTTAGGTATATGTTATCCAAATTTGGTGTCAATTGGTGCAGTGGTTTTTGAGTTTTGTTAATCCCACAAACAAACATTACATTTTTATTTACATAGATGATTATGGCACTGAGACTGGACCTCTTGCGTCACAAGAAGAACTCCACTTTTATCTTTTATTTCAAAAACCAAGCTTGTCCATTCATTCTTGTTTCTCCTCCCCTTCCTTCCTTCCTTCCTTCCTTCCTTCCTTCCTTCCTTCCTTCCTTCCTTCCTTCCTGTTTTCTGGGTTATCTCTTTGTCTATATCAGTTAGAGATCCCTGTTTGTATACAATAGGTTAACAGGGTATTGTATCGTTATAATCAAACTCCTTCATTGTTCCCTTTCCTCCTCCTCCTCTTAATAGTCTTTGATTCCAAAAGGAGATTTTGAGGGAAGGGGATCCAGTTGGGAAAGTGGGTCGGGGGTTGGCAGTAGAGATGAAAACATGATGATATGCGTGCACGTCCCTCCTCCTTGCTTCCCCCCAATGGCCATCCATCTAGGGCAGTGGTTCTCAGCCTGTTGTTCCCCAGATGTCTTACCCTTCGACTCCCAGAAATCTCAACAGCTGGTCAACTGGGTGGGATTTCTGGGAGTTGTAGGCCAAAACACCTGGAGGGACACAGGTTGAGACCACTGATCTAGGGAGCTGCAATCCCCCAGGAGACCCCCCAAAACTCACGGCTTCTCCCATCTACATCACTGTTGCCAAGTTTGCAAAGTACGCACTTCTCCTGGGCGTATTTCTGTGTAGCCAGGTGAACTCCTGCCCTCATTTTGACCTTGTTGGAGGCACTAATCTTGCCAACGACTAAGGACAGAGCGTTTCATCATTTAGTCTGCCGCCATTCCTAAACTGGAAGTCCAAGTTGAGGTCTTTGAATATCGATTGTTTCTAATTAGACATCCATACGTCAATATTGTTTGCCAAATTCGATGCTCTGAGGAAGGCCACATGACTTGTAGAGCTGGTGCCACACATGGGGTCAAGCCGGGCTGCGTTCTGGCCAAGTCATGTTCTCGTTATGTAATTGCGCAAGGGGGAGGAGCTTCCAGGGCTCCTTTCTCCCTCGTTTTTGAGCTGTCGGGATGAAACTTGCTACAATGGGAGACCACTGTCAGCCCCCCCCCCCCCCCCCCCCCCAAGTTTGAGAACGTTCAAGGCATTCACTGATTTTGGGGAATTCTAACCAACATAAACTTAACAATACTATTTCATTGGAAGACCCCAGAGGCCATCCAGTCCAGCCCCCCTCTGCCAGGAAGGAAAAGCATACTCAAACCACCCCAACAGATGCCCATTCATTTATTTATGACATTTGTAGCCTCCTTCTCATTCCGAAGGAGACTCATTCAGTCTTTGAAATAACAACAACAACAATAGAAACAACAGCAAAAGCAGTAATAGAAAACCTATTGAGTAAACTTTGGAGTTCCTGCCTCTCTCAGCTTTGCTTTCCTCTCAGAGTTGATTCAACCCCCAACAATCCCTTTTCATCTCTCAATCCCTTTAGAGAATGAACACGGGTTTTCCCCCAGCACGACTTTTAGGGAGGAGTAGGAGGCGGCACAAGGCAGTCAGGGGAATTCTGGGAAATGTGGTTTGTGGCAGAGAATGCAAAAGGCTCCACCCTAAACTACATTTCCCAGAACTCTGCTCGCTTCCTGTGTTGATGCCTCAATGTGAATGTGGGCCAGGGACCCCACTCTGGCTCCGATGAATGAAGGAATGGCAGGGATTGGCGGGCTGGATCCGTCCCCCGGAAGAAGAGCGAAGAAGGGAGCGCAGAGGGACCCGGGGATGGGCAGCCCTTCCGAACATTTATTTATTTACAGCATTTTTGCCCCGCCCTTCTCAACCCCGAGGGGGGACTCCAGAGTGGCCAACAAAGGCAGCAGTTTGATGCCACAATCGATAACACAGTATAAAACCATAAATACATACAGAGTTAAAACAATCGCAGTTAATTATAACCAAATGATAAAACACCAGCCTTTCTCCCAATCTGAAGGTCCAGGTTGTGTGTCCCCCATTGAGGAGGGGGCCTTGAAGGGGGCATGTGTGCGATAAGAGAGAGGGGCCCTGTAGAGAAATGTTTATTATAGAGTGTTTATTATACTGTATTTAAACTGCATTTATGTATTACATTTATTGCCATGGCCTAGCTGTGAGGGATAGGTTGCCATGGTGACAAGACAAAGCCTCAGAGGAGGTGGGCGGAGCTTAAGGAGGAAAAGGTTTGGAAGTGGCAGTTAAGCTCCAGTCCGGTGGACGAGACCCGGGGAAGAGGAGAGTCAGTTAGGGCTCTGTGGTTGTGAAGCTGTGAGAATTCAGCAGTTCTTAGAATTTGTGAATATTTCTTCAGCAAGAGAGCTGAAGGTGTTACCTCGTTAGATTACTTAGGTTAAAGAATCTAACAGAGGGGGTTTTAAGGATCGCCAGTAAGGAAAGACTGGTGATCAGTGGTTTGTTCCGAGTATAGGGCAAACAGTGTGGACATTCACAATAGGGAACTCTGAAATAGTATAAGCACTTCACTAAAGAAGGAGTTTGTAGATTTGTAACATTCAGAAGCCTGAAAGTATCTCAAACCAGCCATTTTGTAACATCAAGCCTTGTGCCAAGTTCAAATTCTCAAAACTGCAACAATTACGTTCTGTTAACAATAAAACTTGTTCTCTTTGTATTTCAAACCTGCCTCCTCCATTGCTTCTATGCTTGGTGCATTCCACACTACCAAAATCACCTCACAACACAACTAAGGATAAACAGAGACATAAACCAGCGTCTCTAAACATATTGATGGCAGCTTAATTGATATTTAAAAGAAGGTTCCTCACAGAATATTGGTGACATTAAAGAAGATTAATACTTCCTCACATAAATTTTGGTGGCATCTAGTGAGATTAGCGATGCTTCTTTACATTTTTGTTGACAAGCGGTGGGATTAACGCTTCGTTACATTTTTGGTGGCAGACGACGGGATTCGTGTAACAACTAATCGAGTGCCTTAAGTTTAATTTTAAAATAAGTTGTGAGGTAAAAGTTGTTGATAACATGGCTACCAGGCGGCAGAGAAAGCTGGCTGAAGAAAGAGAGGGAGTCCAAGAGGAAAGTTCGGGCTCTGAGGCAGAGACAGAGTTAGTGCCTATGTCAGAAATGGCTTATAAATACAAACTGGAGATGGAGGAAAAACGATTAGAGATGAGACGATTGGAGATGGAGGAAAAACAATTGGAGATGGAGAGAGAGGCTAAACAAAGAGAGTTTGAAGAAAGACAAAGAGTGAGAGAATTTGAACGGGAGTTAGAATTGAAGAGAATGGAGTTTGAGCTAGAAAAACAAAGATTGACTTTGTCTCAAACATCCAGTGATGTTCAGGAAGGGAGATCTGGAGGGGATACCCCAGATTTGATGAAGAAATTCCCAAAATATACCAAGGACGATTGTCCAGAGAAATTCCTAATATCTTTTGAAAGATGTTGTCGTGATTTTGGAGTGGCTAAGGAAAAATGGATGACATACCTTAGGCCACAGATAAGTGGGAAACTTTTGCAGATTTATGGACAGTTGCCTGAAGAATCTTATAGAGACTATGATCTGTTTAAGAAACAGATTCAACAAGAGTTTAGATTGACTCCGGAATATTATAGATTTAAGTTCAGATCTTTAAAGAAAGATAAAACTCAAAGTTTTGCTCAGGTGGCCTCTAGATTGTCTCAACTGTTCGATAGTTGGATAAAGACGTCTGAGGTAGAAGATTATCAACAGCTGAGGGAACTTTTGAAATTGGAACAATTTTTCCAATTAGTTCCTTATGAAATTCGTTGGGTGATTCAAGATCGCAAGCCATCCACGATTGTAGAGGCAGCGGGTATGGCGGATCAAATAACAACCTTGAAAGAAGGATTCAAAGGGGAAGATCTGCCAAATGACAAAAGAATAAACAGGCAGCCATTTTATTCACAACAAAAGCGCCCACAGCAAGAAAAGGGTGCTGACATAGAAAACACCCCCTATAGGAGGCAGAGTGTAATAAGACCAACTGCTCCTGAGGTAAAACGACGGTGCTTTCAATGTGGAGAATGGAATCATTTAAAATATCAATGTCCCTTGTTAAAGAAGGAGAAAACAACCCTCTTTATAAATAAAATGAAAGAAACACCAAAGGCAGAACCGGTTACTGTTGCAAAGGAGAGTTCAAGCTCAGAGCCTCAAGAGAAACAATGTCTGTTTATCCTGTCAGGCAGCCCATCTAAGGACTACTTAGAAACCATTTCTATTGATCACAAAGACAGGAAAGGACTCAGAGATACAGGTTCCGAAGTATGCATCGCGCACCCTGAAATAATACCTCAGAAATTCCAACAGCCAACCTCTGAAATAAAATTAAAAGGTTTAGGTCCCGCGATCCCAACACCCGTGGTGACCTTGCCAATAGAATATAAAGGATGGAAGGGTATGTGGGATTTTGCAGTCAATCCTGGCATACCATATCAATGTTTAATTGGAAATGATTTGGCTGAGGAGATTAAATTCTGTAAGATGGCGTGTGGGGAGAAAGAATGCAACAACAAAAGCCCTGAACAGAAAGCCCTGTGTTTTGCCATACAACAAGATGGGGATGAGAGCCCAGAAACCAGCGCTACAGTGGCTGAGCTTGTTAAGAAGACGGGAGGAGTTGAGGAGATTCGGCAGGAACAGAGAGCCGATGGATCTCTGAAGCCTCTATTTGCTTTAGCTCAAAACCCCACAGTATTGCCAGAAGAACAGCCCTCCGAGTTTATACTGAAGAATGGTGTCCTATATAGAGAATCCAAAAGTGTAAACTCGACAGAAAGATCAGTGACATGTAGTCAAATTGTAGTGCCTCAAGGTTTTAGAGAACAGCTGATGAGGGTGGCACACGAAAACCCTCAAGGTGGACATTTGGGCATAAGAAAAACCACGAAAAGGATCACTAAAAACTTTTATTGGCCTGGCATGTTCCAGAGGATCAAAGAGTTTTGCCAATCCTGTGACATCTGCCAGAGATTGAGCACTGGAAGGGATAAAGTTAAAGCTCCATTGATCCCTATGCCAATAATTGGAGAACCATTTTACAGAGTAGGCATTGACATTGTAGGTCCTCTCTGTAAACCAAGCAGACGTGGTTACCGTTACATTTTAACCATGATTGACTACGCCACAAGATATCCAGAGGCTGTAGCTCTGACTAACATCGAAACAACTACAATTGCAAATGCCCTGCTGTCCATTTGGGGAAGAACTGGATATCCCAGAGAACTGGTCTCGGACTTGGGAACCCAGTTTACTTCCAAGCTTCTGTCGAAGTTGCTGGAGTTATGTGGAATTAGACACCTGACTTCCACAGCATATCATCCGCAGACAAATGGTCTGGTTGAGAATATGAACAAGACTTTAGTCAAAATGATAAAGTCTTACAGTCAGGAAAGGCCTTATGACTGGGACGTCAAGTTACAACAACTGCTGTTCGCCTACAGGACCGTCCCTCATGACAGCACCGGCTACAGTCCATTTGAATTGCTGTATGGAAGGAAAGCTCGTGGTCCGTTAGATCTGTTAAGAGAATATTGGGAAGAAAGTCCGGCGAAGGATCCTGTTCCAGTGACAGAGTATTTAAGAGATCTTCAAGCAACAATGCAGCTGGCTAGAGACATTGCTCAAGAACATTTGCTTGCGGCTCAGCAGAAACAGAAAGACTATTATGACTCTACTGCTAAACCAAAGGTCTTCGACATCGGAGATGAAGTTTTATTTTTATCTCCCAACAAGGCCAACAAGCTTCAATTGGATTGGTCTGGACCATGGAAGGTCATCAGAAGACACAACCACATAAACTATGATATTTTTGATGAACAATCCAATGTAGAAAGAAGAGTCCATGTAAATATGTTGAAGCCTTATGTTGTAAGATCTGCAAATGTATGTTTTGTTGTTTCAGCAGAGGAATCCGATCCCTTTTCTTTTTGGGAGGGTGATCGTGAACAGAACAAAAACTTAGATCGGGTAGATATGAATGTAGAATTGTCCCTACCTCAGAGAAGAGAGGTTGTGGAAGTTTTAAGTAAAAATTGGCATTCTGATAAATGTAATATGTCAACAAATGAAAATGGTTAGAAAATCTATAAGGTACCAATAACAAATTGTTAAGATGGAGTTTGAGTTTACAAGATTTCATATTTGACATAAAACATGTTTCAGGTAAACGAAATGTAGTTGCGGACGCCTTATCAAGGATTCCATAGGTTAAAGGTTTGTATATATGTATAGTTGAAATGTACCTAACTATGATGCATTTCCCTTTCAGAATTGATATATGTATATTTATTGTTAAATGTCATGTAGGATTATTTTTGCTATTCTAGGATTAAGAAATGTGCAAAAATATTTTTCTGGGGGGGAAGGTGTAGAGAAATGTTTATTATAGAGTGTTTATTATACTGTATTTAAACTGCATTTATGTATTACATTTATTGCCATGGCCTAGCTGTGAGGGATAGGTTGCCATGGTGACAAGACAAAGCCTCAGAGGAGGTGGGCGGAGCTTAAGGAGGAAAAGGTTTGGAAGTGGCAGTTAAGCTCCAGTCCGGTGGACGAGACCCGGGGAAGAGGAGAGTCAGTTAGGGCTCTGTGGTTGTGAAGCTGTGAGAATTCAGCAGTTCTTAGAATTTGTGAATATTTCTTCAGCAAGAGAGCTGAAGGTGTTACCTCGTTAGATTACTTAGGTTAAAGAATCTAACAGAGGGGGTTTTAAGGATCGCCAGTAAGGAAAGACTGGTGATCAGTGGTTTGTTCCGAGTATAGGGCAAACAGTGTGGACATTCACAATAGGGAACTCTGAAATAGTATAAGCACTTCACTAAAGAAGGAGTTTGTAGATTTGTAACATTCAGAAGCCTGAAAGTATCTCAAACCAGCCATTTTGTAACATCAAGCCTTGTGCCAAGTTCAAATTCTCAAAACTGCAACAATTACGTTCTGTTAACAATAAAACTTGTTCTCTTTGTATTTCAAACCTGCCTCCTCCATTGCTTCTATGCTTGGTACATTCCACACTACCAAAATCACCTCACAACACAACTAAGGATAAACAGAGACATAAACCAGCGTCTCTAAACATATTGGTGGCAGCTTAATTGATATTTAAAAGAAGGTTCCTCACAGAATATTGGTGACATTAAAGAAGATTAATACTTCCTCACATAAATTTTGGTGGCATCTAGTGAGATTAGCGATGCTTCTTTACATTTTTGTTGACAAGCGGTGGGATTAACGCTTCGTTCCAGGCCCCCAAG
This sequence comes from Anolis sagrei, assembly GCF_037176765.1. NCBI lineage: Eukaryota > Metazoa > Chordata > Lepidosauria > Squamata > Anolidae > Anolis > Anolis sagrei. Next base: position 1,035,911 of record NC_090022.1, on the reverse strand, counting down.
GAAGCTTTTGTGGGGTGAATTCCTCTTGGAGGGGGGAAGAGGAGGGGGAGGGGCCAGGGAGGGAAGGGAAAAGGTAGACCCCCCCCCCATCCAAAGGATTGGCTCTTAGGCATTAGACTTCATAATCTGGATTGTATGGCAGTGCCGAAGGGGCCACCTCCCTCCCCCCCTCCCTCAGCCCAAAGCAGACCCTTCAAGGAGGGCGCCTGAGGAGAGGGAGGCCCTGAGGAAGGAAGGTGGTGGGGGGGGGAGCCCCTTCCCTCCATTAGCGGACCACCGTGAAGACTGAGACCCTCCTCTGCCCCAGTGTGTATCCACAGAGAGGGGGGGGGGGGGAGAGGGAGGCTGGCCTTCCACGCTCTTCAAGGGAACCATTGGGAGCCGTGTCGCTGGAACCGAGGATCACAGGACTGGCTTTGCCCAGCTTGGAATTCTATAGACTCGGCCTGGATCTGACCCCACATGGTCTGCTTTGAAGTGGACGATGTGAGTCTACGCAGCCAGGTAACCTGGGATCAGGTCCTGGGATAGAGGGGGGCCTCAGATACTCATGGGATGAGGTCAGAAGGGGAGCTATGGGATACTCCTGGATGGACACAGCTATTCCCAGAGATGGTCACCAGTTCTGCCAGGTTTCGGGCTCCAAAACTGCCCTGGAAAGTGAGATTGAGGAAGCCCAGGTGGAAATGCATAGCGCGCGAGGAGCTTCCCACCTTGGTCTCCCTTCAGCCAGCTCTGTGTTTTTTCCTCCGGCCATCATCCCTTTAGACATCACCCATCCGCCATGTCTTCTTGCTTCCAGAATGGCAGTGCAGGCTCATGTGACCCAGCTCGTAACAGACCAGATGGGTTCTCTGCCCTGATAGTCTGGGTGATGCAGCACTGCCGAGGGGGCCCCCTCCCACCCTCCCTCCCTCCCTCAGGCAGGCAGGCCCCCGGCAGCCCTTCATTCCTCCCCCTTGGAGCCCCCCTCCCCTCCTTCCTTCCCTGCCCAAAGCAGACCCTTCAAGGATGGGCAGCGAGGGAGGAGTGGACCCAAGGAGGGAGACTGGTTGAGAGGGAGGGAGGGAGGGAGCCCCTTCCCCCAATTAGGGGGCCAGGGCAAAGAGTGAGACCCGCCTGGTGTGCCTACAGATGGGAGACAGGAAGAGGCCGGCCTTCCACGCTCTTCAAGGAAACCATTGGGAGGAATGTCGCTGGAACCGAGGCTCACGGGACTGGCTTTGCCCAGCTTGGAATGCTGAAGATTCGGCCTGGATCCGCACTTCCCTCTCTCCCAGGATCTGACCCCACATCCTCTGCCTTGAACTGGATTCTGTGAGTCTACACAGCCAAATAACCCGGGATCAGATCCTGAAATAACAGGAGTAATAGTCTTTGAAATAACAGCAGTGATAGAAAACCTTCTTGGGTAATCTTTGGAGTTCCTGCCTCTCTCAGCTTGGCTTTCCTCACAGCGTTGATTCAACCCCCAACAGTCCCTTTCTATCTCTCAATCCCTTTAGAGAATGAACACAGGTTTTCCCCCAGCACGACTTTTAGGGAGGAGTAGGAGGTGGCACAAGGCAGTCAGGAGGATTCTGGGAAATGTAGTTTGTGGAAGAGAATGCAAAAGGCTCCACTTTAAACTACATTTCCAAGAACTCTGCTCACTTCCTGTGTCATCACTTGTGTGTCCCTCCCCCCAGAAACTACTGCTTTCCACCTTGTCTCCTGCACTGTGTTAATAATATAATATACTATTTAATGATATAATATAGATAATATTATAATGTGATACAATATAATGCTAATAATAATAATACAATATTATAATTATATATTTTGTATTACATGTAATATTACTAATAATATTACAGTATAACGGTATACTACAATATAGTAATGTATCATATGAATATTGTGTTATGGTCATAATATAATATACTAGCGGTCCCCTGCCACGCGTTGCTGTGGCCCAGTCTGGTGATATGGAAAATGAAGTAATGACAAAGTGTTGGTTTCTAACATATGTAATTTCTTTATGCTTGTGGATATACAACATTTCTTGTCTCTTTGCCAGTGTTGATGTAGAGATTGCCTGGTTTGCCTATTCTGGAACGTGCAATGTATAATTGTCCTTCTTTAAGGGTCCCTTTCAAATCTATGATACTGCATCTGCCATATACATATATGTGTGTGAGAGAGAATGGCTGGATGTCCCTTTGTCAGGAGGGCTTTGATTATGTTTTCTTGTCCTGGTGAAGGGAGTTAGACTGGATGGTCTTAAGGCAGCATTTCTCAACCTGGGAAGTCAAGACCCCGGGGGGGGGGGGGGTCACCAGGGTGGTGTCAGAAGGGTCACCAAAGACCACCAGAAAACACAGTATTTTCTGTTGGTCATGGGGGTCTGTGTGGGAAGTTTGCCCCAATTCTGTAGGTGGTGGGGTTCGGAATGCTCTCTGATTGTAGGTAAACTATAAATCCCAGTAACTACAACTCCCAAATGTCAAGGTCTATTTCCCCCAAACTCCATCTGTGTTTATATTTGGGCATATTGAGTATTTGTGCCAAGTTTGGTCCAGATCCAGCATTGTTTGAGTCCACAGTGCTCTCTAGATGTAGGTAAACTACAACTCCAAAACTCAAGGTCAATCCCCACCAAACCCTTCTAGTGTTTTCTGTTGGTCAGGGGAGTCCTGTGTGCCAAGTTTGGTTCAATTCCATCGTTGGTGGGGTTCAGAATGCTCTTTGATAATAGGTGAACTATAAATCCCAGCATCTGCAACTCCCAAATTACAAAATCATAATGCTTTGAGTGATGGTCACTCCTTGTGCTATGAGACATTTTGTTACCAAATTTGGTGTGATGCCGTTCATTGGTTCTTTTGTTTTTAAGGTACTCATTATGCACAGAGCATTTTTATATAGATAGATTGTATTTACATATTGCTTGTAAGCGGTTCCCCTTTGAGGTGAGAAGGGCAGCATGTAAATGTCTCAAATAATAAATTCCGGTGTTGATGCCTCAATGTGAATGTGGGGCAGGGACCCCTCTCTGGCTCTGATGAACGAAGGAATGGCAGGGATGGGCGGGCTGGATCCGTCCACATCAAAGGGAAATAGGCCTGTCATCCTCACCTACCATGATATTGGCCTTAACCATAAATCATGTTTCAATGCTTTCTTTAACTTTGAAGAAGAGCGAAGAAGGGAGCGCAGAGGGACCCGGGGGTGGGCAGCCCTTCCGAACACCAGCCTTTCTCCCCATCTGAAGATCCAGGTTCTGTTCCTGCCCCATTGAGGAGGGGGCCGTGAAGGGGGCATGTGGGAGGGGCCCCAAAGGAGGCCCCAAAGATCTGGATGAAGGGATATCATGTTTGAGGAGGTCCAGTTCAGCAGCTAGAGAATGGATTGCGCTTTTGACCACAGAAGGGGGCCTTGTTTTTTAAAACATTGTAGGCAACTCTACAGGTGGCAGAGGGCTCAGATCCCCTCTTGCCCCTCCTTGTCCCCCTGCGTGCCTTCTGCCCGCCCCTTTGCCCTGCTCCGGTGCCTCTTCTGTGCGAGGCCAGGCATCGCGGACCCTCCGTGTCCAATCTGACCATGCTGGGGGTCAAAGGGGATGGTCGCAAGGGTCGGCAAAGGCCAAAGGCCCAGCCTTGCAATTTACAGAGTTATATCATCATTATCATCTCTATCCTGCTTTCTCTCTCTCAAAAGACCCAAAATCACTAACACTAAAAGCAACACAGGATATAATTTAAAGCTGAAAAACACACATTAAAATTAAACATTTGACATTATTAAAAAGTAAACAGTGAAAGCCAGTTAGAAGCCTGTTCTGAGCCATCCCAGGAAAGGTAAGCAGGCCCAACTCGTCCCCTTGTTGGCAATTAAAGCCGTAATCCATGTGTTGCTGAATCACCTGCTGGACGCTCTCAGTTGGGCCAAGACGTTGGAGGGCAATAGGCAGGACTCAGAGGGGGCCGTACTCCCAGGAGACTGAAGAGCCCTCCCCAAAACTAGGAGGCAAAGTGGGCCCCGCAATCTGCCGTTATTGTAGGGAGAAAGCCATGGTACTTCTGATTGTGATGAACAAACTCACTGGTTAATTGGGGGACCATTTACCTGGTGGCACATGGTATACAATGCTCTGCTTAGGAAACAAGCCTGGCACTACCCAGATGACAGACTCAGCTCACCTGGCAGGTGATCCTCAATAAAAAACCCTGCAAATGGGCTCTGAGGGCCAAAGAGGGGACTGTAGTGGATGCGGTGAACTTGATGGCTTTCCTCCTACCCCTTGAGCCATAGCACAAACATAATCTTTAGCACTGGAGGTCAATCCATCCATCCGTCTCCTCTACACCCGTTCTCTCGTGTACTGCTGCTACGCTGAGTGCCTTCCACCCTGTGCTTCTGCATCCCTACCTCCATTTTTGTGGTTTCGGTGTAGAAGTTGCATTTTCCTTTGTTTTTCTTTTTGCATTTTTTCTGCCTGATGTTTCATACCTTTGTGGCATAGGTTTTGTAAGAATGCAATATGTCAAGAGCCTAATGTGCTCTCAATCTGAGTCGCCTTCGGGCTAATATGAGCGGGGTAGAAATAATGCAAATAAATAAATAATCACTCCAGGTGCCTTGCTATAGAAATGTGGGGTGGGCAAAGAGAGGAGCAGGAACATATTTTTTCCTGAGTTGGGAGAAATCTACACAAGACAATGAAACATTTTTCTTCCAAGACTGACCACTTGGGATTGTCTGCCCGTACAGGTGGTTACTCAAGTTCTGAATTGGGATGTGAGGAAGCGTGATCTAGGCAGGAAATGCTTTGCAACCTTAGACCTTTCTCTGATGACCATATTGTTAGAGGTCTTCCTTTACAACGGTTGGGTTACACTCTGAACACATTGCAGCGCAGTAAATCTCTCATACACAGAATCTTGTGCCATCATCCCCTTTGCATCTCAACAGAGATTTATCTTTCTTGGGCAGTTGGCTCATCTGAGTTGGGCCAATCTTTCCTCCTTCTTCCCCTGCTACAGCACTAGATTATTATTCTTCATCTCCCATGAGATTCTTCTTTTTTCCGCGCCTGATGAGTTTTTCCTCTCATTCTTTTGGCAGGTAACTTCTGCATGAACCTTGAGAAGAACACTTTGCCCTTTACCTTCGGTCTTCAATTAAACTACACAGCGGTGATAAGAAGAACTAATAAGTTGGAGATAATTTATTTCCAGCTACAAACCTGTGTATTCAAGAAGGAAAGGTGGGATTGTGTTGTATAAAGAGGGCCTTGGTAAAGAGGAAAGAAGATGACAGCAATACAAATACTGAGAAGAGGAAATATTGTCCTGTTCAGGAGAACATATCTGTGACGTTCTGGCATAATATTTGAATCATAAATGTAAAAGAATGGAAAATCTGCATTCCTTGTCAAAATCACACACAGGGGAGAAGCAACTTAATTGTATTGATTGTGGAAAGTTCTTCATTGAGAGAAGTTCTCTTACTAAACATCAACGAACTCACACAGGAGAGAAGCCGTATAAATGCATTGAATGTGGAAAGAGCTTCACTCAGAGTGGAAATCTGTATTCCCATCAAAGGACCCACACAGGGGAGAAGCCACATAAATGCATAGAATGTGGAAAGAGCTTCAGTCAGACTGGACATCTGCGTTCCCATCAAAGGACCCACACAGGGGAGAAGCCACATAAATGCATAGAATGTGGAAAGAGCTTCAGTCAGAATGGAGATCTGCGTATCCATCAAAGGGTCCACACAGGGGAGAAGCCACATAAATGTATGGAATGTGGAAAGAGCTTCAGTAAGAGTGGATATCTGCGCTCCCATCAAAGAACCCACACAGGGGAGAAGCCACATAAATGCATGGAATGTGGAAAGAGCTTCAGTCAGAGTGGAGATCTGCGTATCCATCAAAGGGTCCACACAGGGGAGAAGCCACATAAATGTATGGAATGTGGAAAGAGCTTCAGTCGGAGTGGACATCTGCGTATCCATCAAAGGACCCACACAGGAGAGAAGCCACATAACTGCATGGAATGTGGAAAGAACTTCAGTCAGAGTGGAGATTTGCGTATCCATCAAAGGACCCATACAGGGGAGAAGCCACATAAATGTACAGAATGTGAAAGGAGCTTCAGTCAGAGTGTGTCTCTGAATATCCATCGAAGGACCCACACAGGGGAGAAGCCACATAAATGCATGGAATGTGGAAAGAGCTTCAGTAGGGGTGGATATCTGCATTCCCATCAAAGGACCCATACAGGAGAGAAGCCACATACATGTACAGAATGTGAAAAGAGCTTCAGTCAGAGGGGACAGCTCCGTATCCATCAAAGGATCCATACAGGGGAGAAGCCCCATAAATGCATGGAATGTGGAAAGAGCTTCAGTCAGAGTGGATATCTGCATTCCCATCAAATGACCCATACAGGGGAGAAGCCACATAAATGTATGGAATGTGGAAAGAATTTCAGTCGGAGTGAGAATCTGCGTATCCATCAAAGGACCCATACAGGGGAGAAGCCCCATAAATGCATGGAATGTGGAAAGAGCTTCAGTCGGAGTGGACATCTGCATTCCCATCTAAGGACCCATACAGGAGAGAAGCCACATAAATGTACAGAGTGTGAAAAGAGCTTCAGTCAGAGTGGAGATCTCCGTATCCATCAAAGGACCCATACAGGGGAGAAGCCACATAAATGCATGGAATGTGGAAAGAGCTTCAGTCGGAGTGGGAGTCTGCGTATCCATCAAAGGATCCATACAGGGGAGAAGTGACATAACTGCATGGAATGTGGAAAGAACTGTCGGAGTGACAGTCTGTGCACCCATCAAAGAACCCACACTGAGGAGAAAGCACATATTGTATATACTTGAGTATAAGCCGACCAAATATAAGAAGAGGTACCTAATTTTACCACAAAAATTGCGAAAACTTCTTGACTTGAGTAAAGGCCGGGGGTGGGAGATGCAGCAGCTACTGGTAAATTTCAAGAAAAAAAATAAAAATAGATACCAATATAATTACATTAATTGAGGCGTCTATAAGTTAAATGTTGCAGTAGAGTCTGCTGGCAACGTTACAACTGATAATAGTAGTAGAGGAGGGAAGTGAGGTGCTCAGGTGTTGGATGAGGAGCAACAAAGAAAGAGAATTAGGGAGATATTCATGTCACCTACAGACGAAGACTCCTTCAAAGGTTTCTCAGAAAATGAAATGAGTGATGAGGAGGAGGGAGATGGGAATAGAGGTATCAAGAGGATTACTCAAGAGCAGGAGTCAGGCGAAGAGCATCAAAGAAAGAGGATTTGGGACATACTTACTGCTCCCACTGAAGATGAGGGTTTTATGGGCTTTACTGGAAGTAATGGGTCTGGGAGTAGTGAGGATGAGGGGGAACCATTGAATTGGACTCAAGTTCAAGAAGTTAGAAATGTCTGCATGCAACCCACGTCCAGCAATACTTTTGAGGGATTTTCTGGGGATTGACAATCTGGTGATACTAGGCAATCATGGGGAGACCTAAGTCTTGACAAAAGATGGAAAAGTTGGCGGGACGGGTGTTGGCGCTCAGCTGTAGAGGCTAAGGCAGCTGACAACGATGAGGAGAGGGTGGAGGACAACTTATCAACGGATGATGAATTGTAAGATAAATGAAGGCACTGGAGTAATAGAACTTTGCAGTAGGCAAAGTGTCAGTTTCGTGCCTTGGGTCTTGTCAGTGCTGCTTCACTTGTTGGGCTTGGGTCCTAGAACTGCAGGTTGCTGTATCCTTTGTGTATCGACTGGCTTGGATTCTCGTGTATCGACTGGTGCGGATTTCCCCTCTCCTTGACCTCGGACTGCTTTGATGACGGCGTTACTTCTTTGGACTTTGACTGACTTCTACTAGGATTCCTTCGACTTTGGACTGCTCTTGGATGACGGCTTCTTGTTTGTTTGCTACCTTTAAACTGTGTGATTTTGGGGCGTTTTGCTGGAACTCTTGTTTAACCCAGATTTTTTGCCAGTTTAATTTGGTTTATTTTCCAAGTTTGTTTTTCAAGCTACAAGTTGCTGCAATCCTTTTAGTTTGCCCAGAGGCACTGAAGCAAGTGTCTCTAAGTCCTGTTACTTTGATTAATAAACTGTTGTTTTGATTAGAACTCCTGTGTGTGTCTGGCTCTTAAAGGCATCTGGTTCGCGACATTAAATGTTTATGAATAATTGCATAAAACTGTAATTTAAGATAAGACTGTCCAACTGTGATTAAATCATTATTCTAACCTTCTTCAGTGTAAATGTGCTTACGTATCCTTCCAATAATCATAAATAGGGTAAAATAATAAATGTAATAATAATAATAACAATGGAGTAAAATGTTAAATGTATAAATAATAATAAATGGGGTGAAATAATAAATGTAATGATAGCGTAAATTAATAAGTGTAATAATAACAACAATGATAGCGTAAAATAATAAATGTAATAATAAGAACAATAAACAGAGTGAAATAACAAATGTATTAATAATAATAAATAGGGAAAAATAATTATATTAACATAAAATAATAAATATAATAATAATGATGGAGTAAAATAATAAATGTAATATTTATTTATTTATTTATTTATTATTCAAACTTATATGCCGCCACTCCCCTGGGGCTTGGAGCAGCTTACAAGAACAGGCTAAAATCGAACACAATTTAAAACAGCAATATCAAAGATCAAAGGCTGTCGAAACAAATATGTTTTACATGCCCTGCAGAAAGCTGGTAAGTCCCGCAAGGCACAGACTTCAGGTGGCAGAGTATTCCAGAGCGATGGTGCCACTGCTGTAAAGGCTCTGCGTCTGGTTACTGTTAGACGCAAGGTCTTAAAACTGGGAACTTCCAATAAATCTTGGTCCTCAGAACGGAGGGATCCGAGTTGGTAGGGGGTGAGGCGGTCCCTCAGGTACATCGGCCCCAGACCATGCAAGGCCTTAAAGGTGAGTACCATCCCTTTGAAAATGATCCGGTGCTCAATGGGTAACCAATGCAGCTGGAGTAAGATTGGTGTTATGTGGCATCTCATCGGAATTCCCGCAAGATGCCGAGCAGCTGCGTTTTGTACCAACTTGAGCTTCCGAATCACCGACAGAGGAAGGCCAGTGTAGAGGGCGTTAGAGTAGTCCAGTCTTGAGATGACCGTGGCCTGGATCACCGTAGCTAGGTCGTCCCTGGACAGGGAGGGGGCCAGCCGTTTAGCCTGCCACAGGTGAAAGAAGGCGGTTCTGCTAATGGCGGAGACCTGGGCCTCCATTGTCAGCAGAGGGTCCAAAAGGACTCCCAGACTCTTTACCAATGATGACGGGCATAGCGCCTCACCATTCAGGGTAGGCAACTGGACGTCCCCACTGCCCGGTTGACCCAGCCATAGGATCTCCGTCTTTGCTGGATTCACCCTCAACCTGCTGGCACGCAGCCATCCAGTCACGGCCTCGAGGCACTGATGGAAACAATCGGGTACAGAGTCCGGTCGGCCTTCCATCTTCAGCACAAGCTGAGTGTCATCGGCGTACTGGTAACACTCCAGCCCAAAACCTCGAACCAGCTGAGCAAGTGGTCGCATATAGATGTTAAACACCAGAGGGGAGAGAATGGCCCCCTGAGGAACCCCACAAGATAGAGGGGACCTCTCAGAGACCAGGCCTCCCCTCTCCACTCGCTGTCCACGGTTGTGAAGAAAGGAGGGGAGCCAGTTTAAAGCTCTCCCCCTGACTCCAACAGCAGGGGCGGTAACTGGAGGGAACTGAAGAATCTAAATCTGTCAGTTCTTGTGGGGTTTTTTCGGGCTATATGGCCATGTTCTAGAGGCATTTCTCCTGACGTTTCGCCTGCATCTATGGCAAGCATCCTCAGAGGTGAGGTCTGCTGGAACTGGGAAAGAAGGGGTTTATATATCTGTGGAATGACCAGGGTGAGACAAAGGGCTTTTGTAAGTTGGGCTAGGTGTGAATCTTTCAACTGACCACCTTGATTAGCATACAATGGGCTGACTATGCCTGGAGCAAACTCTTCTTGAAAGGTGATTAGATTTCCCTGCCTGTTTTTCTCTCTGCTGTTTTTGCTGTTGCAATTTTAGAGTTTTTTTTTAATACTGGTAGCCAGATTTTGTTCATTTTCATGGTTTCTTCCTTTCTGTTGAAATTGTCCACATGTTTGTGGATTTCAATGGCTTCCTTGATGCGTGTTTGGGTAATGCTGCGTTTGGTGGTCCCTATGTAGACTTGTCCACAGCTGCATGGGATATGGGTGACTCCTGCAGCCAGGAAGGTCAGGGGTCTAGGATGCATGTGGTAGGCCTCGCCTCCCCAAGAACCCTGGTGACCTCGTCGAGTTGAACAGATCAAAATGAATCCAACAAAACTGGACAAGCAGATGCTTGAGTTACATCCTCAGAGACTGCCGTTTATGTGGTGTCAAAGCCCGAACATACTTTGAGTCTGCAAAGTACTCAGCAAATTCTTCACAGCGCGCTGCCGAGTCGTCAGGGGACCCACTCAAGGTGGGATTCAACAACCCTCTGACTACTCGAAACAGCTCTGCTGGACAGTTCCTTGCGGACGCAATATTGGCCAAATAGAAAGCATTTTGTGTGGCCTCTATTGCCACGCCATATGCCCTTAGATACAGGCATAGGGTGTTCGATTTGGCTCGCTGGGCTTTTTCCGCCACACGCTCTCTAGCCAGCTCTTTGTTCACTTCAACTCCACCAGCTCCTCATTAAACCAAGGAGATGGTTTAGCTCAGCGACTTAAGAGGGGGCGCTCCGGAGCAATCATGTCTATTGCCCTAGTCAACTCCCTATTCCAATGAGCGACCAGGGCATTGACAGAATCACCATCCAAGGCGGCGGAAACATCCCTAAGACCTTCCTGAAATCAAGATACTCTGTAACCAAGACATTCCTCCTAATCTTCTGACCACGTCTCTTCTCTCTCCTTGATGCCAGGGAGGCTTTCTCCGATGTCTGGGGGAAGTTCTAGTGAATGTTGGAAATGCGAGAGGAGAATGTGGGGACACTTCACCCCATGTGGTGGTCTTGCAAAGAGCCCAGGAATCTTGGGACCGAAAGAGGTGAAGAGGGAAAGGTCGGGATCCTCACGAGAGCAGCAGGGCGTGACTTGCTGGGGATGCTGGGTGAGGGACTGGGCGAGGGGCACGGATGAGGGCAGCCCACCCCTCTCTGCCCAGCGATGGGAAGGACCGGCCACTCTGAGGCAAGGCAGAAGAGGGGCCGAGGGAGGGGCGTGACCCCGTGGAGAGGGACAGGCGGAGGGCGTGGGTCAGGGAGGAGGAGGAGGCCTGGGCTCATCCCAGGAGAGAGAGAGAGACTGGGGGGTCTGGGTCTCTCCTTCCCAGCAAAGAGGGAGGGAGGGATGGATGGGGACACACTCCCTCTGGTGGTCCAGGAGAGAGGCAAAGGGGGAGAGTCACAGAATCCTGGAGGTGGAGGAGACCTGGTGGGCCATAATCCAGCCCAACCCCCTTCTGCCAACAAGCAGGACAATCGCATTCAAAGCCCTCCTGACAGATGGCCATCCAGCCTCTGCGGAAAAGCCTCCAAAGAAGGAGCCTCCCTCCCCCACACTCCCTCCGGGGCAGAGAGTTCCACTGCTGAACAGCTCTCTCTCATAGTCAATGGAGTTCTTCCTCATGTTCAGGAGGAATCTCCTTCCTTTCCTGTAGTTGGAAGCCATTGTTCTTCCCTTGCGTCCTAGTCTCCAGGGCAGCAGAAAGGAAGCTCGCTCCCTCTGCCTGGAGACTGGTGACGCGCCGAGCGGAGGCCCATTCCCATTGGCCCATCCCGGCAAATGTCCTCCCTCTCGGAGGGGCAGAAGAAGGAAGGAAAGAAGGAAGGGAGGGCGGAGAAAGGGGTTCGGGGGAGTTTCTGCCTGGCGACCGTTGACGTCAATGACGACGGCGAATTCCTATTGGCCGGTGCTTAGCCTTTGGCAGAGAAGGAAGGAGGCTCTAGTGTTCCCTACTCCGCAGTGCCGCGAAAAGCCCCGCCCTTCTATGGGCACCCAGCCCGCGGCAGCCAGGTTTGGTCTTGGCGGAAGCCCAGCGAGAGGGGCCGGGCTGCGTGTCCTAGAGTGGCTCGGGAGGCTCGGGCGAGGAGGCCTTTCCCCGTGAGCTCGTCACTTCCGGAGGGGAGAGAGAGAGAGAGAGAAGGAGGAAGAGGAGGAGCCAAGGACGGCGAGGAGGAGGAGTCCTTCTTCTTCCGGCGAGAGAGAAGCCCGAGTGCGGGTGAGTGAGTGTGGGCTAGGCCTGGATCCTTTGCGTGGAAGGCCCTTCCTTCCTTCCTTCCTTCCTTCCTTCCTTCCTTCCTTCCTTCCTTCCTTCCTTCCTTCCTTCCTTCTGGGCCTGGGCTCCGTCTTCTGGGGGGCGGCCTCTCTCTCTCTCTCCGGGAAACGCCCCCTCCTCCTCCTCCTCCTCCTCGGCCTCGGAGCCCGCCTCTCCCTCCCTGGCTCCCTGCCTGCCTCCCTCCCTTCCTGGCTCCCCTTCCTTCCAGGCTGCCCCCCCCTTCCCCCCAGGTGAGCGCGGCCTTCTCCCCTCCAGAGCGGGCCATCCTTCTCTCTCTCTCTTTCTTTCTTTGTTGACCACCTGGATCAGCCGCCCTTCCCTCTCTCTCTGCGCCTGATGATGGGGTCAGGATGGATGGCCTTTGGGGTCCCCCCCCTCAGACTGCCTGGAGTTTCGGAGGAGCTCCCTTCCTCCCTCCCTCACTCCCTCCCTTCCTTCTGTGGAGGTTATAAGCCGAGGCTGGGTGGCCATCTGCAAGGAGGGATCGGGTGGCGCCTTCCTGCTTGGCAGAAGGGGGTTGGATTGGATGGCCTCGAGGGTCCCGCCCCACTCTCTCCTGCCCTGGACACTGGGGAGGCTTTCCTGGGGGTCCAGCGGGGCCTCCTCCTTCTCGGGAGGGCTCTCAGGAGAGGCTGGGTGGGCATCTGTCGGGAGGGCTTGTGCAGTGTCCTCCTCCTTCCTGGGCTGGGGGACCTTTTCAGTCTCTTCCAACTCTGTGTCTCACCATTTATTCATTCACGACATCTCTCTGCCGCCCTTCTCACCCCGAAGGAAGGAAGGAAGGAAGGAAGGGGACTCAGAGCGGCTCACAAGAGGCATTTACACACAATAGATTATATTATTTATCTACCCGAGGAGGAGGAGGAGGAAACCCAGGCGGACTCCACAGCCGACCGTCTTTCCCTCTTCCTTTCTCTCTTTCTTGACGACCTTGATCAGCTGCCCTTCTCTCTCTCTCTCTCTCTCTGTGCCTGATGGGGTCAGGATGGATGGCCTTTGGGGTTCCCCCAGGCTGCCTCGGAGTTCGGAAGAGCTCCCTCCCTCCCTTCCTTCTCTGATGGTTTTGAGCGGAGGCTGGATGGCCACCTGTGAGGAGGGATCGGGTGGTGCCTTCCTGCTTGACAGAAGGGGGTGGGAATGGGTGGCCTCAAGGGTCCCTCCTGACTCTCTCCTGCCCTGACCACCCTGGATACTGGGGAAGCTTTCCTGGGGGTCCAACGGGAGGGGGGGCTCCTCCTTCCTTCTCGGGAGGGCTCTCAGCAGAGGCTGGGTGGACATCTGTGGAGAGAGCTTGTGTTGTGTCCTCCTCCTTCCTGGGCTGGGTGACCTCTGGAGTCTCTTCCAACTCTGAGTCTCACCATTCATTTATTTCTTTAGGACACCTCCCTGCCGCCCTTCTCACCCCGAAGGAAGGAAGGAAGGAGGGAAGGGGACTCAGAGCGGATCACAAGAGGCATTGACACACAATGTATTATATTATGCACATAGCACAGGATCAGTATTGTATTCACATTATCTATGACTCTATTGTACTCTACCACTGTACTGTAATATCATTAGTAATATTACATGTTCTATAAAATATATATTTATAATATATTATTATTATTATTATTATTATTATTAGGGAGCCCTCGGAGGCGCATTGGGTTCAACCCCTGTGCTGGCAGGACTGAAGACCAACAGGTCGCAGGTTTGAATCCGGGGAGAGGCGGATGAGTTCCCTCAATCAGCTCCAGCTCCTCAAGCAGGGACATGAGAGAAGCCTCCCAGAAGGATGATAAAAACATCAAATCATCCGGGCATCTCCTGAGCAACATCCTTGCAGGCGGCCAATTCTCTCACACCAGAAGCAAATTGCAGTTTCTCAAGTCGCTCCTGACACGACAAATTAAAAAAATATATTATTATTAGGATTATATTGTATTACATTATAATATTATAAATATTATATGTATACATAATATATTACGCTATACTATATATTATTCGCTTACCACAGGAGACAAGGTGGGACTGTCTTCCGCCCCCCCCCCTCTTCACTCTGGCCCAGAGCAGCACGTGGTGCCCTGCAGTGATCATGGGGGGGAGAGGGCAGTGCCAAAGGGGCCCCCTCCCTCCCTCCCTCCCTCCCTCCCTCAGGCAGGCACTCTGCAGCCCTCCATTCCTCCCCCCCTCCCCCTCCTTGTCCTTCTGGCTAAAACCTTTTACCTTTTCCTTCGGACAGGCTTTTGAAGAGGGAGGTTTTGAAGATCAAGTCAGGGGGTGTTGTGCTGTTTGAATATTTTTGGTGGATGTTACCTGTGATTTTTTTAAAGTGCTGTTTGTGTCTAATTCTTTTTTATTTTTGTATATTTCTATATTTTAAATTGCATACTAATGCTTTCATGTCAAGCCGCTTTGAGTCCCTTTGGGAAGATACGGCAGGGCAGAAATGCAACAACAACAAACAACTCTAAGCGGTTTTGGTCCTTGGTCAGTGGACGGAGTGATTCAAGCCCAGCGTTCTCATCCAATCAGATCTGGTCCTTTTCCCTCCCTCTCTCAGGCCGGTGAGTGAGAAGCCCAGAGCTGAGCGAGAGATTCTCCTGAATGGACTGACCGGTCCCCTCTTTCAGGACGGAAATGGCAGGCCTCTCGTGCCTTGACTTCAGGCCTCTCTTGTTCCAGCTGGACTTCTGCCTGGCATCCATTCCGTCCTGGTTCCCTCTGGATTCCTTCTTCGTGGCCCTTTGCTGACCTTCCATTTCTCCTTCCATTTTTCCTTCTTCTTTGCCCCCCCCCCCCCCTTCTCATCCTGCTTTCCCAGTTTCCATTGTCCTTCTTTGGGGGCACTAGAGATCTCTTCAAAATGGCCCTTAAGTTGATCCAGCTTGCCATTGGCACTAGGGATTGATCCATTCAGAATTTCCAGTGGTTTCATCACTTCTGTACCTTCAGCCAACATCGTCTTATGTTGTTTTCCTTTCTCCATTTTAGGAGGTTTCCACTGAACGTTGGATTTGTTATTTAAACACTTTTACTCAATCGATGTCGTATTTTGGTAAGTTTTCAAATAAATGTCTTTTGCAAACAAGCTCCTATATTTCATTCTTGTTTCTCCTCCCCTTCCTTCCTTCCTTCCTTCCTTCCTTCCTTCCTTCCTTCCTTCCTTCCTGTTTTCTGGGTTATCTCTTTGTCTATATCAGCTAGAGATCCCTGTCCGTATGCAATAGGTTAACAGGGTATTATATCGTTATAATCAAACGCTTGCCGGTAGAGAGTCACTCCTTCGTTGTCTCCTTTCCTCCTCCTCCTCTAAATAGCCTTTGATTCCAAAAGGAGATCTTGAGGGAAGGTGATCACGTTGGGAAAGTGGGTCGGGGTTGGCAGTAGAGATGAAAACACCTGTAACGATGATGTGCATGTACGTCTCTCCTCCTTGCTTCCCCCCAATGGCCATCCATCTAGGGCAGTGGTTCTCAACCTGAAGGTCCCCAGATGTTTTGGCCTTCCACTCCTAGAAATCTCAACAGCTGGTCAACTGGCTGGGATTTCTTGGAGTTGTAGGCCAAAACACCTGGGGGGACACAGGTTGAGAACCACTGATCGAGGGAGCGGAATCCCCCAGGAGACCCCCAAAACTCACGGCTTCCCCCATCTACACCACTGTTGCCCAGTTTGCGAAAGTCTGCGCTTCTCCTTGGCTTATTTCTGTGTGGCCAGGTGAACTCCTGCCCTCATTTTGAGCTCGTTGGAGGAACTAATCTTGCTAACGACTACGGACAGAGCTTTTCATCATTTAGTCTGCCGCCATTCCTAAACTGGAAGTCCAAGTTGAGGTCTTTGAATATCGAATGTTTCTAATTAGACATCCATACATCAGTATGTTTGCCAAATTGGATGCTCTGAAGAAGGCCAGTTCACTTGCCACATGCACAATGGAGGACCTTCTTGCAGCAACACCAGAAGCACTCCAAGGGGCCAGATACTGGTCAAAGGACATTTAATCAACTACCAAACTCTGTATTTTGTATTTTGTCTGTTTGTTTGCTTTGTTCTGTTAGAAATGTAATATAATTCACTGGTTGCTGATGACTTGATAAATAAACAACAAATTCGGCCCAAAATCTACAATAGAACATTGGCAATTCCAAAAATTACCCATAATACAACTAAACAAGCTATTCGACGCAAAATTAAGAAGGATATATTGGCAAATCTAAAACACTCTCCTGACAAGGTACAGCTGAAGTGCCAGGATGGTGGTCTCTCCAGGTTAAAAGTGGTGCTGTTCAATGCTAGGTCAGTAAATGGGAAAACTTCAATTATCAAAGATCTAATCCTAGAAGAACAAGCTGACCTGGCCTGCATTACAGAGATCTGGCTGGACGAGGGGGGAGGGGTGAATCTCTCCCAACTCTGTCCACCAGGTTACTCTGTGCAGCACCAACCTAGACCTGGAGGGTGGGGAGGTGGAGTCACGGTGGTCTATAAGGATTTTATCCCCATGATCAGGTGCCCCATCCCACAGTCATCTTCCTTTGAGTGTATCGGCATTAGGATTAGTGACCGGGACAGGATAGGGATTCTGTTAGTGTACCGACCACCCTGCTGCATGGCAGTCTCCCTACCTGAGCTAGCAGGGGTGGTCTCGGACATGGCTTTGAATTCCCAATGGCTTTTAGTCCTGGGAGATTTCAATGTTCATGCTGAGGCTCCCCCATCAGGTGCGGCTCAGGACTTTATGGCCGCCATGGCAACCATGGGCCTGTCCCAATTAGTATCTGGACCCACCCATAGTGCTGGGCACACATTGGACTTGGTTTTTTGTCGGATGGGATGAAGGTGACGGGGTGGAGGAGCTGACCATCGCTCCATTGCCATGGACCGATCACCACCTGATCAGGTTTAGACTCACTGTGCCTCTTACCCTCTGCAAGGGTGGTGGACCCATTAGAATGGTCCGCCCCAAGAGACTTATGGATCCAAATGGTTTCTTGGTGGCTCTTGGGGAGTTTCCCACCTCCTTGGCTAGTGACTCTGTCGATGCTCTGGTCTCTCGCTGGGACAGTGAGATGATTAGGGAATTGATACAATCGCTCTGGAGCGCCCCCTCTCGAGCAACAGAGCTAAACCGGCTCCTTGGTTCACTGAGGAGCTGGCGGCAATGAAGCGAGAGAAGAGGAGGCTCGAGTGTGTGTGGCGTCAGAGGCCTACCAAATCAACCCAAACATGTCTGAATACCTTTCTAAGGTCCTACGACATGGCAATAGTGGCGGCACAGAAACTATTTCTTGCTGCCAATATTGCATCCGCAAAGAATCATCCAGCTGAACTATTCCGAGTCGCCAGAGGACTATTAAATCTGCCTAAGAGCGAGATCCCTGATGACTCGGTGGATCGCTGTGAAGCATTTGCTTGTTTCTTTGCGGATAAAGTTGCATTGATCCGGTCAATTGGTTCAGTTCATTTCAATTGGTTCAGTTTGAGGATGTAGACAGGATCCTTGGGGAAGTGAGACCTACCACATGCATCCTAGACCCCTGCCCCTCCTGGCTGATAAAAGAAGCCAGAGGGGGATTGGCGGAGTGGGTGAAGGTGGTGGTTAATGCCTCCTTAAAGGAAGGAAAGTTTGCAGCGAGCTTAAAACAAGCTGTTATAAAACCACTGTTGAAAAAACCATCACTGGACCCCACTCGATTCGACAGCTATTGGCCAGTCTCCAATCTCCCCTTTTTGGGCAAAGTCGTGGGATGTGTGGTGGCGACACAACTCCAGGGATTTCTGGTAGACACTGATTATCTAGATCCAGCACAGTCTGGCTTTAGGCCGGGACATGGAACTGAGACAGCCTTGGTCGCCTTGGTAGATGATCTTCGCCGGAGCTTGACAGGGGGAGTGTGTCCCTGTTAGTTCTGCTGGATCTCTCAGCGGCCTTCGATACCGTTGACCACGGTATCCTTCTGGGACGCCTCGAGGATATGGGAATCGGGGGTACTGCTTTGCAGTGGCGCCAGTCCTTCCTCGAGGGACAGTCCCAGAAGGTGTTACTGGGTGACACCTGTTCGGCCCCACAACTGTTGTCGTGTGGGGTCCCACAGGGTTCAATTCTGTTCCCGATGTTGTTTAACATCTACATGAAGCCGCTTGGAGAGATCATCCATAGTTTCGGACTAAGATGTTATCTCTACGCAGATGATGTCCAAATCTGTCACTCCTTCTCACCTGTCACCAAGGAGGCTGTCCAGACCTTGAACCGGTGCTTGACTGCTGTGTCAGACTGGATGAGAGCTAACAAATTGAAATTGAATCCAGACAAGACAGAGGTCCTACTGGTCAGTCGTAAGACCGAACAGGGCATAGGGTTACAGCCTGTGTTAGACGGGGTTCCACTCCCCCCGAAGACGCAGGTTCACAGCTTGGGAGTGATCCTGGACTCATCGCTGAGCCTGGAACCCCAGGTCTCAGCGGTGGCTGGGAGAGCTTTTGCACAATTAAAACTTGTGCGCCAGCTGCGCCCGTACCTTGGGAAGTTGGATCTGGCCACGGTGGTCCACGCTCTTGTTACATCCCGAATAGATTACTGCAACGCACTCTACGTGGGGTTGCCTTTGAAGACTGTCCGGAAACTTCAATTAGTCCAACGAGCAGCGGCTAGATTACTCACCGGAGCATCATACAGAGAGCATACCACCCCCTGCTGTGTCAGCTCCACTGGCTGCCGAACCAGTTCCGAGCACAATTCAGAGTGCTGGTTTTGACCTACAAAACCCTTTACGGCTCCGGCCCAACGTACCTCTCCGAACGTATCTCCTTCTACGTTCCACCTCGGAGTTTAAGATCTGCTGAGGGGGCCCTGCTCTCGGCCCCACCTTTATCACAAGCAGGACTGGTGGGGACAAGGGACAGGGCCTTCTCGGTGGTGGCCCCTCGCCTGTGGAATGCACTCCCGGGGGAGATTAGGTCATCAACATCCCTCCTCTCCTTCAGAAGGAAGCTAAAAACCTGGATGTGGGACCAGGCCTTCAGGTAATCTGGGAGATGGACAAAGACAACCAATGACGACCAGAGTAGGAAAAGACAATGACATTGCTAAATGGCTTACGGATTATGATTTGGTGAACATTGACCACAAGATGATTTTATTGCTGCTAGTATACTGTTTGAATGTTTTAGTTAGTTATAACTGTTGACATTGTATGGTAAATTTGTGTATTGTACATTGTATTGCATTTTGTGAATTATTAGGCATCGAATTGTGCCTTTTGGAAGCCGCCCTGAGTCCCCCCCTAGGGGGTTGAGAAGGGTGGGGTAGAAGCACCCCAAATAAATAAATAAATAAATAAATAAATAAATAAATGTGAATGTGATCAACAAACTCTCTGGTTAATTGGGGGACCATTTGCCTGGTGGCACATGTATACAATGTTCTGCTGGCACTACCCAGATGACAGTCTCTGCTCACCTGGCAGGTGATCCTCAATGAAACCCCTGCAAATGGGCCCTGAGGGCCGAAGAGGGGCCTGTAGTCGATGCAGTGAAATTGCTGGCTTCCCTTCTCCCCCTTGAGCCATAGCAGAGCATCATCACCTTCCATCTCCTCTGTACCCCTTCTCTCGTGTCCTGCTGCTAGGCTGAGTGCCTTCCACCCTGTGCTTCTGCATCCCTATCTCCATTTTTGTGGTCTTGGTGTAGAAGTTTGCTTTGTTTGTTTCCCTTGCATTTGTTCTGCCTGATGTTTCACACCTTTGTGGTATAGGTTTTGTAAGAATGCAATATGTCAAGGAACTTTGTGGCCGAATGTGCTCTCAATGCCTCCAGGTTCCTCGCTTTAGAAACGTGGGGCAGGGATCGCACTGCAGGGAAAGAGAGGGTCAGGAAAAAATTGCTTCAGTTGGAAGAAATGAAGTATTTTTCTCACAAGACTGACCACTTGGAATGGTCTGCCCGTACAGGTGGTCACTCAGGTGTCTGAGTTGGGATGTGAGGAAGCGGGATCCAGGCAGGAAACGCTTTGCAACCTTAGACCTTTCTGCGCTGACCATATTGTTAGAAGTCTTCCTTTGCAAAGATTGGATGACACTCTGGACACACTGCAGTTCAAATAATCCCATACAGGGAATCGTGGGCCACTCTCCCCTCTTTGCAGGGCTTGCTCTTTGTTGGGCAAGGGTTAAAGTACTTATCAGCAGGCCAAGGCTCTTCTCAATAGGACCGCTCTTTCTCCTTTCTGCTCCGGCATTGGCTACAGCACTAAGCTATTGTTTTTATTGTTCAATGAGGTATTTCTGTGCTCTGCTCCTGATAAGATTTTCCTCTCATTTCTCTGGCAGGTAACCTCTGAATGAACATTGAGAAGAACACTTCCCTTTGGCTTAGGTCAGGAATGAAATTACACAACACTCACAAGAAATAAGTCGGAGACATTATATTTCAATCTCCATAGCTGTGTATTCAAGGAGGAAAGGGAGGATTGTGCTGTAAACAGTAGAGCAATACAAAGACTGAGAAGAGGAAATCAGGAGAACATATCTGTGACCTTCTGGCATAATATTTGAATCATAAATGTAAAAGAATGGAAAATCTCAATTCCTTGTCAAAGTTACACACAGGGGAGAAGCGACATAACTGTATGGAATGTGGGAAATGTTTCACTTTCAGAAGTTCTCTTACTACACATCAACGAACTCACACAGGAGAGAAGCCATATAAATGCATGGAATGTGGAAAGAGCTTCAGTCACAGTGGAGATCTGCGTACCCATCAAAGGATCCACACAGGGGAAAAGCCACATAAATGCATGGAATGTGGAAAGAGCTTCAGCCACAGTGGAAGTCTGCGTTACCATCAAAGGGACCACACAGGGGAGAAACCACATAAATGCATGGAATGTGGAAAGAGCTTCAGGCAGAGTGGAAGTCTGCGTATCCATCAAAGGGTCCACACAGGGGAGAAGCCACATAAATGCATGGAATGTGGAAAGTGCTTCAGTGAAAGTGGACATCTGCGTATCCATCAAAGAACCCACACAGGGGAGAAGCCACATAAATGCATGGAATGTGGAAAGAGCTTCAGTCAGAGTGGAGATCTGCGTACCCATCAAAGGATCCACACAGGGAAG
Source organism: Anolis sagrei (assembly GCF_037176765.1). Classification (NCBI taxonomy): domain Eukaryota; kingdom Metazoa; phylum Chordata; class Lepidosauria; order Squamata; family Anolidae; genus Anolis; species Anolis sagrei. The sequence goes on along the minus strand of NC_090022.1, from coordinate 1,014,463 downwards.
AAGCCACATAAATGCATGGAATGTGGAAAGAGCTTCAGTCAGAGTGTGAATCTGCGTATCCATCAAAGTGTCCACACAGGGGAGAAGCCACATAAATGCATGGAATGTGGAAAGTGCTTCAGTCAGAGTGGAAGTCTGCGTATCCATCAAAGAACCCACACAGGGGAGAAGCCACATAAATGCATGGAATGTGGAAAGAGCTTCAGTCAGAGTGGAGATCTGCGTACCCATCAAAGGATCCACACAGGGGAGAAGCCACATAAATGCATGGAATGTGGAAAGAGCTTCAGTCAGAGTGGAGATCTGCGTACCCATCAAAGGATCCACACAGGGGAGAAGCCACATAAATGTATGGAATGTGGAAAGAGCTTCAGTCAGAGTGGAAGTCTGCGTTACCATCAAAGAACCCACACAGGGGAGAAGCCACATAAATGCATGGAATGTGGAAAGAGCTTCAGTCAGAGTGGAGATCTGCGTACCCATCAAAGGATCCACACAGGGGAGAAGCCACATAAATGCATGGAATGTGGAAAGAGCTTCAGTCAGAGTGGAAGTCTGCGTATCCATCAAAGGGTCCACACAGGGGAGAAGCCACATAAATGCATAGAATGTGGAAAGAGCTTCATTCAGAGTGGAGATCTGCGTACCCATCAAAGGATCCACACAAGGGAGAAGCCACATAAATGCATGGAATGTGGAAAGAGCTTCAGTCAGAGTGGAAGTCTGCTTTACCATCAAAGAACCCACACAGGGGAGTAGCTACATGTCCTATATACTTGAATATAAGCTGACTGAATATAAGACGAGGCACATAATTTAGCACAAAAGCTGGGAAAACTGGAGTCCTGGCCATGGATATACAAATAAGACATCCCCTGAAAATAAGCCATAGCATGTCTTCTTGAAAAAGAAATAAAAGACAATGTCTTATATTTGGGAAAACACGGAGGGAGCAACTTTGTTTACTAGGACGCAATGGAGCCATGGCTTCAGACCACAGGACGGGAGATTCCACCTGAATATGAGGAAGAACTTCCTGACTGGGAGAGCTGTTCAGCAGTGGAACTCTCTGCCCCAGAGTGTGGTGAAGGCTCCTTCTTTGGAGGCTTTGGAGCAGAGGCTGGATGGCCCTTTGTAGGGTGTGGTTTGAATGCAATTTTCCAGCTTCTTGGCAGAATGGGGTTGGACTGGATGATGGCCCAGGAGGTCTCTCCCAACTCTAGGATTCTATGTAACGAGATTGGGACCCACTAATAATTCACCAGTTATAACAATGAGGGGACATTTGTTTATTGTGGGTTTTAGGAATGAGTTTATTATATTTAGAAACTAGGGCTGGGTAACCACGGAAAAAATTGTTTCTAAACTCGATTTGTTTCCAGGGAGCGCTAGCGTTTCCGAATTCTAAATACTTCTGAAATTTTGAGATTTCAAAGTTTTGATATTTACGAAATTTCATTAATTTCGAATCGATTCGTTAATGGCGGACGCGATTGCGCAATATGCTAAAAAAACCTCCAAATGGGACAGGGGGGACTTCTGAAGAGAAGGAAGGGCTTCTTCCTCGGGAGGGAGTGGGGGAGGGAGGGGTCGGCCACGGAATGGTTTTTGGGGTTCATGTGTCCCCACGACTGTCATGTATTATTATTATTATTTATTTATTATTTGCATTTATTTACCGCCACTCTCAGCCCGAAGGCGACTCGTGGCGGTGTACAAAACATAGAACATAAAGACAACAATTACAATAAATTCAGGATCATAACACACATCTAACTAACACACAGCTAATTAAGCTAAAAATCCGCTTCGTCTTGTTTGGGTCACAGTCAGTCTCGTAGTCATAGTCCATTCCAGTGGTCGTTCCAAAGCATAGCACTTAATTGAAGGCCTTTTCAAAGAGCCAGGTTTTCAGGCCCTTGCGGAAGGCCAGAAGGGAAGGCGCCTGTCTAATTTCAGCGGGGAGGGAGTTCCAGAGCCGGGGGGCCACCACCGAGAAGGCCCGCTCTCTAGTCCCCGCCAAGCGTGCCTGTGAGGCAGGCGGGACCGAGAGAAGGGCCTCCCCGGATGATCTCAAGGTCCTCGTGGGCTCGTAGGCCGAGATGCGGTACTCAAGGTATTTTGGGCCGGAACCGTTTAGGGCTTTGTAGGTTAGCACCAGCACCTTGAATTGGGCCCGGTAGCTAATCGGCAGCCAGTGGAGCTGGGACAGCAAGGGCGTTGTGCGCTCCCTGCGTCCCGCTCCGGTTAACAACATGGCTGCCGCGCGCTGGACTAGCTGGAGCTGCCGGGCCGTCTTCAAGGGCAGCCCCACGTAGAGAGCGTTGCAGTAGTCGAGGCGGGATGTGACCAAAGCGTGTACCACCGTGGCCAAGTCAGACTTCCCAAGATATGGGCGCAGCTGGCGCACGAGCCGAAGCTGTGCAAATGCTCCCCTGGTCACCGCTGAAACCTGGGGATCCAGGCTCAGCGATGAGTCCAGGGTCACACCCAAGCTGCGAACCTGCGCCTTCAAGGGGAGTGCGACCCCGTCCAGCACAGGCTGTAACCCTATACCCTGTTCGGCCTTGCGACTGACCAGGAGTACCTCTGTCTTGTCTGGATTTAATTTCAGTTTGTTCGCCCTCATCCAGACCGTCACAGCGGCCAGGCACCGGTTCAGGACTTCGACAGCCTCCTTAGTAGCAGGTGGGAAGGAGTGACAGAGTTGGACGTCATCTGCGTACAGGTGACACCGCACCCCGAAACTCCGGATGATCTCGCCCAGCGGCTTCATGTAGATGTTAAACAGCATGGGGGACAGTATGGAGCCCTGAGGAACACCACAGGTCAAGGGCTGTGGTGTTGAACAGGAGTCCCCCAATAACACCTTCTGGGTGCGACCCTCCAGAAATGACTGGAGCCACCGCAAAGCGGTGCCCCCAAGGCCCATCTCTGCAAGGCGTCCCAGAAGAATACCGTGGTCGACGGTATCGAAGGCCGCTGAGAGGTCCAGAAGCACCAACAGGGACACACTCCCCCTGTCTAGCTCCCGGCGCAGATCATCCACTAAGGCGACCAAGACCGTCTCAGTACCATGTCCCGGTCTGAAACCATGTAGAAAAAGATGGATAGGAATGCATGACACTTACCTCCAGTGTGTAATGAGACACTTCTTAATAGACACGTGTTCACAGCACAATAATCTCAAGGGTTAAGACAACAGAGAAGATGGCGTGACAGGGACGGAATCTGGAGAGAAGGATGGGAGCGGCTTGTATGTGCCCGTCCTTCTCTGCCACGCAGCTTGCTATCTGCCATTGGTTAGAGGCCGTAACGAAATAGCTAATTATAATGTATGTTTCAAAAATGTTGATTAATGTTACGATGTAAGTGCAGGCCATCTGATGTGTCGCCTGAGCTGAGGCGTTGCCATAGCGACGGAACCGGCTGTGAGAATGTGTCCAAGTGAGAGAAGCCAAAGGGGCGGAGCTAACTGCCACTCGGCCGGGGCAGGCGTTTGGAAAGAGAGCGTTCCTTTTAGTCAGCGGACAAGAGTGGAAGTTGGGTTCTGGTGTGTGGAGACCCTGAACCCGGGGGTTTAAGTCTTCAGAGTCAATTGGGCCTGTTTAAATTGGGAATTGGCTCGTGATCTCAGGGGAAAGCGGAAGGGAGAAAAAGGCACCACCACTCCTTTAGTCTCCTTGTTTGAGAGGGAGAAGAAAGTGGCAGGAGATCTGTACGACCAAATTATAACGGTAAAAGAAGAAATAGTAGAGGAAATTTTCCAAACATGGAGATGGGACACGGAAATTGAGAGGGAAGACATCCAAAGGGAAATAAGTAATATAGCAAAAGAAAAGTATATTGTATTAAGGGAAGCAAGAAGGAAAATGCTACAAAAATGGTACAGAACTCCTGCACCACTTTCACGCTGTGTACCAGGGATCAAGGAGAGGTGTTGGCATGGCTGTGAACAAAGAGGGGTGTTGAATCCTGTTGTTCATTCGTTCAGTCGTCTCCGACTCTTCGTGACCTCATGGACCAGCCCACGCCAGAGCTCCCTGTCGGCTGTCACCACCCCCAGCTCCTTCAAGGTCAGTCCAGTCACTTCAAGGATGCCATCCATCCATCTTGCCCTTGGTCGGCCCCTCTTCCTTTTGCCTTTCACTTTCCCCAGCATCATTCCCTTCTCTAGGGGTGTTGAATCCTATGATATGGGAATGTGATCAAGTGCAAGGATACTGGGAAAGGATGGAAGGGGAAATCCATGGCATGTTAAATTTACAAATAGTAATAATTAATAGAAATATACTACATGTACGGATAGCAGGAGTGAAGAATATACAAAAGGAAAAAAGGGTTGACACGTTAATCGCTTGTGCACAAATTGTTGGAAAGACAAAACAAAATGGATGCTGATTAATTGGTATAACTATGTCGTGAATATGCTAAATGTGGAAATAACACATTGCAAATGGAATAATATAGATAAAATTGAAAAGGTCCCAATAACTAAGAGGATGTGGGAACCGGTTTGGAATTATTTAGAGAATGTGTTAAGATAGGGAGTAGAAAAATTAAGACTCAGGCTGATATTTCAAATGTAACTTCTGTAGTTTGATGTATAAATGGCATGTGCAAGGAGGGGAGGGCGGGAGTGGGAAAAACCCATAAAACAATTTTTTAAAAAGTCTCCTCGTTGTCCTGGTGATTTATTGATTTATTTCGAGCACTTTTACCCCGCCCTTCTCAACCTTCTCAACCTCTTTTTTTTTTGGGGGGGGGGGGGTGACTCATTGGCAGCAATTCAATGCCGCATAATAAAATACGAAACAGCAATTATAACAGCTAAAAGCATAAACATTAAGACATAAAGATGAAAACGGTATACTTACAGTCCATTGAGCTCTTACCAGTCTGGTGGCCATTTATCTACCCGTTTACTATGACTGAGTACTCCGTTTAACGTACCCATAATCCACTTCCAAGCCATAGTCATCATTGTCAATTGTCCTTTTAACCTAATTGCCCGAAGGTCTGGTCCCACATCCACGTTTTTACCTTCTTTCTAAAGGTGAGGAGAGATGATGACGATGTAATTTCCCCGGGAAGTTGGGGGCCACCACCGAGAAGGCCCTGTTCCTTGTCCCCACCAAACGTGTTTGAGACAGAGGCAGGGCCGAGAGCAGGGCCTCCCCAGAAGATCTTAAATTCCGAGGTGGGCCGTAGAAGGAGATACGTTTGGACAGGTATGCTGGACCGGAGCCCTATACGATTTTATAGATCAAAACCAGCACTTTGAATTGTGCTCGGAATTGGATCGGCAGCCAGTGGAGCTGACTTATATGTATGTGTCGTTTGTTTGTCATATTTTACAGAGGCCTTGCCATTATTGTCTGCATATGCAGTCCATCCCCATCCTTGTGTGAACTTATTCTGTTTGAGAGTATCTTTATATATTAAAAGAAGACCTGTACATAGTTATAGGTAGCAAATAAATCAAGACTAAAACCCCCAAGTCAGAACTCAAGAGTGTTGCTTCCAAAAGATGAGCTCCTTTACAAGGCCAGAGGCCGTGACACTGTGACCAAGATTCTGCGCTGAAACCGGACCATTGGAAGAGGGGACTTCCCACCCACGGACTCCCCATCCCAGCGTGCGCTTCCGTTCTTCAGTGGGTCGTGGAGTCCATCCCCGTTCTGCTCCAAGCAGCATCTCCAGCGAGAGCATCCTCCGCAGGTCGCTCTCCGGCCTCTTTTTGGGGTCATCCAGGGAGAGGAACCCCCTCCTCTCTCGGCCTTGCCTTCTCACCCAAATATAAGAATCACATAATAGTAGAGTTGGGTGAGACCACGTGGGCCATCTAGTCCACCCTCTTCTTCCATGCCGGAAAAGCAGAATCCCTTGGCAGAACGCCATCCGCCAGGTGAGCAAAGGCGCGCTCAGAATCCCACTGGCTATTTCTGCTGTTGGCGCATCACACTCTTGGCTCCTGTTCCACTTGCTGTCCACTCAGACTCTTCCCAGATCTTTTCCGCGTGTCACTCTATTGCCGAGCCAGGCACAACCCATCCTGTCTCTGTGGATTTCTCTTCTTTCTGCCTGAGTGAAGTCTTCTCCTGGTTGGAGTTCATTCTGTGAGTGTTGACCCAGAGTTCTCCTCTGTTGCGGTCACTGTGTGGATTCTGGTCCTCCTTCTGGAGTCCTCGCTCTCCACCCTTTGGGGCTGGTCACTTCCCTCATCACAAACCCACCTCACATTAGCGTTCTCTAGCCCACCTTTGACTCGTGTGTTTGCCAGAAGAGGATCATGGGGGACCTTGGCAAAGGCCTTACTATTCTTGTATCATGTCAGAAGCGACATACTGCAAATCCCTTCTGGCGTGAGAGGATTCACCGTCTACAGAGATGTTGCCATGGATGCCCAGACGTGTTTCACCTGGGCAACGTCTCTGTAGACGGCAATTTCTCTCACACCAGAAGTGACTTGCAGGGAGGCTTCTCTCATGTCCCCAGAAACTGGTGCTGATAGACAGGAGCTCACCCCATCTTGCAGATTCGAACTGGCAACCTTCAGGTCAGCACCCCAGTGTTCAGATCAGCAGTCCAGCCAGCACAAAGGCTTGACCCATTGCGCCACTACAAAGGCCTGACTGAAATCAAGAAATTCACTCTCACGAGCTTCACACAGTAGCTTTACACCTGAGGCCTTCAACCCAGGGCTTCTCTCACACCGAGGTCTTCTCTCACTGAGGTCTTCTCTCACTGAGGTCAACTAACGCTGAGGCCTGCTGAGCTACAGGCACACCTGCTTATATTCAACTGCATCCATTTAACCTTTCAGAGCTTGACTTACATTTTTGTCAGTAAGTATAGCTCAGGGTTTCTCGACCTTCCTAACACCGTGACCCCTTCGAATCAAAGAGTTGGAAGAGACATCTCCTGGGCCATCCTCCAGTCCAACCCCATTCTGCCAAGAAGCAGGAATATTGCATTCAAATCACCCCTGACAGATGGCCATCCAGCCTCTGTTTCAAAGCTTCCAAAGAAGGAGCCTCCACCACACTCCCTCTGGGGCAGAGAGTTCCACTGCTGAACGGCTCTCACAGTCTGGAAGTTCTTCCTCATGTTCAGGTGGAATCTCCTCTCTCGTAGTTTGAAGCCATTGTTCCCTTGCGTCCTAGTCTCCAAGGAAGCAGAAAACAAGCTTGCTCCCTCCTCCTCCTCCCTGTGGCTTCCTCTCACATATTTATACATGGCCCTCATCATGTCTCCTCTCAGCCTTCTCTTCTTCAGGCTAAACATACCCAGCTCCTTAAGCCGCTCCTCATAGGGCTTGTTCTCCAGACGCTAGTCTCCAAGGAAGCAGAAAACAAGCTTGCTCCCTCCTCCTCCTCCCTGTGGCTTCCTCTCACATATTTATACATGGCCGTCATCATGTCTCCTCTCAGCCTTCTCTTCTTCAGGCTAAACATGCCCAGCTCCTTGAGCCGCTCCTCATAGGGCTTGTTGTCCAGACCCTTGATCATTTTAGTCGCCCTCCTCTGCACCCCTTAATACAGTTCTCCATGTGGTGGTGACCCCCAACCATCACATTATGTTTTGCTACTTCACAACTGTCATTTTGCTCCTGTTATGAATCTTAATGTAAATATCTGATCTGCAGGATATATTTTCATTCTCTGGACCAAATTTGGCAAAAATACCCAATATGCCGAAATTTGAATACTGGTGGGGTTCGGGGGACAGATTTTGTCATTTGGGAGTTGCAGTTACTGGGATTTATAGTTCACCTACAATCAAAGAGCATTCTGAACTCCACCAAGATTGGACTCGAACCTATCTTGGCACACAGAAGTCCCATGACCGACAGAAAATACTGGAAGGGTTCGGTGGGCCTTGACCTTGAGTTTTGGAATTGTAGTTCACCTACATCCAGAGAGTCTGTGGACTCAAACAGGGATGGATCTTGATAATAATCAATATGCCCACAAGTGAACACTGGTGGAATTTGAAGGAAGTAGACTTGTCCAATGGGAGTTGTCGTTGCTGGGAGTTATAGTTCACCTACAATCGAAGAGCATCCTGAACCCCACGAACGACAGAATCGGGCCCAACTTCCCACACAGAACCCCAGTAACCCACAGAAAATATTACTGTGTTTTGTGATGGTCTTTGGTGACCCCTGGGACACCCCCTGGAACCCCCACCCCCCCACCCCCACTCGGGGTTGAGAAACACTGGCCTAGCTCGTTCATGTTTCCTATTTCTGACCCAGAGAGAGAGAGAGAGAGAGAGAGACTGAAGGGGAGGGAGGGAGGGAGGGGCCAGGCTTGTGGACTGGGCTGAGTGGTCATTGGGTGAGAGTGTGGTCCATCTCCAGCCTGGCTGCTCTCCCTCCCTCCCTCCCCTCCTCCCTCTCAGAATGGCAGGAATGGGCAGCAGCAGCAGCATCCAGAGGGAGCATCCTCCCGGGAGGCCGGGTCTGCCTGGAGACTGGTGACGCTGAGAGCGGAGGCCCATTCCCATTGGCGCATCCCAATGGGAAGGAAGGAAGGAAGGAATTGGAGTGGCAGAAGAAGGAAGGAAGGAAGGGCGGAGGAAAGCGCTCGGGAGGGGGAGTTTCTGCCCGGAGACCGGTGACGCGGGAGAGGGAGGCGAATTCCTATTGGCGGGCGGGCGGGTGCTGAGCCTTTGGAGGAGAAGGAAGGAAGGAAGGAAGGAAGGAAGGAAGGAAGGAAGGAAGGAAGGAAGGAAGGAAGGAAGGAAGGAAGGAAGGAAGGAAGGAAGGAAGGAAGGAAGGAAGGAAGGAAGGAAGGGAGGGGGCGCTCTCGCTCCTGACTGGCCAGCGCCGCCAAGAAGCCCCGCCCCTCTCTGGGCGCCCAGCCCCCGCGCGGCAGCCATCTTTGGTCTTGGCGGAAGTGCAGTGTCCTTCCCCGTGAGGAGGAGAGCCCTTCGAGTGCGGGTGAGTGAGTGAGTGAGTGTGAGTGGCGCAGGCCTGCGTGGCCCTTGCCCTGGCCTTCTTGGCCTCCTCCTCCTTGGGGCTGGGCCCTGGGCCTGGGCCACTCCACAGCACGGGCCAGCCTTCTCTCTTCCTTTCTTTGTTGACCACATGGGTCAGCCGCCCTTCTCTCTCTCTCTCTCTCTCTCTCTCTCTCTCTCTCTCTCTGTGCCTTCCTGCTTGACAGAAGGGGGTGGGAATGGATGGCCTCGAGGGCCCCGCTCGACTCCCTCCTGCCCTGACCACCCTGGACGGGGGGGGGGGGCTTTCCTGGGGGTCCAGCGGGGGGGGGGGGCTCCTCCTTCCTTCCTTCTCGGGAGGTCTCTCAGCAGAGGCTGGGTGGACATCTGTCGGGAGGGCTTGTGCGGTGTCCTCCTCCTTCCTGGGCTGGGGGACCTTGGGAGTCTCTTCCCACTCTGTGTCTCACCATTTATTCATTTACAATTATTATTTATTTATTTATTTATTTATTAGATGCACTTATTGACTGCCATTCTCAGCCCTTACGGGCGACTCATGGCGGTGTACAGTACACATAAAAAGACAGTTACAGAGGCCAGTATCAACAACATATGACTATACAACAAATACAAACTACATAAAAATCCGCTTCGTCTCTTAGTAGAATCATAGCCAGTCTCATCTTCCTTATACCATTCCAGTTCTCATTACCGTAATGTTGTTGCTTAGCACTTAATTAAACGCCCTCTCGAACAGCCAGGTCTTAAGGCTTTTTCGAAAGGACATGAGGGAGGGCGCCTGTCTGATGTGTGCCGGGAGAGTGTTCCACAGCCGGGGGGCCACCACCGAGAAGGCCCTCTCCCTCGTCCCCGCCAGCCATGCCTGTGAGGCAGGCGGGACCGAGAGAAGGGCCTCCCCAGACGATCTCAAGGTCCTCGTGGGCTCGTAGGCCAAGATGCGGTCAGAAAGGTATTTTGGGCCAGAACCGTTTAGGGCTTTGTAGGCCAAGACCAGCACCTTGAATTGGGTCCGGTAGCAAATCGGCAGCCAGTGGAGCTGGGACAACAAGGGCGTTGTGTGCTCCCTGCTACCCGCTCCAGTTAGTAACATGGCTGCCGCACGCTGGACCAGCTGAAGCTTCCGGGCCGTCTTCAAGGGCAGCCCTACGTAGAGCGCGTTGCAGTAATCCAGGCGGGATGTGACAAGAGCGTGTACCACCGTGGCCAAGTCAGACTTCCCGAGATACGGGCGCAGCTGGCGCACGAGCCTAAGCTGTGCAAATGCTCCCCTGGTCACCGCTGAAACCTGGGGGTCCAGGCTCAGCGATGAGTCCAGGGTCACACCCAAGCTGCACATCTCTCTGCCGCCCTTCTCACCCCGAAAGGGACTCAGAGCCGCTCACAAGATGCATTTACGTACAATATATTATGTTATTTGCATTATCTATTACTCTATTGTACTCTACCATTGTATGGTAATATTATTAGAAATATTACATGTTCTATAGTATACATATGTATAACATATTATTATTATTATTAGAATTATGTTGTATTACATTATAATGTTATAAATATTATATGTATACACAATATATCACATTATATTATATTATGCCCATAGTACAATATCAGTATTGTATATGACTCTATTGTACTCTACCATTGTATGGTAATATTATTAGAAATGTTACATGTTCTATAGTATATATATGTATAACATATTATTATTATTATTATTATTATTATTATTATTATTAGAATTATGTTGTACTACATTATAATGTTATAAATATTATATGTATACACAATATATCACATTATATTATATTATGCTCATAGTACAGGATTAGTATTATGTATTACTCTATTGTACTAGACCATTGTATTGTAATACCATTAGGAATATTACATGTCCTATAAATGCTGCGCCACAATCCTGGTGCACCATTCATTGATTGACGACACCTCCATGCCGCCCTTCTCACCCCGGAGGAAGGAAGGAAGGAAGGAAGGAAGGAAGGAAGGAAGGAAGGGGACTCAGAGTGGCTCACAAGAGGCATTTGCATACATTATATTATATTATGTCCATAGTACAATATCAGTATTATATATTACTCTATTGTACTCTGCCATTGTATTGTAGTATCATTAGTAATATTACATGTCCTATAAAATATATATATTTATAATATCATGTTACTATTATTAGGATTGTATTGTATTACATTATAATAGACTCATAGAACCCTAGAGTTGGAAGAGACCTCATGGGCCATCATCCAGTCCAACCCCATTCTGCCAAGAAGCAGGAATATTGCGTTCAAATCACCCCTGACAGATGGCCATCCAGCCTCTCTTTAAAAGCTTCCATATAAATATTATATGTATACACAATATATTATATTATTAGGATTATATTGTATTACATTATAATATTATAAATATTATATGTATACACAACATATTACATTATATTATATTATTCGCATAGCACAGGAGTCAAGCTGGGACTGTCGCGGTTGGTGCCCTGTGGTGATCTTGGGGGCAAGAGGGCAGTGCCAAAGGGGGCTCCCCCCTCCCTCCCTCCCCCCTCCCTCATCCCCCCCCCCTTGGAGGCCCCCTCTCTCCCCTCCTTCCTTCCTTCCCTGCCCAAAGCAGACCCTTCAAGGAGGGGGAGGGAGGGGGTTGGCCCCGAGGAAGGAGGCTGATGGAGGGGGGAAGGAGGGAGAGAGACCCTTCCCCCAATTAGGGGATCAGGATGAAGAGTGAGACCCGCCTGGTGTGCCCACAGATAGGGAGAGGCTGGCCTTCCACGCTCTTCAAGGAAACCATGGGGAGCCATGTCGCTGGAACCGAGGCTCACGGGACTGGCTTTGCCCAGATTGGAATGCTGAAACCCGGCCTGGATCCGCACTTCCCTCTCTGCCAGGATCTGGCCCCACATCCTCTGCCTTGAACTGGATTCTGGGAGTCCATGAAACCTGGGATCAGATCCTGAGAGAGAGGGCGTGTGGACGTTGCCCGGGACACGCAGCTTGACTTCTCTGCCCTGTGAAGCCACAATGCCCTCCCCCCCTCCCTGTTGTCCTTCTGGCTAAAACTTCTTCCTTCGGACAGGCTTTTGAAGAGGGAGGTTTTGAAGATCAAGTCTTAGGGTGTTGTGGTGTTTCAATATTTTTGATGGATGTTACCTGGAGCTTTTTTAGTGCTGTTATATTATATTATTGGGATTATATTGTATTATATTATAATATTATAAATATATGTATACACAATATATTACATTATATTATTTGCATAGCTCAGGAGACAAAGTGGAACTGTCTTCCGGCCCCTCTCTCTTCACTCTGCCCCAGAGCAGCGGTTGGTGCCCTGCCATGATCATCGGGGCCAGAGGGCAGTGCCAAAGGGGCCCCCTCCCTCCCTCCCTCAGACAGGCACTCGGCAGCCCTTCATTCCTCCCCCCTGGAGCCCCAATCCCTCCCCTCCTTCCTTTCCCTACCCAAAGCAGACCCTTCAAGGAGGGAGAGGGAGGGGTGGTGGTCCCAAGGTAGGAGCCTGGTTGGGGGGGGGGAAGAGGGAGGGAGCCCCTTCCCCCAATTAGGGGTCCAGGGCGAAGAGTGAGGCCCGCCTGGTGTGCCCACAGATAGGAGACAGGGAGAGGCTGGCCTTCCACGCTCTTCAAGGGAAACATTGGGAGCCATGTGGCTGGAACCAAGGCTCACGGGACTGGCTTTGCCCAGCTTGGAATGCTGAAGCCTCGGCCTGGATCCGCACTTCCCTCTCTCCCAGGATCTGGCCCCACATCCTCTGCCTTGAACTGGATTCTGGGAGTCTGCGCCACCAAATCACCCGGGATCAGATCCTGAGAGACAGGGCGTGTGGACGTTGCCTGAGACACGCAGCTCGAATTCTCTGGCCTGGGAAGCCAGAATGGCCCCTGGTTGGGGGGGGGGGGGGTGAGGGAACCCCTTCCCCCAATTAGGGAGCCAGGGTGAAGAGTGAGACCCATCTGGTGTGTCCACAGATAGGAGACAGGGAGAGGGAGAGGGAGAGGAAGGCCTTCCACATGCTTCAAGGGAAACATTCGGAGCAGTGTCACTGGAACTGAGGCACACGGGACTGGCTTTGCCCAGTTGGGAATTCTTCAGAATGGCCTTTAGTTGATCCAGCTTGCCCTTGGCACTAGGGATTAATCCATCCAGAATTTCAGCGGTTTCATCACTTCTGTACATTCGGCCAACATCTTCTTATGTTGTTTTCCTTTCTCCATTTTAGGAGGTTTCCACTGAACATTGGATTTCTCTAGGTTCTTGTGGGTTTTTTCGGGCTATAGAGCCATGTTCTAGAGGCATTCTCTCCTGACGTTTCGCCTGCATCTATGGCAAGCATCCTCAGAGGTGTGATTGGATTTCTCCTTTATCCAATTGATGTCGCAATTGGTAAGTTTTGAAATAAATGTCTTTAGCAAACAAACTCCTCTATTTGGCAAAGCTTCAGGGAGACGTTTGATAAATCAGTGAGCGGTGCTGACTTCTCTTCGATTCAAGGCCACGCTGAAATACCTCCCTCCTTTCCTTCCTCTTCTCTCTCTAAACCAAAAAGTGACAAATCAGGATTGCACTGAGACTGGGCCTCTTTCGTCACAAGAACAACTGCACTTTATCTTCTATTTCAAAACTTAAGTTGAAAACAGCTGCAACTATTATGTGCATGTACATCTCTCCTTCAATGGCGATCCATCTAGGGCAGTGGTTCCCAACCTGTGGGTCTCTCCCCAGATGTTTTGACCCTAAACTCCCAGAAATCTTAACAGCTGGTCAACTGGCTGGATTTCTGGGAGTTGTAGGCCAAAACACCTGGAGGGACACAGGTTGAGAAACACTGATCTAGGGAGCTGCAATCCCCCAGGAGACCCTCAAAACTCACAGCTTCCCCCATCGACACCACTGTTGCCCAGTTTGCAAAGGTCCGCACTTCTCCTGGGCTTATTGATGTGTAGCCAGGGGAACTCCTGCCCTCATTTTGAGCTCGTTGGAGGCACTAATCTTGCTAAGGACTACGGACAGAGCTTTTGGTCAATTAGTCTGCTGCCATTCCTAAACCGGAAGTCCAAGTTGAGGTCTTTGAATATTGATTGTTTGTAATTAGACATCCATGCATCAGTATTGCTTGCCAAATTGGATGCTCTGAGGAAGGTCACGTGACTTGCAGAACTGGTGCCACATGTGGGGTCAAGCCGGGCTGCGTTCTGGCGAAGTCATGTTCTCGTTATGTCATTGCTTAAGTGGGAGGAGTTTCCGGGGCTCCTTTCTCCCTCGTTTTTGAGCTGTCGGGATGAAACTTGCTATAATGGTAGACCACTGTTAGCCCCCCCCCCCCCCCCCCAAATTTCAGACCATTCAACTCATTCCCTGATTTTGGGGAATTCTAACCAACATAAACTTAACAATACTATTTCACAGGAAGACCCCAGAGGCCATCCAGTCCAGCCCCCTTCTGCCAGGAAGGAAAAGCACACTCAAACCACCCCAACAGATGCCCATTCATTTATTTATGACATTTATAGCCTGTCTTCTCACCCTGAAGGAGACTCATTCAGTCTTTGAAGCAACAACAACAACAACAGCAATAATAGAAAACCTGTTGGGTAACCTTTGGAGTTCCTGCCTCTCTCAGCGTGGCTTTCCTCACAGCGTTGATTCAACCCCCAACAATCCCTTTCTATCTCTCAATCCCTTTAGAGAATGAACACGGGTTTTCCCCCAGCACGACTTTTAGGGAGGAGTAGGAGGTGGCACAAGGCAGTCAGGAGGATTCAGGGAAATGTAGTTTGTGGAAGAGAATGTAAAAGGCTCCACCCTAAACTGCATTTCCCAGAACTCTGCTCCCTTCCTGTGTTGATGCCTCATTGTGAATGTGGGCCAGGGACCCCACTCTGCCTCTGATGAACGAAGGAATGGCAGGGATGGGCGGGCTGGACCGTCCCCCGGAAGAAGAGCGAAGAAGGGAGCGCAGAGGGACCCGGGGATGGGCAACCCTTCCGAACATTTATTTATTTACAGCATTTTTGCCCCGCCCTTCTCAACCCCGAGGGGGGACTCCAGAGTGGCCAACAAAGGCAGCAGTTTGATGCCACAATCGATAACACAGTATAAAACCATAAATACATACAGAGTTAAAACAATCGCAGTTAATTATAACCAAATGATAAAACACCAGCCTTTCTCCCAATCTGAAGGTCCAGGTTGTGTGTCCCCCATTGAGGAGGGGGCCTTGAAGGGGGCATGTTTGCGATAAGAGAGAGGGGCCCCCAAGGAAGCTTTTGTGGGGTGAATTCCTCTTGGAGGGGGGAAGAGGAGGGGGAGGGGCCAGGGAGGGAAGGGAAAAGGTAGACCCCCCCCCCCATCCAAAGGATTCGCTCTTAGGCATTAGACTTCATAATCTGGATTGTATGGCAGTGCCGAAGGGGCCACCTCCCTCCCCCCCCTCCCTCAGCCCAAAGCAGACCCTTCAAGGAGGGCGCCTGAGGAGAGGGAGGCCCTGAGGAAGGAAGGTGGTGGGGGGGGGAGCCCCTTCCCTCCATTAGCGGACCACCGTGAAGACTGAGACCCTCCTCTGCCCCAGTGTGTATCCACAGAGAGGGGGGGGGGAGAGGGAGGCTGGCCTTCCACGCTCTTCAAGGGAACCATTGGGAGCCGTGTCGCTGGAACCGAGGATCACAGGACTGGCTTTGCCCAGCTTGGAATTCTATAGACTCGGCCTGGATCTGACCCCACATGGTCTGCTTTGAAGTGGACGATGTGAGTCTACGCAGCCAGGTAACCTGGGATCAGGTCCTGGGATAGAGGGGGGCCTCAGATACTCATGGGATGAGGTCAGAAGGGGAGCTATGGGATACTCCTGGATGGACACAGCTATTCCCAGAGATGGTCACCAGTTCTGCCAGGTTTCGGGCTCCAAAACTGCCCTGGAAAGTGAGATTGAGGAAGCCCAGGTGGAAATGCATAGCGCGCGAGGAGCTTCCCACCTTGGTCTCCCTTCAGCCAGCTCTGTGTTTTTTCCTCCGGCCATCATCCCTTTAGACATCACCCATCCGCCATGTCTTCTTGCTTCCAGAATGGCAGTGCAGGCTCATGTGACCCAGCTCGTAACAGACCAGATGGATTCTCTGCCCTGATAGTCTGGGTGATGCAGCACTGCCGAGGGGGCCCCCTCCCTCCCTCCCTCCCTCAGGCAGGCAGGCCGGCCGGCCCGGCAGCCCTTCATTCCTCCCCCTTGGAGCCCCCCCTCCCTCCCCTCCTTCCTTCCCTGCCCAAAGCAGACCCTTCAAGGAGGGGGGATGAGGGAGGGAGGGAGGGTGGTCCCGAGGAAGGACCCTGGTTGGGCAGGGAGGGAGGGAGCCCCTTCCCCCAATTAGGGAACCAGGGCGAAGAGTGAGACCCGCCTGGTGTGCCCACAGATAGGAGACAGGGAGAGGAAGGCCTTCCACGCTCTTCAAGTCTGATTTGTCGACAAAGACATCTGACCGGGGAGAAGCGCTGCTCTCAAAGATTAATTGACAAGAGGGTTCCTTCAAGAGAGATATTGACAAGCTGGAATGTGTCCAGAGGAGGGCGATTAAAATGATCAAGGGTCTGGAGAACAAGTCCTATGAGGAGCGGCTTAAGGAGCTGGGCATGTCTAGCCTGAAGAAGAGAAGGCTGAGAGGAGATATGAAGGCTGAGAGGAGCCATGTATAAATATGTGAGAGCAAACCACAGGGAGGAAGGAGCAAGCTTGTTTTCTGCTTCCCTGGAGACTAGGATGCGGAACAATGGCTTCGAACTACAAGAAAGGAGATTCCATCTGAACATGAGGAAGAACTTCCTGACTGTGAGAGCCGTTCAGCAGTGGAACTCTCTGCTCCGGAGTGTGGTGGAGGCTCCTTCTTTGTAAGCTTTTAAGCAGAGGCTGGATGGCCATTTGTCAGGGGTGATTTGAATGCAATATTCCTGCTTCTTGGCAGGGGGTTGGACTGGATGGCCCATGAGGTCTCTTCCAACTCTTTGATTCTATGATTCTATGATTCAAGGAAACCATTGGGAGCCGTGCCGCTGGAACCGAGGCTCACGGGACTGGCTTTGCCCAGTTTAGAATGCTGAAGACTTGGCCTGGATCCGCACTTCCCTCTCTCCCAGGATCTGACCCCACATCCTCTGCCTTGAACTGGATTCTGGGAGTCTACACAGCCAAATAACCCGGGATCAGATCCTGAAATAACAGGAGTAATAGTCTTTGAAATAGCAGCAGTGATAGAAAACCTGTTGGGTAAACTTTGGAGTTCCTGCCACTCAACTTGGCTTTCCTCACAGAGTTGATTCCATCCCCAACAATCCCTTTCTATCTCTCAATCCCTTTAGAGAACGAACATGGGTTTTCCCCCAGCACGGGTTTTAGGGAGGAGTAGGAGGCGGCACAAGGCAGTCAGGGGAATTCTGGGAAATGTAGTTTGTGGAAGAGAATGCAAAAGGCTCCGCTCTAAACTACATTTCCCAGAACTCTGCTCACTTCCTGTGTCATCACTTGTGTGTCCCTCCCCCCAGAAACTACTGCTTTCCACCTTGTCTCCTGCACTGTGTTAATAATATAATATACTATTTAATGATATAATATAGATAATATTATAATGTGATACAATATAATGCTAATAATAATAATACAATATTATAATTATATATTTTGTGTTACATGTAATATTACTAATAATATTACAGTATAACGGTATAGTACAATATAGTAATGTATCATATGAATATTGTGTTATGGTCGTAATATAATATACTAGCGGTCCCCTGCCACGCGTTGCTGTGGCCCAGTCTGGTGATATGGAAAATGAAGCAATGACAAAGTGTTGGTTTCTAATATATGTAATTTCTTTATGCTTGTGGATATACAACATTTCTTGTCTCTTTGCCAGTGTTGATGTAGAGATTGCCTGGTTTGCCTATTCTGGAACGTGCAATGTATAATTGTCCTTCTTTAAGGGTCCCTTTCAAATCTATGATACTGCATCTGCCATATACATATATGTGTGTGAGAGAGAATGGCTGGATGTCCCTTTGTCAGGAGGGCTTTGATTATGTTTTCTTGTCCTTATGAAGGGAGTTGGACTGGATGGTCTTAAAGCAGCATTTCTCAACCTGGGAAGTCAAGACCCCGGGGGGGGGGGGGGTCACCAGGGTGGTGTCAGAAGGGTCACCAAAGACCACCAGAAAACACAGTATTTTCTGTTGGTCATGGGGGTCTGTGTGGGAAGTTTGCCCCAATTCTGTAGGTGTTGGGGTTCGGAATGCTCCCTGATTGTAGGTAAACTATAAATCCCAGTAACTACAACTCCCAAATGTCAAGGTCTATTTCCCCCAAACTCCATCTGTTTTTATATTTGGGCATATTGAGTATTTGTGCCAAGTTTGGTCCAGATCCATCATTGTTTGAATCCACAGTGCTCTCTAGATGTAGGTGAACTACAACTCCCAAACTCAAGGTCAATCCCCACCAAACCCTTCTAGTGTTTTCTGTTGGTCAGAGGAGTCCTGTGTGCCAAGTTTGGTTCAATTCCATCGTTGGTGGGGTTCAGAATGCTCTTTGATAATAGGTGAACTATAAATCCCAGCATCTGCAACTCCCAAATTACAAAATCATAATGCTTTGAGTGATGGTCACTCTTGTGTTGTGAGACATTTTGTTACCAAATTTGGTGTGATGCCGTTCATTGGTTCTTTTGTTTTTAAGGTACTCATTATGCACAGAGCATTTTTATATAGATAGATTGTATTTACATATTGCTTGTAAGCGGTTCCCCTTTGAGGTGAGAAGGGCAGCATGTAAATGTCTCAAATAATAAATTCCGGTGTTGATGCCTCAATGTGAATGTGGGGCAGGGACCCCTCTCTGGCTCTGATGAACAAAGGAATGGCAGGGATGGGCGGGCTGGATCCGTCCACATCAAAGGGAAATAGGCCTGTCATCCTCACCTACCATGATATTGGCCTTAACCATAAATCATGTTTCAATGCTTTCTTTAACTTTGAAGAAGAGCGAAGAAGGGAGCGCAGAGGGACCCGGGGGTGGGCAGCCCTTCCGAACACCAGCCTTTCTCCCCATCTGAAGATCCAGGTTCTGTTCCTGCCCCATTGAGGAGGGGGCCGTGAAGGGGGCATGTGGGAGGGGCCCCAAAGGAGGCCCCAAAGATCTGGATGAAGGGATATCATGTTTGAGGAGGTCCAGTTCAGCAGCTAGAGAATGGATTGCGCTTTTGACCACAGAAGGGGGCCTTGTTTTTTAAAACATTGTAGGCAACTCTACAGGTGGCAGAGGGCTCAGATCCCCTCTTGCCCCTCCTTGTCCCCCTGCGTGCCTTCTGCCCGCCCCTTTGCCCTGCTCCGGTGCCTCTTCTGTGCGAGGCCAGGCATCGCGGACCCTCCGTGCCCAATCTGACCATGCTGGGGGTCAAAGGGGATGGTCGCAAGGGTCGGCAACGGCCAAAGGCCCAGCCTTGCAATTTACAGAGTTATATCATCATTATCATCTCTGTCCTGCTTTCTCTCTCTCAAAAGACCCAAAATCACTAACACTAAAAGCAACACAGGATATAATTTAAAGCTGAAAAACACACATTAAAATTAAACATTTGACATTATTAAAAAGTAAACAGTGAAAGCCAGTTAGAAGCCTGTTCTGAGCCATCCCAGGAAAGGTAAGCAGGCCCAACTCGTCCCCTTGTTGGCAATTAAAGCCGTAATCCATGTGTTGCTGAATCACCTGCTGGACGCTCTCAGTTGGGCCAAGACGTTGGAGGGCAATAGGCAGGACTCAGAGGGGGCCGTACTCCCAGGAGACTGAAGAGCCCTCCCCAAAACTAGGAGGCAAAGTGGGCCCCGCAATCTGCCGTTATTGTAGGGAGAAAGCCATGGTACTTCTGATTGTGATGAACAAACTCACTGGTTAATTGGGGGACCATTTACCTGGTGGCACATGGTATACAATGCTCTGCTTAGGAAACAAGCCTGGCACTACCCAGATGACAGACTCAGCTCACCTGGCAGGTGATCCTCAATAAAAAACCCTGCAAATGGGCTCTGAGGGCCAAAGAGGGGATTGTAGTGGATGCGGTGAACTTGATGGCTTTCCTCCTACCCCTTGAGCCATAGCACAAACATAATCTTTAGCACTGGAGGTCAATCCATCCATCCGTCTCCTCTACACCCGTTCTCTCGTGTACTGCTGCTACGCTGAGTGCCTTCCACCCTGTGCTTCTGCATCCCTACCTCCATTTTTGTGGTTTCGGTGTAGAAGTTTGCATTTTCCTTTGTTTTTCTTTTTGCATTTTTTCTGCCTGATGTTTCATACCTTTGTGGCATAGGTTTTGTAAGAATGCAATATGTCAAGAGCCTAATGTGCTCTCAATCTGAGTTGCCTTCGGGCTAATATGAGCGGGGTAGAAATAATGCAAATAAATAAATAATCACTCCAGGTGCCTTGCTATAGAAATGTGGGGTAGGCAAAGAGAGGAGCAGGAACATATTTTTTCCTGAGTTGGGAGAAATCTACACAAGACAATGAAACATTTTTCTTCCAAGACTGACCACTTGGGATTGTCTGCCCGTACAGGTGGTTACTCAAGTTCTGAATTGGGATGTGAGGAAGCGTGATCTAGGCAGGAAATGCTTTGCAACCTTAGACCTTTCTCTGATGACCATATTGTTAGAGGTCTTCCTTTACAACGGTTGGGTTACACTCTGAACACATTGCAGCGCAGTAAATCTCTCATACACAGAATCTTGTGCCATCATCCCCTTTGCATCTCAACAGAGATTTATCTTTCTTGGGCAGTTGGCTCATCTGAGTTGGGCCAATCTTTCCTCCTTCTTCCCCTGCTACAGCACTAGATTATTATTCTTCATCTCCCATGAGATTCTTCTTTTTTCCGCGCCTGATGAGTTTTTCCTCTCATTCTTTTGGCAGGTAACTTCTGCATGAACCTTGAGAAGAACACTTTGCCCTTTACCTTCGGTCTTCAATTAAACTACACAGCGGTGATAAGAAGAACTAATAAGTTGGAGATAATTTATTTCCAGCTACAAACCTGTGTATTCAAGAAGGAAAGGTGGGATTGTGTTGTATAAAGAGGGCCTTGGTAAAGAGGAAAGAAGATGACAGCAATACAAATACTGAGAAGAGGAAATATTGTCCTGTTCAGGAGAACATATCTGTGACGTTCTGGCATAATATTTGAATCATAAATGTAAAAGAATGGAAAATCTGCATTCCTTGTCAAAATCACACACAGGGGAGAAGCAACTTAATTGTATTGATTGTGGAAAGTTCTTCATTGAGAGAAGTTCTCTTACTAAACATCAACGAACTCACACAGGAGAGAAGCCGTATAAATGCATTGAATGTGGAAAGAGCTTCACTCAGAGTGGAAATCTGTATTCCCATCAAAGGACCCACACAGGGGAGAAGCCACATAAATGCATAGAATGTGGAAAGAGCTTCAGTCAGACTGGACATCTGCGTTCCCATCAAAGGACCCACACAGGGGAGAAGCCACATAAATGCATAGAATGTGGAAAGAGCTTCAGTCAGAATGGAGATCTGCGTATCCATCAAAGGGTCCACACAGGGGAGAAGCCACATAAATGTATGGAATGTGGAAAGAGCTTCAGTAAGAGTGGATATCTGCGCTCCCATCAAAGAACCCACACAGGGGAGAAGCCACATAAATGCATGGAATGTGGAAAGAGCTTCAGTCAGAGTGGAGATCTGCGTATCCATCAAAGGGTCCACACAGGGGAGAAGCCACATAAATGTATGGAATGTGGAAAGAGCTTCAGTCGGAGTGGACATCTGCGTATCCATCAAAGGACCCACACAGGAGAGAAGCCACATAACTGCATGGAATGTGGAAAGAACTTCAGTCAGAGTGGAGATTTGCGTATCCATCAAAGGACCCATACAGGGGAGAAGCCACATAAATGTACAGAATGTGAAAGGAGCTTCAGTCAGAGTGTGTCTCTGAATATCCATCGAAGGACCCACACAGGGGAGAAGCCACATAAATGCATGGAATGTGGAAAGAGCTTCAGTAGGGGTGGATATCTGCATTCCCATCAAAGGACCCATACAGGAGAGAAGCCACATACATGTACAGAATGTGAAAAGAGCTTCAGTCAGAGGGGACAGCTCCGTATCCATCAAAGGATCCATACAGGGGAGAAGCCCCATAAATGCATGGAATGTGGAAAGAGCTTCAGTCAGAGTGGATATCTGCATTCCCATCAAATGACCCATACAGGGGAGAAGCCACATAAATGTATGGAATGTGGAAAGAATTTCAGTCGGAGTGAGAATCTGCGTATCCATCAAAGGACCCATACAGGGGAGAAGCCCCATAAATGCATGGAATGTGGAAAGAGCTTCAGTCGGAGTGGACATCTGCATTCCCATCTAAGGACCCATACAGGAGAGAAGCCACATAAATGTACAGAGTGTGAAAAGAGCTTCAGTCAGAGTGGAGATCTCCGTATCCATCAAAGGACCCATACAGGGGAGAAGCCACATAAATGCATGGAATGTGGAAAGAGCTTCAGTCGGAGTGGGAGTCTGCGTATCCATCAAAGGATCCATACAGGGGAGAAGTGACATAACTGCATGGAATGTGGAAAGAACTGTCGGAGTGACAGTCTGTGCACCCATCAAAGAACCCACACTGAGGAGAAAGCACATATTGTATATACTTGAGTATAAGCCGACCAAATATAAGAAGAGGTACCTAATTTTACCACAAAAATTGCGAAAACTTCTTGACTTGAGTAAAGGCCGGGGGTGGGAGATGCAGCAGCTACTGGTAAATTTCAAGAATAAAAATAAAAATAGATACCAATATAATTACATTAATTGAGGCGTCTATAAGTTAAATGTTGCAGTAGAGTCTGCTGGCAACGTTACAACTGATAATAGTAGTAGAGGAGGGAAGTGAGGTGCTCAGGTGTTGGATGAGGAGCAACAAAGAAAGAGAATTAGGGAGATATTCATGTCACCTACAGACGAAGACTCCTTCAAAGGTTTCTCAGAAAATGAAATGAGTGATGAGGAGGAGGGAGATGGGAATAGAGGTATCAAGAGGATTACTCAAGAGCAGGAGTCAGGCGAAGAGCATCAAAGAAAGAGGATTTGGGACATACTTACTGCTCCCACTGAAGATGAGGGTTTTATGGGCTTTACTGGAAGTAATGGGTCTGGGAGTAGTGAGGATGAGGGGGAACCATTGAATTGGACTCAAGTTCAAGAAGTTAGAAATGTCTGCATGCAACCCACGTCCAGCAATACTTTTGAGGGATTTTCTGGGGATTGACAATCTGGTGATACTAGGCAATCATGGGGAGACCTAAGTCTTGACAAAAGATGGAAAAGTTGGCGGGACGGGCGTTGGCGCTCAGCTGTAGTGGCTAAGGCAGCTGACAGTGATGAGGAGAGGGTGGAGGACAACTTATCAACGGATGATGAATTGTAAGATAAATGAAGGCACTGGAGTAATAGAACTTTGCAGTAGGTGAAGTGTCAGTTTCGTGCCTTGGGTCTTGTCAGTGCCGCTTCACTTGTTGGGCTTGGGTCCTAGAACTGCAGGTTGCTGTATCCTTTGTGTATCGACTGGCTTGGATTCTCGTGTACCCTTTGTGTATCGACTGGTGCGGATTTCCCCTCTCCTTGACCTCAGACTGCTTTGATGACGGCGTTACTTCTTTGGACTTTGACTGACTTCTACTAGGATTCCTTCGACTTTGGACTGCTCTTGGATGACGGCTTCTTGTTTGTTTGCTACCTTTAAACTGTGTGATTTTGGGGCGTTTTGCTGGAACTCTTGTTTAACCCAGATTTTTTGCCAGTTTAATTTGGTTTATTTTCCAAGTTTGTTTTTCAAGCTACAAGTTGCTGCAATCCTTTTAGTTTGCCCAGAGGCACTGAAGCAAGTGTCTCTAAGTCCTGTTACTTTGATTAATAAACTGTTGTTTTGATTAGAACTCCTGTGTGTGTCTGGCTCTTAAAGGCATCTGGGTCGCGACATTAAATGTTTCTGAATAATTGCATAAACCTGTAATTTAAGATAAGACTGTCCAACTGTGATTAAATCATTATTCTAACCTTCTTCAGTGTAAATGTGCTTACGTATCCTTCCAATAATCATAAATAGGGTAAAATAATAAATGTAATAATAATAATAACAATGGAGTAAAATGTTAAATGTATAAATAATAATAAATGGGGTGAAATAATAAATGTAATGATAGCGTAAATTAATAAGTGTAATAATAACAACAATGATAGCGTAAAATAATAAATGTAATAATAAGAACAATAAACAGAGTGAAATAACAAATGTATTAATAATAATAAATAGGGAAAAATAATTATATTAACATAAAATAATAAATATAATAATAATGATGGAGTAAAATAATAAATGTAATATTTATTTATTTATTTATTTATTATTCAAACTTATATGCCGCCACTCCCCTGGGGCTTGGAGCAGCTTACAAGAACAGGCTAAAATCGAACACAATTTAAAACAGCAATATCAAAGATCAAAGGCTGTCGAAACAAATATGTTTTACATGCCCTGCAGAAAGCTGATAAGTCCCGCAAGGCACGGACTTCAGGTGGCAGAGTATTCCAGAGTGATGGTGCCACTGCTGTAAAGGCTCTGCGTCTGGTTACTGTTAGACGCAAGGTCTTGACACTGGGAATTTCCGATAAATCTTGGTCCTCAGAACGGAGGGATCTCGGGTTGGTAGGGGGTGAGGCGGTCCCTCAGGTACATCGGCCCCAGACCATGCAAGGCCTTAAAGGTGAGTACCATCACTTTGAAAGTGATCCGGTGCTCAATTGCTAACCAATGCAGCTGGAGTAAGATTGGTGTTATGTGACATCTCATCGGAATTCCCGCAAGATGCCGAGCAGCTGCATTTTGTACCAACTTGAGCTTCCGGATCACCGACAGAAGAAGGCCAGTGTAGAGGGCGTTAGAGTAGTCCAGTCTTGAGATGGCCGTGGCCTGGATCACCGTAGCTAGGTCGTCCCTGGAGAAGGAGGGCCAGCCGTTTAGCCTGCCGCAGGTGAAAGAAGGCGGTTCTGCTCACGGCGGAGACCTGGGCCTCCATTGTCAGCAGAGGGTCCAAAAGGACTCCCAGACTCTTTACCAATGATGATGGGCATAGCGCCTCGCCATCAAGGGTAGGCAGCTGGATATCCTCACTGCCCGGTCGACCCAGCCATAGAATCTCCGTCTTTGCTGGATTCACCCTCAACCTGCTGGCACGCAGCCATCCTGTAACGGCCTTGAGGCACTGATGGAAACAATCGGGTACAGAGTCCGGTCAGCCTTCCGTCTTCAGCACCAGCTGAGTGTCATCGGCGTACTGATAACACTCAAGCCCAAAACCTCGAACCAGCTGAGCAAGTGGTCGCATATAGATGTTAAACAACAGAGGGGAGAGAATGGCCCCCTGAGGAACCCCACAAGATAGAGGGGACCTCTCAGAGACCAGGCCTCCCCTCTCCACTTGCTGTCCACGGTTGTGAAGAAAGGAGGACAGCCAGTTTAAAGCTCTCCCCCTGACTCCAACAGCAGGGGCGGTAACTGGAGGGAACCGAAGAATCTAAATCTGTCAGTTCTTGTGGGTTTTTTTCAGGCTATATGGCCATGTTGTAGAGGCATTTCTCCTGATGTTTCGCCTGCATCTATGGCAAGCATCCTCAGAGGTGAGGTCTGCTGGAACTGGGAAAGAAGGGGTTTATATATCTGTGGAATGACCAGGGTGAGACAAAGGGTTTTTGTAAGTTGGGCTAGGTGTGAATCTTTCAACTGACCACCTTGATTAGCATACAATGGGCTGACTGTGCCTGGAGCAAACTCTTCCTGAAAGGTGATTAGATGTCCCTGCCTGTTTTTCTCTCTGCTGTTTTTGCTGTTGTAATTTTAGAGTTTTTTTAATACTGGTAGCCAGATTTTGTTCATTTTCATGGTTTCTTCCTTTCTGTTGAAATTCGCCACATGCTTGTGGATTTCAATGGCTTCTCTGTGTACTCTGACATGGTGGTTGTTGGTGTGGTCCAGCATTTTTGTGTTCTCAAATAATGTGCTGTGTCCAGGCTGGTTCCTCAGGTGCTCTGCTATGGCTGACTTCTCTGGTTGAAGTAGTCTGCAGTGCCTTTTATGTTCCTTGATGCGTGTTTGGGCAATGCTGCGTTTGGTGGTCCCTATGTAGACTTGTCCACAGCTGCATGGTATACAATGGTAGACTCCTGCAGAGGTGAGAGGATCCCTCTTGTCCTTTGCTGAACGGAGCATTGGTTGGATTTTCTTGGTGGGTTTGTAGATTGTTTGTATGTTGTGTTTCCTCATCAGCTTCCCTATGGTGGTTCCCTTGATGTATGGCAGGAACACTTTTCCTCTGGGTGGATCTTCATCTTGACTCTCGTGGCTTGTTCTTGGTCTTGCAGCTCTTCTGATGTCTGAGGTGGAGTCTCCCTTGGCCTGGAGAGCCCAGTTGAGGGGGTTCAGTTCATCTTGGAGGAGGAGGTGGGCTTCGCAGATTCTTTTTGCACGGTCTGCCAAGGCTTTAATGGTGCTTCTTTTTTTTACTTGGGTGATGGTTGGAGTTTTTGTGTAGATATCTATCTGTGTGTGTGGGTTTTCTGTAAACGGTGTGACCCAATTGTTGATCTGGTTTGCGGATGACTAGGACATCTAGAAAAGGCAGTCTTCCTTCCTTTTCTTTTTCCATAGTGAACTGGATGTTTGGGTGGATGCTGTTCAGATGTTCCAGGAACCTGTTGAGTTCTTCTTCTCCATGGCTCCAAATGGTGAAAGTGTCATCCACATATCTGAACCATATGGTGGGCTTTTTGGTTGCTGTTTCAAGAGCTTGTTTTTCAAAGTGTTCCATGTAGAAGTTAGCTATGACTGGGCTAAGAGGGCTCCCCAGAGCTACTCCATCTTTCTGTTCGTAGAATACATTGTCCCACTGAAAATAACTGGTGGTGAGGCAATGGTGAAACAGCGCTGTGATGTCTTCTGGGAACTTCTGGATGATGAGTGCCATGGTGTCTGCAACTGGTGTCTGCAAATCTAAATCTGGTTTCTTCAGCAGGGGAGAGACCACCGCCTCTTTTAAACCCTCTGGAAAAACTCCTTGCTCATAATCTTCAACAGAGAGTCACGTAATCCCTCCAAGCAAGATTTCACCAACCAAGAGGGACACGGATCGAGGGAGCAAGTGGTCGGTCTAGCTGCAGCTATGAGCCTATTGACAGCCTCTGCATCCAGCGGGGTGAACCGGTCGAGGACCGGCCAGCAAGTGGCCACGGAGTCTCAAGTTCTCTCACTGTATCAATTGTGGCGGGAAGGTCCCGGCGTAGTAGAGAGATCTTGTCTGCAAAATAGCTCTGAAAAGCCTTGGCTGAAGGGCCTGATCATCACTTTTTGGGACGGTGGGAACCGTTGTTAAAGATCGAACAATTTTGCCGGACGTGAGCTAGCGGACGCTATCAAAGAGGCATAATATACCCGCTTTGCTTCGGTGATAGCGTGCTCATAGGATTCCCTAAATGCCTCATAAGCTGATCACGATGCTCCGTCACGGAGTTCTCGCCACACGCCCTCTAGCCGTCTCTTTTCCCACTTCATCAGTCGAAGTTCCTCGGTGAACCAAGGAGACCGATTTCGGTGGGGTCGGAGAGGGCATCTAGGGGCGAACTCGTCGAGTGCATTGGATAGCCTGATGTTCCATATGTCCACCTGCACATCGATCGAGTCGCTGGCAGGCACCAGATCCTTCAGAGCATTCCGGAAACTACTGGGTTCCATAAGTCTCCTTGCGAGAGTCCGAATTGGCTCGGCGCCCTTGCAGGGTGGGTATGCGTGCTCCAACTGGACTCTCAGAGTACAGTGATCCGACCATGGAACCTTTATTTATTTATTTATTTATTTCAAAGTTTTCTGTACCGAGCTTCTCACCTCTTTGAGGGACTCAGCCCAGTTTACAACCATAAAACACATACAATCAGTAAAATATCATAGTTCACAATTACAGTAATACATTTAAAATAACAAATATATTTAAAATTACGGTGGTCAGTCGTCATATTACAATCAAATATACATCATCTTCCATCCGAAATCCTAGGGTGTTGTCTCATTCATCAAAAGCCTGTCTCCACAGCCATGCCTTCACCCGTTTCCTAAATGTCAGGATAGATGGGGCGGTTCTGACCTCCAGTGGGAGAGAGTTCCAGAGTCGCGGGGCCACCACCGAGAAGGCCCTGTCCCTCGTCCCCACCAGGCGCGCTTGTGAGGCCGGTGGGACCGAGAGCAGGGTCTCTCCAGACGATCTTAGTAATCTTGATGGTTCGTAGGGGAGAATACGTTCAGAGAGGTAAACGGGGCCGGAGTTGTTTAGGGCTTTATAGGTTAACACCAGGACTTTGAATTGCGCTCGGAAGCTAATTGGCAGCCAGTGGAGCTGGTGTAACAGCGGAGTGGTGTGCTCCCTGTACCCAGCCCCCATTAGTAGTCTGGCTGCCGAGCGTTGGACTAGCTGCAGCTTCCGGGCAGTCTTCAGAGGCAACCCCACGTAGAGAGCGTTGCAGTAGTCTAAGCGGGATGTAACCAAAGCATGGACTACCGTGGCCAAGTCAGACTTCCCAAGGTACGGGCGCAGCTGGCGCACAAGTTTTAATTGAGCAAAAGCTCCCCTGACCACCACCGAGACCTGGGGTTCCAGGCTCAGCGATGAGTCCAGGAGAACTCCCAGACTGCGAACCTGCACCTTTAGGGGGAGTGTGACCCCATCCAGCACAGACTGTAACCCTGTACCCTGTTCGGCCTTACGACTGACCAGGAGTACCTCTGTCTTGTCTGGATTTAGTTTCAATCTGTTGTCCCTCATCCAGTCCATTACAGCGGCCAAGCACCGGTTCAGGACCTGAATAGCCTCCTTAGTAGCAGGTGAAAAGGAGTGGCAGAGTTGGACATCATCTGCGTACAGATGATACCGCACCCTGAAACTCCGGATGATCTCTCCCAACGACTTCATGTATATGTTAAACAACATAGGGGACAGTACTGAACCCTGCGGGACTCCACAGTGCAATGGCCGAGGAGTCGAGCAGGCATCCCCTAGTGACACCTTCTGGGAGCGACCCTTGAGGAAGGACCGGAGCCACTGCAAGGCAGTACCCCCAAGACCCATTCCTGCGAGGCGTCCCAGAAGGATTCCGTGGTCGACGGTATCGAAGGCCGAAGAGAGGTCCAGCAGAACCAACCAACCCTGTCCAATTCCCGGCAAAGATCATCCACTAAGGCGACCAAGGCTGTCTCAGTACCATGTCCCGGCCTAAAGCCAGACTGTGCTGGATCTAGATAGTCCGTGTCTACCAGGAACTCCTTGAGCTGCGAGGCCACCACACGTTCCAAGACTTTGCCCAAATAGGGGAGATTGGAAACTGGCTGAAAGTTGACAAATTGAGTGGGGTCTAGTGATGGTTTTTTCAACAGCGGTTTAATAACAGCTTGTTTTAAGCTGGCTGGAATATTGCCTTCCCGAAGGGAGGCATTAACCACCACCTTTACCCACTCTGCCAAACCCCCTCTGGCTTCTTTCACCAGCCAGGAAGGTCAGGGGTCTAGGATGCATGTGGTAGGCCTCGCCTCCCCAAGAACCCTGGTGACCTCGTCGAGTTGAACAGATCAAAACGAATCCAACAAAACTGGACAAGCAGATGCTTGAGTTACATCCTCAGAGACTGCCGTTAATGTGGTGTCAAAGCCCGAACATACTTTGAGTCCGCAAAGTACTCAGCAAATTCTTCACAGCGCGCTGCCGAGTCGTCAGGGGACCCACTCAAGGTGGGATTCAACAACCCTCTGACTACTCGAAACAGCTCTGCCGGACGGTTCCTTGCGGATGCAATATTGGCCAAATAGAAAGCATTTTGTGTGGCCTCTATTGCCACGCCATATGCCCTTAGATACAGGCATAGGGTGTTTGATTTGGCTCGCTGGGCTTTTTCCGCCACACGCTCTCTAGCCAGTTCACTTCAACTCCACCAGCTCCTCATTAAACCAAGGAGATGGTTTAGCTCAGCGACTTAAGAGGGGGCGCTCCAGAGCAATCATGTCTATTGCCCTAGTCAACTCCCTATTCCAATGAGCGACCAGGGCATCGACAGAATCACCATCCAAGGCGGCGGAAACATCCCTGAGACCTTCCTGAAATCAAAATATTCTGTAAGCAAGGAATCCCTCCTAATCTTCTGACCACGTCTCTTCTCTCTCCTTGATGCCAGAGAGGCTTCCTCCGATGTCTGGGGGAAGTTCTAGTGAACGTTGGAAACGCGAGAGGAGAATGTGGGGACACTTCACCCCATGTGGTGGTCTTGCAAAGAGCCCAGGAATCTTGGGACTGAAAGAGGTGAGGTGGGAAAGGTCTTGATCCTAACATGAGCAGGGCGTGACTTGCCGGGGATGCTGGGTGAGGGACTGGGCGAGGGGCACGGGTGAGGGCAGCCCCCCCTCTCTGCCCAGCGATGGGAAGGACCGGCCACTCTGAGGCAAGCCAGAAGAGGGGCCGAGGGAGGGGCGTGACCCCGTGGAGAGGGACAGGCGGAGGGCGTGGGTCAGGGAGGAGGAGGAGGCCTGGGCTCATCCCAGGAGAGAGAGAGAGACTGGGGGGTCTGGGTCTCTCCTTCCAGCAAAGATGGAGGGAGGGATGGATGGGGACACACTCCCACTGGTGGTCCAGGAGAGAGGCCAAGGGGGAGAGTCACAGAATCCTGGAGGTGGAGGAGACCTGGTGGGCCATCATCCAGCCCAACCCCCTTCTGCCAACAAGCAGGACAATCGCATTCAAAGCACTCCTGACAGATGGCCATCCAGCCTCTGCTGAAAAGCCTCCAAAGAAGGAGCCTCCCTCCACCACACTCCCTCCGGGGCAGAGAGTTCCATTGCTGAACAGCTCTCTCCCATAGTCAGGAAGTTCTTCCTCATGTTCAGGTGGAATCTCCTTCCTTTCCTGTAGTGTGAAGCCATTGTTCTTCCCTTGCGTCCTAGTCTCCAGGGCAGCAGAAAGGAAGCTCGCTCCCTCTGCCTGGAGACTGGTGACGCGCCGAGCGGAGGCCCATTCCCATTGGCCCATCCCGGCAAATGAAGAAGAAGGAAGGAAGGGAGGGCGGAGAAAGGAGTTCGAGGGAGTTTCTGCCTGGCGACCGCTGACGTCAGTGAGGACGGAGAATTCCTATTGGCGGGTGCTGAGCCTTTGGCAGAGAAGGAAGGAGGCTCTAGTGTTCCCTACTCCGCAGTCCCGCCAAGAAGCCCCGCCCCTCTCTGGGCACCCAGCCCGCGGCAGCCATTTTTGGTCTTGGCGGAAGACCAGCGGGAGGGGGCGGTGTCCGTGTCCTAGAGAGGCTCGGGAGGCTCGGGCGAGGCCTTTCCCCGTGAGCTCACTTCCGGAGGAGGGAGGGAGAGAGAGAGAGGGGGGGAGAGGAGGAGCTAAGGGTGGCGTCTAAGGGCCTGTTGACGAGGAGGCGGCCTTCTTCTTCCGGCGAGAGAGGAGCCCGAGTGAGTGAGTGAGTGTGGGGTAGGCCTGGATCCTTTGCGTGGAAGGCCCTTCCTTCCTTCCTTCCTTCCTTCCTTCCTGCCTTCCTGCCTTCCTGCCTTCCTTCCTTCCTTCCTTCCTTCTGGGCCTGGGCTCCGTCTTCTGGGGGGCGGCCTCTCTCTCCGGGAAACGCCCCCTCCTCCTCCTCCTCCTCGGCCTCGGAGCCCGCCTCTCCCTCCCTGCTCCCCTTCCTTCCATGCTGCCCCCCCCCTTCCCCCCAGGTGAGCGCGGCCTTCTCCCCTCCAGAGCGGGCCATATTCCTCTCTCTCTCTCTCTCTTTCTTTGTTGACCACCTGGATCAGCCGCCCTTCTCTCTCTCTCTCTCTGCGCCTGATGATGGGGTCAGGATGGATGGTCTTTGGGGTCCCCCCCCTCAGACTGCCTGGAGTTTCGGAGGAGCTCCCTTCCTCCCTCCCTTCCTCCCTCCCTCCCTCCCTTCCTTCCTTCCTTCCTTCTCTGGAGGTTCTAAGCCGAGGCTGGATGGCCATTTGCAAGGAGGGATCGGGTAGTGCCTTCCTGCTTGACAGAAGGGGGTGGGATGGATGGCCTCGAGGGTCCCGCCCGACTCTCCTGCCCTGACCACCCTGGACACTGGGGATCCAGCGGGGGGGGGGGGATCCAGCGGGGGGGGGGGTCCTCCTTCCTTATCGGGAGGTCTCTCAGCAGAGGCTGGGTGGGCATCTGTCGGGAGGGCTTGTGCTGTGCCCTCCTCCTTCCTGGGCTGGGGGACCTTGGGAGTCTCTTCCAACTCTGTGTCTCACCATTTATTAATTTATGACAACTCTATGCCGTCTCACAAGATGCATTTACATACAATATGTTATATTATGCGCATTACATAGAATCATAGAATCAAAGAGTTGGAAGAGACCTCCTGGGCCATCATCCAGTCCAACCCCATTATGCCAAGAAGCAGGAATATTGCATTCAAAGCACCCCTGACAGATGGCCATCCAGCCTCTGCTTAAAAGCTTCCAAAAAAGGAGCCTCCACCACACTCCCCCTGGGGCAGAGAGTTCCACTGCTGAACAGCTCTCACAGTCAGGAAGTTCTTCCTCATGTTCAGATGGAATCTCCTCTCTTGTAGTTTGAAGCCATTGTTCCACATCCTAGTCTCCAGGGAAGCAGAAAGGAAGCTTGCTCCCTCCTCTTCCCTGTGGCTTCCTCTCACATATTTATACATGGCTCTCATCATATCTCCTCTCAGCCTTCTCTTCTTCAGGCTAAACATGCCCAGTTCCCTAAGCTGCTCCTCATAGGGCTTGTTCTCCCGACCCTTGATCATTTCTCTCTCTGTATCAGAGAGTCCCTCCCGACTCTCTCCTGCCCTGACCACACTGGACGGGGAGGCTTTCCTGGGAGTCCAGAAGGGTGTCTCCGTCTCGGGAGGTCTCTCAGCAAAGGCTGGGTGGACATCTCCCGGGAGGGCTTGGGTTGTGTCCTCCTTCCTGGGCTGGGGGACCTTTGGAGTCTCTTCCAACTCTGTGTCTCTCCATTTATTTATTTATCTATCACAACTCTATGCCGTCTCACAAGATGCATTTACAAACAATATGTTATATTATGCGCATTACATATTGTACTATACCATCGTATTGTAATATTATTACTAATAACACATCTCCTATATATTATATATTTAAAATATCTTATTATTATTATTAGGATTATTAGGATTATAAGTATTATATGTATACACAATATATTACATTACATTATTCATATAGTACTACAAGTACTCAAACTACAAGAGAGGAGATTCCATCTGAACATGAGGAAGAACTTCCTGACTGTGAGAGCCGTTCAGCAGTGGAACTCTCTGCCCCGGAGGGAGTGTGGTGGAGGCTCCTTCTGTGGAGGCTTTGAAGCAGAGGCTGGGTGGCCATCTGTCAGGGGTGATTTGAATGCATTATTCCTGCTTCTTGGCAGAAAGGGGTTGGACTAGATGATGGCCCAGGAGGTCTCTTCCCACTCTAGGATTCTAGGATTCTACTATATTGTACTATGCCATATTATTGTAATATTACATGTCCTATAAAATATCATATTATTATTATTATTATTAGGATCATATTGTATTACATTATAATATTACAAATATTATATGTATGCACAATGTATTACATTATATTATATTACTCGCATAGCACAGGAGACCAGAAGGTGGAACTGTCTTCTCTCTCTTCACTCTGGCCCAGAGCAGCCGTTCATGCCCTGCGGTGTTCATGGGGGCGAGAGGGCAGTGCCGAAGGGGCCCCCTCCCTCCCTCCCTCCCTCAGGCAGGCACTCACTCGGCAGCCCTTCATTCCTCCCCCTTGCAGCCCCCTCCCCTCCTTCCTTCCCTGCCCAAAGCAGACCCTTCAAGGAGGGTCAGGGAGGGAGGGAGGGGCGGTGGTCCCGATGAAGGACCCTGGTTGGGGGGGGGGAAAGAGACCCTTCCCCCAATTAGGGGGCCAGGGGGAAGAGTGAGACCCGCCTGATTTGCCCACAGATAGGAGGCAGGGAGAGGCTGGCCTTCTCCTCCCCCCCCCCCCCTCCCTCCCTGATGACCTTCTGGCTAAAACTTTTTCCTTCGGACAGGCTTTTGAAGAGGGAGGTTTTGAAGATCAAGTCAGGGGGTGTTGTGGTGTTTGAATATTTCTGATGGATGTTCCCTGTGAATTTTTTAGTGCTGTTTGTGTCTGATTCTGTTTTGATGTTTGCATATTTCTATATTTTGAATTGCATACTAATGCTTTTACGTCAAGCCGCTTTGAGTCCCCTTTGGGAAGACACAGCAGAGTAGGAATGTAACAACAACAACAAACAGCTCTATTCAGTTTTGATGCTTCGTCACTGGTCTGAGTAATTCAAGCCCAACCTTCCCCTCCTCCAATCAGATCTGGTCCTTTTCCCTCCCTCTCTCAGGCCGGTGAGTGAGAAGCCCAGAGCTGAGCGAGAGAGTCTCCTGAATGGACTGACCGGTCCCCTCTTTCAGGACGGAAATGGCAGGCCTCTCGCGCCTTGACTGGAGGCCTCTCTTGTTCCAGCTGGACTTCTGCCTGGCGTCCATTCCGTCCTGGTTCCCTCTGGATTCTTTCTTCGTGACACTTTGTTTACTTTCCGTTTCTCCTTCCATTTCTCCTCCTTCTTTGCCCCCCCCCCCCATCTCATCCTGCTTTCCCAGTTTCCATTGTCCTTCTTTGGGGGCCACTAGAGATCTCTTCAAAATGGCCTTTAGTTGATCCAACTTATTGTTGACACTATGGATTAATCCATTCAGATTTTCCAGTGGTTTCATCACTTCTGTATATTTAGCCAATATCTTCTTATGTTGTTTTCTTTTCTCCATTTTAGGAGGTTTCGACTGAAGGTTGGATTTCTTCTTTAAGCACTTTTAGCCCATTGATGTCATATTTTGGTAAGTTTTCAAATAAATGTCTTTTGCAAACAAGCTCCTATATTTGGCAATGCTTCGGGAAAACGTTTGATAAATCGAGCTGTGCTGACTTCTCTTCAATTCTCTTCAACATTCTCTCTGATCCAGAAAATTACAAATCACTAGCCGTCCCCTGCCAGACGTTGCTGTGGCCCAGTCTGGAGATCTGGAAAATAAATTAGAAAGTATTGGTTTCTAATATATGCAATCTCTTTCTGCTTGTTGGGTAAACAGTATTTCTTGCTGTTTCTTTGACAGTGTTGATGTGGAGAGTGTCTGGTTTGCCGATCCATCTAGGGCAGTGGTTCTCAACCTGTTGGTCCCCAGATGTTTTGGCCTTCGACTCCCAGAAATCTTAACAGCTGGTCAACTGGCTGGGATTTCTTGGAGTTGTAAGCCAAAACACCTGGAGGGACACAGGTTGAGAACCACCGATCTAGGGAGCTGGAATCCCCCAGGAGACCCCCAAAACATCACAGTTTAGCCCATCTACATCACTGTCGCCAAGTTTGCAAAGGTCTGCACTTCTCCTTGGCTTATTTCTGTGTTGCCAGGTGAACTCCTGCCCTCGTTTTGAGCTCGTTGGAGGCACTACTCTTGCTAACGACTACAGACAGAGCCTTTCATCATTTAGTCTCCTGCCATTCCTAAACCAGAAGTCCAAGTTGAGGTCTTTGAATATCGAATGTTTCTAATTAGACATCCATACATCAATAATGTTTGCCAAATTGGATGCTTTGAGGAAGGCCAGCTGACTTGCAGAACTGGTGCCACACGTGGGGTCAAGCAGGGCTGCGTTCTGGCTAAGTCATGTTCTCGTTATGGAATTGCGCAAGGGGGAGGAGCTTCCGGGGCTCCTTTCTCCCTCGTTTTTGTAGCTGTCGGGATGAACATTTTGTACCAATTTTCTATTACTTTTATAGATCTTGAGTACTTTGATTTTGGTTTCCACACTTTTCCCCATTCCTCTGATAAGATAGAGCGGTCAATATCCTCAGCCCATTGAATCATATTTTCCTGTATCTCTTCTGTTTCCGTGTTCCATTCTAATCGTTTTTGGTACATTATCTTTATTATTATTTCTCTCTCTCGACCTTATTATATCTCATACCGATTCTTGTGTTGCAAATCCGTCTCTTTTGTCTTCCTTATAGCTGTCCATTATTTGTCTATATTGGAACCAAGATAGATTTTTTTTACCCTCTTGTCTTAACTCATTGAGTGGTTTTAGGATCCAAATATTATTTTGCTTCCTCAGAAGATGTTTATAGGTCTACCATGTGTGCATGGAGATTTCTCTTCTGTGGGGACCCTCAACTAGGGAAAGCCAGAGCGGCCTTTCCATATCCAATCTTCCTTGGTATTTTCCCCATCTCTTTCCTTAATAGAGCTGCCCTGACAAAGGGGTTGGAGACGTTCTCCTCTACCTTTTGGTCCCAAAGGAACACGTGACACCCTCCACGTAAATCACACCCTTCTAGACTTAGAAAAAGATATTACAAAATTAATCTGGAATGGAAAGAAAGCAAGGGTCAAATACCCAATATGAATTAATGCAAAGAAAGGGGGGGGGGGGGGCTGTCCCTACCAGAATTTCAGGTGTATTTTGAAGCTTGTGCACTAACATGGGGGAGGTGCCTTGGTTTAGAAACTCTATGATTCTATAATTCTATGTTTGTAATGTTCTTGGCTTATTCTCTTTGTATTTCTTCTGCGTGATGTTTCATACCTTTGTGGTATAGGTTTTGTAAGAGTGCAATATGTCAAGGAACTTTGCAGCCTAATGTGCTCTCCATGTCTCCAGGTGCCTTGCTTTAGAAACGTGGGGCA
This sequence comes from Anolis sagrei, assembly GCF_037176765.1. Classification (NCBI taxonomy): domain Eukaryota; kingdom Metazoa; phylum Chordata; class Lepidosauria; order Squamata; family Anolidae; genus Anolis; species Anolis sagrei. The sequence goes on along the minus strand of NC_090022.1, from coordinate 977,569 downwards.
GGGATCGCACTGCAGGGAAAGAGAAGGTCAGGGACATATTTTTTCCTGAGTTTGAGGAAATGTACACAAGACAATGAAGTATTCTTCTCCCAAGACTGATCACTTGGGATGGTCTGCCCATACAGGTGGTCACTCAAGTTCTGAGTTGGGATGTGAGGAAGCGGGATCTAGGCAGGAAACGCTTTGCAACCTTAGCTCTTTCTGTGCTGACCATATGATTACAAGTCTTCCTTTACAAAGGCTGGATGACACTCTGGACACACTGCAATGCAAACAATCTCATGCAGAGAATCGTGGGCCACTCTCCCCTCTTTGCAGGGCAAGTGTTAAAGTACTTCTCAGCAGGCAGAGGCTCTTCTCAATAGGACTGCGCTTGGAGTGCAGAAACATCTGGAGGGCATCAGGATTCCCAATGGTGCACCCATCCGTCTCCTCTACGGCCGCTCTCTCATGTACTGCTGCTAGGCTTCCACCCTCTGCTTCTGCATCCCTATCTCTGATTTATTGGTGTCAGTGGAGAAGTTTGCATTTTCCTCTGGTTTTCTCTTTGCATTTGTTGAGCCTGAGGTGACATAACTTTGTGGTATAGGTTTTGTAAGGATGTATATGTCAAGTAACTTTGCGGCCGAACATGCTCTCAGTGTCTCCAGGTGCCTTGCCTTAGAAACGTGGAGCGGAGATCACGCTGCAGGGAAAGTCAGGAGCAAGAAAATATTTTTTCCTGTGTTGGAAGAAATGAAGTATTTTTTTTCCCCAAGACTGATCACTTGGGATGGTCTGTCCATACAGGTGGTCACTCGAGATCTGAGTTGGGATGTGAGGAAGCGGGATCTAGGCAGGAAACGCTTTGTGACCTTAGACCTTTCTGCGCTGACCATATTGTGAGAAGTCTTCCTTTGCAAAGATTGGATGACACTCTTAACACACTGCAGTGCAAATAATCTCCTGGAGAGAATCGTGGGCCACTCTCCCCTTTGCAGGGCTTGCTCTTTGTTGGGCAAGTGTTAAAGTACTTCTCAGCAGGCAGAGGCTCTTCTCAATAGGACCGCTCTTTCTCCCTTCTTCTCCAGCATTTGCTACAGCACTAAGCTATTGTTCTTATTGTTCAATGAGGTATTTCTGTGCTCTGCTCCTGATAAGATTTTCCTCTCGTTTCTCCGGCAGGTAACCTCTGAATAAACCTTGAGAAGAACACCTCCCTTTGGCTTAGGTCAGAAATGAAATTACACAGCACTCACAAGAAATAAGTTGGAGAAATTATATTTCAAGCTACATAGCTGTGTATTCAAGGAGGAAAGGGAGGATTGTGCTGTAAACAGTGGGGCTTGGTAATTTATTTATTCAAATGAACTAGAGCAATACAAAGACGGAGAAGAGGAAATCAGGAGAAAATACCTGTGACCTTCTGGCATAATATTTGAATCATAAATGTAAAAGAATGGAAAATCTGAATTCCTTGTCAAAATCATGCACAGGGGAGAAGTTACATAACTGTATGGATTGTGGGAAATGTTTCACTGCGAGAAGTTCTCTTACTACACATCAACGAACTCACACAGGAGAGAAGCCACATAAATGTATGGAATGTGGAAAGAGCTTCAGTCGGAGTGCGACTCTGCATATCCATCAAAGAACCCACACAGGAGAAAAGCCACATAAATGCATAGAATGTGTAAAGACCTTCAGTGAAAGTGGAAAGCTGCGTATCCATCAAAGGACTCACACAGGGGAGAAGCCGTATAAATGCATGGAATGTGGAAAGAGCTTCAGTTTGAGTGGGACTCTGCGTATCCATCAAAGGACCCACACAGGGGAGAAACCACATAAATGCATAGAATGTGGAAAGACCTTCAGTGAAAGTGGAAAGCTGCGTTCCCATTAAAGGGTCCACACAGGGGAGAAACCACATAAATGCATGGAATGTGGAAAGTGCTTCAGTGAAAATGGGACTCTGCGTTCCCATCAAAGGGTCCACACAGGGGAGAAGCCACATAAATGCATGGAATGTGGAAAGTGCTTCAGTGAAAATGGGACTCTGCGTTCCCATCAAAGGATCCACACAGGGGAGAAGCCACATAAATGCATGGAATGTGGAAAGAGCTTCAGTCAGAGTGCAAATCTGCGCTCTCATCAAAGGACCCATACAGGGGAGAAACCACATAAATGCATGGTTTGTGGAAAGAGCTTCAGACTGAGTTCACATCTGCGTTCCCATCAAAGGATCCACACAGGGGAGAAGCCACATAAATGCATGGAATGTGGAAAGAGCTTCATTCGGAGTGATAGTTTACGTACCCATCAAAGGATCCACACAGGGGAGAAGCCAAATAAATGCATGGAATGTGGAAAGACCTTCCATCAGAGTGGACATTTGCGTATCCATCAAAGGACCCACACAGGGGAAAAGCCATATACATGCATGAAATGTGGAAAGAGCTTCATTCGGAGTGATAGTTTACGTACCCATCAAAGGATCCACACAGGGGAGAAGCCACATAAATGCATGGAATGTGGAAAGAGCTTTAGTAAGACTGGACATCTGCGTATCCATCAAAGGATCCACAAAGGGGAGAAACCACATATATGCATTGAATGTGGAAAAAGCTTCAGTCAGAGTTCAAGTCTGCATACCCATGAAAGGATCCACACAGGGGAGAAGCCACATAAATGCATGGAATGTGGAAAGAGCTTCATTCGGAGTGATAGTTTACGTACCCATCAAAGAACCCACACGGGAGAAGCCACATAAATGCATGGAATGTGGAAAGAGCTTCAGTCACAGTGGACATCTGCGTATCCATCAAAGAACCCACACAGGGAAGTAGCTACATGTCGTATATACTTGAGTATAAGCCGACCGAATTTAAGACGAGGCACCTCATTTAGCACAAAAGCTGGGAAAACGTATTGACTTGAGTATAGGCCGAGGGTGGGAAATGCAGCAGCTATTGGTAAATTTCAAGAATAAAAATAAAAATAGATGGCAATAAAATTACATTCATTGAGGCATCTATAGGTTAAATGTTTCTGAATAATTGCACAAAACTGTAATTTAAGATAAGACTGTCCAACTCTGATTAAATCATTATTTTAACCTTCTTCAGTGTAAATGTGCTTACGTATCCCTCCAATAATAATAAATAGGGCAAAATAATAAATGTAATAATAAGAACAATAAATAGAGTAAAATAATAAATATAATAACAATAAATAGAGAAAAATAAATATGAATAATACATAGAGAAAAATAAATAATAATAACAATAAAATAATGTAGCAGCAATAGAGTAAAATAATAAATGATATAATAATAGAATACAATTTTAACTACAGTGTACATTTTGGGGAAAATGCTGTGTGTATATGAATAATAGAAAGTGGGAAAGACTGACTTGGGAAGGGGGTGGGAAACAAGGACAGGAAACGGAGAAAAAGTTGGAATGGTTGGAACGTCTTAAGGAGCTGGGCATGTTTAGCCTGAAGAAGAGAAGGCTGAGAGAGGATATGATAGCCATGTATAAATATGTGAGAGGAAGCCACAGGGAGGAGGAGGGAGCAAGCTTGTTTTCTGCTTCCTTGGAGACTAGGACGCAGAACAATGGCTTCAAACTACAAGAGAGGAGATTCCATTTGAACACGAGGAAGAACTTCCTGACTATGAGAGCCGTTCAGCAGTGGAACTCTCTGCCCCGGAGGGAGTGTGGTGGAGGCTCCTTCTTTGGAAGTTTTTAAACAGAGGCTGGATGGCCATCTGTCAGGGGTGATTTGAGTGCAATATTCCTGCTTCTTGGCAGAATGGGGTTGGACTGGATGGCCCATGAGGTCTCTTCCAACTCTTTGATTCTATGATTCTATGAGTGTTTGGAAAAAGTGGGAAAATGAGGTGGAAAGGGGGTCTCTGGAAAAGTAAGAGAGATTAGGGTGAGAAGGGGCAACTGGGGAAGGAGGAAAGATTGAGGTGGGGATAGTAAAGACTGGGACAGGAAGGGGGAACTGGAAAAAGGGAAGGCGGGGGTGGGAAAGGGGTGCTGGGAAAGTAGGGGGAAAGACTGAGGTAGGAAGGGAGGAAGGCGTCTCATCCAAGGAGGGACCAAGCCCTGGGTTGCCTCCTCCTCCTCCTCCTCTCCACCTGAGCACTGGAGTCCTGGCCATGGATATACAAATAAGACACACCCTGAAAATAAGCCATAGTGTGTCTTCTTGAAAAAGAAATACTGTCTTATTTTGGGGGGAAATGGAGGGAGTAAGCTTGATTTCTGCTGCCCAGGAGATGTAGACGCAATGGCTTCAAATTACAAGAAAGAAGATTCCACCTGAACATGAGGAAGAACTTCCTGACGGTGAGAGCTGTTCAGCAGTGGAACTCTCTGCCCCAGAGTGTGGTGGAGGCTGATTCTTTGGAGGTTTTGGAGAAGAGGCTGGATGGCCATCTGTAGGGTGTGCTTTGAATACAATTTTCCAGCTTCTTAGCAGAATGGGGTTGGACCGGATGATGGCCCACGAGGTCTCTCTCAACTCAAGGATTCTATGAAACGAGATTGGGACCGATGAATAATTCACGAGTTATAACAATGAGGGGACATTTGTTTATTGTGGGTTTTAGGAATGAGTTTATTTAGAAACATTTACTATATTTAGTTTACTATATTTAGAAATGGAAGAGTAAATATAGAACAGCATTTAAAGTGAATAAATACAGATAAAAATCCCTGTGTGGCAAGAGTTGTGTTGATCTGTTGTTCTCTTAGTTTTGTTCTTATTATGTCGTTGTGTGTTGTTCAGTCTTTCATGTTTGTTAAGGATTCCTTTCCAAAAATCCCAAAATTGTAATTTGTATAAACATGCTTTTCTTTCTTGCCTTTGAATAAAAATTATTTTGAAAAAACCGAGTGTGATGTGGCAGCCACAAATGCCAACGTGATCCCAGGCTGTGCCAAGAGGAGACGTGGTGTCTACGTCCAAGGAAGTCACAGCCTCCTTTCTCCTGCTTTGCTCAGACCTCACCTGCAATCGCTCTGTCTCCCGTTCTGGGCAGCACAACTCAAGGCGGATATGGACAAGCCAGAATATCTCCAGAGACGGGCTGTAGGGAATGTCTCAAAAGAGCTGGGTGTGTTTAGCTTAGAGCAGTGGGTCTCGCCCTGTGGGTCTCTCCCCAGGTGTTGTGGCCTACAACTCCCAGAAATCCCAGCCAGTTGACCATTTGTGAGGATTTCTGGGAGGTGAAGGCCAAAACGCATCTGGGGAGAGACCCACAGGGTGAGGAAAGAAGGAAGGGCTTCTTCCTTGGCAGGGAGGGAGGGGTCGGCCACGGAATGGTTTTTTGGGTTCATGTGACCTCCTGACTGTGGTGTAGAAAAAGGTGGATAGGGATGCATGACACTCACCTCCAACGTGTCATGAGACAGTTCTTAATAGACACGTGTTCACAGCACAACAATCTCAAGGGTTAAGACAACAGAGAAGATGGCATGACAGGGACGGAATCTGGAGAGAAGGATGGGAGCGGCTTGTATGTCCACGTCCTTCTCTGCCACGCGGCTTGCTATCTGCCATTGGTTAGAGGCCGTAACGAAATAGCTAATTATAGTGTATGTTTTAGAAATGTTGATTAATGTTACGATGTAAGTGCAGGCCAGCTGATGTGTCGCCTGAGCTGAGGCGTTGCCATAGCGACGGAACCGGCTGTGAGAATGTATCCAAGTGAGAGAAGCCAAAGGGGCGGAGCTAACTGCCACTCGGCCGGGGCAGGCGTTTGGAAAGAGAGCGTTCCTTTTAGTCAGCGGACAAGAGTGGAAGTTGGGTTCTGGTGTGTGGAGACCCTGAACCCGGGGGTTTAAGTCCTCAGCCTGCGTGTTTACAGAGTCAATTGGGCCTCTTTAAATTAGGAATTAGCTCGTGAGCTCAGGGGAAAGCGGAAGGGAGAAAAAGGCAAGCCAGTGCCTGGAATTGTCAGTGAATCCTGAAATAAATATTTCCTTGATCAGTTCTTTATAATCAAGACTCATGTCCATTTATTGAGAAGAAGATTTACCTCAGAAGAAGGCGGCTGAAGATATTGGAAGAAGGGATTCTGGTTGGGGTCATACCTTCTTTCTAAAGGTGAGGAGGGATGATGATGACCTAATTTCCCCAGGAAGTTAATTCCACAGGCAGGGGGGCCACCACCAAGAAGGCCCTGACCCTTGTCCCCGCCAAACGTGTTTGAGACAGAGGCGGGGCCGAGAGCAGAACCTCCCCAGAAGATCTTAAACTCTGAGGTGGGACATAGAAGGAGATATGTTCAGACAGGTACGCTGGACTGGAGCCGTATAGGGTTGTATAGGTCAAAACCAGCACTTTGAATTGTGCTCGGAATTGGATCGGCAGCCAGTGGAGCTGACTTATATGTATTTGTCATTTGTTTGTCGTATTTTACAGAGGCCTTGCCATAGTTGTCTGCATATGCAATCCATCCCCATCCTTGTTGTGTGAACTTATTCTGTTAGAGGGTGTATTTATATATTAAAAGAAGACCTGTAAATATTTACAAGTAGCAAATAAGTCAAGAATACAACCCCCAAGTCAGAACTGAAGAGTGTTGCTTCCAAGAGATGAGCTCCTTTACAAGGCCAGAAGCTGTGACACTGTGACCAGGACTCTGCGCTGGAAAGCGGGCCATTCTAGAGAGGAGGGGGCTCCCCACCCACGGGCTCCCCACCCCAGCGTGCGCTTCCCTTCCTCTTACTTGCCACCTGCTGTTTCCGCTCTAGAGTAAGAGGTGCTCACAACCTGGGGATCACAACCAGACACAGCGGAGACATCTGCCCTTGCGCTTGGCTACTCTGCTGCTGAGTATGCATGCCTAGTGAGGGACACATCTCACCACGTTAAAACAGTGGGTGTGGCTCTGAGTGAGACAGGACGCATTATCACGGGATGCCTACGCCCCACTCCGCTGGAGAAATTATACTGTTTAGGCGGTATTGCACTGCTGGGAAATGTTTTGGTGCATCAGGAGCGACTTGAGAAACTGCAAGTCCCACAAGGATGGTAGAACATCAAAACATCAGTGTGTCCCCTGGGCGACGTCCTTGCAGATGGCCAATTCTCATACCAGAAGGGACTTGCAGTTTCGCCGGGAAGCAGCAGCCAACAGTGAAAGGACCAAGGCAGTGGCACCTCCGGCCCATTCCCCGTAGATAACCCCATGATGTCCCCCCTGGGGCGTACTTGCCCCACTCTCTCTCTCCTGCCCCCCCCCCCCTCCTGGGCCCTCCTGGGCCCACCCCGCCCAGCAACCCCCCTTCCTGGCCCGGCCTCAGACATGTTCCATAGCTGAGGCTGGTTTGTGGCCAGAGGATGGTCTTAGTGAGAGAGGGGGGAGAGCGGTGTCAGTTCAGTTTGAGACTCCTCAAGGGAAAGGTGCCTTCCCTCCTCCTCCTCTGGGGAGTATTTGGGGGTGGGCCCTGCCCTCTCCTTCCTTCCCGAGGGACCCTCCCTCTTCCCTCCACACAGACTTCCTCTTGTCCTGCTTCTGAGGAGGGCAGGGCTCAGCCTTGGGACCCTTGCCCTTTCCATTGGCTTCCCTTTCCTTCCACACTCCCAGGCCTTCCCCTTCCTTCCTTCCTGGCCGAACAGGCTATTTATTTATTTATCTATTTACTGCGCTTATATACTGCAATTACTACTACATTCCGAAACGTCTCATCGTCAAGCCACAATCCGATCTCATTCCGCTGTTCCATTCCTATGGTCAATTGCCAGTCATTGCACTATTGATCAAATGCCTTCTTAAATAGCCAGGTCTTTAACTTCCTGCGGAATATTAGCAGGGAGGGGGCTAGCCTGATGTCCACGGGAAGGGTGTTCCACAGCCGAGGAGCCACCCCCGAGAAGGCCCTATCTCTCGTCCCCACTAGCCGTGCCTGTGAGGCAGGCGGGATTGAGAGCAGGGCCTCCCCGGAAGATCTCAATCTGGGCTTCTTCCTCTTGCAGATCAACAGCTTTGCCCTCACACAGCCTCCTCTCGCACACCAAACTGACACAGGAGCTTCACACAGTAGATTGACACCTGAGGCCTTCAGCCTGGGGCTTCTCTCACTCAGGCCTTCTCAGTCTGAGGCCAACTAACCCTGAGTCCTGCTAAGCTACAGGTCCAGTTGCCTAGATTGAAGTGCATCCATTCAACCAATATTTCTGATACAGAGAGAGAGAGAGAGAGACTGAAGGGGAGCAGGACAGGAGCCCCGTCCAACAGGGAGGGAGGGAGGGAGGGGGGGCAGGCTTGAGGATTGGGCTGAGTGGTCATTGGGGGAGAGTGTGGTCCATCTCCAGCCTGGCCGGTCTCCCTCTCCCTCCCTCTGAATGGCAGGCATGGGTAGCAGCAGCTGCAGCAGCCAGAGGGAGAATTCTCTTGGGAGGCCGGGTCTGCCTGGAGACTGGTGACGCGGACAGCGGGGGCCCACTCCCATTGGCGCATCCCAATGGGAATTCTCTTCAGGAGGGGCAGAAGAAGGAAGCAAGGAAGGAAGGGCGGAGGAAAGCCTTCGGGGGAGTTTCTGCCCGGAGACCGGTGACGCCACAGAGGGAGGCGAATTCCTATTGGCGGGCGGGCGGGCGGGTGCTGAGCCTTCCAAAGAGAAGGAAGGAGGCGCTCTTGCTCCTGATTGGCCAGTGCTGCCAAGAAGCCCCGCCTCTCTCTGGGCACCCAGCCCCCGCGCGGCAGCCATGGCCATGTTTGGTCTTGGCGGAAGCGCAGCGAGAGGGGCCGGCCTCCGTTTCCTAGAGGGGCGGGGGAGGCTCGGGCGAAGCCTTTCCCCGTGAGCTGCTCACTTCCGGAGGAGGGAGAGAGAGAGAGAGCGGGAGGAGGAAGGGGAGGAGCCAAGGGCGGCGCCTGAGAGAGAGTGACGTGGCAGCCACCAAGGCCAGTGAGACGTGGCGCCTGCGTCCAAGGAAGAAGTCACGGCCTCCGTTCTCCTGCTTGGCTCAGGCCTCACCTGCCATTGTCCGTGCCCGCCCTTCTCTGCCACGCGGCTTGCTCTCTGCCATTGGTTAGACTCGGCGGTAGGGAAATACCTCCTTATAAGGTATGTTTTAGAAATGGGGCAGCATGATGGGGACAGGCTGGATGGCCTTTGGGGTCCGGGTCCCCCCCCCTCCCCCAGACTGCCTGGGAGTTCGGAGGAGCTCCCTCCCTCCCTCCCTTCCTTCCTTCTCTGCAGGGTTTAAGTGCAGGCTGGATGGCCATCTCTAAGGAGGGATCGGACGGTGCCTTCCTGCTTGGCAGAAGGGGGTTGGGATGGATGACCTCTCTCCTGCCCTGACCACCCTGGACACTGGGGAGGCTTTCCTGGGCTGAGTCCAGCGGGGGGGGGGGTCCTCCTTCCTTCCTTCTCGGGGGTCTCTCAGCAGAATGGGTGGCCATCTGTGGGGAGGGCTTGTGCTGTGCCCTCCTCCTTCCTGGGCTGGGGGACCTTGGGAGCCTCTCCCAACTCTGTGTCTCTCCATCAATTCATTGAGGACACCTCTCTGCCCCACTCAGAGCTGATCACAAGAGGCAAAGACATACAGTGTATTATATCCGCATTATATATTACTCTATTGTAATACACCATAGTATTGTAATATTATTAGTAATGTTACATGTCCTATAATATGTATGTTTATTTATAATATCATACTATTATTATTATTATTAGTATTATTAGGATTATGTTGTATTACATTATAATGTTATAAATATTGTATGTATACACAATCCTAGAATCCTAGAATCAAAGAGTTGGAAGAGACCTCCTGGGCCATCCAGTCCAACCCCATTCTGCCAAGAAGCAGGAATATTGCATTCAAATCACCCCTGACAGATGGCCATCCAGCCTCTGCTTAAAAGCTTCCAAGGAAGGAGCCTCCACCACACTCCCTCCGGGGCAGAGAGTTCCACTGCTGAACGGCTCTCACAGTCAGGAAGTTCTTCCTCGTGTTCAGGTGGAATCTCCTCTCTTGTAGTTTGAAGCCATTGTTCCATTGCGTCCTAGTCTCCAAGGAACCAGAAAGGAAGCTTGCTCCCTCCTCCTCCTCCCTGTGGCTTCCTCTCACATATTTATACATGGCTATCATGTCTCCTCTCAGCCTTCTCTTCTTCAGGCTAAACATGCCCAACTCCTTAAGCCACTCCTCATAGGGCTTGTTCTCCAGACCCTTGACCATTTGAGTCGCCCTCCTCTGGACACATTCCAGCTTAGAGTCAATATCTCTCTTGAATTGTGGTGCCCAGAATGGGACACAATATTCCAGGTAAAGTGGTCTAACCAAAGCAGAATAGAGCATGGGGAGCAATACATTGCATTATATTATTCGCCTACCACAGGAGACAAGGTGGGACTGTCTTCCGGCCCCTCTCTCTTCACTCTGGCCCAGAGCAGCGGTTGGTGCCCTGAGGTGATCGTGGGGGCCAGAGGGCAGTGCCGAAGGGGCCCCCTCCCTCCCCCCCTCCCCCCCTCCCTCAGGCAGGCACTTGGCAGCCCTTCATTCCTCCCCCTTGGAGACCCCTCCCTCCCCTCCTTCCTTCCCTCCTTCCTTCCCTGCCCAAAGCGGACTCTTGAAGGAGGAGGGGGGGAGGGGTGATGGTCCCAAGGAAGGAGGCTGGGCGTGTGGACGTTGCCTGAGACACGCAGTTCGACTTCTCTGCCCTGGGAAGCCAGAATGGCCCCCTCCCTCCCCTCCCCCCCCCTCCCTGTTCTCCTTCTGCTAAAACTTCTTCATTCGGACAGGCTTTTGAAGACGGAGGTTTTGAAGATCAAGTCAGGGGGTGTTGTGGTGTTTGAATATTTTTGATGGATGTTTCCTGTGAATTTTTTAGTGCTGTTTGTGTCTAATTCTGTTTTGATGTTTGCATATTTCTATATTTTGAATTGCATAGTTTGAATTGCATATGCTTTTACGTCAAGCCGCTTTGAGTCCCTTTGGGAAGACACAGCAGGGTAGAAATGTAACAACAACAACCAGCTCTATTCAGTTTTGATGCTTCATCACTGGACGGAGTAATTCCAGCCCAACCTTCCCCTCCTCCAATCAGATCTGGTCCTTTTCCCTCCCTCTCTCAGGCCGGTGAGTGAGAAGCCCAGAGCTGAGCGAGAGATTCTCCTGACTGGACTGACCGGTCCCCTCTTTCAGGACGGAAATGGCAGGCCTCTCGCGCCTTGACTGGAGGCCTCTCTTGTTCCAGCTGGACTTCTGCCTGGCGTCCATTCCGTCCTGGTTCCCTCTGGATTCTTTCTTCGTGACACTTTGTTTACCTTCCGTTTCTCCTTCCATTTCTCCTCCTTCTTTGCCCCCCCCCCCCATCTCATCCTGCTTTCCCAGTTTCCATTGTCCTTCTTTGGGGGCCACTAGAGATCTCTTCAAAATGGCCTTTAGTTGATCCAACTTATTGTTGACACTATGGATTAATCCATTCAGATTTTCCAGTGGTTTCATCACTTCTGTACCTTCAGCCAACATCTTCTTATGTTGTTTTCCTTTCTCCATTTTAGGAGGTTTCAACTGAACGCTGGATTTCTTCTTTAAGCGCTTTTATCCCATAGATGCCGTATTTTGGTAAGTTTTCAAATGAATGTCTTTTGCAAACAAGCTCCTCTTTTTGGCAATGCTTCAGGAGGATGTTTGATAAATCAGGGAGCTGTGCTGACTTACCTTGGATTCAAGGCCACGCTGAAATCCCTCCCTCCTTTCCCTCCTCTTTTCTCTCTGATCCAGAAAATGACAAATCAAGATGGCACGGAGACTGGGCCTCTTTCGTCACAAGAAGAACGGCACTTTTATCTTCTGTTTCAAAAAGCACGCTTTCCCATTCATTCTTGTTTCTCCTCCTCTTCCTTCCTTCCTTCCTTCCTTCCTTCCTTCCTTCCTTCCTTCCTTCCTTCCTTCCTTCCTTCCTTCCTTCCTGTTTTCTGGGTTATCTCTTTGTCTATATCGGTTAGAGATCCCTGTCTGTATGCAATATGTTAACAGGGTATTATATTGTTATAGTCAAACACTTGCCAATAGTCACTCCTTCGTTGTCTCCTTTCCTCCTCCTCCTCCTCTAAATAGTCTTTGATTCCAGAAGGAGATTTTGAGGGAAGGTCATCAGGTTGGGAAAGTGGGTCGGGGGTTGGCAGTAGAGCTGAAAACAGCTGCAATGGTTATGTGCGTGTCCATCTCTCCTCCTTGCTTCCCCTCAGTGGCCATCCATCTAGGGCAGTGGTTCTCAACCTGGGGGTCCCCAGATGTTTTGGCCTTCGGCCCCCAGAAATGTTTATTTTAAAAATGATTTTTATTAGAATATTATAAGGTTACATCGAAAGAGGGGGAATGTTTGTGAGAAGATAGAAAAGTAGGAAAACAGATAATAAAAAAAGGAGAAAAATTACCACCCACTTCCCACCAATCGGAGAATCGGAATCTACTTATAAGAATTTCAGAGAGTCTTCTGAGCATGCTCTCACCGAGGCCAAAAAATCTTATTATGCTTCCTTGATAGCGTCTGCGAGCTCACACGCAGCACAATTATTTAAGATTATGAGATCCCTGACAACAATCCCTTCTGTCCCAAACAATAACGATCTGGCCCCTTCTGCTGAGGTTTTCCAGAGCTATTTTGCAGACAAGATCTCGCTTCTCCGCCGGGATCTCCCTGCCACGATTGATACAGTAAGTGAACTTGAGACTCCGTGGCCACTCGCTGGGCACATCCTTGACCGGTTCACCCCGCTGGACGCAGAGGCTGTCGATAGGATCATGACTGCGACTAGGCCGACCACCTGTTCCCTCGATCCGTGTCCCTCCTGGCTAGTAAAATCTTGCCTGGAGGGATTACGTTAACCTCTGTTGAATATAAGAAGTAGCTCCCTTGAGCAAGGAGTTTTTCCAGAGGGTTTAAAAGAGGCGATGGTGTCTCTGCTGCTGAAGAAACCAGACTTAGATCGTTCGCTTCCCTCTAGCTACCGCCCAGTCTCGAACCTTCCGTTTCTGGGCAAGGTGGTGGAGAGGGCACCAGCGGAACAGCTGCAGCAGTTCCTAAATGACACAGCCGGACTCGATCCCTTCCAGTCCGGCTTCCGTAGTGGGCACGGGACGGAGACTGTGCTAGTTGCCATCACAGATCAGCTCTGCTGCCAGATGGATCAAGGCGGATCAGCGCTGCTCGTGTTATTGGACCTCACAGCAGCATTTGACACGGTCAATCACAATCTATTGACCCACCCCCTAGCCATGACTGGGGTGAGGGGGTGCCCCTTAAATGGGTGTCCTCCTTCCTCCAGAATCGGGGACAGCGTGTGGTGAGGGGAGGGATGGTTTCCGAGAGATCTCCGCTAACTTGCGGGGACCCACAGGGAGCTATTCTCTCTCCTTTATTATTTAACATCTATATGCGACCGCTTGCCCGACTGGTGCGGAGCTCTGGGCTTGAGTGCCACCAGGACGCTGACGACACTCAGCTCATTCTGAGGATGGAGGGCCGGCCGGACTCTGTACCTGGAAATTTCCATCAGTGCCTTGAGGCCGTGACTGGATGGTTGCGTGCCAGCAGGTTGAGGGTGAACCCAGCGAAGATGGAGATCCTTTGGCTGGGCCATCGGGGTGGGAGGGAGGTCCAGCTGCCTACTCTGGATGGGGAGACACTAATGTCCGTCACCTTCTGTAAGAAGCCTTGATGTCTTATTGGACCCTCTGCTGCTCACAATGGAGGCCCAGGTTTCTGCTGTGAGCAGATCTGTGTTTTTCCACCTACGTCAGGCTAGGCGACTGGCTCCCTTCCTATCTAGGAACGACCTAGCTGTGGTGATCCAGGCGACGGTCATCTCGAGGCTTGACTACTGTAACACCCTCTATTATTATTATTTATTTATTTACAGTTCTTATATTCCGCCCTTCTCCTCACCCCGCAGGGGACTCAGGGCAGATTACAGTAAACACATATATGGCAAACATTCAATGCCAGTTTGACAAACAATGTTTAACACACAAATACACTGAGGGTATTTAACTTTTTTTTTCTGGCCGCCAGGGGAGCTGCTGCTTTCCATCGTCCATCAACGACACCGATGAAGTTCTTCCGCATTCCACATTCCCCGGAGTCTTTTTTCTTTATGGTCTCATAAATTAGTTAAATTTAGCCTCCCACACTTTAAGGTGGTGCCTTATTTTCCTACTTGACAGATGCAACTGTCTTTCGGGTTGCAAAGGTCGACAACGGGCTACACAATGGCTGGACACCCACTCCAGCCCGGGCTGGCTTCGAACTCATGACCTTTAAGTCAGAGTGATCTTAATGCAGCTGACACCCTGCCAGCTGCGCCACAATCCTCTACATTGGCCTTCCTTTGTCAGGGATCCGGAAACTGAAGCTGGTGCAAAATGCAGCGGCTCATCTTCTCGCCGGGGTGCCGATGAGGTGTGGTATCACCCCAATCCTACAACAGCTGCACTGGCTTCCGATTGAGTACCGGATCACTTTCAAGGTGCTGGTGCTAACCTTTAAGGCCTTACATGGTCTGGGGCCGGCGTACCTGAGGGCCCGCTTATCCCCCTACCGACCCCAGAGATTACTTCGGTCTGAGGACCAAAATTTCCTTGAAGTCCCCAACATCTGGACTTATCACCTGTCCTCGACTAGGCAGAGAGCCTTCTCGATCGTGGCCCCTTATTTATGGAATGCCTTGCCAGTTGAAACTCGAACCATCTGAGAGCTACTTCCTTTTCAGAAAGCCTGTAAGACCTTTCTCTTCCGACAAGCTTTTGACGGGTGAATAACTCGGGACTATGTCTGTTCTCGTTTTTATTGTATTTTAAAGTTAATTGTATTGTCTTAATCTACTGCTGTAAACCGCTCCGAGCCACATTGGGAGTGTCGGTATACAAGTCAAATAAATTGGCATTAGGGATTAATCCATTCAGAACTTCCCGTGGTTTCATCACTTCTGTACGTTTAGCCAAGATCTTCTTATGTTGTTTTCCTTTCTCCATTTTAGGAGGATTCGACTGAACGCTGGATTTCTTCTTTAAGCGCTTTTATCCAATTGTGATGTCGTATTTTGGTAAGTTTTCAAATAAATGTCTTTTGCAAACAAGCTCCTATATTTTGATAAATCCGTATTTCTTTATCGTGTCAGGAACAACCAGGCAGTTGTATTACATTTTTAACAAAACAAACAGACAAAACACAAAGTTTGCAGGCTTGGCATTCTCTTAAATGTCCTTTGACCGGTCTCTGGCCCCTTGGAGTGCCTCTGGTGTTGCCGCAAGAAGGTCCTCCCTTGTGCATCACGTGGAAGAAGGGCTCAGGGTGCATTGCAGCAGGTGGTCAGTGGTTTGCTCTTCTCCACACTCACATGTCGTGGATTCCACTTTGTGGCCCCATTTCTTAAGGTTGGGTCTGCATCTCGTGGTGCCCGAGCGCAGTCTGTTCAGCGCCTTCCAAGTCGCCCAGTCCTCTGTGTGCCCAGGAGGGAGTCTCTCATTTGGTATCAGGCATTGGTTGAGATTCTGGGGTTGAGCCTGCCACTTTTGGACTCTCGCTTGCTGAGGTGTTCCAGCGAGTGTCTCTGTAGATCTTAGAAAACTATTTCTTGATTTCAGTCGTTGACGTGCTAGCTGATACCAAACAGGGGATGAGCTGGAGATGTCTCTGCCTTGGTCCTTTCACTATTGGCTGCTACTTCCTGGCGGATGTCAGGTGGTGCAATACTGGCTAAGCAGTGTAATTCCTCCAGTGGTGTGGGGCGCAGACACCCCGTGATAATGTGGCATGTCTCATTAAGAGCCACATCCACTGTTTTAGTGTAGTGAGATGTGTTCCACACTGGGCATGCGTACTCAACAGCAGAGTAGCACAGCGCAAGGGCAGATGTCTTCACTGTGTCTGGTTGTGATCCCCAGGTTGTGCCCGTCAGCTTTCTTATGATATTATTCCTAGCACCCACTTTTTGCTTGATATTCAGGCAGTGCTTCTTGTAGGTCTGTGTTTTGGATGGATTAGGGATCAGTTGGTTTTCCCTGTAATAGGCAGTAAGGGCACCCAGAGCTTCGGAGAGCTTCTGTTCAACCATCTCAAAGCTCCCTGCTTGAGCAGTAATGGCACGATCATCAGCATAGATGAAACGCTCTGTCCCTTCTGGCAGTGGCTGGTCATTTGTGTAAATGTTGAACATGGATGGAGCAAGCACGCTCCCCTGAGGCAGGCCGTTCTTCTGTTTCCGCCATCTGCTTCTCTGGCCTTGGAACTCAACAAAAAAGCTCCTGTTCTGTAGCAGGTTTCCTATGAGGCAGGTGAGGTGGTCGTCCTTTGTGATACTATACATTTTTCTCAGGAGGAGGCAGTGGTTCACAGTATCATAGGCTGCGGACAGGTCTATGAAGACAGCTCCTGTGACCTGCTGCCTTTCAAAGCCATCTTCTATGTGCTGAGTCAGGTTCAGCACTTGCGATGTGCAGCTTTTGCCTTTCCTGAAGCCAGCTTGCTGTGGAATCAGACATGGGTCTATTTTTCCCATAATTCTATGCAAAATAAGTCTCCCCAGAACCTTGTAGAGGTGGCACAACAGGGAGATTGGTCTGTAGCTTTTTGGGTCATTACGGTCTTTGCCTGGCATCAAGATGGCGATGACTCTTGCTTTCCTCCAGATTTTGGGGATCTGACAGGATGCAGTGCAGTTGTTCATCAGCTCCAGCAGCCAGCGCCTTGCTTTTGGGCCAAAGTTCTTGATTTGTTCCATCCGTAGATCATCCAGGCCAGCTGCTTTGCCATTCTTGCATTTGTTGAGAGCCATGTCCAATTCAGTAGATGTAAAGGGTTCACGAAGGTTGTTGTTCTCAATCTCTGGTTGTCTGGCTATTGGTTTCTTTCCTACTTTGGTGGCAAGGTTGGGTTTCCCGTTCTTCAAGAGTTGGTGTGCTATCTGATCTGCCTTTATGTTGGCATGGGTATTAGATTAATCAGTGCTGACTTCTCTTCGATTCAAGGCCACTCTGAAATCCCTTCCTCCTTTCCTTCCTCTTTTCTCTCTGTTCCAGGAAATGGCAAATCACTAGCCGTCCCCTGCCAGGCGTTGCTGTGTCCCAGTCTGGAGATCTGGAAAATAAATTAGAAAGTATTGGTTTCAAATATATGCAATTTCTTTCTGCTTATGGATAAACAGCATTTCTTGCTGTTTCTTTGTCAGTGTTGATGTGGAGATTGTCTGGTTTGCCTTCTCTGGAACATGCAACATGGAATTCTCCTTCTTTAGGGGTCCCTTTCAAATCTATGATACTATATCTCCCTGTGCATGAATCATATAGATCTGTGGCTGGATGGCTTTTTGTCAGGAGGGCTTTGATTACGTTTTCTTGCCCTGGTGAAGAAGGGAGTTGGACTGGATGGCCTTAAGTATGAAGGTTCTGTGTGGGACGTTTGCCCCAATGCTGTTGTTCGTAAGGTTCAGAATGCTCTTTGATTGTAGGTGAACTATAAATCCCAGTAACTACAACTCCCAAATGTGAAGGTCTACTTCCCCCAAACTCCATCTGTATTCACATTTGGGCATATGGAATATTTGTGCCACGTTTGGTCCAGATCCATCATTGTTTGAGTCCACAGTGTTCTCTGGATGTGAACTACAACTCCCAAACTCAAGGTCAATGCCCACCAAACCCTTCTAGTGTTTTCTGTTTGTCATGGAAGTCCTGTATGCCACGTTTGGTTCAATTCCATCATTGGTGGAGTTCACAATGGTGAAGTTTGGGGAAAATAGACCTTGACATTGGGGAGTTACAGTTGCTTGGACCTGCCATCAAAGAGCATTCTGAACAACTAAACTGAACCAAACTCGGTATGAAGAACTCCCTTAACCAACAGAAATTACTGGAGAGCTTTGGGGAAAATAGACCCTGACATATGGGAGTTGAAGTGGCTTGGATTTATAGTTTACCTGCCCTCAAAGAGCATTCTGAACACCACCAACAATGGAACTGAACCAGACTTGGCACGCAGAACTCCCATGACCAACGGAAAATACTGGAAGGGCTTGGGAGAAAGTAACAGTGATTGGAGGTTCCCAAATGGAGAGGAGGAGGAAGAAAAGCCCAGAGGAGAATGAGGAGGAAGGCAGGAGTTCAAATTTGGTCGTATTGAGTATTTTTGCCATGTGTGGCCCAGATCCATAGTTGTTTGGGTTCACGGTGCTCTCCAGATGTAGGTGAACTACATCTCCCCCAAATCACTGTCCATTCATCCCAACCCCCTCCAGTATTTTCTGTCAGTCACGGGGGTTCTCTGTGCCACGTTTGGTCCAGGTCTGCAATTTGTGGGGTTCTCAGCAGTCTGTGGCAGCCAGAGCTGAATTGGGTGAAGGAACTGCAAATCCCTTCATCCGTTGTCCGTACTCCCGAAACACATTGTTGTTGTGATTAATCGCTATGCTTTAATTGTGTTCAGTTTGTAACAATAAAAATCCATCCTGCATATCAGATATTTACGTTGCAATTCGTAACAGTAGCAGTTATGAAGTAGCAACGAAAATATGGTTGGGGGTCTCCACAACATGAGGAAGTGTATTTAGGGGTCACGGCATGAGAAAGGTGGAGAACCACTGATTTGGATGAAGGGATATCATTTCCTTTTTTTTTTTTTTTTAAATTTTATTTTGAAAAGATAATACACCAACCATATATGTTGCAAAGATGTACACATACACAAACAAACACACATACACAAACAACCCTCCATACAGTTACCCCTCCACCCACCCCCAGTGCTACCCACCACCTTGACTTCCGTCACTAATCCACGCAGGATTTATGCACAACTTATTTAACCCTCTATACTTCTAATTCAATAAATTCCTCTTGTTTTTATTTCTTTAGCTCTCCCGTCAAGTATGCTAAGGCCAGCTTCCAGTTTCTTTCAAATATTTCATTATTTTCATATTTCAAATTGCTTGAAATCTTAGCCATCTGTGCATAATCCCACAATTTATCCTTCCAATCTTTGATGCTTAATGTTTTCTCCCCTTTCCAATTTTTGGCAATTGTAATGCGTGCAGCCGCAAAGCTGTACAAACAGATTTCTCTCTCTGGCTGTTCTAAGCTGTCTCTGAATATCCCTAATAGGCACATCCCTGGGTTCTTTTTTACTTTGTTGTAAATCATTTTATTTGTTTCCTTTATTATTCTTTTCCAATAGATCTGCACCAGTTCACACGACCACCATACGTGAAAGAAAGTCCCTTTCTTTCTTTTGCATCTCCAACAGGATCCTGTTTGTGACTTGTCCATTTTGGCTAGGAGGGCTGGAGTTATGTAGCATCTGTAGAACATTTTATATACATTATCTCTAATTGAAGCTGCCACTGTAAATTTAAATCCATTGTTCCACAGGTTTTCCCAGATGTCAAAATCTATGCTTCTCCCTAAATCTTTTGCCCATGAGATCATGGGGGTTTTAACACGATTATCTTCCAAATTATAGTGTAGAATATATTTGTATAATCTGGCTATTAATCCTTTTTCCCCTTTATCTAATATAGTTTCCAGATCTGATTTTTTGGAAGCAAATCCCCTCTTCTCGTCTTTTTTGAATCTATCGTATAATTGATGATATCGGAACCAATCTTTAATACCCAATTCGTCTTTTCCCCTCAGTGCCCATTGGCCATTGGACCTGATAAGTAGTTCCCCGTATGTTCTGACATCATCCTTGCAGGTGGGTCTCCCAATGGCTTCTATTGGCCTCAGCCACAGGGGTGTTTTGGGTTCCATCCCTAATTTGTATCTTTTCCAAACATCCATTAAGCTTCCCCTAATTACATGTTTATTGAATGCCTTATTTAATCTCTCTCCTTCATACCAGAGGTAAGAATGCCATCCATATCTGATTCCATGTCCTTCTAAATTTAGTAGATTTATGTTCCGGAATTGTATCCAATCTTTGAGCCAGCTCATGCAGGCGGCCTCATAGTAGGTTTTTAAATCTGGTAAATTTAGTCCTCCCCTCTCTTTGGTATCAATTAAATTTTTGTAAGCAATCCTGGCTTTTTTCCCTGCCCAAATGAAATTCATGATATCCCTCTTCCACAAATTGAAAATTTTAGTCCCTTTAATAATAGGTATGCTTTGAAAAAAGAAAAGCATTTTGGGAAGTATCATCATCTTAATAATTGCAATCCTGCCCAGCCATGTTAATGGTAGCTTCTGCCAATTGCTCAAATTTCCTTTGATCTCCGACCATGTCTTCACATAATTATTTTGAAACAAGTCGATGTTCTTGCTTGTGATAGTTATTCCCAAATATTTTATCTTCGGGACTACTTTACAGTTAGCCACTTCCTCTAATTTCCTAATAATTTTAGTGTCTAAATTTTTTGTAATAAATTTAGATTTATCTTTATTTATTTTAAAACCCGAAACCTCTCCATACAATTTGATTAGCTCTAATAATTTTGGAACGCTCTGTGTTGGATTAGATAAAATACAAACCATATCGTCTGCATATGTTCTGATTTTGATTTCCTGGCCTTTTACTTTGAACCCTTCAATTTCATTGTCATCCCTAATTCTTATACTCAAAATTTCCAATCCCAAAATGAATAGTAATGGCGAAAGTGGACAGCCTTGTCTAGTCCCTTTCTGTATATCTATGGCATTTGTCAGCTGTCCATTTATTTTTATCTTAGCAGATTGCTTAGAATATATTGCCCCCACTGCTTTTCTAAAGCGATGGCCCACCCCATATAAATCCAAGACCTTTTCCAAATAAACCCAGCTGACCTGGTCGAAAGCTTTTTCCGCATCCAAAAAAAACAATGCTAAATCTTTATTGGGGTCGCTCTCCGCTACCTCCAAAACATTCAGAATTGTTCTGACATTTTGGCTCAGGTATCTATTAGGTAGAAATCCCGCTTGATCCTTATGAATGATTTCTGCTAATGTCTGTTTGAGTCTGTTTGCCAAGATTGTAGTAAATAATTTATAGTCACAATTTAGAAGCGAGATGGGTCTGTAATTTTTAATTTGGTCTAGGTCTTTATCTGATTTTGGGATTAGTACAATTGTGGATTCTTTCCAAGAATCTGGAATCTCACCTTTTTCCAAGACTTTATTCATTACAGACACCAGTAATGGTGTCAGCTCTTCTTTAAACGTTTTATAATAGAGTGGGGAAAGACCATCTGGGCCAGGAGCTTTATGTGGCCTAATCTTATCTATTGTTTCCATTAGTTCGTCTGGTGAAATTAATCTATCTAGATTAGCTTTCATTGCTTCAGTTAATCTTACAATCTTGGTCTCATTAACAAATTGAATGGTCTTGTCTAAATCTTCCTGTTCTTTTTTGTAGAGCTTTGAGTAATATTTTTCAAAAATTGTCTGGATTTGCTGCAAGTTTGTAATTGTCTCACCATTGTTTCTTATTCTGGTAATCAGTTGGGATTTCTTTGTACCTTTCAGCTGCCAGGCAAGAAATTTGCCTGGCTTGTTTGCATTCTCAAAGAAGTTGTACCTATTGTACCTGATTTTCCTCTCAATGTCATTAGCAATCAAGAGGTCATATTGCTGGTGTAAGTTTTTCAATTCTGTCAGAATTTCCTTTCGCTGCCCTCTTTTCCTCTCCAGCTCTATTTCCTTTCCTCTAATCTTGACTAATAACTCTAGTTGCTTTTTATTATTACCTTTGTACCAAATTGAATTTTGCTGAATTAATACCCCTCTTATTACAGCTTTTCCAGCCTCCCAAACCACCCTATCCTCTAGGTTATCATTGGTGTTGTCTTTCAGGTAGTATTTTAATTCCTTTCCAATTTTATCTCTATGTGTTTGTATCCTCAGAATATAATCGTTCATTCTCCAACCCCCCCTGTTGCTATTTTCTTTTCTTAGTTTCAATAGAATCGGATTATGGTCTGCAAATGTTCTTGCTAGGATCTCTATCTTTTCTGTTCTGCAGATGATGTCTTTTGTACCAAATACCATATCAATTCTGGAGGCTGATTTGTGTCTGTGGGAGTAGTATGTAAATTCTCTCCCAGTTGGATTGAGAGTTCTCCAGATATCGAACATATCCCATTGATGTATTTCTTTCAAAAAAGCACCCGGTAATCTGCCTTCTTTCTTGTCTTTTTTTATTCTATTACTCCTATCTAACTTTGTATCCATGACCCCATTAAAGTCACCTAGCCAAATCATATCTTTTTCACCATATTCGGCAAGTATACCCGCAAGTGTCTTGTAAAATTCACTTTGTTTGGTATTGGGGGCATAGATACCTACTATGAGAACTGATTTACCCTGGATGAGAACCTTGATTATAAGAATCCTGCCTTCCTTATCTGAGAAAATTACTTCAGGGTACAGCATTTTCTTAATGTATATTGCAATCCCATTGGTTTTCTTACAATTGCAAGAGGTGAATAACTGGCCCAGTCTTTCTTGCCCCAATAGAAGAAACACCAGCTGTTCCAGAAGAAGAGAAAGAAGAAGAAGTTGGGTAGCAGTGGACTCTGTTTGAGAAAGCTATATAAGTTATATAAGTTTATCTAAGGGGGAGACGGGGGCGGGGGGCGGGGGGAAGCAGGGTAATTATAAAATGCACTGTTAAAATGGGCACCAAATCTCTGAATACTATTGTTTGGAATACAAATGGCTTAAACAGTGGATCAAAGCGTAAGAAAGTATTTCATTTCTTGAAGAAAATTAAGCCTGATATAGCTTGTTTAGTGGAATCCCACATGGTAGAAAAGGGATATCATTTCCGAGGAGGTCCAGTTCTGCAGCTAGAGAATGGATTGCGCTTTTGACCACAAAAGGAACAATATATTTGGGGGGCTTGATTGTCCAAAAATTGTAGGCAACTCTAGAGATGGCAGAGGGTTCAAACCCCCCTTTGCCCCTCCTTGTCCCCCTGCGTGCCTTCTGCCCGTCTGTTTGCCCTGCTCCGGTGCCTCTTCCGTGCGCCCAATCTGGCCATGCCGGGGGTCAAAGGGGAAGGTCGCAAGGGTCGGCGAAGGCCAAAGGGATTCAGAAGGCACAGAAGGCCCATCCTTGCAATTTACAGAGTTATCCCATCATCGTCATCATCATCATCATCATCATAATCATCATCTATCTTGCTTTCTGCTAACAATAAAAGCAACACAGGATATAATTTAGAGCTGAAAAACGCACACATTAAAATTAAACATTGACACTATTTAAAATAAACAGTTGTAGCCAATTAGAAGCCTGTTCTGAGCCATCCCAGGAAAGGTAAGCAGTCCCAACCCGTCACCTTGTTGGCCATTAAAGCAGTCATGCAAACGTTAATGGATCACCTGCTGGACGCTCTCAGTTGGGCCAATACGTTGGAGGGCAATAAGCAGGACTCAGAGCTGGCCGTACTCCCAGGAGACTGAAGAGACCTCCCCAAAACTAGGAGGCAAAGTGGGCCCCGCAATCTGCATTTACTGTGAGGAGAAAGCCATGGTGCTTGGGGATGTGATCAACAAACTCTCTGGTTAATTGGGGGACCATATACCTGGTGGCACAAACTATTCAGTGTTCTGGTTAGGAAACAAGCCTGGCACTACCCAGACGACTGTCTCAGCTCCCCTGGAAGGTGATCCTCAAATAAAAAAACCCCTGCAAATGGGCTCTGAGGCCGAAGAGGGGCCTGTAGTGGATGCGGTGAGCTTGATGGCTTCCTTCCTACCCCTTGAGCCAGAGCACAACATCGTATTAGGCACTGGGGGTCCACCCTTCCGTCTCCTCTAGACCCCTTCTCTCGTGTTCTGCTGCTAGGCTGAGTGCCTCCCACCCTGTGCTTCTGCGTCCCTATCTCCATTTTTGTGGTCTTGGTGTGAAAGTTTGCTTTGTTTTTCTCCTTGCATTTGTTCTGCCTGATGTTTCATACTTTTGTGGTATAGGTTTTGTAAGAGTGTAATATGTCAAGGAAGTTTGCGGCCAAACGTGCTCTCAGGGTCTCCAGGTGCCTTGCTTTAGAAACGTGGAGCAGGGATCATGCTGCCGGGAAAGAGAGGAGTAGGAACATATTTTTTCCTGAGTTGGAAGAAATGAAGTCTTTTTCTCCCAAGACGGATCACTTGGGATGGTCTGCCCATAGAGGTGGTCACTCAGGTTCTGAGTTGGGATGTGAGGAAGCGGGATCTAGGCAGGAAACGCTTTGCAACCTGAGCCCTTTCTGTGCTGACCATATTTAGAGAGCTCTTCCTTTACAAAGATTGGGTTGCAATATTAACACAATCTCATGCAGAGAATCTTGGGCCACTCTCCCCTCTTTGCAGGGCTTGCTCTTTGTTGGGCAAGTGTTAAAGTTCTTCTCAGCAGGCCAAGGCTCTTCTCAATAGGACCGCTCTTTCTCCCTTCTTCTCCGGCATTGGCTACAGCACTAAGCTATTGTTCTTGTTTTTCAAGGAGATATTTCTGTGCTCTTGATCCTGATAAGATTTTCCTCTCATTTCTCCGGCAGGTAACCTCTGAATGAACCTCGAGAAGAACACTTCCCTTTGGCTTAGGTCAGGAATGAAATTACACAGCACTCACAAGAAATAAGTTGGAGAAATTATATTTCAAGCTGCATAGCTGTGCATTTAAGGAGGAAAGGGAGGATTGTGCTGTAAACAGTGGGGCTTGGTAATTTATTTATTCAAATGGACTAGAGCAATACAAAGACTGAGAAGAGGAAATCAGGAGAACATATCTGTGACCTTCTGGCATAATATTTGAATCATAAATGTAAAAGAATGGAAAATCTCCATTCCTTGTCAAAATCACACACAGGGGAGAAGCGACATAACTGTATGGACTGCGGGAAATGTTTCACTGCGAGAAGTTCTCTTACTACACATCAACGAACTCACACAGGGGAGAAGCCACATACATGCATGGAATGTGGAAAGAGCTTCAGTCAGAGTGGAGATCTGCGTATCCATCAAAGGACGCACACAGGAGAGAAGCCACATACATGCATGGAATGTGGAAAGAGCTTCAGTCTGAGTGGACATCTGCGTTCCCATCTAAGGACCCACACAGGGGAGAAGCCGTATAAATGCATGGAATGTGGAAAGAGCTTCAGTCAGAGTGGACATCTGCGTTCCTATCTAAGGACCCACACAGGGGAGAAGCCACATACATGCATGGAATGTGGAAAGAGCTTCAGTCAGAGTGGAATCTGCGTATCCATCAAAGGACGCACACAGGAGAGAAGCCACATACATGCATGGAATGTGGAAAGAGCTTCAGTCTGAGTGGACATCTGCGTTCCCATCTAAGGACCCACACAGGGGAGAAGCCACATACATGCATGGAATGTGGAAAGAGCTTCAGTCAGAGTGGAGATCTGCGTATCCATCAAAGGACGCACACAGGAGAGAAGCCACATACATGCATGGAATGTGGAAAGAGCTTTAATCGGAGTGGACAGCTGCGATCCCATCAAAGAACTCACACAGGGGAGAAGCCACATAAATGCATGGAATGTGGAAAGAGCTTCAGTCACAGTGGGACTCTGCATATCCATCAAAGAACCCACACAGGGGAGAAACCACATAAATGCATGGAATGTGGAAAGAGCTTCAGTCACAGTCGGAATCTGCGTATCCATCAAAGGACCCACACAGGGGAGAAGCCACATAAATGCATAGAATGTGGAAAGAGCTTCAGTCACAGTGGACATCTACGTACCCATCAAAGGACCCACACAGGGGAGAAGCCACATACATGCATGGAATGTGGAAAGAGCTTCAGTCTGAGTGGACATCTGCGTTCCCATCTAAGGATCCACACAGGGGAGAAGCCACATACATGCATGGAATGTGGAAAGAGCTTCAGTCAGAGTGGAGATCTGCGTATCCATCAAAGGACGCACACAGGAGAGAAGCCACATACATGCATGGAATGTGGAAAGAGCTTTAATCGGAGTGGACAGCTGCGATCCCATCAAAGAACTCACACAGGGGAGAAGCCACATAAATGCATGGAATGTGGAAAGAGCTTCAGTGAAAGTGGGACTCTACGTAAGCATCAAAGGATTCACACTGGGGAAAAGCCACATAAATGCATGGAATGTGGAAAGAGCTTCAGTCAGAGCGGATATCTGCGTATCCATCAAAGAACCCACACAGGGGAGAAGCCACATACATGCATGGAATGTGGAAAGAGCTTCAGTGAAAGTGGGACTCTGCGTATCCATCAAAGAATCCACACAGGGGAGAAGCCACATAAATGCATGGAATGTGGAAAGAGCTTCAGTCACAGTGGACATCTACGTACCCATCAAAGGACCCACACAGGGGAGAAACCACATAAATGCATGGAATGTGGAAAGAGCTTCAGTGAAAGTGGGACTCTGCGTATCCATCAAAGGACCCACACAAGGGAGAAGCCACATAATTTATTTTATTATTTATTTGGTACACTTGTATACCGCTAATATCTCAGCCTGTGCGGCGACTCATTGCGGTTTACAACATGTTAAAATACAGTATTCACTTTAAAAATATAAAATAAAATATCAAAAATACATACATAAACATACATAGTACATACATAGTATTGGGCCACCAATACAGATCGGAACATCTCATAGTGCATGTGGAAAGAGCTTCAGTGAAAGTGGGACTCTGCGTACCCATCAAAGGACCCACACAGGGGAGAAGCCACATACATGCATGGAATGTGGAAAGAGCTTCAGTCAGAGTGGACATCTGCGTATCCATCAAAGAACCCACACAGGGGAGTAGCTACATGTTGTATATACTTGAGTATAAGCCAACCGAATTTAAGACAAGTCACCTAATTTAGCACAAAAGCTGAGAAAACTTATTGACTTGAGTATAAGCTGAGGTTGGGAAATGCAGCAGCTATTGGTAAATTTCAAGAATAAAAATAGATACCAATAAAATTACATTAATTGGGGCATCTATAGGTTAAATGTTTCTGAATAATTGCATAAAACTGTAATTTAAGATAAAACCGTCCAACTCTGATTAAATCATTATTCTAGCCTTCTTCAGTGTAAATGTGCTTACGTATCCCTCCAATAATAATAAATAGGGTAAAATATTAAATGTATTAATAATAATAAATAGGGCAAAATAATAAATGTAATAATAACAATAAATAGAGTAAAATAATAAATGTAATAATAATAAATAGAGAAAAATAAATGTATGAATAATAATAAATAGAGAAAAATAATAAATAATAACACAATAAAAATGTAGTAACAGTGATAGAGTAAAATACTAAATGTAGTAATAGCGATAAAGTAAAATAATAAATGTAATAATAATAGAGTACAATTTTAACTACATATACATTTTGGGGAAAATGCTGTGTGTATATGAATAATAAAAAGTGGGAAAGACTGACTTGGGAAGTGGGTGGGAAAGAAGGAAAGGAAACGGTAAGTAGTTGGAATGGGAAGGAGTGTTTGGAAAAAGTGGGAAAATGAGGTGGAAAGGGGGTCTCCAGAAAAGTAAGACAGATAAGGGTGAGAAGGGGCAACTGGGGAAGGGGAAAGATTGAGGTGGGAAAGGGGGTCTGGAACCTCGGAAAGGCTGGGATGGAGAGTGGAGAGAGGGGGGAATGGGATAGTAAAGACTGGGATAGGACGGGGGAAGTAGAAAAAGGGAAGGCAGAGGTGGGAAAAGTGTGTAGGAAATGTGGGGAAAAGACTGAGGTAGGAAGGGAGGAAGGCGTCGCCTATCCCATCCAAGGAGGAACCAAGCCCTGGGTCTCCTCCTCCTCCTCCTCCTCCTCCTCCTCTCCACCTGAGCACTGGAGTCCTGGCCATGGATATACAAATAAGACATCCCCTGAAAGTAAGCCATAGCGTGTCTTCTTGAAAAAGAAATACTGTCTTATTTTGGGGGGAAATGGAGGGAGCAAGCTTCCCTGGAGACTAGGACGTGGAACATTGGCTTCAAAATACAAAAAAGTAGGTTCCACCTGAACATGAGGAAGAACTTCCTGACGCTGAGAGCCGTTCAGCAGTGGAACTCTCTGCCCCAGAGTGTGGTGGAGGCTGATTCTTTGGAGGCTTTGGAGCAGAGGTAGATGGCCATCTGTAGGGTGTGCTTTGAATACAATTTTCCAGCTTCTTAGCAGAATGGGGTTGGACCGGATGATGGCCCACAACATCTCTCCCAACTCAAGGATTTTATGAAACAAGATTGGGACCGACTAATAATTCATGAGTTATAACAATGAGGGGACATTTGTTTACTGTGGGTTTTAGGAATAAGTTTACTATAGAGAGAATATAGAACAGCATTTAAAGTGAGTGAATACAGATGAAAATCAGCGTGCGGCAAGAGTTTTGTTGATTGGTTGTTATATTAGTTTTCTTCTTCTTATGTGGGTGTGTGTTGTTCAGTCTTTCATGTTTGTTAAGGATTCCTTTTTTGAAATCCCAAAATTGTAATTTGTATAAACATGTTTTTCTTTCTTGCCTTTGAATAAAAACTATTTTGAAAAACCAGAGTGTGATGTGGCAGCCACAAATGCGAATGTGATCCCAGGCTGTGCCAAGAGGAGACGTGGTGTCTTCGTCCAAGGAAGTCACAGCCTCCTTTCTCCTGCTTTGCTCAGACCTCACCTGCAATCGCTCTGTCTCCCGTTCTGGGCAGCACAACTCAAGGCGGATATTGACAAGCCAGAATATCTCCAGAGACGGGCTGTAGGGAATGTCTGAAAAGAGCTGGGTGTGTTTAGCTTAGAGCACTGGGTCTCGCCCTGTGGGTCTCTCCCCAGGTGTTGTGGCCTACAACTCCCAGAACTCCCAGCCAGTTGGGCAGTTGTGAGGATTTCTGGGAGGTGAAGGCCAAAACGCATCTGGGGAGAGACCCACAGGGTGAGGAAGGAAGGAAGGGCTTCTTCCTCGGGGGGGGGGGGGGAGGCCAGGGAATGGTTTTTGGGGTTCATGTGACTTCCTGACTGTCATGTAGAAAAAGATGGCTAGGAATGCATGACACTTACCTCCAGTGTGTAATGAGACAGTTCAGAATAGACACGTGTTCACAGCACAACAATCTCAAGGGTTAAGACAACAGAGAAGATGGCGTGACAGGGACGGAATCTGGAGAGAAGGATGGGAGCGGCTTGTATGTCCACGTCCTTCTCTGCCACGCGGCTTGCTATCTGCCATTGGTTAGAGGCCGTAACGAAATAATTATAATGTATGTTTCATAAATGTTGATTAATGTTACGATGCAGGTCACCTGATGTGCAGGTCACCTGATGTGTCGCCTGAGCTGAGGCGTTGCCATAGCGATGGAACCGGCTGTGAGACTGTATCCAAGTTAGAGAAGCCAAAGGGGCGGAGCTAACTGCCACTCGGCCGGGGCAGGCGTTTGGAAAGAGTGCGTTTCTTTTAGTCAGCGGACAAGAGTGGAAGTTGGGTTCTGGTGTGTGGAGACCCTGAACCCGGGGGTTTAAGTCTTCAGCCTGCGTGTTTACAGAGTCAATTGGGCCTCTTTAAATTAGGAATTAGCTCGTGAGCTCAGGGGAAAGCGGAAGGGAGAAAAAGGCAAGCCAGTGAATCCTTAAATATTTCCTTGATCAGTTCTTTATAATCAAGACTCGTGTCCATTTATTGAGAAGGAGATTTACCTCAGAAGAAGGCGGCTGAAGATATTGGAAGAAAGGATCCTGGTTGGGGTCATAATTAGTTCCTCCTTATTTTCAAAAAGTGCCTCCAGTAAAGACATTTTGAAAGTCAATACTCAACTCCACGCTCCACCACGACTTTAGTCTCCTCGTTGCCCTGGTTATTTATTTGTTTATTTCGAACACTTTTACCCCGCCTTTCTCAACCCCTCCGGGGGGGGGGGGGGACTCAGGGCAGCTTCCAATTGGCAACAATTAGATGCCGCATAATGAAATACAAAACAGCAATTATAACAGTTAAAAGCATAAACATTAAGACATAAAGATGAAAACAGTATACTCACAGTCCATTTAGCTATTGCCAGTCTGGTGGCCATTTATCTAGCTGTATACTATCATCATCATCATCTTTAATTACGTATTAATCACCCTCCATCCGAGATGTTCCAGGCGATTTACATAGCAGAAATTATACAGGATAAAACACATACATACAAATATTAAAATTAACATGGGTCAAATGCTCATCTAGTCAAAAGCCAGGTCTTAAGTGCTAGGAGGATAAAATGCCCTGAGTCAGGCACGGCTCATCTCAAAGAGGGCGGCCATAAGGAATCCCGTCATAAGGCAGGAGGGGCAGGAACAGAGAAGGCCCACCTGCGCCTGGTGCTTTCCAAGGGCACTTCCCTAGGACCCGGTGGATAGAGCAAATCGCGTTGGGATGGTCGTGGCGACCTCCGATGACGGGAGAAGGAGAGACGGAGGTCTCTAAGATACAATGGACATCCCTGGCCATATAAAGTTTTCAAGGTCAGGACCAGCATCTTATACAAACCACGATGCTCAGTTGGGGGCCAGTGTAGATGCCGCAGCACTGAAGGTGTTCTATGGCATTTCATGGGCGTTTTTGTGAGTAACCTGGCTGCAGCAACCTGGACAATACGGAGCTTTCGGGTCGTCGAAATAGGAAGGCCAACATACAGGGCGTTACAGTAGTCTAGCCTAGCATGGATGACGGTGACTGCGGCACGGATGACGGTTGCCAGAGCCTCATCCGACAGGTAAGGTGCCAGTTGCCTGGCTTGTCATAGATGGAAAAAGGCCTGTTTGCTGGCAGCAGCGACCTGAGCCTCCATCGTCAGCTGCAAATCCAAAACGACACCAAGGCTCTTAACGGTAGGCGATGGAGATAGAACAAAACCATCGAAATTAGGTAACGGATGGGTCGGACCTCTCGGGCGGCCATGCCACAGGATCTCACCTTCAGTCTGCTAGCACGTAGCCAGTTCGACAGAGCCTCCAGGCATAAGGGGAAATTGTCAGGGATTGACGTTACTCCAGGCTCCAAGCGCAACAGGAGTTGGGTGTCATCTGCATATTGATAGCAGTCCAGGTAATGTGTTCCAAAGTTGGGGAGCCACAGAGGAGAAGGCTCTCTCCCTTGTGCCCACAAGACGAGTTTGTGAGATTGGTTGGGGTGAAAGGAGGGCCTCCCTTGAAGATCGAAGGGCCCGGGTTGGTACATAGAGAGAGATACGGTCACAAAGGTAGGCGGGTCCCAAACCATTTACGGCTTTGTAGGTGATAACCTGTACCTTGAATTGGGACCGGAAAATAACCGGCAGCCAGTGGAGCTCCTTAAACATGGAAGTCGACCGCTCCCTATAACTAGCCCCAGTTATTAATCTGGCTGCCGAACGTTGGACAAGTTGTAGTTTCTGTGCCGTCTTCAAGGGTAGCCCCACGTAGAGTGCATTGCAGTAATCCAGTCTAGAGGAGTGGACCACCATGGTCAAGTCAGACTTCACGAGGTATGGTTGCAGCTGGCACACAAATTTTAACTCTGCAAAGGCCCTCCCATACACTGCTGACAGTCTGTCCCATTGCGTAGCTGGAGGAGGCCGTGAGAGGATTGCATTCACGTGCCTGCCTAGTGACAGTGTGGTGTGTGTTTTGACTCTGCTTCTGCTTGTCTTCCACCCTCGCTAAGTTGTGCAGGCCTCACCTAAACAAGAGCAAGACTGTCCTGATGGGAAGAAGAGCTGTTCAGTGGTGGAGTCTGCTCCTCCCGGGAGTCCAGGAGAGTCTGTTGGGGGTTCATGGGTTGTTTATTCCTACACGGTCTGATGATGATTCGCCCATCAGCACATAAGCAATGCGAGGAGGAGATGTGTGTTGTTTAGCCAATAAACCACTGATCCGTTGGGTCATGGAGTCCAGCCCCATTCTGCTTCAAGCACCACCACCAGACACAGCATCCTCCATGGGTTGCCCTCCAGCCTCTTTTTGAGGTCACCCAGAGAGAGGACCCCCCCCCCCAATCTCTCTAGGCCCTTGCCTAGATGCAACTGTGTTTTTTTGGGCTGCAAAGGTCAACAACAAGCTACACAATTTTGGTCGGGAGCTCATTCCGACCCGGGCTGGCTTTGACCTCCTTCTTTGGAAGCTTTTAAACAGCGGCTGGATGGCCATCTGTCAGGGGTGATTTGAATGCAATATTCCTGCTTCTTGGCAGAATGGGGTTGGACTGGATGATGGCCCAGGAGGTCTCTCCCAACTCTTTGATTCTAGGATTCATGACGTTTTGGTCAGTAGTGATCTTTAATGCAGCTGACTCCCAGCCAGCGGCACCACAGTCCCTCTCCATGCAGGAGACTCTCATCTTACCTGCAACAGGGATGCTCAAGCAACCAACAGAATTTGAACCCATGGATCCATTTTGCTCCCTTTAAGAGCCACAGAGCACCCTTTAAGAACTGCTGATCTAGACCCTATATACTCCATACAGCCCAAAGTCCCATGGCTGTTTTTGCTGTTGGCGCATCACACCTTTGCCTCATGTTCAGCTTGTTGTGCACTCAGACTCCGAGATCTTTTTCACATGTTGCTGATGGAATCTCCTCTCTTGTAGTTTGAAGCCATCGTTCCATTGCGTCCTAGTCTCCAGGGCAGCAGAAAGGAAGCTTCCTCCCTCCCTCCTCCCTGTGAGTTCCTCTCACATAATTATCCCTGGCCCTCATCATGTCTCCTCTCAGCCTTCTCTTCTTCAGGCTAAACATGCCCAGCTCTTTCAGCCGCTCCTCATGGGGCTTGTTCTCCAGACCCTGGATCCTTTGAGTCATCTTCCTCTGGACACTTTCCATCTTAGAGGCAACATCTCCCTTCCGTTGTGGTGCCCAGAAGTGGACACAGTGGTGGGATTCCAGGTAAAGCGGTCTGACCCTGGCAGAATTGGGGAGGGGGGGTGGGGAGAGAGAGAGAGACTGAATTGGGAGCAGAACAGAAGCCCAACCCAGGAGGGAGGGAGGGAGGGAGGGAGGGAGGGTCGGGCTTGTGGGTTGCCTTAGTAGGCATTGGATGAGAAGGTGTTCCATAGCCAGGGCTGGTTTAAGATCAGATCTTAGTGATGGAGGTGGGAGAGTGGAGTCAGTTCAGTTTGAGATATCTCATGGGGAAGGGCCTTCCCTCCACCTTCTCCCCTCGGGAATATTGGGGGTGGGTGGGCCCTGCCCCCTCCCTCTCCCCTCCACACAGACTTCCTCTTGTCCTGCTTCTGAGGGAGGCGGGCCTCAGCCTTTCCCACCTTCAGGAGTATGGCCTTGGGACCCTTTCCATGGGCTTCCCTTTCCTTCCACCCTCACAGGCCTTCCCCTTCCTTCCTTCCTTCCTTCCTTCCTTCCTTCCTTCCTTCCTGGTGTAACAGGCTATTTATTCCTGGGCTTCTTCCTCATGCAGATAAACAGCTTTGCCCTCACAGAGCCTCCTCCTCCTCTCACACCCAACTGACACAGGAGCTTCACACAGTAGATTGACACCTGAGTAAATTGTGGTGCCCAACCTGGGGCTTCTCTCACTGAGGCCTTCTCTCACTGAGGCTTTCTCTCCCTGAGGCCTTCTCTCCCTGAGGCCTTCTCTCCCTGAGGCCTTCTCTCCCTGAGGCCTTCTCACACTGAGGCCTTCTCACACTGAGGCCTTCTCTCACTGAGGCCTTCTCACACTGAGGCCTTCTCACACTGAGACCTTCTCACACTGAGGCCTTCTCTCACTGAGACCTTCTCTCACTGAGGCCTTCTCACACTGAGGTCTTCTCACACTGGGGCCTTCTCACACTGAGGCCTTCTCTCCCTGAGGCCTTCTCTCCCTGAGGCTTTCTCACACTGAGGCCTTCTCTCATTGAGGCCTTCTCACGCTGAGGCCTTCTCTCACTGAGGCCTTCTCTCCGTGAGGCCTTCTCTTACTGAGGCCTTCTCACGCTGAAGCCTTCTCTCCCTGAGGCCTTCTCACACTGAGGCCTTCTCTCACTGAGGCCTTCTCTCACTGAGGCCTGCTGAGCTACAGGCACACCTGCTTATCTTGACCCTTTCCAGAGCTTGGCTTGCATTTTTGACATGAAGTCTACCTAGTGAATGTATAATATTTCCGAAACAGAGAGAGAGAGAGTGACACTGCAAGGGAGGAGGACAGGAGCCCAACCCAGCAGGCAGGGAGGGAGGGAGGGAGGGAAGGCCAGGCTTGAGGATGAGTCGGGTAGTCCTTGGGTGAGGCTGTGGCCCATCTCCCAGTCTGGCTGGCCCCCCTCCCCCCCCCCCCCCCTGAAAGGCAGGAATGGGCAGCAGCAGGCACCAGAGGGAGCATCAGCCCGGGAGGCCGGGTCTGCCTGGAGACTGGTGACGCGGAGAGCGGAGGCCCATTCCCATTGGCGCATCCCAATGGGAAGGAAAGAAAGCCCCCCCCCCCTCTCGGAGTGGCAGAAGAAGGAAGGAAGGGCGGAGGAAAGCCTTCGGGGGAGTTTCTGCCCGGAGACAGGTGACGCGGAAAAGGAGGCGAATTCCTATTGGCGAGTGCTGGGCCTTTGGCAGAGAAGGAAGGAGGCGCTCTTGCTCCTGACTGGCCAGCGCCGCCAAGAAGCCGCGCCCCTCTCTGGGCACACAGCCCGCCGCCGCCATGTCTGGTCTTGGCGGAAGCCCAGCGAGAGGGGCCGGGCTCCGTGTCCTAGAGGGGCGGGGGAGGCTCGGGCTCGGCCTTCTTCCCCCGTGAGGAGGAGCCCCCTTCCAGTGGCGGTGAGTGAGTGAGTGCAAGTGGCGCAGGCCTGGGCCCTTGGCGGGGCCTTCTTGGGGGCGGCCTCCTCCCCCCCCCCTCCTCCTCCTCCTCCTCCTGTGCCGCTTTCTCGGCCTCCTCTCAGCCCGCCTCTCCCTGGCTTGCTCCCTGCCTACATCCCCTTCCTTCCTTCCTTCCTTCCTTCCTTCCTTCCTTCCTTCCTTCCTTCCTTCCTTCCTTCCTTCCTTCCAGGCTGCCCCCCCCCCCCCCCCGAGGAGGAGGAGGAGGAGGAGGAGGAAACCCAGGCGAGAGAGAGAGGCCTACTCCGGCTGGGCCCTCCTGTGGCAAGGGAGCCTCGCCTCCCCCACTCCAGAGCGGGCCATCCTTCTCTCTCTCTCTTTGTTTACCACATTGGTCATCCGCCCTTCTCTCTCTGTGCCTGGTGGGGTCAGGCTGGATGGCCTTTGGGACCCCCCCCCCCCCCCCCCCCAGACTGCCTGGAGTTCGGAGGAGCTCCCTTCCTTCCTTCTCTATAGGTTTCAATCGGAGGCTGGATGGATGGCCATCTGCAAGGAGGGATCGGGTGGTGCCTTCCTGCTTGGCAGAAGGGGGTGGGAATGGATGGCCTCGAGGGTCCCGCTCGCCTCTCTCCTGCCCTGACCACCCTGGACACTGGGGAGGCTTTCCTGGGCTGGGTCCAGCGGGGGGAGGGGGGGCTCCTCCTTCTCGGGAGGTCTCTCAGCAGAGGCCGGGTGGGCATCTGCCGGGAGGGCTTGTGCTGTGTCCTCCTCCTTCCTGGGGAATCTTTGGAGTCTCTTCCAACTCTATGTCTCACCATTTATTCATTTACGACATCTCCATGCCGCCCTTCTCACCCCGAAGGACTCATTTAAGCTTTTAAGCAGAAGCTGGATGGCCATCTGTCAGGGGTGCTTTGAATGCAATATTCCTGCTTCTTGGCAGAATGGGGTTGGACTGGATGATGGCCCAGGAGGTCTCTTCCAACTCTTCTAGGATTCTAGGATTCTAGGATTCTATGACTCAGAGCGGCTCACAAGAGGCATTTACACACAATGTATTATATTATGCGCATAGTATAGTATCAGTATTGTATATGACTCTATTGTACTATACAATTGTATTGTAATATTATTAGTAATATCACATGTCATATAAAAATATGTATTTAGAATATCTTATGATTATTAGGATTCTATTGTATTACGTTATAACATTATAAATATTATATGTATACACAATATATTATTTATTTATTTATTGACTTTGCTTCTCTACGGCTGTATCTCAAGCCCGAAGGCGACTCACGGAGGTTCACAAACAGTAAAAACAGTAGAAACAGCAGTGGTTCCATACAACATAGAACAATTGACTTAACACATTATCCATAAATTACCAATAAGCAATTACAATGCACAATGATTACAAAAAACAACCGTACCCAACCTTCTCATCATCCAAGCGTAGTCCAGGTTCGTCGTCCATTGTTCCATTCCTATGTTCCATTACCAGATTGCACTAAATTACTCAAACGCCTGCACAAACATCCAGGTCTTCACCTTTTTGCGGAATACCATGAGAGATGGTGCTAGTCTAATGTCCGTAGGAAGGGCGTTCCACAGCCGAGGAGCCACCACCGAGAAGGCCCTATCTCTCGTCCCCGCCAGCCAAGCTTGAGAAGCAGGCGGGATCGAGAGCAGGGTCTCCCCGGAAGATCTCAAAGTCCTGGTGGGTTCGTAGGCAGAGATGCGGTCAGATAGGTAGCTTGGGCCGGAACCGTTTAGGGCTTTAAAGGCCAACGCCAGCACTTTGAATTCAGCCCGGTAGCAGATCGGTAGCCAGTGGAGTTGGCGCAACAGGGGGGTTGTATGCTCCCTGCGCTCCGCTCCTGTTAGTATCATGGCTGCCGAGCGTTGGACTAGTTGGAGCTTCCGAGCCGTCTTCAAAGGCAACCCCACGTAGAGAGCGTTGCAGTAGTCTAAACGGCATGTAACCAGAGCGTGGACTACCGTGGCCAAGTCAGACTTCCCAAGGTACGGGCGCAGCTGGCGCACAAGCTTGAGCTGTGCAAATGCTCCCCTGGTCACTGCCGAAACCTGGGGTTCCAGGCTCAGCGATGAATCCAGGATCACACCCAAGCTGCGAACCTGCGTCTTCAGGGGGAGTGTGACCCCATCCAACACAGGCTGTAACCCTATGCCCTGTTCAATGGCCTTGCGACTGACCAGGAGGACCTCTGTCTTGTCTGGATTCAATTTCAATTTGTTCGCCCTCATCCAGACCGTCACAGCGGCCAAGCACCAGTTATATTATATTATATTACATTATAATATTCGCATAGTACAAGATCAATATTATATATTACTATATTGTATTATGCCATTGTATTGTAATATCATTAGTAATATTCCATGTATATATGTATACACAATGCGTTACATTATATTATTAGGATTATATTGTATTACATTATGATATTATAAATATTAGATGTATACACAATATATTACATGATATTATATTATTCATATAGTACAATATCAGTATTATATATTACTATATTGTACTATACCGTTGTATTGTAATATTATTAGTAATATTACATGTCCTATAAAATATATATTTATAATATCTTATGATTATTATGAGGATTATATTGTGTTACACCAGTGGTTCTCAACCTGGGGTCCTCAGATGTTTTTGGCCTACAATTCCCAGAAATCCCAGCTGTTAGGAGTTCTGCGAGTTGAAGGCCAAAATATATATTTATAATATGTCATTAGGATTATATTGTATGACGTTATCATGTTATAAATATTATATGTATACACAATATATTATGTTATATTATTCGCACACCACAGGAGACAAGGTGGAGCTGTCTTCCGGCCCCCCCTCTCTTCACTCTGGCCCAGAGCAGCGGTTGGTGCCCCGCGGTGATCATGGGGGCGAGAGGGCACTGCCGAAGGGGACCCCTCCCTCCCTCCCTCCCCCCCTCCCTCAGGCACTCGGCTGCCCTTCATTCCTCCCCCTTGGAGCCCCCCTCCCTCCCCTCCTTCCTTCCCTGCCCAAAGCAGACCCTTCAAGGATGGGCAGCGAGGGAGGAGTGGACCCAAGGAGGGAGACCGGTTGAGAGGGAGGGAGGGAGGGAGGGAGCCCCTTCCCCCAATTAGGGGGCCAGGGCGAAGAGTGAGACCCGCCTGGTGTGCCCACAGAGAGGAGACAGGGAGAGGCTGGCCTTCCACGCTCTTCAAGGAAACCATTGGGAGCCATGTCGCTGGAACCGAGGCTCACGGGACTGGCTTTGCCCAGCTTGGAATAATGAAGACTCAGCCTGGATCCGCACTTCCTTCTCTCCCAGGATCTGGCCCCACATCCTCTGCCTTGAACTGGATTCTGTGAGTCTACGCAGTCAAATAACCCGGGATCAGATCCTGAGAGACAGGGCGTGTGGACGTTGCCTGAGACACGCAGCTCGACTTCTCTGCCCTGGGAAGCCAGAATGGCCCCCTCCCTCCCTCCCTCCCTGTTGTCCTTCTGGCTAAAACGTCTTCGTTCGGACAGGCTTTTGAAGAGGGAGGTTTTGAAGATCAAGCCGGGGGGTGTTGTGGTGTTGGAATATTTTTGATGGATGTTACCTGTGAATTTTTTTTAGTGTTGTTTGTGTCTAATTCCTTTTTATGCTTGTATATTTCTATATTTTAAATTGGATACTAATGCTTTTATGTCAAGCCGCTTTGAGTCCCCTTTGGGAAGATACGGCAGGGGAGAAATGTAACCACAACAACAACAACAAATATGTCTAAGCGGTTCTGGTCCTTGGTCAGTGGACGGAGTGATTCCAGCCCAACCTTCCCCTCATCCAATCAGATCTGGTCCTTCTCCCTCCCTCTCTCAGGCCGGTGAGTGAGAAGCCCAGAGCTGAGCGAGAGATTCTCCTGAATGGACTGACCGGTCCCCTCTTTCAGGACGGAAATGGCAGGCCTCTCGCGCCTTGACTTGAGACCTCTCTTGTTCCAGCTGGACTTCTGCCTGGCGTCCATTCCGTCCTGGTTCCCTCTGGATTCCTTCTTCGTGGCCCTTTGTTGACCTTCCGTTTCTCCTTCCGTTTCTCCTTCTTGTTTGGCTCCCCCTTCTCATCCTGCTTTCCCAGTTTCCAT
The DNA here is from genome assembly GCF_037176765.1 of Anolis sagrei. Classification (NCBI taxonomy): domain Eukaryota; kingdom Metazoa; phylum Chordata; class Lepidosauria; order Squamata; family Anolidae; genus Anolis; species Anolis sagrei. Next base: position 938,756 of record NC_090022.1, on the reverse strand, counting down.
TGTCCTTCTTTGGGGGCCAATAGAGATCTCTTCAAAATGGCATTTAGTTGATCCAGCTTGCCATAGGCACTCTTGATTAATCAATTCAGAATTTCCAGTGGTTTCATCACTTCTGTCCCTTCAGCCGATATCTTCTTACGTTGTTTTCCTTTCTCCATTTTAGGAGGTTTCGACTGAACGTTGCATTTCTTCTTTAAGAGCTTTTATCCAATCAATGTCGTATTTTGGTAAGTTTTCAAGTAAATGTCTTTTGCAAACAAGCTCTTATATTTGGCAATGCTTCAGGAGGATGTTTGATAAATCAGTGAGCTGTGCTGACTTCTCTTCGATTCAAGGCCACGCTGAAATCCCTTCCTCCTTTCCTTCCTCTTTTCTCTCTGATCCAGAAAATGACAAATCTCTAGCCGTCCCCTGCCAGGTGTTGCTGTGGCCCAGTCTGGAGATCTGGAAATTAAATTAGAAAGTATTGGTTTCTAATATATGCAATTTCTTTCTGCTTGTGGATAAACAGTGTTTCTTGTTGTTTCTTTGTCAGTGTTGATGTGGAGAGTGTCTGCTTTGCCTTCTCTGGAACATGCAACATATCATTGTCCTTCTTTAGGGGTCCCTTTTTAAATCTATGATACTATATCTCTCTGTGTGTGAATCATATATACCTATCTGTATCTATGGCTGGATAGCTCTTTGTCAGGAGGACTTTGATTACGTTTTCTTGCCCTGGTGAAGAAGGGAGTTGGACTAGATGGCCTTAAGTATGGGGGTTCTGTGTGGGAAGTTTGCCCCAATTCCGTTGTTGGTAGGGTTCAGAATGCTCTTTGATTGTAGATGAACTATAAATCCCAGTAACTACAACTCCCAAATGTCAAGTTCTATTTCCCCCAAACTCCATCTGAGTTCCTATTTGGGCATACGGAGTATTCGTGCCAAGTTTGGTCCAGATCCATCCTTGTTTGAGTCCACAGTGCTCTCTGCATGCAGGTGAACTACAATTCCCAAACTCAAGGTCAATGCCCACCAAACCCTTCTAGTGTTTTCCGTTGCTCATGGGAGTCCTGTGTGCCACGGTTGATTCAATTCCATCATTCCATCATCTTTGATTATAAGTAAACTATAAATCCCAGCAACTACAACTTCCAAATGACAAAATCCAAATATTTTGAGTGAAGGACATACATTGGGCTGTTAGGCGTATTCTGTGCAAATTTGGTGTCAATTCGTGTCGTGGTTTTTGAGTTCTGTTAATCCCACAAACCAATATTACATTTTTATTTACATAGATGAGGATGGCACAAGAAGAACTCCACTTCTATCTTCTGTTTCAAAAACCAATTCCATTCATTGGTTGTCCATTCATTGTTGGTTCTCCTCCTCTTCCTTCCTTCTGTTCTGGGTTATCTCTTTGTCTATATCAGTTAGAGATCCCTGTTTGTATACAATAGGTTAACAGGGTATTGTATCGTTATAATCAAACTCCTTCGTTGTCTCCTCCTCCTCCTCCTCCTCCTCCTCTAAATAGTCTTTGATTCCAAATGGAGATTTTGAGGGAAGGGGATCAGGTTGGGAAAGTGGGTCGGGGGTGGGCAGTACAGATGAAAACATGATGATATGTGTGCACGTCTCTCCTTCTGCTTCCCCCCAATGGCGATCCATCTAGGGCAGTGGTTCTCAACCTGGGGGTCCTCAGATGTTTTGGCCTTCCACTCCCAGAAATCTCAACAGCTGGTCAACTGGCTGGGATTTCTAGGAGTTGTAGGCCAAAACACCTGGAGGGACAGAGGTTGAGAACCACTGATCTAGGGAACTGCGATCCCCCAGGAGCTATGCAATGTCCTGCTTAGGAAACAAGCCTGGCACTACCCAGGTGACAGCCTCAACTCACCTGGCAGGTGATCCTCAATGAAACCCCTGCAAATGGGCTCCGAGGGCCAAAGAGGGGCCTGTAGTGGATGCGGTGAATGCGATGGCCTCCCTCCTCCCCCTTGAGCCATCGCACAAACGTCATCTTTAGCACTGGGGGTCCACCCTTCCGTCTCCTCTAGACCCCCTTCTCTCGTGTCCTGCTGCTAGGCTGAGTGCCTCCCACCCTGTGCTTCTGCATCCCTATCTCCGTTTTTGTGGTCTTGGTGTAGAAGTTCGCTTTGTTTTTTTCTTTGCAGTTGTTCTGCCTGAGGTCAGAGAAAAAATTGCTTCAGTTGGAAGAAATGAAGTATTTTTCTCACAAGACTGACCACTTGGGATGGTCTGCCCATACAGGTGGTCACTCAGGTTCTGAGTTGGGATGTGAGGAAGCGGGATCTAGGCAGGAAACGCTTTGCAATCTGAGCCCTTTCTGTGCTGACCATATTGTTACAAGTCTTCCTTTGCAAAGATTGGATGACACTCTGAACACACTGCAGTGCAAACAATCTCCTGCAGAGAATCGTGGGCCACTCTCCCCTCTTTGCAGGGCTTGCTCTTTGTTGGGCAAGTGTTAAAGTTCTTCTCAGCAGGCAGAGGCTCTTCTCAATAGGACCGCTCTTTCTCCCTTCTTCTCCTGCATTGGCTACAGCACTAAGCTATTGTTCTTATTGTTCAATGAGGTATTTCTGTGCTCTGCTCCTGATAAGATTTTCCTCTCATTTCTCTGGCAGGTAACCTCTGAATGAACCTCGAGAAGAACACTTCCCTTTGGCTTAGGTCAGGAATGAAATTACACAACACTCACAAGAAATAAGTTGGAGAAATTATATTTCAAGCTCCATAGCTGTGTATTCAAGGAGGAAAGGGAGGATTGTGCTGTAAACAGTGAGGCTTGGTAATATGTTTATTCAAATGGACTAGAGCAATACAAAGACTGAGAAGAGGAAATCAGGAGAACATATCTGTGACCTTCTGGCATAATATTAGAATCATAAATGTAAAACAATGGAAAATCTCAATTCCTTGTCAAAATCACACACAGGGGAGAAGCAACATAACTGTATGGAATGTGGGAAATGTTTCACTGCGAGATGTTCTCTTACTACACATCAACGAACTCACACAGGAGAGAAGCCACATACATGCATGGAATGTGGAAAGAGCTTCAGTCAGAGTGGAGATCTGCGTATCCATCAAAGGACGCACACAGGAGAGAAGCCACATCAATGCATGGAATGTGGAAAGAGCTTCAGTCAGAGTGGACATCTACGTACCCATCAAAGGACCCACACAGGGGAGAAACCATATAAATGCATGGAATGTGGAAAGAGCTTCAGTCAGAGTGGAGATCTGCGTATCCATCAAAGGACCCACACAGGGGAGAAGCCACATACATGCATGGAATGTGGAAAGAGCTTCAGTCACAGTTGGACTCTGCGTATCCATCAAAGAACCCACACAGGGGAGAAGCCACATAAATGCATGGAATGTGGAAAGAGCTTCAGTCACAGTGGACATCTACGTATCCATCAAAGAATCCACACAGGGGAGAAGCCACATAAATGCTTGGAATGTGGAAAGAGCTTCAGTGAAAGTGGACATCTGCGTATCCATCAAAGGGTCCACACAGGGGAGAAGCGACATAAATGCGTGGAATGTGGAAAGAGCTTCAGTCACAGTTGGACTCTGCGTATCCATCAAAGAACCCACACAGGGGAGAAGCCACATACATGCATGGAATGTGGAAAGAGCTTCGGTGCAAGTGGGACACTGCGTATCCATCAAAGAATCCACACAGCGGAGAAGCCACATAAATGCTTGGAATGTGGAAAGAGCTTCAGTGAAAGTGGACATCTGCGTATCCATCAAAGGGTCCACACAGGGGAGAAGCCACATAAATGCATGGAATGTGGAAAGAGCTTCAGTCAGAGTGGAGATCTGCGTATCCATCAAAGGACCCACACAGGGGAGAAGCCACATACATGCATGGAATGTGGAAAGAGCTTCAGTCACAGTTGGACTCTGCGTATCCATCAAAGAACCCACACAGGGGAGAAGCGACATAAATGCATGGAATGTGGAAAGAGCTTCAGTCACAGTGGACATCTACGTATCCATCAAAGAATCCACACAGGGGAGAAGCCACATAAATGCTTGGAATGTGGAAAGAGCTTCAGTGAAAGTGGACATCTGCGTATCCATCAAAGGGTCCACACAGGGGAGAAGCGACATAAATGCGTGGAATGTGGAAAGAGCTTCAGTCACAGTTGGACTCTGCGTATCCATCAAAGAACCCACACAGGGGAGAAGCCACATACATGCATGGAATGTGGAAAGAGCTTCGGTGCAAGTGGGACACTGCGTATCCATCAAAGAATCCACACAGCGGAGAAGCCACATAAATGCTTGGAATGTGGAAAGAGCTTCAGTGTAAGTGGACATCTGCGTATCCATCAAAGGGTCCACACAGGGGAGAAGCCACATAAATGCATGGAATGTGGGAAGAGCTTCAGTCAGAGTGGGACTCTGCGTAAGCATCAAAGAACCCACACAGGGGAGAAGCCACATAAATGCATGGAATGTGGAAAGAGCTTCAGTGAAAGTGGGACTCTGCGTATCCATCAAAGAATCCACACAGGAGAGTAGCTACATGTCATATATACTTGAGTATAAGCCAACCGAATTTAAGACGAGGCACCTAATTTAGCACAAAAGCTGAGAAAACTTATTGGCTTGAGTATAAGCTGAGGTTGGGAAATGTAGCAGCTATTGGTAAATTTCATGAATAAAAATAGATACCAATAAAATTACGTTAATTGGGGCATCTATAGGTTAAATGTTTCTGAATAATTAAATCGTCTTAACCTTCTTCTAAATCGTCTTAACCTTGACTGTGTGGATCATAATAAATTGTGGCAAGTTCTTAGTGGGATGGGCATCCCAAGCCACCTTGTCTCTCTCCTGAGGAATCTGTACAAGGACCAAGTAGCAACAGTAAGAACTGACCACGGAACAACAGACTGGTTCAAGATTGGGAAAGGCGTACGGCAAGGCTGCATACTCTCACCCAACCTTTTTAACTTGTATGCAGAACACATCATGCGATGTGCGGGGCTTGATGAATGCAAAGCTGGGGTGAAAATTGCTGGAAGAAACATTAACAACCTCAGATATGCAGATGACACCACTCTGATGGCCGAAAGCGAGGAGGAGCTGAGGAGCCTTCTAATCAAGGTGAAAGAAGAAAGCGCAAAAGCCGGGTTGCAGCTGAACGTCAAAAAAACCAAGATTATGGCAACAAGAATGATTGACAACTGGAAAATAGAGGGAGAAAATGTGGAGGCCGTGACAGACTTTGTATTTCTAGGCGCAAAGATCACTGCAGATGCAGACTGTGGCCAGGAAATCAGAAGACGCTTACTTCTTGGGAGGAGAGCAATGTCCAGTCTCGATAAAATAGTAAAGAGTAGAGACATCAGACTGGCAACAAAGATCCGCCTAGTCCAAGCCATGGTATTCCCTGTAGTAACCTACGGATGTGAGAGCTGGACCATAGGGAAGGCTGAGCGAAGGAAGGTCGATGCTTTTGAGCTGTGGTGCTGGAGGAAAGTGCTGAGAGTGCCTTGGACTGCAAGAAGATCCAACCAGTCCATCCTCCAGGAAATAAAACCTGGCTGCTCACTGGAAGGAAGGATGCTAGAGACAAAGTTGAAGTACTTTGGCCACATCATGAGGAGACAGCAAAGCCTAGAGAAGACAATTATGCTGGGGAAAGTGGAAGGCAAAAGGAAGAGGGGCCGACCTAGGGCAAGATGGATGGATGGCATCCTTGAAGTGACTGGACTGACCTTGAAGGAGCTGGGGGTGGTGACGGCCGACAGGGAGCTTTGGCGTGGGCTGGTCCACGAGGTCACGAAGAGTCGGAGACGACTGAACGAATGAACAACAACAACCTTCTTCAGTGTAAATGTGCTTATGTATCCTTCCAATAATAAATAGGGTAAAATATTAAATGTATTAATAATAATAAATAGGGCAAAATAATATATGTAATAATAAGAACAATAAATAGAGTAAAATAATAAATGTAATAATAATAAATAGAGAAAAAAAATGTATGAATAATAATAAATAGAGAAAAATAATAAATAATAACACAATAAAAATGTAGTAACAGTGATAGAGTAAAATACTAAATGTAGTAATAGCGATAAAGTAAAATAATAACTGTAATAATAATAGAGTACAATTTTAACTACATATACATTTTGGGGAAAATGCTGTGTATATGTATAATAAAAAGTGGGAAAGACTGACTTGGGAAGTGGGTGGGAAAGAAGGACTGGAAATGGGGAATAATTGGAATGGGAAGGAGTGTTTGGAAAAAGTGGGAAAATGAGGTGGAAAGGGGGTCTCTGGAAAAGTAAGAGAGATTAGGGTGAGAAGGGGCAACTGGGGAACAGGAAAGATTGAGGTGGGAAAGGGGGTCTGGAACCTCGGAAAGGCTGGGATGGAGAGTGGAGAGAGAGGGGAATGGGGATAGTAAGGACTGGGACAGGAAGGGGGAACTGGAAAAAGGGAAGACGGGGGTGGGAAAGGGGTGCTGGGAAAGTGCGGAAGGACTGAGGGAGGAAGGGAGGAAGGCGGACTGAGGGAGGAAGGGAGGAAGGCGTCGTCTATCCCATCCAAGGAGGGACCAAGCCCTGGGTCTCCTCCTCCTCCTCCTCCTCTCCACCTGAGCACTGGAATCCTGGCCATGGATATACAAATAAGACATTCCCTGAAAATAAGCCATAGCGTGTCTTCTTGAAAAAGAAATAGTGTCTTATTTTGGGGAGAAATGGAGGGAGCAAGCTTGATTTCTGCTGCCCAGGAGACGAGGACACAAGCCATGGCTTCAAACCACAAGAAAGGAGATTCCACCTGAACATGAGGAAGAACGTCCTGACTGTGAGAGCTGTTCAGCAGTGGAACTCTCTGCCCTGGAGGGAGCGTGGTGGAGACTCCTTCTTTGGAAGCTTTTAAACAGAAGCTGGATGGCCATCTGTCGGGGGTGCTTTGAATGCAATTTTCCAGCTTCTTGGCGTAATGGGGTTGGACCGGATGATGGCCCACGAGGTCTCTTCCAACTCTAGGATTCTATGAAACGAGATTGGGACCCACTAATAATTCACGAGTTATAACAATGAGGGGACATTTGTTTATTGTGGGTTTTAGGAATGAGTTTACTATATTTAGAAACAGAAGAGTAAATATAGAACAACATTTAAAGTGAGTGAATACAGATGAAAATCAGCATGCGGCAAGAGTTGTGTTGATCTGTTGTTCTCTTAGTTTTCTTCTTTTTATGTCGGTGTGTGTTGTTCAGTCTTTCGTGTTTGTTAAGGATTCCTTTTCAAAAATCCCAAAATTGTAATTTGTATAAACATGCTTTTCTTTCTTGCCTTTGAATAAAAATTATATTTAAAAACCAGAGTGTGATGTGGCAGCCACAAATGCCAATGTGATCCCAGGCTGTGCCGAGAGGAGACGTGGTGTCTACGTCCAAGGAAGTCACAGCCTCCGTTCTCCTGCTTTGCTCAGACCTCGCCTGCAATCGCTCTGTCTCCCGTTCTGGGCAGCACAACTCAAGGCGGATATGGACAAGCCAGAATATCTCCAGAGACGGGCTGTAGGGAATGTCTCAAAAGAGCTGGGTGTGTTTAGCTTAGAGCAGTGGGTCTCACCCTGTGGGTCTCTCCCCAGGTGTTGTGGCCTACAACTCCCAGAAATCCCAGCCAGTTGACCAGTTGTGAGGATTTCTGGGAGGTGAAGGCCAAAACGCATCTGGGGAGAGACCCACAGGGTGAGAAGAGAAGGAAGGGCTTCTTCTTCGGCAGAGAGGGAGGGAGGGGGGTCGGCCACGGAATGGTTTTTGGGGTTCATGTGACCCAACGACTGTCGTGTAGAAAAAGATGGCTAGGAATGCATGACACTTACCTCCAGTGTGTAATGAGACAGTCCTTAATAGACATGTGTTCATAGCACAACAACCTCAAGGGTTAAGACAACAGAGAAGATGGCATGACAGGGATGGAATCTGGAGAGAAGGATGGGAGCGGCTTGTATGTCCACGTCCTTCTCTGCCATGCGGCTTGCTATCTGCCGTTGGTTAGAAGCTGTAACGAAATAGCTAATTATAATGTACGTTTTAAAAATGTTGATTAATGTTACGATATAAGTGCAGGCCAGCTGATGTGTCGCCTGAGCTGAGGCGTTGCCATAGCGACGGAACCGGCTGTGAGAATGTATCCAAGTGAGAGAAGCCAAAGGGGCGGAGCTAACTGCCACTCGGCCGGGGCAGGCGTTTGGAAAGAGTGCGTTTCTTTTAGTCAGCGGACAAGAGTGGAAGTTGGGTTCTGGTGTGTGGAGACCCTGAACCCGGGGGTTTAAGTCCTCAGCCTGCGTGTTTACAGAGTGAATTGGGCCTGTTTAAATTAGGAATTAGCTCGTGAGCGAAGGGGAAAGCGGAAGGGAGAAAAAGGCAAGCCAGTGCCTTGAATTGTCAGTCAATCCTTAAATAAAATTTTCCTTGATCAGTTCTTTATAATCAAGACTCATGTCCATTTATTGAGAAGAAGATTTACCTCAGAAGAAGGCGGCTGAAGATATTAGAAGGATTTTGGTTGGAGTAATAATGAGTTACTCCTTTTTGTAAAAAACGTGCCTCCAGTAAAGACATTTTAAAAGTCAAACCTCGTCTCCACGCACCACCACTACTTTAGTCTCCTCGTTGCCCTGGTTATTTGTTTATTTCGAACACTTTTACCCCGCTCTTCTCAACCAACTTGGGGGGGGGGGGGGGACGACTCAGGGCGGCTTCCAATTGGCAACAATTCGATGCCACATAATAAAATACAAAACAACAGTTATAGCAGTTAAAAGCATAAACATTAAGACATAAAGATGAAAACAGTACACTTAACAGTCCTCTGAGCTATTACCAGTCTGGTGGTTATTTAAATAGCTGTATACTGAGTACTCCGTTTAACGTACCCATAATCCACTTCTAAGCCATAGTCAACATTGTCAGTTGTCCTTTTAACCAAACGGCCCGAAGGCCTTGTCCCACATCCACGTTTTTACCTTCTTTCTAAAGGTGAGGAAGGATGAGGGAGAATGTAACACGAGCATCTGCTTGTCCAGTTTTGATGGATTCATTTCAGTTGGTGAAACCCGAGGATGTGGACAAGATACTTGGAGGAAAGAGGCCAACCACGTGCATCCCAGACCCCTGCCCATCCTGGCTTCTAAAGGAGGCCAGAGGGGGATTGGCCGAGTGGGTGAAGGTGGTGGTTAATGCCTCCCTTCGGGAAGGCAACATTCCAGGGAGCTTAAAACAAGCTGTAATAAAACCGCTGTTGAAGAAACCATGACTGGACCCCACTCAATTCGTCAACTATCGGCCTGTTTCCAATCTCCCCTTTTTGGGCAAAGTCCTGGAACGTGGTGGCCTCACAATTCCAGGTATTCTTGGAAGACACGGATTATCTGGATCTGGCACAGTCTAGCTTTAGACCGGGACATGGAACCGAGACAGCCTCGGTCGCCTTAGTGGATGATCTTCGCCGGGAGCTAGACAGGGGGAGTGTGTCCCTGTTGGTTCTACTGGACCTCTCAGCGGCCTTTGATACCGTCGACCACGGTATCCTTCTGGGATGCCTCTCCGGAATGGGCCTGGGGGGCACTGTTTTACAGTGGCTCTGGTCCTTTCTGGAGGGTTGCACCCAGAAGGTGTTGTTGGGAGACACCTGTTCAACCCCATATCCTTTGTCTTGTGGGGTTCCCCAGGGATCAATACTGTCTCCCATGATGTTCAACATATACATGAAGCCACTGGGGGAGATCATCCGGAGTTTCGGGGTACGGTGTCATCTGTATGCAGATGACGTCCAACTCTGTCACTCCTTCTCACCCGTTGTCCAGGTCCTGAACCGGTGTTTGGAGGCTGTCCAGGTCCTGAACCGGTGTTTGGCTCCTGTGATGGTCTGGATGAGGGCGAACAAATTGAAATTGAATCCAGACAAGACAGAGGTACTCCTGGTCAGTCGCAAGGCCAAACAGGGCATAGGGTTACAGCCTGTGTTGGATGGGGTCACACTCCCCCTGAAGACGCAGGTTCGCAGCTTGGGTGTGATCTTGGATTCATCGCTGAGCCTGGAACCCCAGGTCTCGGTGGTGGCCAGGGGAGCTTTTGCACCAGCTGCGCCCTTACCTTGGGAAGTCTGATCTGGCCACGGTAGTCCACACTCTGGTTACATCCCATATAGACTACTGCAATACTCTCTACGTGGGGTTGCCTTTGAAGACGGTCCGGAAGCTTCAACTAGTCCAACGAACGGCAGCCAGGTTGTTAACAGGAGCGGCGCTCAGGGAGCATCCAACCCCCTTGTTGCTCCAGATCCACTGGCTGCCAGTTTGCTACTGGGCCCAATTCAAAGTGCTGGCTTTGGCCTATAAAGCCCTAAACGGTTCTGGCCCAACTTACCTGTCTGAACGTATCTCCCCTTACAAACCATTGAGGACTTAAAGATCATCTGGGGAAGCCCTGCTCTCGGTCCCGCCTTGGTCACAAGCACATTTGGAGGGGACGAGAGACAGGGCCTTCTCAGTGGTGGCCCGTCGTCTATGGAACGCCCTCCCTGGGGAGATCAGATCTGCTCCCTCCTTCTTGACATTTCGGAGGCAAGTTAAAACGTGGCTGTTGGAGGAAGCGTTTACAAATACAGAGTAGCTAATATAGGAAATCGAATGACCTGAGAATGGAACTGGACAATGCTTGAGAATAACGAGACGCTCATGAGGTTGTTTTTATTGCTTTTGTGATGTCTTTTACTGTTTAATGCTTTTTATCTATGTTATGTTTTATGTATACTGATTTGTTGGAAACCGCCTTGAGTTGCCAATTGGCTGAGAAAGGCGGTATACAAATACAGTAAGTAAATAAACAAATAAGTAAATAAACAAATAAGGTGGTATACAAATACAACTAATAAATAAAATGGGCTGAATTGAGCAGAACTGGGTAGGAATCGTGCCTCCCATCCCACCCCAGTGTCGCTGGACGGCAATCCCCAGTATCCCTGTCTTTCTGTGTGGGAAGGGTGGATGGGAGTTGGAGTGCAGAACATCTGGAGGGCATCAGGATTCCCGCTCACCCTGGGGGTCCGTCCGTCCGTCTCCTCTCCAGCTGCCCTCTCGTGTCCTCCTGCCAGGCCGAGGGCCTCCCACCCTGAGCTTCTGCCTCCCTTTCTCTGATTTCTTGGTGTCAGTGGAGGAGTTTGCACTTCCCTTTCTTTTTCTCTTTGCATTTGTTCTGCCTGAGGTTTCATATTTTTCTGGTCTAGGTTTTGTAAGGATGTCTATGTCAAGGAACTTTGCGGCCTAATGTGCTCTCAGTGTCTCCAGGGAGCAGAACAGATAATAATATAAGAATAAACTTTTATTTATGCCCCACCACCGTCTCCCCAATGGGGACTCGGAGCGGCTTACATGAGGCCAAATCACAGCAGCAGAACACCGAAAACGCAACCCGAAAATGCAGAAAGTAAACAATAACAGAAACCCAACAGGGAGGGAGGGAGGGCCAGGCTGGTGGATGGGGTTGGGTAGTCATTGGATGAGAAGGTCTTCCATAGCCGAGGCTGGTTTGTGGTCAGAGGATGGTCTTGGTGATCGAGGGGGGGGGGGGGGGAGAGCGGTGTCAATTCACATTGAGGTACCTCCTGGGGAAGGCGCCTTCCCTCCTCCTCCTCCTCCTCCTCCTCCTCCTCTGGGGAGTATTGGGGGGTGGGCCCTGCCCCTTCTTTCCCTCCCGAGGGACCCTCCCTCTCCCCTCCAAACAGATTTCCTCTTCTCCTGCTTCTGAGGGAGGCGGGGCTCGGATTTCCTGCCCTCAGTAGGGCCTTGGGGCCTTTGCCCTTTCCATGGGCTTCCCTTTCCTCCCACGCTCACAGGCCTTCCCCTTCCTTCCTGGCTGAACAGGCTATTCCTGGGCTTCTTCCTCATGGAGATAAACAGCTTTGCTCTCACAGAGGCTCCTCTCACACCAAACTTACATACGAGCTTCACACAGTAGCTTCACACCTGAGGCCTTCAACCTGGGGCTTCTCTCACACTGAGGCCTTCTCACACTGAGGCCTTCTCACACGGCTTTCTCACACTGAGGCCTTCTCACACTGAGGCCTTCTCACACAGCTTTCTCCCCCTGAGGCCTGCTGAGCTTCAGGCAGATTTGCTTATATTGAACTGCACCCATTTACCCTTTTCAGAGCTTGACTTGCATTTTTGTCATTAAGTCTGCCTAGTTATTTTTTAATATTTCTGACACAGAGAGAGAGAGTCTGAAGGGGAGCAGGACAAAAGCCCAACAGGCAGGGAGGGAGGGAGGGAGGGAGGGGGGCAGGCTGGCTTGTGGACTGGGTTGAGGAGTCCTTGGATGAGACTGTGGGCAACCTCTGAGGCTGGCTGCCTGGCCTCCCTCCCTCCCTCTCTCTCTGAATGGCAGGAATGGGAGAGGGAGCATCAGCCTGGGAGGCCGGGTCTGCCTGGAGACTGGTGACGCGGACAGCGGAGGCCCATTCCCATTGGTGCATCCCAACGACTTAAATCAAGACATAGTTTTCTTAGATCTACAGAGACACTCGCTGGAACTCCCCAGCAAGCGAGAGTCCAAAAGTGGCAGGCCCAAACCCAGCACCTCAATCCATGGGTGATACCAGATGAGAGACTCCCCCCTGGGCACTCAGAAGACTGGGCAACTTGGAAGGCACTGAACAGATTGCGTTCTGGCACCATGAGATGCAGAGCCAATCTTAAGAAATGGGGCTACAGGGTGGAATCCTCGGCATGCGAGTGCAGAGAAGAGCAAACCACTGACCACCTGCTGCAATGCACCCTGAGCCCTGCCACATGCACCATGGAGGACCTTCTTGCGGCAACACCAGAGGCACTCCAAGTGGCCAGATAGTGGTCAAAGGACATTTAACCAAATACCAAATTTGCAAAATCTGTGTGGTTTTTCTTTCTTTCTTTCTTTTTTCTTTTTCTTTTTAATCTGTGTGTTTGTTTTGCTCTGTTAGAATTGTAATACAATGGTTGCTGATGACACGATAAATAAATAAATATGGGAAGGAAGGAAGGCAGGCCCTCCCTCTCTCTCGGAGTGGCAGGAGAAGGAAAGGAAGGAAGGAAGGAAGGAAGGAAGGAAGGAAGGAAGGAAGGAAGGGCGGAGGAAAGCGCTGGGGGGGGGGCATGAGAGAAGCCTCCTCGCAGGATTGCAAGACATCCGGGCGTCCCCTGGGCAACGTCTTCGTAGACGGCTGATTCTCTCGCCGCAGAAGCGACCAGCATGACCCATGGCTGACCCCAGAGGAGAGGCTCCCCCTTCCTGGGCACACACACAGAAGAAGACGGGGCGACTTGGGAGGCGCTGAACAGACTGCGCTCTGGCTGCCCCACGAAATGCAGAGCCCACCTCAAGAGATGGGGCCACCAAGTGGAATAATCCTGGACATGCGAGTGTGGAGAAGAGCACACCACTGACCCCCTGCTGCGATGCAATGCAGCCTGAGCCCTTCTTCCACATGAGGCACCAGGGAGGAGGAGGACCTCCTCCTTGCGGCCACACCAGAGAGAGGCAGCACTCCAAGGGGCCAGGGACTACTGCTCAAAGGACATTTAACCAACTACCAAACTCACAAGTTGTGAATTTTTCTGTCTGTTCGCTTTGTTCTGTTAGAAATGTCATATATAATGGACTGGTTGCTCTGACACCACAAATAAATAGCGCTCGGGGGAGTTTCTGCCCGGAGACCGGTGACGCGGAGAGGGAGGCGAATTCCTATTGGCGGGCGGGTGCTGAGCCTTCGGCGGAGAAGGAAGGAAGGGGGCGCTCTTGCTCCTGACTGGCCAGCACCGCCAAGAAGCCCCGCCTCTCTCTGGGCACCCAGCCCCCGCGCGGCCGCCATGTTTGGTGTTGGCGGAAGCCCAGCGAGAGGAGCAGCCTCCGATTCCTAGAAGGGCGAGGGAGGCTCGGGCGAGGCCTTTCCCCGTGAGGAGAGCCCTTCGAGTGCGGGTGAGTGAGTGAGTAAGTGAGTGAGCGTGAGTGGCGCAGGCCTGGGCTCGGAGGCAGGCAGGTGGGCCTTCTTGGGGGGCGGCCTCGGAGCCCGCCTCTCCCTGCCTGCCTGCCTGCCTGCCTCTCTCTCCCTTCCTTCCTTCCTTCCTTCCTTCCTTCCTTCCTTCCTTCCTTCCTTCCTTCCTTCCTTCCTTCCTTCCTTCCTTCCAGGCTGCCTCTCCCCCCGAGGAGGAGGAGGAGGAGGGAACCCAGGCTCCCCTTCCCCACTCCACAGCACGGGCCCTCTTTCTCTCTTTCTTTGTTTACCACATTGATCAGCCGCCCTTCTTCGTCTGTGGCTGATGGGGTGAGGCTGGATGGCCTTTGGGGTCCCCCCAGGCTGCCTCGTGTTCGGAGGAGCTCCCTTCCTTCCTTCCTTCCTTCCTTCCTTCCTTCCTTCCTTCTCTGGAGGTTTTGAGCGGATGGCCATCTGTGAGGAGGGATCGGCTGGTGCCTTCCTGCTTGACAGAAGGGGGTGGGAATGGATGGCCTCGAGGTTCCCTCCCGACTCTCTCCTGCCCTGACCACCCTGGACTGGGGGGCTTTCCTGGGCTGGGTCCAGCGGGGGGAGGGGGGGCTCCTCCTTCCTTCTCGGGAGGGCTCTCAGCAGAGGCTGGGTGGGCATCTGTCGGGAGGGCTTGTGCGGTGTCCTCCTCCTTCCTGGGCTGGGGGACCTTGGGAGTCTCTTCCAACTCTGTGTCTCACCATCTCTGCCGCCCTTCTCACCCCGAAGGAAGGAAGGAAGGAAGGAAGGAAGGAAGGGGACTCAGAGCGGCTCACAAGAGGCATTGACACACAATATGTTATATTATTCACATAGTAAAATATCAGTGTTACATTGTATTGTAATATTACATGTCCTCTCTCTCTCTCTCTCTATATATATATATTATTTATTTATTTACTTTGCTTCTATACCGCTGTTCTCAGCCCGGGGGCGACTCACAGCGGTGTACAACATAGAAAGAACAAGGTTCAAAATTCAAGACACAATCTAAAATAATCCACAATCCAGCATTAACCAAAAACATCATCAAAAAACATCATCATTACTACATTCCCCATCGTCTCATCGTCCAAACCACAATCCAGTCTCATTTTCCGTTGTTCCATCCCTATAGACATTACCACTCATCGCACTTCTTGTTCGAACGCCTTCTTGAACAACCAAGGCTTTAATTTCCTGCGGAATATCATCAGGGAAGGAGCCAGTCTGATGTCCACAAGAAGGGTGTTAATAATAATAATAATTATTATAATTATTATTATTAGGATTATATTGTATTACATTATAACATTATAAATATTATATGTATTTATTTATTTGCTGCATTTGTTAACCGCCGCTCTCAGCCCTAGGGCGACTCACGGCGGTGTACAACATATAAAAGACAATTTACAATAAAGCCATGACGACAAAAAACCAACATATCACTAATACACAATCATCTAATTATACTAAAATAATCCGCTCCGTCTTATCGTAGAATCATAACCAATCTCGTAGTCCATATTCCGTTCCAGTTGTCATTTCCAGTTACTGTAGCACTCAGTTAAATGCCTTCTCGAATAGCCAAGTCTTCAGGCTCTTACGGAAGGACATAAGGGAGGGCGCCTGTCTGATGTCCACAGGGAGGGTGTTCCACAGCCGGGGGGCCACCACCGAGAAGGCCCTCTCCCTCGTCCCCGCCAGCCGTGCCTGTGATGCAGGCGGGATCGAGAGAAGGGCCTCCCCAGACGATCTCAAGGTCCTCGTGGGCTCAT
The DNA here is from genome assembly GCF_037176765.1 of Anolis sagrei. NCBI lineage: Eukaryota > Metazoa > Chordata > Lepidosauria > Squamata > Anolidae > Anolis > Anolis sagrei. The sequence continues at coordinate 922,939 of NC_090022.1, read as the reverse complement.
AGGCCGAGATGCGGTCCGAAAGGTATTTTGGGCCGGAACCGTTTAGGGCTTTGTAGGATAACACCAGCACCTTAAATTGGGCCCGGTAGCAGATCGGCAGCCAGTGGAGCTGGAACAACAAGGGCGTTGTATGCTCCCTGCGTCCTGCTCCTGTTAGTAGCATGGCTGCCGCGCGCTGGACTAGCTGAAGCTTCCGGGCCGTCTTCAAGGGCAGCCCCACGTAGAGAGCGTTGCAGTAGTCAAGGCGGGATGTGACCAGAGCGTGTACCATCGTGGTCAAGTATACACAATATATTACATTATATTATTCGCATAGTGCAATGTCATTATTATATATTACTCTATTGTACTATACCATTGTATTGAAATATCATTAGTAATATTGCATGTATATATGTAAACACAATGCATTTCATTATATTATATTAGTAGGATTATATTGTATTACATTATGATACTATAAATATTATATGTATACACAATATATTACATGATATTATATTATTCGCATACATACTTAGGCGATCCCTCGCTTTCCGAGGATGATTGTCTTCCAATATTCTTGTGGGTCCGTATGTGGCTGTGGAGCCCTCTTCTTGCTCTGCATCTTCCGCAGAGAGGGCATTGGTTTCCAGGTGGAAGGCGGTCCCGGTCGGGGTTGGCTTGACGCGCCTTCCTCTTGGCACGTTTCTCTCTTTCACCCTCCACTCGTGCTTCCTCAAATTCTGCAGCACTGCTGGTCACAGCTGACCTCCAGCTGGAGCGCTCAAGGGCCAGGGCTTCCCAGTTCTCCGTGTCTATGCCAGAGTTTTTAAGGTTGGCTTTGAGCCCATCTTTCAATCTCTTTTCCTGTCCTCCAACGTTCCGTTTTCCGTTCTTGAGTTCGGAGTAGAGCAACTGCTTTGGGAGACGGTGGTCGGGCATCTGGACAACATGGCCGGTCCAGCGGAGTTGGTGGCGGAGGAACATTGCTTCAATGCTGGTGGTCTTTGCTTCTTCCAGCACGTTGACGTTTGTCTGCTTGTCTTCCCAAGAGATTTGCAGGATTTTCCGGAGGCAGCGCTGATGGAATTGTTCCAGGAGTTGCATGTGACGTCTGTAGACAGTCCACGTCTCGCAGGCATAGAGCAGGGTTGGGAGGAGAATGGCTTTATAAACAAGCCCCTTGGTCTCCCGACGGATGTCCCGGTCCTCAAACACTAATATTGTATTCGCATAGTACAATATCAGTATTATGTTACTAAATTGTACTCTACCATTGTATTGTAATATTACATGTCCTATAAAATATAGATTTATAATATGTCATTAGGATTATATTGTAGTATGTTATAATGTTATAAATATTATACGTATTCACAATATATTAAATTATATTATTAGAATTATATTGTATTATTATAAATATTATATACACATATTATAAATATTATATACACAACATATTACATTATGTTATATTATTCGCCTACCACAGGAGACAAGGTGGGACTGTCTTCCGGCCCCTCTCTCTTCACTCTGGCCCAGAGCAACGGTTGGTGCCCTGCGGTGATCACGGGGGCCAGAGGGCAGTGCCAAAGGGGCCCCCTCCCTCCCTCCCTCAGGCAGGCACTCAGCAGACCCTTCAAGGGGGGGGGGGGGATGGAGGATGGGCCCGAGGAATGAGCCTGGTTGGGGGGAAGGGGAGAGGGAGCAGGGCAAAGAGTGAGACCCTCCTCCTGGTGTGCCTCCTGGTGTGCCCACAAATAGGAAAGACAAAGAGGGGGGGCTGGCCTTCCACGCTCTTCAAGGGAAACATTGGGAGCCATGTGGCTGGAACCGAGGCTCACGGGACTGGCTTTGCCCAGCTTGGGATTCTGAAGCCTCGGCCTGGATCCGCACTTCCTTCTCTCCCAGGATCTGACCCCACATCCTCTGCCTTGAACTGGATTCTGTGAGTCTGCGCAGTCAAATAACCCGGGATCAGATCCAAAAAGACAGGGCGTGTGGATGTTGCCTGAGATACACAGCTCGAATTCTCTGCTCTGAGAAGCCAGAATGGGTGCTCTTTTGAGTGCTGTTTGTGTCTAATTCTGTTTTAATGTTTGTATATTTTTGTATTTAAAATTGCATACTAATGCTTTCATGTCAGGCCGCATTGAGTCCCCTTTGGGAAGATACGGCAGGGTAGAAATGTAACAACAACAGCAACAACAAACAGCTCTGAACAGTTTTGGTACTTGGTCAGTGGACGGAGTGATTCAAGCCCAACCTTGCCCTCATCCAATCAGATCTGGTCCTTTTCCCACCCTCTCTCAGGCCGGTGAGTGAGAAGCCCAGAGCTCAGTGAGAGATTCCCCTGAATGGACTGACCGGTCCCCTCTTTCAGGACGGGAAATGGCAGGCCTCTCGCGCCTTGACTGGAGGCCTCTCTTGTTCCAGCTGGACTTCTGCCTGGCGTCCATTCCGTCAGGGTTCCCTCTGGATTCCTTCTTCGTGGCCCTTTGTTGACCTTCCGTTTCTCCTTCCATTTCTCCTTCTTGCTTGGCTCCCTCTTCTCATCCTGCTTTCCCAGTTTCCATTGCCCTTCTTTGGGGGCCACTAGAGATCTCTTCAAGATGGCCTTTCGTTGATCCAGCTTGCCGTTGGCACTAGGGATTAATCCATTAAGTCGCCAATAAGGCTTAGAAAGGCGGTTTAGAAGCATAGTAAATAAATAAATAAATAGCAAATAAATTAAGGATTTCCGGTGGTTTCATCACTTCTGTACGTTCAGCCAATATCTTTTGTTGTTTTCCTTTCTCAATTTTAGGCGGTTTCAACTGAACCTTGGATTTGTTATGGGTTTATTGAATCGATGTCATATTTCAGTAAGTTTTCAAATATTTTTTTTTGCAAACAAGCTCCTATGTTTGGCAATGCATCTAGGGCAGTGGTTCTCAACCTGGGGGTCCAGAGATGTTTTGGCCTTCGACTCCCAGAAATCTTAACAGCTGGTCAACTGGATGGGATTTCTAGGAGTTGTAGGCCAAAACACCTGGAGGGACACAGGCTGAGAACCAGTGATCTAGGGAGCTGCAATCCCCCAGGAGACCCCCAAACATCATAGCTTCCCCCATCTACACCACTGTTGCCCAGTTTGCAAAGGTCCGCACTTCTCCTTGGCTTATTTCTGTGTAGCCAGGTGAACTCCTGCCCTCATTTTGAGCTCGTTGGAGGCACTAATCTTGCTAACGACTACGGACAGAGCGTTTCATCATTTAGTCTGCCACCATTCCTAAACTGGAAGTCCAACTTGAGGTCTTTGAATATCGAATGTTTCTAATTTATTTATTATTATTATTAACTTTATTTGTACCCCGCTAGCATCTCCCACAGGACTCGATGCGGCTTACACAGGCCGAAGCCTCAAAACACAATACAATAAACATAACACAATAATAAGCAAAGCAAATCAAACAATTAAGCAAAATAACAACAATAACTACATCAAGACACTATTAAAACTGGTTCGGCCAGCGCAATGGGGTACAGGGGTTAAAGTGCTGAAATGGCAGGAGGAACGTAGGATTAGAGGTATGGTGTGCAGTAACATCGGTTGTACTAAAGTGCTTCTAGGACTTGGGATGGGGGATTCCTAATCTGAGAAGGCACATCGGAACAGCCAGGTTTTTAGGTTCCTTCTGAAAACTGCTAGAGTAGGGGCCTGACGAAGCTCTTTTGGAAGGGCATTCCAAAGTCGGGGGGCCACCACAGAGAAAGCCCTGTCCCGTGTCCCCACCAAGCGCGCTTGCGACGTAGGTGGGATCACGAGCAGGGCCTCCCCAGATGATCGGAGTGAGCGTGTGGGTTCATAGATGGAGATGCGGTCACGCAGGTAGGGTGGTCCCAAACCGTTCAGGGCTTTGTAGGTGACCACCTGCACCTTGAATTGGGCTCGGAAAATAAATGGCAGCCAGTGGAGCTCCTTAAACAGAGGGGTAGACCTCTCTTGATAATGAGCCCCGGTTAGCATCCTGGCTGCTGCACGCTGGACCAATTGAAGTTTCTGAGCCGTCTTCAAGGGCAGCCCCACGTAGAGCGCATTGCAGTAATCCATTCTAGAGGTGACCAAGGCGTGGACCACCCCAGCCAGATCTGCCTTCACGAGGTACAGTCGCAGCTGGCGCACAAGTCTCAATTGTGCAAAGGCCCTCCCGGATACCGCCGACACCTGAGCGTCAAGTGTGAGCGAAGAATCCAAGAGGACACCCAAACTGCGCACCTGTGGCTTCAGGGGGAGTGTAACCCCGTCCAACACAGGTTGCCACCCTATACCCCGATCCGGTTTACGATCGACCAGAAGGACCTCTGTCTTGTCGGGATTGATCTTCAGCTTGTTCTTCCTCATCCAGATCGACACAGCGGCCAGGCACTCGTCCAGCACCCGAGAAGCCTCCTTGGAATTAGGTGGAAAAGAGTAGTAGAGTTGCGTGTCATCCGCATAAAGATGGCACCCAACTCCAAAATTCCGGATGACCTCTCCCAGCGGTTTCATGTAGATGTTGAAAAGCATGGGAGACAGAATGGAGCCTTGCGGGAGCCCACAGGTCAAAGGCCAGGGGTCAGAGCAGGCGTCTCCCAGCTTCACCATCCGGGATCGACCCTCCAGGAAGGACCGAAGCCACGACAAAACCGTGCCCCCGAGACCCATCCCAGAGAGTCGTCCCAGAAGGATACCATGATCGATGGTATCGAAAGCCGCTGAGATGTCCAAGAGAACCAACAGAGTCACACTCCCCCTGTCCAGCTCTCTATGGAGGTCATCCACCAAGGCGACCAAGGCTGTCTCGGTGCCGTGGCCAGGCCTGAAACCAGACTGTGACTGATCTAGGTAGTTGATGTCATCTAAAAAGCCCTGGAGCTGGGAGGCAACCACCCGCTCCACCACCTTACCCAAGAAAGGGAGGTTGGAGATCGGTCTGAAATTGTTCAGCACTGTGGAGTCAAGGGAAACCTTTTTAAGGAGTGGACGAACCACATCTTGTTTCAGGAGAGATGGAAAAAACCCCTGCTCCAATGATGCATTGATGATCAACCCAAACCAATCAACCAAACCCTCCCTGGCCGATTTAATTAGCCAGGACAGGAAAGGGTCCAGAGCCGAAGTGGTTGCCCTCAGCTCCAAGGACCTCCTCCACAGTCTCAGGAGGAACAAGCCTAAAAGAATCCCACAAAGTTGGACAAGCAGATGCCTCAATCACCTCCCCTGGCACTGCGGTGAAATTGGAGTCGGCTCAAGGCGTATCTGAGCGACTTTGCCTGCAAAATGGTGTGCGAAATCGCAACACCGAGTTTCCGGGTCGTCAAAAACCTCCACCACCACAGGCGGCTGAAGGAGCTCCCCAACGACCCGGAACAACTCCGATGATCTATTTGCTGCAGACGCTATACGGGTAGTCGTATAGGACTCCTTGGCTACCCGTATAGCCACGGTATACGCCCTAAGAGAGGCTGTAGACCGTGCTCGATCAGACACGTCCCGAGATCTCCTCCAAGTGCACTCTAGCCCCCTCCTCGCATGCTTCATCCCAGCCAGCTCCTCGGTGAACCAGGGAGACGGCTTGTCATGACGCAACATGATGGGGCGTTCGGGAGTGATCGTATCTATCGCCCTGATCATTTCCCTATTATAGAGATCGACCAAGGCGTCGACAGGATCGCCAGGCTCCATGGCAGGAAAGACCCCAAGATTCCTCAGGAATCCCTCCAGATCCATCAGTCTCCTGGGGCGGACCATCTTAATTTGTCCTCCACCCCTGCGGAGGTTTATTATTTATTTATTTATTTCTTATACTTGTATACCGCCGTTTCTCAGCCTGACCGGCGACTCAACGCGGTTTACAACAAGGATAAAATCAACAACAATATACAATGTAAAACCACAAAGGCATAAAATACAATATTAATCCAACAATAAACAACACAATGCATCTCATAACTAAAATCATGATCCAGTTCGTTGTCCAGTTTTCCAATTCCTGTAATCATCACATTGGTTGCACTGTTTAACCGAATGCCCGTTCAAACATCCAGGTTTTTAATCTTCGGAACACCATCAGCGAGGGGGCTGATCTTACCTCCATGGGAAGGGCGTTCCACAGCCGGGGGGCCACCACAGAAAAGGCCCTGTCTCTCGTCCCCGCCAGCCGCACCTGTGAAGCAGGCGGGATAGAGAGCAAGGCCTCCCCAGAAGATCTGAGGGTCCTGGCGGGCTGATAGGCAGAGATACGTTCGGATAGGTAACTTGGGCCAGAACCGTTTAGGGCTTTATAGGCCAACGCCAGCACTTTGAATTGAGCCCAGTAGCAAATCGGTAGCCAGTGGAGCTGGTGCAGCAGAGGAGTTGTATGCTCCCTGCGCTCCGCTCCTGTTAGTATCATGGCTGCCGAGCGTTGGACTAGCTGCAGCTTCCGGGCTGTCTTCAAAGGCAACCCCACGTAGAGAGCGTTGCAGTAGTCTAAACGGGATGTAACCAGAGCGTGGACTACCGTGGCCAAGTCAGACTTCCCAAGGTACGGGTGCAGTTGGCGCACGAGTTTTAACTGCAAATGCTCCCCTGCTCACCGCCGAAACCTGAGGTTCCAGGCTCAGCGATGAGTCCAGGATCACACCCAAACTGCGAACCTGCGTCTTCAGGGGGAGTACGACCCCATCCAACACAGGCTGTAACCCTATACCCTGTTCGGCCTTACGACTGACCAGGAGTACCTCTGTCTTGTCTGGATTCAGTTTCAATTTGTTTGCCCTCATCCAGACCGTCACAGCGGCCAAGCACCGGTTCAGGACCTGGACAGCCTCCTTAGTAGCAGGTGGAAAGGAGTGACAGAGTTGGACATCATCCGCGTACAGATAACATCGCACTCCGAAACTCCGGATGATCTCTCCCAGCGGCTTCATGTATATGTTAAACAACATGGGAGACAGTATTGAACCCTGAGGAACCCCACAAGACAAAGGTTGTGGGGTTGAACAGGAGTCTCCCAGTAACACCTTCTGAGACCGACTTTCAAGGAATGAGCAGAGCCACTGTAAAACAGTACCTCCAAGACCCATCCCCGCGAGGCGTCCCAGCAGGATACCGTGGTCGACGGTATCGAAGGCCGCTGAGAGGTCCAGCAGCACCAACAGGGACACACTCCCCCTGTCGAGCTCCCGGCGCAGATCATCTACTAAGGCAACCAAGGCTGTCTCGGTACCATGTCCCGGCCTAAAGGCAGACTGTGCCGGATCCAGATAATCCGTGTCTACCAAGAATACCTGGAGTTGTGAGGCCACCACACGTTCCAGGACTTTGCCCAAAAAGGGGAGATTGGAAACAGGCCGATAGTTGACGAATTGAGTGAGGTCCAGTGATGGTTTTTTCAACAGCGGTTTTATTACAGCTTGTTTTAAGCTGGCTGGAATTTTGCCTTCCCGAAGGGAGGCATTAACCACCCCCTTCACCCACTCGGCCAGGATGGGCAGAGGTCTAGGATAGGCAGAAGCCAGGATGGGCAGAGGTCTAGGATGCATGTGGTTGGCCTCATTCCTCCAAGTATCTTTTTTTTTTTTAATATGATCTTTATTAAGGTTTTCAGTACAAAAAAGTAGGGAGCAGGTAGTGCCAGAGGGAGGGATTGGACAGTGGGGAACGGGGGGGGGGAGGAAGAGGGGCTGGGAAGGGGGGAGGAGTTAGGAATGGGTGGGGGGGGGCAGGTGGGTTGGGGTGGGGAGGGAACAGGGTTGAAAAGTTAAAAAAGCTTGACTTCCAAATAGTCCGTCGGGGGTATTCCAAAAAATATTAGTGTTCTTCATAATTCTTTCTCATAGCCTCTTCCTCTACCTTCTGTCCCAGCACTCTGGGGCAATATTTCTCTTTTCCTTCAGGAATGGTTTCATTAGTTCCCAGCCCGTCCTGTTTTTCCTGCTTTTGTCATACATCAGCGTGGCCAGCGTGTCCATGTCCATTAAGTCTCTTGCTTTCAAAAGCCAGTCCTCAGTGGTTGGACGCTCTTTTTTTTTCCACCTGCTCGCTAGGACAGTCCTCGCTGCGGCTGTTAAATGGTATAGTAGCCTCTCTTTATTGCTTTCTAGTTTGAAATCTATCAGGTGGAGTAGGTAGTATTCCGGTCTTAGCTCAAATTTGGTCTGTATAATTAGCTGGATCTGCTTATGGATCTCCACCCAAAAGCTCTTCACTTTTTTGCACTGCCACCATGAGTGAAAATATGTCCCCAAGTGGGCGCCACATTTCCAGCAGCTGCTGTTCGTCCCTTTGTAAAATTTGGCTATTCTCTGGGGGGTGAGATGCCATCGGTACGCCATCTTGTACCAGTTTTCTGTTATCGATGTCGCCTTTGCGAACCTAATTTTCCTTTTCCAGACCGTTTCCCACTCCTGAAGCAGTATAGTATGTCCAAAATCTGAGGCCCATGCGATCATACTTTCTTTGATTAATTCCGTTTCGGTGTCCCATGTGAGGAGCTTTTGGTAGAGCGCTCTTATCAATTTCTTTTCCTTCTTCATTATAGAGTCCCAAAAATTGTCTTGTGGTGCAAACCCATTTTTTTTGTCCTCTTTAAAGGCATTTGCCACTTGATAATAATGGAACCAGGACATATTTTCGTCCATTTTCCTAATTGCGTCCATTGGTTTCAGTTTCAGTTGGTTATCTTTGCTTTCTAGAAGTGTCTTGTAGGTGTGCCAGTTGTTGCTCGGGAATTCTCTCTTATGGTTGGCTTCAATAGGTGACAACCAGAGGGGGGTTTTGCTATAAAAGTTTCTTTTGTATTTTATCCAGACTTTGAGAAGAGATGCACGGACAAAGTGATTAGTAAAGTTTTTTTCGATCTTGGCTTTATCGTGCCAGAGATAGGAATGCCAGCCTCTTCGTATGTCGAATCCCTCTAAATTTAGGAGTCTTGTCTTTGCGAGCGTGGTATATTCCTTAACCCAAGTTAGGACGCAGGCCTGGTAATAAAGTTGGAGATTTGGGAGGGTCAGACCTCCCCTTTCTTTCGAATCTGTCATGGATTTGAATTTAATCCTGGCCTTTTTTCCGTTCCATACGAATTTCATGATCTCCCTCTTCCATTGTGTGAAGTAATGGTTGGTTCTTAGTATCGGGATCGTTTTGAAAAGAAAAATCATCTTGGGGAGTAAGTTCATCTTTATTATTGCTATCCTACCGAGAAGGCTTAAGTTTAGGTGTTTCCAACTGGCCAACTTCTTGGTAATGTCCTTCCAAGTTGTTTCGTAATTATTCTTTATCAATTGGGTGTTGTTTGCCGTAAGATGAATTCCTAGATATTTTATCTTGTTTGCGATCCCGAACTGTGTTATTTCTTGTAATTTGTCTTTTTTTGCTGTATCCATGTTCTTCGTCAGTATTTTAGTTTTGGCCTTGTTGATTCTTAGACCTGAAACTTTCCCGTAGGTGTTTATCTTGTCCGTCCATTTTTGGATTGTCTCTATCGGGTCTTCGATTATGCAAACGATATCGTCCGCATAAGCCTTTACCTTAAATTCGTCCTTCCGAACTTTGGTGCCCTTCAGGTTTGCATCTTTCCTGATGTCCTCCAGCAAAATTTCGAGGGTCATAATGAATAATAAGGGCGAAAGTGGGCAGCCCTGCCTGGTGCCTTTCTCGATGTTGATATTTTCTGTCTCTTGCCCGTTGATCCGGAGTTTTGCCCTCTGTGTGGAGTATATCGTGGTTATGGCGTTGGTGAAATGATAGCCCATGTCTCTTTCTTTAATTATTTGAAGCATGAATTCCCAGCTGACGCAGTCGAAAGCCTTTTCTGCGTCCAGGAACAACAGGCCCAACTCTTTCTGCGTATTGACTGCGTAGTATTCTATAATGTTCAGGACTGTTCTTACATTTTCACTCATGTGCCTTGTTGGGAGGAAACCCGTTTGGTCCTCATTGATGGTGACATTTAATAGTTCTTTCAGTCTGTTTGCTAGTATGCTAGCAAAGATTTTGTAATCCGTGTTCAGGAGTGATATTGGCCTGTAGTTCTTCATGTTCTCTAATTCGGTGGTTTCTTTTGGGATGAGGGTGATGGTTGCCTCTCGCCAGGTATCTGGCATCCTGGCTTCGGATTGGATGTTGTTAAATATTGCTTTTAAATGTGGGATCAGCTCTTCTGAGAAGGTTTTATAGTACTTTTCGGTGAGGCCGTCGGGGCCCGGTGCTTTATTTCTGGGCAGACTATTGATGGCTTTCCTGATTTCAGCTTCCTCTATTTCTTTGTTGAGGGATTCTCTCTGTTCGTCACTTATTTTCTCTAATTTGTGCTTTGCTAGATGTTCTGTAATATCTTCCATTCGAATTTTGTCGTTTTGATAGAGTTCGTTATAAAACTTCCTAAACTGGGTTTTGATGTCCTCCTCTGTATAGTAGGTCTTCCCATTCTTTGAGATTTTGGCTATATGGTGAGATTGTTTTTTCTTCATGAGTTTCCTTGCGAGCCATTTGCCCGGCTTGTTGGCGTTGGCAAAGTGGTTAGCCTTCATGTATTTTAAGTTTTTAGCCAGCTTTTCTAGTTGGTATGTGTTCAGTTGTTTCCTCAGGAGTTCTGTCTCCAGTTTGATTTTCTTACTTCTTGGCTTTCTCTTCAATTCCTCCTCCTTGCTTTTTAGATTCTTCGTGATGATGTTTAAAGCCTCCTGTCTCCTCCTGTTCCTTATTGCCCCCTGCTGGATGAAGTGCCCCCGCATTACCGCTTTGCTAGCGTCCCAGATCACTTCTTCCTTTATCTCAGTGCTCTTGTTTAACTCAAAGAATTCCTGAATGGATTTTCTGTATCTCTCTATATCTTCGTCTGAACTTAGCAGGTACTCATTCAGTTTCCATTTTCGATGGGGTGTTGTTCCTTGTAGCTCTGCCAGGATAGGGCAGTGGTCGGACATTGTTCTGGGCAGGATTTGGACCTTGTTTATCTTGTTGGTGAGAGAGATGGATGCCCAGAGCATGTCTATCCTGGACCACGATGAATGCCTGTCCGAATAGTGAGTGAAGTCTCTTTTTTCTGGGTTTCTCGTTCTCCAGACATCCTCGAGGAAGAACTCTTTCTTTAGCTGGAGGAGGCTAGCTGGTAATTTCCCTCCGTTCGGATCCTTTCTGTTCTTTTTTGTTCTGTCCATGCTACAATCGAGCACCCCGTTGAAGTCTCCCACCATGATCAGCTCCATGTCTGCATATTCTGAGAGTCTTTTCCAGAGATCTTTTATAAAGCTTGTCTTTGGGCCTGTGGGGGCGTAGATGTTACATAATAGAATCTCCTGTTCATTTCTTCTGATTTTGATCCCTATCATCCTCCCCTCTTCGTCCTTGAAGGCCATAGTTGCATTTAGAGATTCTCTAGCGTATATAACTACCCCTCTTTTTTTTTGTGATGCTAGTGCAAAAAACTCGTTTCCGAGTTGTGGGTGAGCCAAAAGTGTGCTGTGTTTTTTGTGGATGTGCGTCTCCTGCAGAGCGATGATGTCGTAGTTGCCTTTCTTGAGTATGTTGAAGGTAAGTCTTCTTTTGCTGGGGGAGTTCAGCCCGTTGATGTTGTTAGAAAAAATTTTTAGGCTACTCGTCATTAGTTGATTGATTTATCTGAGTTGAAGGTCCCATGTCCTTTTCCCCTTCTTCGTTGTCCAGTGAGTCGGGCCTTGGTCTCTTCTTATCTTTTCTGTTTCCATCTCCCTCCTTTCTTCTGTCCTTCATGTATTCGGGGTGCGGGTTGGTTCTCTCCGCCTCTCTGAAGGTACTTGGGATTTGTGCCAGGTCTTTCTGGAGTTTTTTATAGAAGTCTTTGGCTTTATCTTCCGTAGTGAGCCAAAATTTGCTTTCCTTATACGAGACTTGGATACCCTCTAGGCGTTCCCATCTAAATTTGATCTTGTGTTTTTTAAGCTCCTCTGTCAGGAAATAATATTTTTTTCTTTTGTTCATTGATGCGGGCGAGAATTCTTTGAGTATGATAATCTTTTTTCCTCTGTAAATTGCCTGACCGCTGGCTTTCATCTTTATGATCTCATCACGGACACTCTTCCTACGGAATTCCACCACAATGTCCCTAGGGACTTTGTGCTTCCTGGCATAACTTGAGTTAACTCTCTGTACCGTGTCTATCTCCTTACTTAGTTCTTCTGGTGCAATATTTGTCAAATTCGCTGTTATTTCTCGGATTATCTCTCTCAGGTTCTCGCCTTCCTTTTCTTCAATATTCCTGAATCTGAGTTGGAAATCCGTCTCCTTGCACGCCCAGAGTTCTTGTTGTTTCTCTAGTTTCTCGTTTGTTTCCTCCAGCTTTTTAATTTTGGCCTCGGTTTTTTCCTGGTTTTTCTTTAAGATTGTGTTCTCTTTCTTCAGTGCTTTCACTTCGTCTTGGACTCCACAGACCTCTTTCTGTATAAGGGCCATGTCCTCTTTCATTTCTTGTCTTAGTTTCCCCATTTCCTTCTGGAATAATTTTTCCATATTTTGCTGTGTTTTTTCCTGGCTGTCTTCTATTTTCTTCTCTATATTTTCTTGCATCTTCTGCATTTCCTGTAGTAATTCCTTCAGTGTTGTTTCATGTTGTGTCGACATTCTTCTCGCGGGAATAGGGATGGGTGTTGCCCCCGTCTCTGGGATGCTGGTCAGGGAGGACGCGGAGGTCATATTTGTAGTTGTGGTTATCGAAGTTGACCCTTTATTTTTGGGGTTATTTTGTCTTCCTGTTTTTGGGTTTTTTTCCGAGCGCATTAGCCCTTTCCCTTGTTGTTATTGTCCTCTTTTGTCAGCTGGTGCTTGTAAATCACCTTTCACTGGACTCTCGGGAGGGTGTTGCCTCCGCGCTGGTCAGCCTTCTTCCCCAGGGTCAATGTTAGTACATCTTGGTGACCACGTCCGATGTAATAAGTTATTCTTTGCCCCACTTCCCTCCCCTTCCAGCCGGGGTCTAGTTGTTCCCGCTATCGTGTCCTTTAGTTGTCCTTGGAGTTCTTCTCCCACCTTTGTCCACTCGAACTTTCTATTCTTCTTTTCTTCTTCTCCTCTCTTCGTTCCCCCTTCCTCGCTCTTATCCCCTCCTTTCACTCTTTCACTCCAGTTCTGCCTTTCAGGTCCTTCTTCCCTGGCGGAGGCCTTCGCACCCCTTCTTCTCTCTGTTTCGTCTCTCCCCGGCCCTCTCTGCCTCCCCAGTCCCCCGGGTCTTTTTCACCCCCGTTGCCTACCTTTCCGATGTTCTCCTATATTTCTGTTCTCTTCTCTCTTCTTATCTCTTCCGTTTATCTTGTGTGCGTTCCCTTGACGGGGGCGCTCCTCCGCGCTTCCTCTTCTGTCCTCCTCTAGCCTCTCGCGAGGTTCTCTCGCGAGATTCTGTTCTCCCGCGGGACTGCGCGAGAGTAGAGCCGGCGGTTCGCGAGTAGCCCCGGGTCTACTCGCCCTGCTCTTCTCTAAGCTCCGGAGGATTGGGGGAGGTAAGCAGCGGATTGGGTGCGGTGGGGGGTGGGGGATGGAGTGTAGCGGCCGGGGGGGAGTCTGTATTGGTCTTCGGTAGGCGGGATTGGGGGGTTATAGAGTTGAAGGGGCTGGTTGGGTGGGGGAGAGGTTGGGGAGACGGGGGAATGGAGAGCTGTATTGGCTTGCTACGGCCGGAGAAAGCTCCCGCCGTGTATTATCATCAAATGCCCGAATTCCCCTTTCTTAGAGTCTATCTTTCTTTCTTTGGGTCCTTCCCGAAAGTTGGGAGTGGAGTTGGGTTTGCGTTTACTTAGACTGCCTTGTTTTGTTGGTCCCTTTCCTTACCTTCTTCGTTGGGGATGCGCTGTGGCCGCCCTGAGGTTTTGGAGAGTTTTGGGCTGTTTGGCTTCTTGTGCTACTCAGGCTTCGCTTTGGAGTTTCCACTTTGGAGTATTTTCCTTCCAATTTCTTTTTCCCTACACCATTATTAGTGGTTGCGATAGTGGTAGAGGCATGGGTCCTTTAGCCCCGCTTCTCTATTTTCTTTCTTATTTTTTTTTCCTTCTTGTTCTTTGTTAAACTTGTTGAGCTTAACGAGGGCAGGCGGCGTTTACGGCTCTCCCGAGCCGTGCCTTCCCCCTGGGCGCCAACCCTCCCAAAGCCGAGCGGATTCGACCACCTCCCTTGAGGGGAAACGGTGCACGACCACCCGCGCTCCGTTGGAGGGCCTTGCTTCAAATCGACCTCTTGTCCGTCGATTTGTGGGGGGTATCTCCCCCCCAACCCATTGGGAGATGCTCAGGTCTTCTTAGGCTCACGGAGCTTCAGCGACCTGCTGCTGCCGCCATGATGCCCTCGCCGGAAGTCCATTCCTCCAAGTATCTTGTCCACATCCTCGGGTCTCACCAATTGAAACGAATCCATCAAAACTGGACAAGCAGGTGCTCGTGTTACATCCTCAGAGACTGCCGTTAATATGGTATCCAGGCCAGAGCGGATCAAAGCGACTTTGTCTGCAAAGAACTGAGCAAAGGCTTCACAGCGAGCTGCCGAGTCACCAGGGCTCCTATCCTAAATGGTGGGTTTTAAAAGGCCTCTGACAACTCAGAACAGTTCAGCTGGACAGTTCTTTCAGATGCAATAGTGGCCGCAAAGAAAGTCTTCTTTGCGGCTTTTATTGCCGCGGCATATGCCCTTAAAAAGGACACAAACCGTGTTCGATTTGGCTCACTCGGATCCAAACGCCACACGCTTTCTAGTTCCCTCTTCCTTCGCTTCATCACTGCCAGCTCCTCAGTGAACCAAGGGGCTGGTTTAGCTCGGCTACTTGTATATCCTTATGATCAAACACTTGCTGGTAGAGAGTCATTATTTTGTTGTTTCAATTCCTCCTCCTCCTTTCAGTAGTCTTTGATTCCAAAATAAGATCTTGAGGGAAGATAATCAGGTTGGGAAAGTGGGTCGGGGGTTGGCAGTAGAGCTGAAAGCAGCTGCAACTATTATGTGCATTGACCACTGTTAGCCCCCCACTCCAAGTTTCAGAACATTAAACTCCACTGATTTTGGGGAATTTTAACCAAGATAAACTTAACTATTTCACAGGAAGATCCCAGAGGCCATCCAGTCCAGCCCCCCTCTGCCAGGAAGGAAAAGCACACTCAAACCACCCCAACATAGGCCCATTCGTTTATTTATGACATTTATAGCCCGCCTTCTCACCTGAAGGAGACTCATTCAGTCTTTCAAATAGCAGCAGCAGCAGCAATAATAGGAAACCTATTGGGAAACTCCCGGAAGAGCGAAGTAGGGAGCGCAGAGGGACCCGGGGATGGGCAGCCCTTCCGAACACCAGCCTTTCTCCCCGTCTGTAGATCCAGCTTCTGTTCCTTCCCCATTGAGGAGGGGGCCTGAAGGGGGCATGTGGGAGGGGCCCCAAATGAGACCCCAAAGATGCTCTTGGAGGGGGGAAGAGGAGGGGGAGGGGCCTGGATTCAGACCAAGGAGGGAAGGGGAAAGGAAGACCCCCCCCTCCACCCAAAGGACTGACTCTGAGGCATTAGACGTCATGCTCTCCATGTGGAATCTGCCCATGTCCTGCCTGACAGAAATTGTAACATGCACAGATAACAACAATTACAGAAACTGTAGATTGCCAATCACAATTTCTATATTCTAAGAATTTCTACATTGAATGTAACATGAGAACATTCACACGATTAATTAAAGACTGTTTATAATTGGAAGATAATTTTTCAATACTTTGTTAACATAGTAAAACTAGAGCTTCCAAAATCACAATTACTTGGCTGCCATTTGTTTTCCAAGCCCAATTCAAGGTGCAGGTGCTTACCTACCAAGCCCTAAACGGTTTGGGACCTGCCTACCTGAGTGACCGCATCTCCATCTATGAACCCACACGTTCACTTCGGTCATCTGGTGAGGCCCTACTCGTGATTCCGCCTGCGTTACAAGCGCGGCTGGTGGGGACACGAGACAGGGCCTTTTCTGTGGTGGCCCCCCGACTCTGGAACACCCTCCCAAAAGATCTTAGACAGGCCCCTACATTGGCAGTCTTTAGAAAGAACTTGAAGACCTGGCTGTGCCGATGTGCCTTTCCAGAATAGGAAGTCTCCAATAACAAGTCCTCGAAGCACCTTTAGTAGAACTAAGATTATTGCACTCCGCACACTGCACTTGCCCTATAATCCGCGTCTACCTCCTGCCACCTCAGCACTTTTAATCCTGTACACACTACTCTGGCCCGGCCCAGTTTTTATTGTGTCTTGATATACTGTGTATTGCATGTCGTTAATATTGCTTTAACTGTTTTTAATTTGCTTTTAGTGTTATATTGTTTGTGTTGTGTTTCGTGGCCTTGGCCTTTGTAAGCCGCATCGAGTCCTTCGGGAGATGCTAGCGGGGTACAAATAAAGTTAATAATAATAATAATAATAATACATAATGTCAGGCACAGTGACACAAAATAACACTTCCTATATTATCGAAAGATCTTCTTTCATAAACAACATCAGAAACAGTGACACATGGTTTCTCAACATTTCGTCAAGACAATGAACTTAGAGCTTCCGTACAGACAATCCCAAGTCACTCAAGTTCTGAGTTGGGATGCAAGGAAGCGGGATCTAGGCAGGAAACACTTCACAACCTAAGGCCTTTCTGTGCTGACCATAATGTTAGAAGCCTTCTTTACACAGATTGGGTTGCAATAGTAACACAATCTCATGCAGAGAATCGTGGGCCACTCTCCCCTTTGCAGGGCTTCCTCTTTGTTGGGCAACTGTTAAGGTACTTCTCAGCAGGCCAAGGCTCTTCTCAACAGGACCGCTCTTTCTCCCTTCTTCTCCGGCATGGGCTACAGCACTAAGCTATTGTTCTTGTTGTTCAATGAGAGATTTCTGTGCTCTGCTCCTGATAAGATTTTCCTCTCCTTTCTCCGGCAGGTGACCTCTGAATGAATCTTGAGAAGAACATTTCCCTTTGGCTTAGGTCAGAAATGAAATGGCACAGCACTCACAAGAAATAAGTTGGAGAAAGTATATTTCAAGCTCCATAGCTGTGTATTCAAGGAGGAAAGGGAGGATTGTGCTGTAAACAGTGGGGCTTGGCAATTTATTTATTCAAATGGACTAGAGCAATACAAGGACTGAGAGGCGGAAATCATGAGAACATATCTGTGACCTTCTGGCATAATATTTGAATCATAAATGTAAAAGAATGGAAAATCTCAATTCCTTGTCAAAATTTCACACAGGGGAGAAGCAACATAACTGTATGGAATGTGGGAAATGTTTCACTTTCAGAAGTTCTCTTACTAGACATCAACGAACCCACACAGGAGAGAAGCCACATAAATGCATAGAATGTGGAAAGACCTTCAGTGAAAGTGGGGCTCTGCATATCCATCAAAGGACTCACACAGGGGAGAAGCCATATAAATGCATGGAATGTGGAAAGAGCTTCAGTCGGAGTTCACATCTTCGTATCCATCAAAGAACCCACACAGGGGAGAAACCACATAAGTGCATTGAATGTGGAAAGAGCTTCAGTCTCTGTGCACATCTGCGTACCCATCAAAGGATCCACACAGGGGAGAAACCACATAAATGCATGGAATGTGGAAAGAGCTTCAGTGAAAGTGGGACTCTGTGTAAGCATCAAAGGATTCACACAGGAGAAAAGCCACATAAATGCATGGAATGTGGAAAGAGCTTCAGTCAGAGTGGAAATCTGCATATCCATCAAAGAACCCACACAGGGGCGAAGCCACATAAATGCATAGAATGTGGAAAGAGCTTCAGTCTGTGTGCAAATCTGCATACCCATCAAAGGATCCACACAGGGGAGAAACCACATAAATGCATGGAATGTGGAAAGAGCTTCAGTGAAAGTGGGACTCTGCGTAAGCATCAAAGGATTCACACAGGAGAAAAGCCACATAAATGCATGGAATGTGGAAAGAGCTTCAGTCGCCGTGAAAGTCTGCATACCCATCAAAGGATCCACACAGGGGAGAAACCACATAAATGCATGGAATGTGGAAAGAGCTTCAGTGAAAGTGGGACTCTATGTAAGCATAAAAGGATTCACACAGGGGAAAAGCCAGATAAATGCATGGAATGTGGAAAGAGCTTCAGGCAGAGTGGATATCTGCGTATCCATCAAAGAACCCACACAGGGGAGAAGCCACATACATGCATGGAATGTGGAAAGAGCTTCAGTGAAAGTGGGACTCTGCGTATCCATCAAAGAATCCACACAGGGGAGAAGCCACATGAATGCGTGGAATGTGGAAAGAGCTTCAGTCACAGTTGGACTCTGCGTATCCATCAAAGAACCCACACAGGTGAGAAGCCACATACATGCATGGAATGTGGAAAGAGCTTCAGTGAAAGTGGGACTCTGCGTATCCATCAAAGAATCCACACAGGGGAGAAGCCACATAAATGCATGGAATGTGGAAAGAGCTTCAGTCACAGTGGACATCTGCGTAAGCATCAAAGAACCCACACAAGGGAGTAGCTACATGTCGTATATACTTGAGTATATACCGAATTTAAGACAAGGCACCTAATTTAGCACAAAAGCTGAGAAAACTTATTGACTTGAGTATAAGCTGAGGTTGGGAAATGCAGCAGCTATTGGTAAATTTCATGAATAAAAATAGATACCAATAAAATTACGTTAATTGGGGCATCTATAGGTTAAATGTTTCTGAATAATTGCATAAAACGGTAATTTGAGATAAGACTGGCGAACTCTGATTAAATCATCTTAACCTTCTTCAGTGTAAATGTGCTTACGTATCCCTCCAATAATAATAAATAGGGTAAAATATTAAATGTATTAATAATAATAAATAGGGCAAAATAATATATGTAATAATAAGAACAATAAATAGAGTAAAATAATAAATGTAATAATAATAGAGAAAAATAAATGTATGAATAATAATAAATAGAGAAAAATAATAAATAATAACACAATAAAAATGTAACAGTGATAGAGTAAAATACTAAATGTAGTAATAGCGATAAAGGAAAATAATAAATGTAATAATAATAGAGTACAATTTTAACTACATATATATTTTGGGGAAAATGCTGTGTGTATATGAATAATAAAAAGTTGGAAAGACTGACTTGGGAAGTGGGTGGGAAAGAAGGACTGGAAACGGTAAGTAGTTGGAATGGGAAGGAGTGTTTGGAAAAAGTGGGTAAATGAGGTGGAAAGGGGGTCTCTGGAAAAGTAAGGGAGAATAGGGTGAGAAGGGGCAACTGGGGAAGGGGAAAGATTGAGGTGGGAAAGGGGGGCTGGAACCTCGGAAAGGCTGGGATGGAGAGTGGAGAGAGTGGGGATGGGGGTAGTAAAGGCCGGGACAGGAAGGGGGAACTAGAAAAAGGGAAGGCGGGGGTGGGAAAAGTGTGTGGGAAATGTGGGGGAAAGACTGAGGTAGGAAGGGAGGAAGGCGTCGCCTATCCCATCCAAGGAGGGACCAAGCCCTGGGTCTCCTCCTCCTCCTCTCCACCTGAGCACTTGAGTCCTGGCCATGGATATACAAATAAGACATCCCCTGAAAATAAGCCATAGCGTGTCTTCTTGAAAAAGAAATAGTGTCTTATTTTGGGGAGAAATGGAGGGAGCAAGCTTGATTTCTGCTGCCCAGGAGACGAGGACACGAGCCATGGCTTCAAACCACAAGAAAGGAGATTCCACCTGAACATGAGGAAGAACTTCCTGACGGTGAGAGCTGTTCAACAGTGGAACTCTCTGCCCCGGAGGGAGTGTGGTGGAGAAGCTTTTAAACAGAAGCTGGATGGCCATCTGTCGGGGGTGCTTTGAATGCGATTTTCCTGCTTTTTGGCAGAATGGGGTGGGACTGGATGATGGCTCACGAGGTCTCTCCCAACTCAAGGATTCTATGAAACGAGATTGGGACCCACTAATAATTCATGAGTTATAACAATGAGGGGACATTTGTTTATTGTGGGTTTTAGGAATGAGTTTATTATATTTAGAAACAGAAGAGTAAATATAGAGCAGCATTTAAAGTGAGTGAATACAGATTAAAATTGGCATGAGGCAAGCGTTGTGTTGATCCGTTGTTCTCTTAGTTTTCTTCTTCTTATGTCGGTGTGTGTTGTTCAGTCTTTCATGTTCGTTAACGATTCCTTTTTTAAAATCCTCAAATTGTAATTTGTATAGAAATGCTTTCCTTTCTTGCCTTTGAATAAAAACTATTTTGAAAAACCAGAGTGTGATGTGGCAGCCACAAATGCCAGCGTGGTTCTAGGCTGTGCCAAGAGGAGACGTGGTGTCTACGTCCAAGGAAGTCTCAGCCTCCGTTCTCCTGCTTTGCTCAGACCTCACCTGCAATCGCTCTGTCTCCCGTTCTGGGCAGCACAACTCAAGGCGGATATGGACAAGCCAGAATATCTCAAGAGATGGGCTGTAGGGAATGTCTGAAAAGAGCTGGGTGTGTTTAGCTTAGAGCAGTGGGTCTCACCCTGTGGGTCTCTCCCCAGGTGTTGTGGCCTACAACTCCCAGAAATCCCAGCCAGTTGACCAGTTGTGAGGATTTCTGGAGGTGAAGGCCAAAATGCATCTGGGGTGAAGGCCAAAATGCATCTGGAGACCCACAGGGTGAGAAGAGAAGGAAGGGCTTCTTCCTCAGCAGGGAGGGAGGGGGCGGCCACAGAATGGGTTTTGGGGTTCATGTGACCCAGCGACTCGTGTAGAAACGGATAGGAATGCATGACACTCCCCTCCAGTGTGTAATGAGACAGTTCTTAATAGACACATGTTCACATCACAACAATCTCAAGGGTTAAGACAACAGAGAAGATGGCGTTACAGGGACGGAATCTGGAGAGAAGGATGGGGGCGGCTTGTATGTGCCCGTCCTTCTCTGCCATGCGGCTTGTTCTCTGCCATTGGTTAGAGGCTGTAGCAGAATAGCTAATTATAATGTATGTTTCATAAATGTTGATTAATGTTACGATGTAAGTGCAGGCCAGCTGATGTGTCGCCTGAGCTGAGGCGTTGCCATAGCGACGGAACCGGCTGTGAGAATGTATCCAAGTTAGAGAAGCCAAAGGGGCGGAGCTAACTGCCACTCGGCCGGGGCAGGCGTTTGGAAAGAGGGCGTTTCCTTTAGTCAGCGGACAAGAGTGGAAGTTGGGTTCTGGTGTGTGGAGACCCTGAACCCGGGGGTTTAAGTCCTCAGCCTGTGTGTTTACAGAGTCAATTGGGCCTGTTTTAATTAGGAATTAGCTCATGAGCTCAGGGGAAAGCGGAAGGGAGAAAAGGGCAAGCCAGTGCCTTGAATTGTCAGTGAATCCTTAAATAAATATCTCCTTGACCAGTTCTTTATAATTAAGACTCGTGTCCATTTATTGAGAAGAAGATTTACCTCAGAAGAAGGCGGCTGAAGATATTGGAAGAAAGGATTCTGGTTGGGGTCATCATGAGTTCCTCCTTCAAAAAAGTGCCTCCAGTAAAAACATTTAAAAAGTCAAAACTCAGCTCCACGCACCACCACGACTTTAGTCTCCTCGTTGCCCTGGTTATTTATTTCGAACACTTTTACCCCACCCTTCTCAACCCTTTGGGGGGGGGGGGGGGGACTCAGGGCGGCTTCCAATTGGCAACAATTCAATGCCACATAATAAAATACAAAACAGCCATTATAACAGTTAAAAGCATAAACTCACCCTCACGACCAAGGAATTCCTTCTAACCCTCAGACACCATCTCTTCTTCTCCGTTCACTCCAAACTACGCCATCTGGTCCTTCCCATTGAGCCCTCAGGACTGGATCTCTCTTCCAATGAAGCACCCGTTGTGTGGAAGGGTTGAACGGGCAGACGCATATACAAGTAACACACATTCAGTTGGAACCGAAGGAGGAGGTTTGGAGAAAGAGTTTGACATCTCCTTTGGAGGATGACTGGAAGTATTTTTAATGCAATGGTGTCTCAGTGGAACTTGGTGCCAGAGAGGCTTTCTCCGACGTCTAGGGGAAGTCCTAGGAAATGGTGGGAATGCGAGGAGAACGTTGGGGCATTTCACCCCCTGGAAGTGGAGTGGGCAGGTCAAAAGGCAACCTGGCAAAATGGGACAACCCAGAAGAATCCTCCACCGGGTGCGACCGTGGAGCAGAACAAGCAACTCTGCATCTGTGTGCTTGTCTACAGAGCCCTGCCTCATGCACAGAGGAAGGAGGGTTCAGGGCTACAGACAATGCAGTTGCTGTTGCCTGTTTTTGGTCTCAAACTATTCAGTTGCTTCCTCAATTTTATCAGTGTTATGCTTATTTACGAAATGTTTGGACATGAAATAAATAAATCATACGTTGTGGTCTTGCAAAGAGCCCAGAAAAATCGGGGATGAAAGAGATGAAATAGGAAATAATCACAACAGGATCAGGGTTTTCCTAGCTGGGGATGCTGCGTGATGAACTAGGCGAGAAGCATGGAAGGCGACTCCCCGGTTGGGTGAATGCAGCCACCCCCCCCCCCAATGCCCAGCTATGGAAAGAACCTGCTATTCCGACGCAAGGAAGAAGAGTGGCTGATGGAGATGTGTGAACCTGTGGAGAGGGACAAATTATTATGATTATTGTTATACTCCATTTATACCCGGCCCTTCTCACCCCAGTGGGGGACTCAGGGTGTGATGGTGACCAGGGAGAAGAAGTCCTAGATCATCTCTAGAAAGACTGGGGGGTCTTTGTCTCTTCTGAGTGAGACTGAAGGGGAGCAGAACAGAAGCTCAACTCAACAGGCAGGGAGGGAGGGCCACGGTTGTGGATTGGGTTTGGTAGTCATTGGATGTGAAGGTGTACCATAACCAAGGCTGGTTTGTGATCAAAGGATGGTCTTAGTGAGGGGGGGGGGGAGGCTGTGTCAGTTCAGTTTGAGATACCTCATGGGAAAGGCGCCTTCCCTTCTCCTCTGGGGAATATTGGGGGGGGGGGGTGCCCTTTTTTCCCTTCCAAGGGACCCCCCTCTCCCCTCCAAAGAGATTTCCTCTTCTCCTGCTTCTGAGGGAGGTGGGGATCAGCCTTTCCTGCCCTCAGGAGGGCCTGGGACCCTTTCCTTGGGGTTCCCTCCCCCCCCTCCCCCAATTTCCAGAACTTCCCCTTCCTTCCTGGCCTAACAGGCAATTCCTGGTCTTCTTCCTCATGCAGATACACAGCTTTGCTCCCACAGAGGCTCCTCTCATACACGAAACTGACACAGGAGCTTCACACCTGAGGCCTTCAACCTGGGGCTTCTCTCACACTGAGAGCTGCTCATATCCAACTGCCCCCATGTCACCTTTTCAGAGCTTGGCTTGCCTTGTTGTCATTAAGTCTCCCTAGTCGGTGTTTAATATTTCTGAGAGAGAGAGAGAGAGAGAGAGAGAGAGAGACTGCAGGGGAGCAGGACAGAGAATCATAATAATCATCATCATATGATGATAATAATAATAATGATGATACCCTTTCTTCCTCCCCTGCTGCCACCCCCTCTCCTCCACTGGGGACTGGGAGGGGCTGGCATGATGAGGCCCAGCCCAAACACCACGGGCAGCAGCAGCAGCAGCAGCAGCAGAAGACCCAAGGACAGGAGGAGGCCAACCCCACAGGCAGGCAGGCAGGCAGGCAGGGAGGGAGCCAAGGGTGGAGGCCGGGTCTGCCTGGAGACTGGTGACGCGGACAGCGGAGGCTGACTCCCATTGGCGCATCCCGGGAATTCTCTTCAGGAGTGGCAGAAGGAAGGAAGGAAGGAAGGAAGGGCGGAGGAGTTTCTGCCCGGAGACCGGTGACGCCGGAGAGGGAGGCGAATTCCTATTGGCGGGCGGGTGGGTGCTGAGCCTTTGGAGGAGAAGGAAGGAAGGAAGGAAGGAAGGAAGGAGGCGCTCTTGCTCCTGACTGGCCAGCGCCGCCAAGAAGCCCCGCCCCTCTCTGGGCGCCCAGCCCGCGCGCGGCCATGTTTGGTCTTGGCGGAAGCCCAGCGAGAGGGGCCGGGCTGCGTTTCCTAGAGAGGCGAGGGAGGCTCGGGTGAGGAGGCCTTTCCCTGTGAGGAGCTCACTTCCGGAGGAGGAAGGGGAGGAGCCAAGGGCGGTGTCAGGCCTGTTGTCCAGGAAGAAAGAAGCAGGAGGCCTTCCGGTCCGAGAGAGAGAGAGAGAGAGAGAGAGGGACGGGGGAGGCCCCTTCCTTCCTTCGAGTGCGGGTGAGGAGTGTGCCCTTCTGTGGGGGTGGTGGGCCCTTCCTTCCTTCCTTCTCGGCCTCTGCTCGCAGGCAGGCAGGCCTTTGGGAGGGCGGCCTCTCTCTCTCTCTCTCCCGGCTTCCGAAAGGAATCGCTGCCGCCGCCTCCTCCTCCTCCTGTGCGGCCTGTTCGGCCTCCGAGCCCACCTCTCCCTCCCTGCCTGCCTCCCCTCCCTTCCAGGCTGCCTCTCCCCCAGGAGGAGGAGGAGGAAACCCAGGCTGCGAGCGAGCGAGCGAGCGCGGCCTCCTCCTCCTCGGCCTGGGCCCTCCTGTGGCAAGGGAGGCTCGCCTTCCCCACTCCACAGCACGGGACAGCCTTCTCTCTCTCTCTCTCTCTCTGTGCCTGGTGGGGTCAGGCTGGGTGGCCTTGGGGGTCCCCCCCCCCAGACTGCCTCGGAGTTCGGAGGAGCTCCTTCCCTCCCTC
Source organism: Anolis sagrei (assembly GCF_037176765.1). Lineage (NCBI taxonomy): Eukaryota > Metazoa > Chordata > Lepidosauria > Squamata > Anolidae > Anolis > Anolis sagrei. The sequence continues at coordinate 898,300 of NC_090022.1, read as the reverse complement.
CCTTCCTTCTCTGGAGGTTTTGAGCCGAGGCTGGATGGCCACCTGTGAGGAGGGATCGGGTGGTGCCTTCCTGCTGGACAGAAGGGGGTTGGGGTGAATGGCCTCGAGGGTCCCGCCCGCCTCTCTCCTGCCCTGACCACCCTGGACACTGGGAAGGCCTTCCTGGGGGTCCAGAGGGGGGGGGGCTCCTCCTTCCTTCTTTCTCGGGAGGTCTCTCAGCAGAGGCTGGGTGGGCATCTGCCGGGAGGGCTTGTGTGGTGTCCTCCTCCTTCCTGGGCTGGGGGACCTTTGGAGCCTCTTCCAACTCTGTGTCTCTCCATTTATTCATTTACGACATCTCCATCCCGCCCTTCTCACCCTGAAAGGGAATCAGAGCGGCTCACAAGAGGCATTTATTTTATTTATTTATTAATTAATGCGCTTGTATACCGCTAATATCTCAGCCTAAATCGGCGACTCATTGGAATGTGGGAAATGTTTCACTGCGAGAAGTAATCTTACTAGACATCAACGAACTCACACAGGAGAGAAGCCATATCAATGCATGGAATGTGGAAAGATCTTCAGTCGTAGTGGACATCTGCACTCCCATCAAAGGACCCACACAGGGGAGAAGCCACATACATGCATGGAATGTGGAAAGAGCTTCAGTCAGAGTGGAGATCTGCGTACCCATCAAAGGATCCACACAGGGGAGAAGCCACATAAATGCATGGAATGTGGAAAGAGCTTCAGTCAGAGTGGAAGTCTGCATATCCATCAAAGGATCCACACAGGGGAGAAACCACATAAATGCATGGAATGTGGAAAGAGCTTCAGTCAGAGTGAAAATCTACATACCCATCAAAGGATCCACACAGGGGAGAAGCCACATAAATGCATGGAATGTGGAAAGAGCTTCAGTCGGAGTGACAGTTTGGATAGCCATCATAGAACCCACACAGGGGAGAAGCCACATACATGCATGGAATGTGGAAAGAGCTTCAGTCAGAGTGGAGATCTGCGTACCCATCAAAGGATCCACACAGGGAAGAAGCCACATAAATGCATGGAATGTGGAAAGAGCTTCAGTCGGAGTGGAAGTCTGCATATCCATCAAAGGATCCACACAGGGGAGAAGCCACATAAATGCATGGAATGTGGAAAGAGCTTCAGTCGGAGTGGAAGTCTGCATATCCATCAAAGGATCCACACAGGGGAGAAACCACATAAATGCATGGAATGTGGAAAGAGCTTCAGTCAGAGTGAAAATCTACATACCCATCAAAGGATCCACACAGGGGAGAAGCCACATAAATGCATGGAATGTGGAAAGAGCTTCAGTCAGAGTGGACACCTGAGTATCCATCAAAGAACCCACACAGGGGAGAAACCACATAAATGCATGGAATGTGGAAAGAGCTTCAGTCACAGTGAAAGTCTGCGTACCCATCAAAGGATCCACACAGGGGAGAAGCCACATAAATGCATGGAATGTGGAAAGAGCTTCAGTCAGAGTGGACATCTGAGTATCCATCAAAGAACCCACACAGGGGAGAAGCCACATAAATGCATGGAATGTGGAAAGAGCTTCAGTCAGAGTGGAAGTCTGTGTTACCATCAAAGGGACCACACAGGGGAGAAACCACATAAATGCATGGAATGTGGAAAGAGCTTCAGTCAGAGTGGAGATCTGCGTACCCATCAAAGGATCCACACAGGGGAGAAGCCACATAAATGCATTGAATGTGGAAAGAGCTTCATAAAGAGTGGACACCTGCGTACCCATCAAAGAACCCACACAGGGGAGAAGCCACATAAATGCATGGAATGTGGAAAGAGCTTCAGTCAGAGTGGGAATCTGCATAACCATCAAAGAACCCACACAGGGGAGAAGCCACATAAATGCATGGAATGTGGAAAGAGCTTCAGTCAGAGTGAACATCTGCGTAACCATCAAAGAACCCACACAGGGGAGAAGCCACATAAATGCATGGAATGTGGAAAGAGCTTCAGTCAGAGTGGGAATCTGCATAACCATCAAAGAAGCCACACAGGGGAGAAGCCACATAAATGCATGGAATGTGGAAAGAGCTTCAGTCAGAGTGGAAATCTGCGTAACCATCAAAGAACCCACACAGGGGAGTAGCTACATGTCCTATATACGTGAGGATAAGCTGACCGAATATAAGAGGAGGCACCTAATTTAGCACAAAGGCTGGGAAAACTTATTGACTTGAGTATAAGCTGAGGGTGGGAAATGCAGCAGCTCTTGGTCAATTTCAAGAATACAAATAAAAATAGATACCAATAAAATTACAATAATTGAGGCATCTATAGGTTAAAAATATTTCTGAATATTTGCATAAAACGGTAATTTGAGATAAGACTGGCGAACTCTGATTAAATCATTATTTTAACCTTCTTCAGTGTAAATGTGCTTACGTATCCTTCCAACAATAATAAATAGGGTAAAATATTAAATGTATTATTAATAATAAATAGGGTAAAATAATAAATGTAATAATCTTCATTTATCGTGTCATCTGCCACCAGAACATTGTATTACATTAATTCACTCCCCGGGGAGATTAGATCGGCGACTTCCCTCTTGTCATTTAGAAAAGAATTGAAAACTTGGATGTGGGACCAGGAGGCATTGGGACGTTCTGGCATCTAGAGGAAGGACCTGGATGATGGACAGGAATGGACGGAACGGAATGGATTTGTGGAACTCTGAACTCTGAGCGTGAGATTAGTTTACTGATTGTGTTATGTACTGATGCTTTTAACCTGTTAATGGTTTAATTGCTGTTTTGTATGCATGTATAGTTGACATCGGCATCAAATTGTGCCTTCTTTGTAAGCCGCCCTGAGTCCCCCCTCGGGGGTGAGAAGGGCGGGGTAGAAGTAATCAAAATAAATAAATAAAAATAAATTTCTAACAGAACAAAACAAACAAACAGATTAAAAAAACACACATTTTGCAAACTTGGTAGTTGATTAAATGTCCTTTGACCCGTACCTGGCCCCTTGGAGTGCCTTTGGTGTTGCCGCAAGAAGGTCCTCCATCGTGCATCATGTGGCAGGGCTCAGGGTGCATTGCAGCAGGTGGTCAGTGGTTTGCTCTTCTCCCCACTCGCATGTCGTGGATTCCACTTTGTGGCCCCATTTCCTAAGGTTGGCTCTGCATCTCGTGGTGCCAGAGCGCAGTCTGTTCAGCGCCTTCCAAGTCGCCCAGTCAGAAATTCTGTGTGCCCAGGAGGGAGTCATTTGGTATCAGCCATTGGTTGAGGTGCTGGGTTTGAGCCTGCCACTTTTAGACTCTCGCTTGCTGAGGTGTTTCAGCGAGTGTCTCTGTAGATCTTAGAAAACTATGTCTAGATTTAAGTCGTTGACATGCTGGTTGATACCCAAACAGGATATGAGCTGGAGATGTCTCTGCCTTGGTCCTTTCACTATTGGCTGCTACTTCCCGGCGGATGTCAGGTGGTGCAATACCGGCTAAGCAGTGTCATTTCTCCAGTGGTGTAGGGCGCAAACACCCCGTGATAATGCGGCATGTCTCATTAAGAGCCACATCCACTGTTTTAGCGTGGTGAGATGTGTTCCACACTGGGCATGCGTATTCAGCAGCAGGGTAGCATAGCGCAAGGGCAGATGTCTTTACTGTGTCTGGTTGTGATCCCCAGGTTGTGTAATAATAAGAACAATAAATAGAGTAAAATAATAAATGTAATAATAATAAATAGAGAAAAATAATAAATAATATTAACACAACAATATAAATGTAATAGTGATAGAGTAAAATAATAAATGTAATAATAACAGAATGCAATTTTAACTACAGTATATATATTTGGGGAAAATGCTGTGTGTGTATGAATAATAAAAAGTGGGGAAGACTGACTTGGGAAGGGGGTGAGAAAGAAGGACTGGAAACTGGGAAAAGTTGGAATGGGAAGGAGTGTTTGGAAAAGTGTGAAAGTGAGGTGGAAAGGAGTCTCTGGAAAGGTAAGACAGAATGGGATAGGAATGGGGCAACTAGAAAAGGGGAAGACTGGGGTGGGAAAAGTGTGTGGGAAAAGTGGGGGGAAGACTGAAGTAGGGAGGGAGGAAGGCATTGTTTGTCCCATCCAAGGAGGGACCAAGCCCTGGGTCGCCTCCTCCTCCTCCTCCTCTCCACCTGAGCACTGGAGTCCTGGCCTTGGATATACAAATAAGACATCCCCTGAAAGTAAGCCATAGCGTGTCTTCTTGAAAAAGAAATATAAGACAACTTTGTTTACTAGGACGCAATGGAGCCATGGCTTCAAACCACAAGGCAGGAGATTCCACCTAAACATGAGGAAGAACTTCCTGACTGTGAGAGCTGTTCAGCAGTGGAACTCTCTGTCCCAGAGTGTGGTGAAGGCTCCTTGTTTGGAAGCTTTTAAACAGTCTTTCATGTTCGTTAACAATTCCTTTTTTTAAATCCTCAAATTGTAATTTGTATAAACATGATTTTCTTTCTTGTCTTTGAATAAAAATTATTCTGAAAAACCAGAGTGTGATGTGGCAGCCACAAATGCCAGCGTGATCCCAGGCTGTGCCAAGAGGAGACGTGGTGTCTACGTCCAAGGAAGTCACAGCCTCCTTTCTCCTGCTTTGCTCAGACCTCACCTGCAATCGCTCTGTCTCCCGTTCTGGGCAGCACAACTCAAGGCGGATATGGACAAGCCAGAGTATCTCCAGAGACGGGCTGTAGGGAATGTCTCAAAAGAGCTGGGTGTGTTTAGCTTGGAGCAGTGGGTCTCACCCTGTGGGTCTCTCCCCAGGTGTTGTGGCCTACAACTCCCAAAACTCCCAGCCAGTTGACCAGTTGTGAAGATTTCTGGGAGGTGAAGGCCAAAACGCATCTGGAGAGAGACCCACAGGGTGAGAAGAGAAGGAAGGGCTTCTTCTTCGGCAGGGGGGGGGGGTCGGCCACGGAATGGTTTTTTGGGTTCATGTGACCCCCAACTGTCGTGTAGAAAAAGACAGTTCTTAATAGACACGTGTTCACAGCACAATAATCTAAAGGGTTAAGACAACAGAGAAGATGGCGTGACAGGGACGGAATCTGGAGAGAAGGGTGGGAGCGGCTTGTATGTGCCCGTCCTTCTCTGCCACACGGCTTGCTCTCTGCCATTGGTTAGAGGCTGTAACGAAATAGCTAATTATAATGTACGTTTTTAAAATGTTGATTAATGTTACGATGTAAGTGCAGGCCAGCTGATGTGTCGCCTGAGCTGAGGCGTTGCCATAGCGACGGAACCGGCTGTGAGAATGTGTCCAAGTTAGAGAAGCCAAAGGGGCGGAGCTAACTGCCACTCGGCCGGGGCAGGCGTTTGAAAAGAGTGCGTTCCTTTTAGTCAGCGGACAAGAGTGGAAGTTGGGTTCTGGTGTGTGGAGACCCTGAACCCGGGGGTTTAAGTCTTCAGAGTCAATTGGGCCTGTTTAAATTGGGAATTGGCTCGTGATCTCAGGGGAAAGCGGAAGGGAGAAAAAGGCACCACCACTCCTTTAGTCTCCTTGTTTGAGAGGGAGAAGAAAGTGGCAGGAGATCTGTACGACCAAATTATAACGGTAAAAGAAGAAATAGTAGAGGAAATTTTCCAAACATGGAGATGGGACACGGAAATTGAGAGGGAAGACATCCAAAGGGAAATAAGTAATATAGCAAAAGAAAAGTATATTGTATTAAGGGAAGCAAGAAGGAAAATGCTACAAAAATGGTACAGAACTCCTGCACCACTTTCACGCTGTGTACCAGGGATCAAGGAGAGGTGTTGGCATGGCTGTGAACAAAGAGGGGTGTTGAATCCTGTTGTTCATTCGTTCAGTCGTCTCCGACTCTTCGTGACCTCATGGACCAGCCCACGCCAGAGCTCCCTGTCGGCTGTCACCACCCCCAGCTCCTTCAAGGTCAGTCCAGTCACTTCAAGGATGCCATCCATCCATCTTGCCCTTGGTCGGCCCCTCTTCCTTTTGCCTTTCACTTTCCCCAGCATCATTGTCTTCTCTAGGGGCGTTGAATCCTATGATATGGGAATGTGATCAAGTGCAAGGATACTGGGAAAGGATGGAAGGGGAAATCCATGGCATGTTAAATTTACAAATAGTAATAATTAATAGAAATATACTACATGTACGGATAGCAGGAGTGAAGAATATACAAAAGGAAAAAAGGGTTGACACGTTAATCGCTTGTGCACAAATTGTTGGAAAGACAAAACAAAATGGATGCTGATTAATTGGTATAACTATGTCGTGAATATGCTAAATGTGGAAATAACACATTGCAAATGGAATAATATAGATAAAATTGAAAAGGTCCCAATAACTAAGAGGATGTGGGAACCGGTTTGGAATTATTTAGAGAATGTGTTAAGATAGGGAGTAGAAAAATTAAGACTCAGGCTGATATTTCAAATGTAACTTCTGTAGTTTGATGTATAAATGGCATGTGCAAGGAGGGGAGGGCGGGAGTGGGAAAAACCCATAAAACAATTTTTTAAAAAGTCTCCTCGTTGTCCTGGTTATTTATTTATTTATTTCGAGCACTTTTACCCCGCCCTTCTCAACCTTCTCAACCTCTTTTTTTGGGGGGGGGGGGGGTGACTCATTGGCAGCAATTCAATGCCGCATAATAAAATACGAAACAGCAATTATAACAGCTAAAAGCATAAACATTAAGACATAAAGATGAAAACGGTATACTTACAGTCCATTGAGCTCTTACCAGTCTGGTGGCCATTTATCTACCCGTTTACTATGACTGAGTACTCCGTTTAACGTACCCATAATCCACTTCCAAGCCATAGTCATCATTGTCAATTGTCCTTTTAACCTAATTGCCCGAAGGTCTGGTCCCACATCCACGTTTTTACCTTCTTTCTAAAGGTGAGGAGAGATGATGACGATGTAATTTCCCCGGGAAGTTGGGGGCCACCACCGAGAAGGCCCTGTTCCTTGTCCCCACCAAACGTGTTTGAGACAGAGGCAGGGCCGAGAGCAGGGCCTCCCCAGAAGATCTTAAATTCCGAGGTGGGCCGTAGAAGGAGATACGTTTGGACAGGTATGCTGGACCGGAGCCCTATACGATTTTATAGATCAAAACCAGCACTTTGAATTGTGCTCGGAATTGGATCGGCAGCCAGTGGAGCTGACTTATATGTATGTGTCGTTTGTTTGTCATATTTTACAGAGGCCTTGCCATTATTGTCTGCATATGCAGTCCATCCCCATCCTTGTGTGAACTTATTCTGTTTGAGAGTATCTTTATATATTAAAAGAAGACCTGTACATAGTTATAGGTAGCAAATAAATCAAGACTAAAACCCCCAAGTCAGAACTCAAGAGTGTTGCTTCCAAAAGATGAGCTCCTTTACAAGGCCAGAGGCCGTGACACTGTGACCAAGATTCTGCGCTGAAACCGGACCATTGGAAGAGGGGACTTCCCACCCACGGACTCCCCATCCCAGCGTGCGCTTCCGTTCTTCAGTGGGTCGTGGAGTCCATCCCCGTTCTGCTCCAAGCAGCATCTCCAGCGAGAGCATCCTCCGCAGGTCGCTCTCCGGCCTCTTTTTGGGGTCATCCAGGGAGAAGAACCCCCTCCTCTCTCGGCCCTTGCCTTCTCACCCAAATATAAGAATCACAGAATAGTAGAGTTGGGTGAGACCACGTGGGCCACCTAGTCCACCCTCTTCTTCCATGCCGGAAAAGCAGAATCCCTTGGCAGAACTCCATCCGCCAGGTGAGCAAAGGCGCGCTCAAAGTCCCACTGGCTATTTCTGCTGTTGGCGCATCACACTCTTGGCTCCTGTTCTGCTTGCTGTCCACTCAGACTCTTCCGAGATCTTTTCCGCGTGTCACTCTGTTGCCGAGCCAGGCACAACCCATCCTGTCTCTGTGGATTTCCCTTCTTTCTGCCCGAGTGGAGTCTTCTCCTGGTTGGAGTTCATTCTGTGAGTGTTGACCCAGCGTTCTCCTCTGTTGCGGTCACTGTGGATTCTGGTCCTCCTTCTGGAGTCCTCACTCTCCACCCTTTGGGGCTGGTCACTTCCCTGATCACAAACCCACCTCATATTAGTATTCTCTAGCCCACCTTTGACTCGTGTGTTTGCCAGAAGAGGATCATGGGGGACCTTGGCAAAGGCCTTACTATTCTTGTATCATGTCAGAAGCCACATACTGCAAATCCCTTCTGGCATGAGAGGATTCACCGTCTACAGAGATGTTGCCATGGATGCCCAGATGTGTTTCACCTGGGCAACGTCTCTGTAGACGGCAATTTCTCTCACACCAGAAGTGACTTGCAGGGAGGCTTCTCTCATGTCCCTGCAAGATAGAGCTGATAGACAGGAGCTCACCCCATCTTGCAGGTTCAAACTGGCAACCTTCAGGCCAGCAACCCATCTTTGTGGTCAGCAGTCCAGCCAGCACAAAGGCTTGACCCATTGCACCACTGTGGCTCCACAAAGGCTTTATTGACATCAAGAAATTCCCTCTCACGAGCTTCAACACAGTAGCTTTACACCTGAGGCCTTCAAGCTGGGGCTTCTCTCACTGAGGCCTCCTCACACTGAGGCCTGCTGAGCTACAGGCACACCTGCTTATATTGAAGTGCATCCATGTAACCTTTTCAGAGCTTGGCTTATATTTTTATCATTAAGTCTACCTAGTTAATGTTTACTATTTCTGATACAGAGAGAGAGACTGAAGGGGAGCAGAACAGAAGCCCAACCCAATAAGCGGAGAGGGAGGGAGGGCCAGGGTTGTGGATTGGGTCGAGTAGTTGATATCGAGCTCTTTCGCGGGGTTCTCCCAGTGGGGAGGGTCCCAGAAGACCGCTAAAGGGGTCTTATGACCTCGGTGAGCAGCCAGCGAAAGCCAATCCAAAGCGCAAAATATTAAGAATTAATCTCACCAGAGGCTGAAGAGGTATCCAGTGACCGAAGCGTTTATTTCTGCGATTCAGCTGAAAAGGATGCGATTGCAGTGATAATTCACATACAAGCATACGTTCACAGAAGTTCCAGGCATTTTTATACAGTCAGAACAAAGGAAAATCAGTTTGAAACTCCCGCCCGCCCTCCGTCAGCCGGCTTCGCCCTGATTGGCTGGCCCTGGAACAGCTGGGAGGAGGCTTGGCCGTATGTCCCGCCTCTCCTCCAACCAGCGAGCGCTGCCGCCTCCAGGGGGCCAATCGGAGCCTTCCTAGCGCCTCCGAGGATGGTCCAATCAGCAGCCAGGAGGCGGGACTTGGCTTGACAGCTCAGGGGGGCGGAATGCCCGGGAGGCATCCGCCAGCTGATTTCCGAGCCTTTGTTTGTCAGCGGGGTGGCAGACAGGAGGAACAAAGAGCTTCCTGGTTCGATGATTGGATTTGTGGGGGAAATATGAAAAGGGGCTGTTGATGGCATTTGGATCTCAAAACCCTGTAAACAGGGGGGCCCTGTGCACAAAGGAGCTTCACAAACACCAAAAGTTGAGTTAATCGGTCTTTTACTGGAGTTTCTGTTGACCTATCTCTCATCTCATTGTCTGCTCTGAAAATGATCCTCGAGATAGGATCAATCATGGACCCATGCAGATGTAAATATGGACTGGTTTACTTGGAGGAAATAGGATTTCCTCTTGACAGTAACCTCAGGTCACATTCCTTTCTGGGGCAAAGTTCAGAGGAAAAAGGTGGGGAAGGGAGTCAGGGTACATTTCAGGTGATAGACATTCATTATATACATTTCATCATGCTTCATGTTCTTCATATATTCCATAAATGAATTCCCATCCCCAACCCAGCAAAGTTTATTAAAGACAATAATAATAATAAAAGTATTTCATTTCCGTCGGGATCATAGTCTTCTTGGTGAAGGCACAAGCAGGCAGAGGCTGTTTGTTCTACCAGGCAAGCCTGGTTTGAGGTTCGTGTAAATAGTCCAGGAGAATAAGGCGGAAAGCCAGTGAGTGAGGGCAAAGGAGTCCGAAAAGGATTTCCAAACAGTAAATGGTGGGGCAATGTCCTTTGGAAGCGGTGTCTCCCCAGTCGGAACCCGGGACCCTTGCCTGGCCCCCTCTCCTGGGCTCCTTCGGGCAGCCACCGGGGGCCCCAGACTGCTGGAATCAATGGGGAGCGAGCACTGCCGCGGAGAAGCGGAAAACCCAGCCAAATTGACAATCAGCTGTCTCTCTGCAAGATAAAATACTCAAAACAAAACTAATTTTTCCCGGGTGAAGGAGCCCAAAAACGAAGAAAAGGAGATGACAGTTAGTCTTAGGATTAGTTGCAGAAAAATATAAAATTGGAACGGCGGCGATCCGCCATCTTAGGTGTTTTCGCGGATAGGGGGGTTTGAAATGGCGGTTTCCGTATCCGCGGTCCAGCCGAATGCAGATTCGGGGTCCGGGGGGCGCCTGGAGGCGCCCCCCGCGGGCTCACGGCTCTCCGGAGCCCAAAAAGAGGGCTTATTGCGAGGTTATTTTGTTTGAGTCAAGAAAGGATACAAAAGTAACATGCGGAAAGGTAAAAGGTTGCAAGTTTCAAGTACTTTATTGGGGGAAAGATACAAAGTAAAGGGAAGGGGAAGGCTAGTCGAAACTGTAGGCATTCCTGGTCTTTGAGCTAGCTGTTGGGGCGCATTTCATCTGTTGGCCCCAAAAGCTTGGTCCAGGAACTGCGGAACTCTCCGCTGCAGCTCACACCAATGTAAAGGCGGGGCTCCCCGCTGCGCTCGGGCTCATAGTCATTGGATGGGAGGGTGTTCCATAGCTGAGGCTGGTTTCTCTCATGTCCCCACAAGCTGAGGCTGGCAGATGGGAGTTCATCCCACCTTGCGGATTCAAACTGGCAACCTTCAGGTCAGCAGTCCAGCGGACACAAGGGTCCAGCCCCCTGTGCCACCGTGGTTCCATGAAGAACTGACTGAAATCAAGATATCCTGTAACCAAGACATTCCTCCTAATCTTCTGACCACGTCTCTTCTCTCTCCTTGATGCCAGAGAGGCTTCCTCCGATGTCTGGGGGAAGTTCTAGTGAAGGTTGGAAATGCGAGAGGAGAATGTGGGGACACTTCACCCCATGTGGTGGTCTTGCAAAGAGCCCAGGAATCTTGGGACTGAAAGAGGTGAGGTGGGAAAGGTCGGGATCCTCACGAGAGCAGGGCGTGACGTGCTGGGGATGCTGGGTGAGGAACGAGGAGAGGGGCACGGGTGAGGGCAGCCCACCCCTCTCTGCCCAGCGATGGGAAGGACCGGCCACTCTGAGGCAAGGCAGAAGAGGGGCCGAGGGAGGGGAGTGACCCCGTGGAGAAGGACAGGCGGAGGGCGTGGGTCAGGGAGGAGGAGGAGGCCTGGGCTCATCCCAGGAGAGAGAGAGAGACTGGGGGGTCTGGGTCTCTCCTTCCCAGCAAAGATGGAGGGAGGGATGGATGGGGACACACTCCCACTGGTGGTCCAGGAGAGAGGCAAAGGGGAGAGTCACAGAATCCTGGAGGTGGAGGAGACCTGGAGGGCCATCATCCAGCCCAACCCCCTTCTGCCAAGAAGCAGGACAATCGCATTCAAAGCACTCTCGACAGATGGCCATCCAGCCTCTGCTGAAAAGCCTCCAAAGAAGGAGCCTCCCTCCCCCACACTCCCTCCGGGGCAGAGAGTTCCACTGCTGAACAGCTCTCTCTCACAGTCAGGGAGTTCTTCCTCGTGTTCAGGAGGAATCTCCTTCCTTTCCTGTAGTTCGAAGCCATTGTCCTTCCATTGCGTCCTAGTCTCCAGGGAAGCAGAAAGGAAGCTCGCTCCCTCTGCCTGGAGACTGGTGACGCGCCGAGCGGAGGCCCATTCCCATTGGCGCATCCCGGCAAATGCCCTCCCTCTCGGAGGGGCAGAAGAAGAAGGAAGGGCGGAGAAAGGGGTCTGCCTGGCGACCGTTGACGTCAATGACGTCGGCGAATTCCTATTGGCCGGTGCTGAGCCTTTGGCAGAGAAGGAAGGAAGGAGGCTCTAGTGTTCCCTACTCCGCAGTGCCGCCAAGAAGCCCCGCCCCTCTCTGGGCACCCAGCCCCCGCGCGGCCATGGCCATGTTTGTTCTTGGCGGAAGCCCAGCGAGAGGGGCCGTTCTCCGTTTCCTAGAGAGGCTCGGGCGAGGCCTTTCCCGTGAGGAGCTCCTCACTTCTGGAGGGAGGGGGGAGAAAGGAAGAGGAAGAGGAGGAGCCAAGGGCGGCGCCTAAGGGTCTGTTGACGAGGGAGAGAGGAGGAGGAGGAGGAGGAGGAGGAGGCCTTCTTCTTCCGGCGAGAGAGAGAGGAGCCCGAGTGCGGGTGAGTGAGTGAGTGTGGGGTAGGCCTCGATCCTTCGCGTGGATGGCCCTTCTCGGCCTGGGCTCCGTCTTCTGGGGGGCGGCCTCTCTCTCTCTCTCTCTCTCCGGGAAACGCCTCCTCCACCTCCTCCCGTGCCTCGGCCTCCTCCTCGGCCTCGGAGCCCGCCTCTCCCTCCCTTCCGCCCAGGCTGCCTCCCCCCCCCCCCCGAGGAAGAGGAGGAGGAGGGAACTCAGGCGAGCGAGCGAGCGAGAGCGGCCTCCTCCTCGGGCTGGGCCCTCCTGTGGCAAGCAAGGGAGGCTCCCCTTCCCCACTCCACAGCACGGGACAGCCTTCTCTCTCTCTCTTTGTTTACCACATGGATCAGCCGCACTTCTCTCTCTCTCTGTGCCTGGTGGGGTCAGGATGGATGGCCTTTGGGGTCCCCCTAGACTGCCTGGAGTTCGGAGGAGCTCCCTTCCTTCCTTCCTTCCTTCCTTCTCTGGAGGTTGTAAGCGGAGGCTGGATGGCCGTCTGTGAGGAGGGATCGGGTGATGCCTTCCTGCTCGACAGAAGGGGGTTGGGGTGGGTGGTCTCGAGGGTCCCGCCCGACTCCCTCCTGCCCTGACCACCCTGGACACTGGGGAGGCTTTCCTGGGGGTCCAGCGGGGGGGGGGGGGGGCTCCTCCTTCCTTCTCGGGAGGGCTCTCAGCAGAGGCCGGGTGGACATCTGCCGGGAGGGCTTGTGTGGTGCCCTCCTCCTTCCTGGGCTGGGGGACCTTGGGAGTCTCTTCCAACTCTATGTCTCTCCATTTCTTTATTTATGACATCTCCCTGCCGCCCTTCTCACCCCGAAGGAAGGAAGGAAGAGGACTCAGAGCGGCTCACAAGAGGCATTTACACACAATGTATTATATTATTTACATAGTACAATATCATAGAATCATAGAATCAAAGAGTTGGAAGAGACCTCATGGGCCATCCAGTCCACCCCCATTCTGCCAAGAAGCAGGAATATTGCATTCAAATCACCCCTGACAGATGGCCATCCAGCCCCTGTTTCAAAGCTTCCAAAGAAGGAGCCTCCACCACATTCCGGGGCAGAGAGTTCCACTGCTGAACGGCTCTCACAGTCAGGAAGTTCTTCCTCATGTTCAGATGGAATCTCCTCTCTTGTAGTATTACATTGTATTGTAATATGATTAGTAATATTATATGTCCTATAACATATATATTTATAATATCTTATTATTATAAGGATTATATTGTATTACATTATAACATTATAAATATTCTACGTATACACAATATATTACATTATATGATTCGCATAGTACAATATCAGTATTCTGTATTACTCTATTGTACTATGCCATTGTATTGTAATATCATTAGGAATATTACATGTATATATGTATACACAACGTATTACATTATGTTATTAGGATTATATTGTATTACATTATGATATTATAAATATTCTACGTATACACAATATGTTACATTATATTATTTGCATACCACAGGAGTCAAGGTGGGACTGTCTTCCGGCCCCTCTCTCTTCACTCTGGCCCAGAGCAGCAGTTGGTGTCCTGCGGAGATCATGGGAGCGAGGGGGCCCCCTCCCTCCCTCCCTCCCTCCCTCCCTCCTTCCCTCAGGCAGGCACTCGGCAGCCCTGCATTCCTCCCTCTTGGAGCCCCCTCCTCTCCTCCCTTCCTTTCCTACCCAAAGCAGACCCTTCAAGGGGGGGAGAGGGATGGAGGATGGGCCCGAGGAATGAGCCTGGTGGGGGGGGGGGAGGGAGCCCCTTCCCCCAATTAGGGGGCCACGGTGAAGAGTGAGACCCGCCCGGTGTGCCCACAGATAGGAGACGGGGAGAGGCTGGCCTTCCACGCTCTTCAAGGGAATCATTGGGAGCCATGTGGCTGGAACCGAGGCTCACGGGACTGGCTTTGCCCAGCTTGGAATGCTGAAGACTCGGCCTGGATCCGCACTTCCCTCTCTCCCAGGATCTGGCCCCACATCCTCTGCCTTGAACTGGATTCTGGGAGTCTGCGCAGCCAAATAACCCAGGATCAGATCCTGAGAGACAGGGCGTGTGGACGTTGACTGAGACACGCAGCCCGAATTCTCTGCCCTGGGAAGCCAGAACGGCCCCCTCCCTCCCTCCCTGTTGTCCTTCTGGCTAAAACTTTTTCATTCTGAAAGGCTTTTGAAGATGGAGGTTTTGAAGATCAAGTGTTGTGGTGTTTGAATACTTTTGATGGATGTTACCTGGGAATTTTTTTAGTGCTGTTTGTGTCTAATTCTGTTTTGATGTTTGTATATTTCTATATTTTAAATTCCGTACTAACGCTTTCATGTCAAGCCGCTTTGAGTCCCCTTTGGGAAGATACGGCAGGGGAGAAATGTAACCGCAACAACAACAAACAGCTCTATAAACAGTTTTGGTCCTTGGTCAGTGGACGGAGTGATTCCAGCCCAACCTTCCCCTCCTGCAATCAGATCTCGTCCTTCTCCCACCCTCTCTCAGGCCGGTGAGTGAGAAGCCCAGAGCTGAGCGAGAGATTCTCCTGACTGGACTGACCGGTCCCCTCTTTCAGGACGGGAAATGGCAGGCCTCTCGTGTCTTGACTGGAGGCCTCTCTTGTTCCAGCTGGACTTCTGCCTGGCGTCCATTCCGTCCTGGTTCCCTCTGGATTCCTTCTTCGTGGCCCTTTGTTGACCTTCCATTTCTCCTTCCATTTCTCCTCCTTGTTTGGCTCCCTCTTCTCATCCTGCTTTCCCAGTTTCCATTCTCCTTCTTTGGGGACCGCTAGAGATCTCTTCAAGATGGCATTTAATTGATCCAGCTTGCCATTGGCACTAGGGATTAATCCATCCAGAATTTCCAGTAGTTTCATCACTTCTGTGCATTCAGCCAACATCTTCTTATGTTGTTTTCCTTTCCCCATTTTAGGAGGTTTCAACTGAACGTTGGATTTGTTATGTAACTACTTTTATCCAATCGACGTCATATTTTGGTAAGTTTTCAAATAAATGTCTTTTGCAAACAAGCTCCTCTATTTGGCAATGCTTCAGGAAGACGTTTGATAAATCAGTGAGCTGTGCTGACTTCTCTTCGATTCAAGGCCACACTGAAATCCCTTCCTCCTTTCCTTCCTCTTTTCTCTCTGATCCAGAAAATGACAAATCACTAGCCGTCCCCTGCCAGGCGTTGCTGTGGCCCAGTCTGGAGATCTGGAAAATAAATGAGAAAGTATTGGTTTCTAATATATGCAATTTCTTTCTGCTTGTGGATTAACAGTATTTCTTGCTGTTTCTTTGTCAGTGTTGATGTGGAGAGTGTCTGGTTTGCCTCCTCTGGAACATGCCACATATCATTGTCCTTGTTTTGGGGTCCCTTTCAAATCCAGGTGTGTGTGAATCATATAGATCTATCTCTATATATGGCTGGATGGCTCTGTCAGGAGAGCTTTGATTATGTTTTCTTGCCCTCGTGAAGGGAGTTGGACTAAATGGCCTTAAGTATTTTCTGTTGGTCATGAGGGTTCTGTGTGGGAAGTTTGCCCCAATGCTGTTGTTCGTAGAGTTCAGAATGCTCTTTGATTGTAGGTGAACTATAAATCCCAGTAACAACAACTCCCAAATGTCAAGGTCTACTTCCCCCAAACTCCATCTGTGTTCCTATTTGGGCACATGGAGTATTCGTGCCAAGTTTGGTCTAAATCCTTCATTGTTTGAGTCCACAGTGCTCTCTGGGTGCAGGTGAACTACAACTCCCAAACTCAAGGTCAGTGCCCACCAAACCCTTCTAGTGTTTCCTGTTTGTCATGGGAGTCCAGTGTGACAAGTTTGGTTCAATTACATCATTGGTGGAGTTCATATAGTTTACTTTGATTATAAGTAAACTATAAATCCCAGCAACTACAACTCCCAAATGACAAAATCAGGTTTTTTGACTGATGGTTACTCCTTGGGTTAGTAGATGTCTTGTGTCCAAATTTGGCGGCAATTGGTGCAGTGGTTTTTGAGTTACGTTAATCTCACAAACATTACATTTTTATTTATATAGACTAGCCGTCCCCTGCCAGACGTTGCTGTGGCCCAGTCTGGTGATCTGGAAGATAAAGTAATGAGAAAGTATTGGTTTCTAATCTATGCAATTTCTTTCTGCTTGTGGATAAACAGTATTTCTTGCTGTTTCTTTGTCAGTGTTGATGTGGAGATTGTCTGGTTTGCCCACTCTGGGACAGGCAACATAGAATTGTCCTTCTTTAGGGATCCCTTTCCAATCTATGATACTATATCTCTGTGTGCGTGAATCATATAGATCTATCTGTATCTATGTATGGATGGCTCTTGGTCAGGAAGGCTTTGATAACGTTTTCTTGCCCTGGTGGAGAAGGGAGTTGGACTGGGTGGCCTTAAGTATTTTCTGTTGTTCAAGAGGGTTCTGTGTGGGAAGTTTTCCCTAATTCGGTCATTGGTGGGTTCAGAATGCTCTTTGGTTGTAGGTGAACTATAAATTTCAGTAACTACAACTCCCAAATGTGACGGTCTATTTTCCCCAAACTACATCTGAGTTCACATTTGGGCATATGGAGTATTTGTGCCAAGTTTGGTCCAGATCCATCCTTGTTTGAGTCCACAGTGCTCTCTGGATGTAGGTGAACTACAACTCCCAAACTAGGTGACTGTGGAGCCCTATTCTTGACCTGCATGTTCTCCCACAGTGAGGGCATTGGTTTCCAGGCGGAAGGCGATCTCGGTAAGGGTTGGCTTGACGTGCCTTCTTCCTCTTGGCATGTTTCTCTCTTTTGCCCTCCATTTGTGCCTCTTCAAATTCTGCAGCACTGCTGGTCACAGCTGACCTCCAGCTGAAGGGCTCACAGGCCAGGGCTTCCCAGTTCTGTGTCTAGGCCCGAGTTTTTAAGGTTGGCTTTGAGCCTATCTTTAAATCTCTTTTCCTGCCCACCAACATTCCGTTTTCCGTTCTTAAGTTCGGAGTAGAGCAACTGCTTTGGGAGACGGTGGTCAGGCATCCGGACAATGTGGCCGGTCCAGCGGAGTTGGTGGCGGAGAACCATCGCTTCAATGCTGGTGGTCTTTCCTTCTTCCAGCATGCTGACGTTTGTCTGCCTGTCTTTCCAAGAGATTTGCAGGATTTTTCGGAGGCAGTGCTGATGGAATCGTTCCAGGAGTTGCATGTGACGTCTGTAGACAGTCCACGTCTCGCAGGCATATAGCAGGGTTGGGAGGACAATGGCTTTATAGACAAGCACCTTGGTATCCCTTCGGATGTCCCGGTCCTCAAACACTCTCTGCTTCATCCGGAAAAATGCTGCACCCGCAGAGCTCAGATGGTGTTGAATTTCAGTTTCAATGTTGACTTTGGTGGAGAGGTGGCTGCCAAGGGAGCGGAAATGATCAGCATTTTCTAATGTGACACCATTAAGCTGTATCTCTGGCATTGGAGAAGGGATGGCTGGTGTCTCCTGGAACAGCATTTTGGTTTTCTCGATGTTCAGTGACAGGCCGAGCTCGTATGCTTCTGTGAAGGTTGATCTGGCCCTGGGGACTTGAGCTCATTTAGAGTGGCCAGATATCCCTTGACGACTTGTTTCCCAATTTGGGATTGGATGTCCTCCAATCCCTCATCCACTCCATCTTGCTGTGGTTGAAGATGACTTTCTTTTTGTGAGAAGACCGAGGCAAAGAAGGTATTAAGTAGTTCTGCCTTTTCCCTACTATCCCCTCTCAGCATTGCCCCATCTTCTCCTCGAAGAGGCCCTATCGTCTCCTTGTTTTTCTTTTCTACTGACATAAGAAAAGAAGCCCTTTTATTGTTTTTAATGTTCCTGGCAAGTCTGAGCTCGTTTTGTGCTTTAGCCTTGCAGACCTTCTCCCTGCAGTTGTTGGCTATTTGTTTGAATTCTTCTTTGGTGATTTCTCCCTTTTTCCACTTCTTGTGCATGTCTCTCTTGTGTCTTAGCACAGCTAGAAGTTCTTTGGACACCCATTCTGGCTTCTTTGCACTTGTCCTTTTTTTTCTCTTTGTTGGCATGGTTTGCAATTGCGCCTTGACTATTTCACTCTTGAGAAATTCCCATCCATCCGTAACTCCCTTGTCTTTTAGTATCTGTGTCCACGGAATGCTGCTCAGCGTTTCCTTCATTTTTCGGAAACCAGCTCTCCTAAAGTCCAAAATGTGGGTTTGACTTGTCTTAGTTTCGGCCTTCCTTTGTACCTCAAATTGCAGGAGCACATGGTCACTTGCCCCTAAGGATCCTACCACTTCGACCGCATCGATCAGGTCCTCCGCATTTGTTAGGATGAGATCAAGAGTAGCCAATCCCCTTGTTGCCTCTTCTACCTTCTGGACCATGAAATTGCAAGGCAAGCGAGGCATTTGTTGGATGAATAAATGAATGAATGAATGTAATGTTCATTTGTGGGATTAATAGAACTCAAAAACTCCTGGAGCAATTGACACCAAATTTGGATGCAATATACCTAACAACCCAATGAGTGACCATCACCCCTAAAACAGCAAAAAAACAAGCAGAAATGGACTTTAAAAACCCCAAACTGCTATGCATGCGCAAAAAGACTGCCCTGGCCTCGCCCCCTCCAGCGCGAGGGAAAAAGCACATGGCCACACACACCCAACATCCACAAAGACCTCATCTCCTCCCTCTACACACAATCCAGAGAGGAGGCAAGGGAGGTAAAAAGGAAGGAGGGGGCTACCTTCCCTCAGGCGGAGGGTCTCCACTTATTCCTCTTCCTCCCTGGCGATAGCGAGAGAGAGAGAGAGAGAGAGAAGCAAGGATTCCCGGTAGCGAGGCAAGCAGTGCCTGGACTTGGCTGGCTCTCTGCAGCCGTCGCTGGGGAGAAGGGCAGCCCAGTCATGCCGTTTGGGAGGCGAAGGGGGCAAGCCCACCACAGCGACTGCGGAGAGGAACCCCAGCTGCAGATGCAGCCGTAGCCAGAGAAGCCCGTGTGCACAAACTGGGGGATTGGCGTCCCTTCTCCTTCTGTTTCACTCTGCCTTGGCCTGACTTCCTCCCCTCCCTTCTCCTAATGTTTTGACCTTCTCTTCCCCCCCCCCCCCCCAGGGTGGAAAAGAAGCCCCCAACCCATTGGCATTCTCCCAAGCGAAGTAGGAAAGGGACCCAGGATTGCCAAGCCCACCCAAAGTCCTGGCCTGGCTGGCTCCCTCCCTCCCATTCTTCCCTCCCTTTCTTCCCGGCCTGCTTTGAAAACTCCGGAGCCCATTCCCACTCCTGCTGTTCCCGTGAATACGAGTTCTGAGACACCCACTTCATCTGCCACCTGCTCTGAGTTGTAGTCAGAACTTTAGAGGAGCCATTCCAAAGTGAACTCAGCCTTGAGGGCTGAGAAAAGCGGTATATAAATAAAGTAAATGAATAATAAATAAATGAATGGCTCCTCTTTCCCCTGAAGAAAGAAAGAAAGAATAGAACAAGGGTCTGGACTCAACTCCAGGGAAGATCCCCCCTCCCCCGGCCTCTCCTTCCGGCCTGGACGCCCCCATTGGCCCACCAAGGAGTCCATTACAGTCCATTCTTTCCCAATACACACATAAATACACACATACACACAGAAATATACACACATATATGCATATACACAAGCACACACACATATACAATATACATATAAACACATAAATACACAAATATAGAGATACACAAATACAGACATACACATATATGCCCTCACAAAATACATATACACAGACTGGGCCCCAGCAACGCGTGGCAAGGGACAGCTAATATATATATATAAAGAATTTCCAGTGGTTTCATCACTTCTCTACGTTCAGCCAATATCTTCTTATGTTGTTTTCCTTTCTCCATTTTAGGAGGTTTCCACTGAACGTTGGATTTCTTCTTTAAGCGCTTTTATCCCATCGATGTCGTATTTTGGTAAGTTTTCAAATAAATTTCTTTTCCAAACAAGCTCCTTTATTTGGCAATGCTTCAGGGAGACACTTGATAGATCAGTGAGCTGTTTGATTCAAGGCCACGCTGAAATCCCTCCCTCCTTTCCTTCCTCTTTTCTCTCTGATCCAGAAAATGAGAAATCAAGATGGCACGGAGACTGGGCCTCTTTCGTCACAAGAAGAACGGCACTTTTATCTTCTGTTTCAAAAACCAAGTTTCTCCATTCATTCTTGTTTCTCCTCCCCTTCCTTCCTTCCTTCCTTCCTTCCTTCCTTCCTTCCTTCCTTCCTTCCTTCCTTCCTGTTTTCTGGGTTATCTCTTTGTCTATATCGGTTAGAGATCCCTGCTCGTATGCAATAGGATAACAGTGTATATTGTTATAATCAAACACTTGCCGGTAGAGTCATTCTTTCGTTGTCTCCTTTCCTCCTCCTCCTCCTTTCAATAGTCTTTGATTCCAAAATAAGATCTTGAGGGAAGATAATCAGGTTGGGAAAGTGGGTCGGGGGTTGGCAGTAGAGATGAAAACACCTGCAGTGATTTTGTGCATGGTAGCCCCCCCCCCACCCCCCCACCCCCCCAAGTTTCAGAACATTCAACTCCTTCACTGATTTGGGGGAATTTTAACCAACATAAACTTAACTATTTCACTGGGAGACCCCAGAGGCCATCCAGTCCAGCCCCCCTCTGCCAGGAAGGAAAAGCACACTCAAACCACCCCAACAGATGCCCATTCATTTATTTATGACATTTATAGCCCGCCTTCTCACCCGAAGGAGACTCAGTCTTTTCAAATAACCGCAGGAGCAGCAATAATAGGAAGCCTGTTGGGAAACTCCCGGAAGAAGAGCAAAGAAGGGAGCGCAGAGGGTCCTGGGGATGGGCAGCCCTTCCAAACACCAGCCTTTCTCCCCATCTGAAGATCCCCATCTGAAGATCTGTTCCTCCCCCATTGAGGAGGGGGCCCTGAAGGGGGCATGTGGGAGGGGCCCCAAATGAGACCCCAAAGATCCTCTTGGAGGGGGGAAGAGGAGGGGGAGGGGCCTGGATTCAGACCAGGGAGAGAAAGGAAAAGGAAGACCCCCCCCCTCCACCCAAGGGACTGACTCTGAGGCATTAAACTTCATGCTCTCCATGTGGAATCTGCCCATGTCCTGCCTGACAGAAAGCCAGCTTGATCTGGATGAAGGGATATCATTTTGGAGGAGGTCCAGTTCTGCAGCTAGAGAATGGATTGCGCTTTTGGCCACAAAAGGGGGCCTGTTTTTTTTTTTAAAAAAGTAGGCAACTCTTCAGATTGCAGAGGGTTCAAATCCCCCTTTGCCCCTCCTTGTCCCCCTGCGTGCCTTCTGCCCGCCCCTTTGCCCTGCTCCGGTGCCTCTTCTGTGCGAGGCCAGGTATCGCGGACCCTCCGTGCCCCATCTGGCCGTGCCAGGGGTCAAAGGGGATGGTCACAAGGGTCGGCAAAGGCCAAAGGGGTTCAGAAGGCACAGAAGGCCCAGCCTTGCAATTTACAGAGTTATCTCATCATCATCATCATCTCATCTGTGCTGCTTCCTGCTAACAATAAAAGCAACACAGGATATAATTTAAAGCCAAAAACACACACATTAAAATTAAACATTGACACTATTTAAAATAAACAGTTGAAGCCAATTAGAAGCCTATTCTGAGCCATCCCAGGAAAGGTAAGCAGGCCCAACCCGTCACCTTGCTGGCAGTTAAGGTAGCAATGCAAACGTCAATGGATCACCTGCTGGACGCTCTCAGTTGGGCCAATACGTTGGAGGGCAATAAGCGGAACTCAGAGCTGGCCGTACTCCCAGGAGACTGAAGAGCCCTCCCCAAAACTAGGAGGCAAAGTGGGCCCCACAATCTGCATTTACTGTGAGGAGAAAGCCATGGTGCTTGGGGATGTGATCAATAAACTCTCTGATGAATTGGGGGACCATTTGCCTGGTGGCACGTGGTATACAATCTGCTGCTTAGGAAACAAGCCTGGCACTACCCAGATGACAGGCTCAGCTCACTTGGCAGGAGAGCCTCAATGAAATCCCTGCAAATGGGCTCCGAGGGCCAAAGAAGGGCTTGTAGTGGTAGGCCTCCCTCCTACCTCTTGAGCCATAGCACATCATCTCTGGCACTGTGTGTCCATCCTTCTGTCTCCTTTACACCCGTTCTCTCATGTACTGCTGCTAGGCTGAGTGCCTTCCACCCTATGCTTCTGCATCCCTATCTCCATTTTTGTGGTCTTGGTGTAGAAGTTTGCTTTGTATTTATTTATCTCTGATTTATTGGTGTCAGTGGAGGAGTTTGCATTTTCCTCTTTCTCCCTTCTTCTCCTGCATTGGCTACAACACCAAGCTATTGTTCTTATTGCTCAATGAGATATTTCTGTGCTCTGCTTCTGATAAGATTTCCCTCATTTCTCTGGCAGGTAACCCCTGAATGAACATTGAGAAGAACACTTCCCTTTGGCTTAGGTCAGGGATGAAATTACACGGCACTCACAAGAAATAAGTTGGAGAAGTTATATTTCAAGCTCCATTGCTGTGTATTAAAAGAGGAAAGGGAGGATTGTGCTGTAAACAGTGGGGCTTGGTAATTTATTTATTCAAATGGACTAGAGCAATACAAGGACTGAGAAGAGGAAATCAGGAGAACATATCTGTGATCTTTTGGCATAATATTAGAATCATAAATGTAAAAGAATGGAAAATCTCCATTCCTTGTCAAAATCACATACAGGGGAGAAGCGACATAACTGTATGGACTGTGGGAAATGTTTCACTGGGAGAAGTTCTCTTACTACACATCAACGAACTCACACAGGGCAGAAGCCATATAAATGCGTGGAATGTGGAAAGAGCTTTACTCAGAGTGGAGATCTGCGTACCCATCAAAGGACGCACACAGGAGAGAAGCCGCATAAATGCATTGAATGTGGAAAGAGCTTCAATCGGAGTGGTACTCTGCGTATCCATCAAAGAACCCATACAGGGGAGAAGCCACATAAATGCATGGAATGTGGAAAGAGCTTCAGTGAAAGTGGGGCTCTGCGTATCCATCAAAGAACCCACACAGGGGAGAAGCCACATAAATGTATGGAATGTGGAAAGAGCTTCAGTCGGAGTGGACATCTGCGTACCCATCAAAGAACCCATACAGGGGAGAAGCCACATAAATGCATGGAATGTGGAAAGAGCTTCAGTCAGAGTGGAGATCTACGTAAGCATCAAAGAACCCACACAGGGGAGAAGCCCCATAAATGCATGGAATGTGGAAAGAGCTTCATTCACAGTTCACATCTGCGTACCCATCAAAGAACCCACACAAGGGAGAAGCCACATAAATGCATGGAATGTGGAAAGAGCTTCAGTCAGAGTGGAGATCTACGTAACCATCAAAGAACCCACACAGGGGAGAAGCCACATAAATGCATGGAATGTGGAAAGAGCTTCAGTCGGAGTGGTACTCTGCATATCCATCAAAGAACCCATACAGGGGAGAAGCCACATAAATGCATGGAATGTGGAAAGAGCTTCAGTGAAAGTGGGGCTCTGCGTATCCATCAAAGAACCCACACAGGGGAGAAGCCACATAAATGCATGGAATGTGGAAAGAGCTTCATTCACAGTTCACATCTGCGTACCCATCAAAGAACCCACACAAGGGAGAAGCCACATAAATGCATGGAATGTGGAAAGAGCTTCAGTCGGAGTGGACATCTGCATATCCATCAAAGAACCCATACAGGGGAGAAACCACATAAATGCATGGAATGTGGAAAGAGCTTCAGTCAGAGTGCAAGTCTGCGTAAACATCAAAGAACCCACACAGGGGAGAAGCCACATATTGTATATACTTGAGTATAAGCCGACCAAATATAAAAGGGTCATCCAATTTAACCCAAAAATTGGGAAAACTTATTGACTTGAGTATAGGCCGAGGGTGGGAAATGCAGCAGCTAGTGGTAAATTTCAAGAATAATAATATAGATATCAATAAAATTACATTAATTGAGGCTTCAGTAGGTTAAATGTTTCTGAATAATTGCATAAAACTAATTTATGATAAGACTGTCCAACTCTGATTAAATCATTATTCTAACCTTCTTCAGTGGAAATTTTCTTATGTATCCTTCCAATAATAATAAATAGGGTAAAATAATACATGTAATAATAGCGTAAAATAAGTGTAATAATAATATCAGAGTAAAAGAAATGTAATAATAATAGAATAAAATTATAAATAACAACAATGATAATCAAAGTATTGCCATAGTTTATTCTAACTACAGTATACATTTTGGGAAAAGTGCTATGTGTATACGAATAATAAAAAGTGGGAAAGACTGACTTTCCCACTTGGGAAGTGGGTGGGAAAGAAGGACTGGAATCGGGGAAAAGTTGGAATGGAGTGTTTGAAAAGTTGGAGTGTTTGAAAAAGTGGGAAAATGAGGTGGAAAGGGGGTAGCTGGAAAAAAGTAAGACAGAATGGGATAGGAAGGGGGCAACTAGAAAAGGGGAAGATTCGGGTAGGAAAAGTGTGCTGGAAAAGTGGGGGAAAGACTGAGGAAGGAAGGGAGGAAGGCATTGTCTGCCTCATCCAAGGAGGGACCAAGCCTTGGGTCGCCTCTTCCTCCTCCCCCTCCCCCTCCTCCTCCTCTTCCCTTGAGTCCTGGCCTTGGATATACAAATAAGACATCCCCTGAAAATAAGCCATAGCATGTCTTCTTGAAAAAGAAATATAAGACAGTGTCTTATTTTTGGGAAAACACAGAGGGAGCAACTTTGTTTACTAGGATGCCATGGAGCCATGGCTTCAAAATACAAGGCAAGAGATTCCACCTGAACATGAGGAAGAACTTCCTGACTGTGAGAGCTGTTCAGCAGTGGAACTCTCTGCCCAGGAGTGTGGTGGAGGCTCCTTCTTTGGAGGCTTTGGAGCAGAGGCTGGATGGCCCTCTGTAGGGTGTGCTTTGAATGCCATATTCCTGCTTCTTGGCAGAAAGGGGTTGGACCGGATGATGGCCCACAACATCTCTTCCAACTCAAGGATTCTATGAAACGAGATTGGGACCTACTAATAATTCATGAGTTATAACAACGAGGGGACATTTGTTTATTGTGGGTTTTAGGAATGAGTTTACTATATTTAGAAACGGAAGAGTGAATATAGAACAGCATTTAAATTGAGTAAATACAAATAAAAATCAGCGTGCTGCAAGAGTTGTGTTGATTGGTTGTTCTCTTAGTTTTCTTCTTCTTATGTCGTTGTGTGTTGTTCAGTCTTTCATGTTTGTTAAGGATTCCTTTTTTAAAATCCTCAAATTGTAATTTGTATAAACATGCTTTTGTTTCTGGCCTTTGAATAAAAACTATTTTGAAAAACCAGAGTGTGATGTGGCAGCCACAAATGCCAATGTGATCCCAGGCTGTGCCAAGAGGAGACGTGGTGTCTACGTCCAAGGAAGTCACAGCCTCCTTTCTCCTGCTTTGCTCAGACCTCACCTGCAATCGCTCTGTCTCCCGTTCTGGGCAGCACAACTCAAGGCGGATATGGACAAGCCAGAATATCTCCAGAGACGGGCTGTAGGGAATGTCTGAAAAGAGCTGGGTGTGTTTAGCTTAGAGCAGTGGGTCTCACCCTGTGGGTCTCTCCCCAGGTGTTGTGGCCTACAACTCCCAGAAATCCCAGCCAGTTGGCCAGTTGTGAGGATTTCTGGGAGGTGAAGGCCAAAACGCATCTGGGGAGAGACCCACAGGGTGAGAAGAGAAGGAAGGGCTTCTTCCTCGGCGGGGGGGGGGGGGGGGAGGCAGCCACAGAATAGTTTTTTTGGGTTCATGTGTCCCCCCGACTGTCATGTAGAAAAAGATGGATAGGAATGCATGACACTCCCCTCCAGTGTGTAATGAGACAGTCTTAATAGACACGTGTTCACAGCACAACAATCTCAAGGGTTAAGACAACAGAGAAGATGGCGTGACAGGGACGGAATCTGGAGAGAAGGGTGGGAGCGGCTTGTATGTGCCCGTCCTTCTCTGCCATGCGGCTTGCTATCTGCCATTGGTTAGAGGCCGTAACAAAATAGCTAATTATAATGTATGTTTCATAAATGTTGATTAATGTTACGATGTAAGTGCAGGCCAGCTGATGTGTCGCCTGAGCTGAAGCGTTGCCATAGCGACGGAACCGGCTGTGAGAATGTGTCCAAGTTAGAGAAGCCAAAGGGGCGGAGCTAACTGCCACTCGGCCGGGGCAGGCGTTTGGAAAGAGCGCGTTTCTTTTAGTCAGCGGACAAGAGTGGAAGTTGGGTTCTGGTGTGTGGAGACCCTGAACCCGGGGGTTTAAGTCCTCAGCCTGTGTGTTTACAGAGTCAGTTGGGCCTCTTTAAATTAGGAATTAGCTCGTGAGCTCAGGGGAAAGCGGAAGGGAGAAAAAGGCAAGTGAGTGCCTCGAATTGTCAGTGAATCCTTAAATAAACATTTCCTTGATCAGTTCTTTATAATCAAGACTCGTGTCCATTTATTGAGAAGATTTACCTCAGAAGAAGGCGGCTGAAGATGTTAGAAGAAAGGATTCTGGTTGGGGTCATAATTAGTTACTCCTTCAAAAAAGTGCCTCCAGTAAAAACATTTAAAAAGTCAAAACTCAGCTCCACGCTCCACCACGACTTCAGTCTCCTCGTTGCCCTGGTTATTTATTTCGAACACTTTTACCCCGCCCTTCTCAACCCCTTTGGGGGGTGGGGGGACTCAGGGCGTCTTCCAATTGGCAACAATTCAATGCCACATAATAAAATACAAAACAGCAATTATAACAGTCAAAAGCATAAACTCACCCTCACGACCAAGGAATTCCTTCTAACACTCAGACACCATCTCTTCTTCTCCTTTCACTCCAAACCACGCCACCTGGTCCTTCCCATTGACCCCTCAGGACTGGATCTCTCTTCCAGTGGAGCACCCGTTGTGTGGGAGGGTTGAACGGGCAGACGGATATACGAGGAACACCAATTCAGTTGGAACCATAGGAGGAGGTTTGGAGAAAGAGTTTGACGTCTCCTTTGGAGGATGATTGGAAGTATTTTTAATGCAATGGTGTCTCAGTGGAACTTGGTGCCAGAGAGGCTTTCTCCGACGTCTAGGGGAAGTCCTAGGAAACGGTGGGAATGGGAGGAGAATGTTGGGGCATTTCACCCCCTGGAAGTGGAGTGGGCAGGTCAAAAGGCAACCTGGCAAAATGGGACAACCCAGAAGAATCCTCCACCGGGTGCGACCGTGGAGCAGAACAAGCAACTCTGCATCTGTGTGCTTGTCCACAGGGCCCTGCCTCATGCGCAGAGGAAGAAGGGTTCAGGGCTACAGACAATGCAGGTGCTGTTGCCTGTTTTTGGTCTCAAACTGTTTAGTTGCTTGTGCTTCCTCAATTTTATCAGTGTTATACTTATTTATGAAATGTTTTGACATGAAATAAATAAATCATATGTTGTGGTCTAGCAAAGAGCCCAGAAAGATCGGGGATGAAAGAGATGAAATGGGAAAGAATCACAACGGGACCAGAGTTTTCCTAGCTGGGGATGCTGCGCGATGAACTAGGCGAGAAGCATGGAAGGCGACTCCCCGGTTGGGTGATTGCAGCCAACCCCCCCCCCCCCAGCTATGGAAAGAACCTGCTATTCCGACGCAAGGAAGAAGAGTGGCTGGTGAAGATGCGTGAACCCGTGGAGAGGGACAAATTATTGTTATTATTGTTATACTACATTTATACCCCGCTGTTCTCACCCCAGTGAGGGACTCAGGGTGTGATGGTGACCAGGGAGAAGAATCCCTTGACTTGTCTCTAGAAAGACTGGGGGGTCTTTGTCTCTTCTTAGTGAGACTGAAGGGAAGCAGGACAGAAGCCCAACCCAACAGGCGGAGAGGGAGGGAGGGAGGGGCAGGGTTGTGGATTGGGTTGAGTAGGCATGGGATGGGAAGGTGTTCCATAACCGAGACTGGTTTGTGGTCAAAGGATGGTCTTAGTGGGGGGGGGGGGGGAGGGCTGTGTCAGTTCAGTTTGAGATACCTCATGGGAAAGGCGCCTTCCCTTCTTCTGTGGGGAATATTGGGGGGGGGGCTGCCCTTCCTTTCCCTCCCAAGGGACCCCCCCCCCTCTTCCCTCCAAAGAGATTTCCTCTTGTCCTGTTTCTGAGGGAGGAGGCCTCATCTTTTCTCGCCCTCAGGAGGGCCTTGAGACCCTTTCCGTTAGCTTCCTCCCCCCCCCCCCCCCCCACACACCCTCAGAGGCCTTCCTCTCCCTTCCTTCCTGGTCTAACAGGCTCTTCCCGGGCTTCTTCCTCCTGCAGATACACAGCTTTGCCCTCACAGAGCCTCCGCTCACACAACAAACTTACACCGGAGCTTCACACAGGAGCTTTACAGCAGAGGCCTTCTCACACTGAGGGCAACTAACACTGAGGCCTTCTCTCACTGAGGCCTGCTGAGCTACAGGCACACCTGCTTATATTGAACTGCATCCATGTAACCTTTTCAGAGCTTGGCTTGCATTTTTGTAATCAAGTCTACCTAGTGAATGTTTCATATTTCTGATACTGAGAGAGAGAGAGAGACTGAAGGGGAGAAGGACAGAAGCCCAACCCCATAAGAGAGGCAGGGAGGGAGGGCCAGGCTTGAGGATTGGGCTGAGTAGGCCTTGGATGGGAAGGTGTCCCATAACCGAGGCTGGTTTGTGCTCAAAGGATGGTCTTAGTGAGAGAGGGAGGAGGGCTTGGTGTCCTCCCCTCCCTCCCTCCCTCAGAATGGCAGGAATGGGCAGCAGCAGCAGCAGCCAGAGGGAGCATCTGCCCGGGAGGCCGGGTCTGCCTGGAGACTGGTGACGCGGCCAGCGGAGGCCCATTCCCATTGGCGCATCCCGGGAATTCTCTTTAATAGCGGCAGAAGAAGGAAGGAAGGAAGGGCGGAGGAGTTTCTGCCTGGAGACTGGTGACGCGGAGAGCGGAGGCCCATTCCCATTGGCGGATCCCAATGGGAAGGAAGGAAAGGCGGAGGGAAGCGCTCGGGAGGGGGAGTTTCTGCCCGGAGACCGGTGACGCCGGAGAGGGAGGCGAGTTCCTATTGGCGGGCCGGCGGGTGCTGAGCCTTCGGAGGAGAAGGAAGGAAGGAAGGGGGCGCTCTTGCTGCTGACTGGCCAGCGCCGCCAAGAAGCCCCGCCTCTCTCTGGGCACCCAGCCTGCCCGCGGCAGCCATGTTTGGTCTTGGCGGAAGTGCAGCGAGACAGGCCGGGTCCCTTTTCCTAGAGAGGCGAGGGAGGCTCGGGTGAGGCCTTTCCCCGTGAGGAGGAGGAGAGCCCTTCGAGTGGGGGTGAGTGGCCTTCTTGAGGGGCGGCCTCCTCGGCCTCGGAGCCCGCCTCTCCCTGCCTGCCTCCCCTTCCTTCCTTCCTTCCCCGAGGAGGACGAGGAGGAGGAGGAGGAAACCCAGGGGAGCGAGCGAGCGCCCTTCTCTCTCTCTCTCTCTCTCTCTCTGTGCCTGGTGGGGTCAGGATGGATGGCCTTTGGGGTGCCCCCCCCCCACCCACCCAGACTGCCTGGAGTTCGGAGGAGCTCCCTTCCCTCCCTCCCTCCCTCCCTTCCTTCTCTGGAGGGTTTAAGCAGAGGCTGGATGGCCATCTGTGAGGAGGGATCGGACGGAGTCTTCCTTCTTGGCAGAAGGGGGTTGGGATGGATGACCTCTCTCCTGCCCTGACCACCCTGGACACTGGGGAGGCTTTCCTGGGGGTCCAGCGGGGAGGGGGGGGGCTCCTCCTTCCTTCCTTCTCGGGAGGTCTCTCAGCAGAGGCTGGGTGGGCATCTGCCGGGAGGGCTTGTGTGGTGTCCTCCTCCTTCCTGGGCTGGGGGACCTTGGGAGCCTCTCCCAACTCTGTGTCTCTCCATTGATTCATTTACGACACCTCCATGCCACCCCGAAGGAGACTCAGATGCATTTGCATACAATATATTATATTATGCGCATACTACGGGATCAGTATGATATAGGACTCTATTGTACTCTACCATTGTATTGTAATATTACATGTCCTATAATATATATATTTATAATATCTTATTATTATTATTATTAGGATTATATTATATTGTATTACACCAATATTCCTGCTTCTTGGCAGAATGGGGTTGGACTGGATGGCCCATGAGGTCTCTTCCAACTCTTTGATTCTAGGATTCTACCAGTGGTTCTCAACCTGGGCTCCCCAGATGTTTTTGGCCGACAATTCCCAGCAATCCCAGCTCTTAGGATTTCTGGGAGTTGAAGGCCAAAACCACCTGGGGACCCCAGGTTGAGAACCACTGTGTTACTTTACAATATTATAAATATTAGATGTATACACAATATATTACATTATATTATAATAATCATTTAGTACAAGATCAGTATTATATATTACTATATTGTACTATGTTATTGTATTGTAATATCATTAGTAATATTACATGTATATATGTATACACAATGTATTACATTATATTATATTATTAGGATTATATTGTATTACGTTATGATATTATAAATATTATATGTATACACAATATGTTACATTATTCGCATAGTACAATGTCAGTATTATATATTACTATATTGTACTATGCCATTGTATTGTACTATTGTATCGGCTCTGGAACGCCCTTCCCATGGAGGTGAGATCAGCCCCCTCGCTGATGGTGTTCTGAAGAAGATTAAAAACCTGGATGTTCGGACAGGCATTTGGTTAATTCGGTGCAATGAATGTGATGATTACAGGATTGGTAATATGGACGACGAAACTGGATCACGATTTTAGTCATGAGATGCATTGGATTGTTATTGTTGTGCCAATATTGTGTATTATGCTTTTATGGTTTTAAATTGTATATTGTTGACTGTTGTATCTTGTTGTCAACCGCGTTGAGTCGCCAGCTAGGCTGAGAAACTGCGGTATACAAGTAAAGAAAAAATAAATAAATATTACATGTCCTATAAAATATATATTTACAATATTATATGATTATTAGGGTTATATTGTATTACATTATATTGTTATAAATATGATATGCATACACAATATATTACCTTATATTATTTGCATACCACAGAAGACAAGGTGGGACTGTCTTCCGGCCCCTCTCTCTTCACTCTGGCCCAGAGCAGCACTTGGTGCCCTGCGGTGATCGTGGGGGCCAGAGGGCAGTGTCGAAGGGGCCCCCTCCCCCCCTCCCTCAGGCAGGCACTGGGCAGCCCTTCATTCCTCCCCCTTGGAGCCCCCCTTCCTCCCTTCCTTGCCCAAAGCAGACCCTTCAGGGGGGGGGGGACGGATGGAGGATGGGCCCAAGGAATGAGCCTGGTTGGGGGGTGGGAGAGGAGAGGGAGCCCCTTCCCCCAATTAGGGGGCCAGGGCAAAGAGTGAGACCTGCCTGGTGTGCCCACAAATAGGAAAGACAGAGAGGGAGAGGTTGGCCTTCCACGCTCTTCAAGGAAACCACTGGGAGCCATGTCGCTGGAACCGAGGCTCACGGAACTGGCTTTGCCCAGCTTGGAATGCTGAAGCCTCGGCCTGGATCCGCACTTCCCTCTCTCCCAGGATCTGGCCCCACATCCTCTGCCTTGAACTGGATTCTGTGAGTCTGCGCAGCCAAATAACCCGGGATCAGATCCTGAGAGACAGGGCGTGTGGACGTTGCCTGAGAGACGCAGCACGAATTCTTTGCCCTGGGAAGCCGGGTTTCTCCTTCCATTTTTCCTTCTTCTTTGCCCCCCCCCCCCCCTTCTCATCCTGCTTTCCCAGTTTCCATTGTCCTTCTTTGGGGGGCTGCTGGATAATTCTTCAAAATGGCATTTAGTTGATCCAGTTTGCCTTTGGCACTCTTGATTAATCCATCCAGAATTTCCAGTGGTTTCATAACTTTTAGCCAACATCTTCTTATGTTGTTTTCCTTTCTCCATTTTAGGAAGTTTCCACTGCACGTTGGATTTCTCCTTTGAGCGCTTTTATCTCACAGGTGTCGTATTTTGGTAAGTTTTCAAGGAAGTGTCTTTTGCAAACAAGCTCCTGTATTTGGCAATGCTTCAGGAAGACGTTTGATAAATCAATGAGTTGTTCTGCCTTCTCTTGGATTCAAGGCCACGCTGAAATCCCTTCCTCCTTTCCTTCCTCTTTTCTCTCTGATCCAGAAAATGAGAAATCAAGATTGCGTTGAGACTGGGCCTCTTGCGTCACAAGAAGAACGGCACTTTATCTTTTATGTCAAAAATCAAGCTTTCCCATTCTTTCTTGTTTCTCCTCTCCTTCCTTCCTTCCGTCCGTCCGTTCTGTTTTCTGGGTTATCTCTTTGTCTATATCGGTTAGAGAACCCTGCTCGTATGCAATAGCGTAACAGTGTTTATCGTTATAATCAAATACTTGCCGGTAGAGAGTCACTCCTTCGTTGTTTCCTTTCCTCCTCCTCCTTTCCATAGTCTTTGATTCCAAAAGGAGATTTTGAGGGAAGGGGATCAGGTTGGGAAAGTGGGTCGGGGGTTGGCAGTAGAGCTGAAAACACCTGCAACGATAATGTGCGTTTACATCTCTCCTCCTTGCTTCCCCCCAATGGGGATCCATCTAGGGCAGTGGTTCTCAACCTGGGGGTCCCCAGATGTTTTGGCCTTCCACTCCCAGAAATCTTAACAGCTGGTCAACTGGGTGGATTTCTAGGAGTTGTAGGCCAAAACACCTGGATGGACACAGGTTGAGAACCACTGATCTAGGGAGCTGGAATCCCCTAGGAGACCCCCAAATCCCATGGCTTCCCCCATCGACACCACTGTTGCCCATTTTGCAAAGGTCCGCCCTTCTCCTTGGCTTATTTATGTGTAGCCAGGTGAACTCCTGCCCTCGTTTTGAGCTCATTGGAGGCACTAATCTTGCTAACGACTACGGACAGAGCGTTTCATCATTTAGTCTCCTGCCATTCCTAAACTTGAAGTCCAAGTTGAGGTCTTTGAATATCGAATGTTTCTAATTAGACATCCATACATCAGTATTGTTTGCCAGATTGGATGCTCTGAGGAAGGCCACGTGACTTGCAGAACGGGTGCCACACGTGGGGTCAAGCCAGGCTGCGTTCTGGCTAAGTCATGTTCTCGTTATGTCATTGCGCAAGGGGGGGGAGCTTCCGGGGCTCCTTTCTCCCTCGTTTTTTGAGCTGTCGGGATGAAACTTGCTACAATGGGAGACCACATTGACCACTCTTAGCCCCTCCCTCCCCCAAAGTTTCAGAATGTTCATCTCATTCACGGATTTTGGGGAATTTTTACCAACACAAACTGAACAATACTATTTAATTGGAAGACCCCAGAGGCCATGCAGTCCAGACCCCTTCTGCCAGGATGGAAAAGCACACTCAAACCTCCCCAACAGATGCCCATTCATTTATTTATGACATTTATAGCCTCCCTCCCACCCAGAAGGAGACTTATTCAGTCTTTGAAATAACAACAACAACAGCAATAATAGGAAACCTGTTGGGTTGATTCAACCCCCAACAATCCCTTTCTATCTCTCAATCCCTTTAGAGAACGAACACGGGTTTTCCCCAGCACAACTTTTAGGGAGGAGTAGGAGGCGGCACAAGGCAGTCGGGAATTCTGGGAAATGTAGTTTGTGGAAGAGAATGCAAAAGGCTCCACCCTAAACTACATTTCCCAGAACTCTGCTCGCTTCCTGTGGAAGAGTGGAAGTAAGTCCCCACTTTTTCCCCACATTTCCAACATTTATTACTTTGGTTTTTATAGCGTCTTGCTAGCTTCTCTGGTGTGCCAACGGAAAAACATTTTGTACCAATTTTCTATTACTTTTATAGATCTTGAGTATTTTGATTTAAGTTTCCCCCATTCCTCTGATAAGATAGAGCGGTCAATATCCTTAGCCCATTGAATCATATTTTCCTGTATCTGTTCTGTTTCCGTGTTCCATTCTAATAGTTTTGGTACATTATCTTTATTATTATTTCTCTCTCTCGACATTATTATTATATCCCATACCGATTCTTGTGTTGTCAATCCGTCTCTTTTGACTTCCTTGTAGCTGTCCATTATTTGTTTATATTGGAACCAAGATAGATTTTTACCCTCGTCTTAACTCATTGAGTGGTTTTAGGATCCAAATATTATTTTGCTTCCTCGGAAGATGTTTATAGGTCTACCATGTGTGCATGGAGATTTCTCTTCTGTGGGGACCCTCAACTAGGGAAAGCCAGAGCAGCCTTTCCATATCCAATCTTCCTTGGTATTTTCCCCATCTCCTTAATAGAGCTGCCCTGACAAAGGGGTTGGAGACGTTCTCCTCTACCTTTTGGTCCCAAAGGAACGCGTGACACCCTCAACGAAAATCACACCCTTCTAGACTTAGAAAAAGATACTACAAAATTTATCTGGAAGGGAAAGAAAGCAAGGTTCTGAGTTGGGATGCGAGGAAGCGAGATCTAGGCAGGGAACGCTTTGCAACCTGAGCCTTTTCTGTGCTGACCATATTGTTAGAAGTCTTCCTTTGCAAAGGCTGGATGACACTCTGAACACACTGCAGATCAATCAATCTCATACAAAGAATCGTGGCCCACTCTCCCCTCTTTGCAGGGCTTGTTCTTTGTTGGGCAAGTGTTAAATTACTTCTCAGCAGGCAAAGGCTCTTCTCAATAGGACCGCTCTTTCTCCTTTCTTCTCCGGCATTGGCTACAACACCAAGCTATTGTTCTTGTTGTTCAATGAGATATTTCTGTGCTCTGCTCCTGATAAGATTTTCCTCTCGTTTCTCTGGCAGGTAACCTCTGAATAAACCTTGAGAAGAACACTTCCCTTTGGATTAGGTCAGAAATGAAATTACACAGCACTCACAAGAAATAAGTTGGAGAAATTATATTTCAAGCTACATAGCTGTGTATTCAAGGAGAAAAGGGAGGAATGTGCTGGGAAAAGTGGGGCTTGGTAATTTATTAATTCAAATGAACTACAGCAATACAAAGACTGAGAAGAGGAAATCAGGAGAAGATATCTGTGACCTTCTGGGATAATATTAGAATCATAAATGTAAAAGAATGGAAAATCTCAATTCCTTGTCAAAATCACACACAGGGGAGAAGAGACATAACTATATGGACTGTGAGAAATGTTTCACTGCCAGAAGTTCTGTTACCATACATCAACGAACACACACAGGAGAGAAGCCATATATATTCATGGAATGTGGAAAGAGCTTCAGTCAGAGTGTACATCTGCGTACCCATGAAAGGACGCACACAGGAGAGAAGCCACATACATGCATGGAATGTGGAAAGAGCTTCAGCCACAGTGGACATCTGCATTCCCACCAAAAGACCCATACAGGGAAGAAGCCATTTAAATGCATGGAATGTGGAAAGAGCTTCACTGAAAGTGGGACTCTGCGTAAGCATCAAATAACCCACACAGGGGAGAAGCCACATAAATGCATGGAATGTGGAAAGAGCTTCAGTCAGAGTGGACATCTGCGTATCCATCAAAGAACCCACACAGGGGAGAAACCACATAAATGCATGGAATGTGGAAAGAGTTTCAGTCTGAGTGGACATCTGCGTACCCATCAAAGGATCCACACAGGGGAGAAACCACATAAATGCATGGAATGTGGAAAGAGCTTCAGTGACACTGGACATCTGCGTACCCATCAAAGGACCCACACAGGGGAGAAAGCACATAAATGCATGGAATGTGGAAAGAGCTTCAGTCAGAGTGGACATCTGCGTACCCATCGAGGGACCCACACAGGAGAGAGGCCATATACATGCATGTTATGTGGAAAGGGCTTCAGTCAGAGTGGACATCTGCGCACCCATCACAGGATCCACACAGGGGAGAAGCCACATAAATGCATGGAATGTGGAAAGAGCTTCAGTGAAAGTGGGACTCTGCGTACCCATCAAAGGACCCACACAGGGGAGAAACCACATAAATGCATGGAATGTGGAAAGAGTTTCAGTCTGAGTGGACATCTGCGTACCCATCAAAGGACTCACACAGGGGGGAAGCCACATAAATGCATGGAATGTGGAAAGAGCTTCAGTCTGAGTGGACATCTGCGTAACCATCAAAGAACCCACACAGGGGAGAAGCCACATAAATGCATGGAATGTGGAAAGAGCTTCAGTCGGAGTGGACATCTGCGTAACCATCAAAGAACCCACACAGGGGAGAAGCCACATACATGCATGGAATGTGGAAAGAGCTTCAGTGAAAGTGGGAATCTGCGTATCCATCAAAGAACCCACACAGGGGAGAAGCCACATACATGCATGGAATGTGGAAAGAGCTTCAGTGAAAGTGGGAATCTGCGTATCCATCAAAGAACCCACATAGGGGAGAAGCCACATAAATGCATGGAATGTGGAAAGAGCTTCAGTCAGAGTGGGAATCTGCGTAACCATCAAAGAACCCACACAGGGGAGAAGCCACATAAATGCATGGAATGTGGAAAGAGCTTCAGTCGGAGTGGACATCTGCGTACCCATCAAAGAACCCACACAGGGGAGTAGCTACATGTCGTATATAATTGAGTATAAGCTGACCGAATATAAGACGAGGCACCTAATTTAGCACAAAAGCTGGGAAAACTTATTGACTTGAGTATAGGCCGAGGGTGGGAAATGCAGCAGCTATTGGTAAATTTGAAGAATAAAAATAAAAATAGATATCAATAAAATTATATTAATTGAGGCATTTGTGGGTTAAATGTTTCTTTTTTTTTTTTTAATTTTTTATTGAGTTTTCACCATATTAGACATAAAAACAGAAAAAAAAAGGAAATGAAGTG
Organism: Anolis sagrei; assembly: GCF_037176765.1. Taxonomy (NCBI): domain Eukaryota; kingdom Metazoa; phylum Chordata; class Lepidosauria; order Squamata; family Anolidae; genus Anolis; species Anolis sagrei. The sequence goes on along the minus strand of NC_090022.1, from coordinate 861,184 downwards.
ATCAGACATTACTAACCCACCACCACACATTTTTAACCCCAGAACACCCAGAAAAAAGAAAAAGAAAATGAAGAAAATTAAAAAAAAATAGGCATCCTATTCTACACCCTAGTGTGACTTCCTTTCATCTTACTTTCCTCTAATACATTTTCCAATTCCTCCTTTTCTTCCTTTCTATACTTCCAATATCTCTAATTAATATGTACAAGGAGGATTTTGTACATTCCTTTCCCACTCTCTTATTTAAGTTTCTTTTAACCATTCTTTCTTATCAATATAATCTTCCACCGGGCTCCAATCAGTTTGTTTCATCCCTTGACCATTACATTGTCTTAACCAATATGTTAATTCGTCCATGTCTTTAATATCAGTAATTTTTTTAATCCAGTCCATTTTCTGAGGAATTTTTTCCTGTTTCCATACTTTGGCTAGCACCATTCTCGCTGCTGTGACTAAAAAGGTAAATAGCTTCTCAATGTTCTTATCCTTGAATATCTCCGAGTCAAACATGCCCAGTAAATACATTTCTGGCCTAAACGGAAATTCCTTTTTTAATATTATTTTACATTCTTTGTGGATCATTTTCCAATATTCATTAATTTTTCCACATGACCACCAAAGATGATAAAAAGTGCCTTCTTGGCTTTTACATTTCCAACACTTATTGTCAATCTGATTATTCATGATGTTCAGTTTTTGGGGGGTCATGTACCACCTATGCAGCATCTTCAGCCAGTTTTCCTGGAGGTCCGATGCATAGGTGTATTTCAACCTCTTTGTCCATATAACTTCCCATTCTTCAAGTCGAATCACCCTTCCAATATTTTTGGCCCACCGTATCATTGAATCTTTTATGACTTCTCTTTCTGTTGCCCATTCTAGCAACTTTTTATAGATTTTTGTAATAATCTTTTCCCCCCCCTTCTGAATTTTGTCCCAAAAGTCTTCTTTAGTTCCGAATCCTTTTTCTTTATCCCGTTTAAAAATTTCCTGCACTTGCCTATAGTGCAGCCATGAGACATTTTTAAATTTGCTTCTAATTTCTTCCTGTGATTTCAACACATACGTGTCCCCACTTTTAGTTAACAAATCACTATAAGTCGGCCAGTGTATCCAACCTAGGAGTCGTCTATGATTTGCTTCGAGGGGCGAAACCCATTGAGGAGTTTTCTCAAAAAAATAACTTTTATAATGCTCCCAAACTTTCAATAGCGATGACCTGATAAAATGATTCCCAAAATTTTTTTCTTTATGCTTTCCTTCATACCAGATGTATGAATGCCATCCCTTCCTTAGGTCGAAACCTTCTAATGTTAAAATTTTTATATTAGCTAATTTACTCCATTCTAGAATCCACATAAGAGCGGCTGCTTCATAGTATAATTTCAAATTGGGCAAACCAAATCCTCCCTTTTCCTTCGCCGTATTCATAATTGTTACATTAATCCTGGGTTTCTTATTTTTCCAGACAAATTTCGTAATGTCACTATTCCATTCTTTAAAATAGTTATTATTCCTTATAATTGGCAGATTTTGGAAAAGATATAACATTTTAGGCAGAATAATCATTTTAACCGCTGCAATTCTCCCCAACATAGATAGGTTCAATTTTTCCCAATTAACCATTTCTTGTTTGATCTCTTTCCATTTACTTATATAGTTATTTTCAAGTAGTTGGAGGTTCCTAGCTGTTACCCAAATCCCTAAATATTTGATTTTTGGTACTACCTTAATTCCCGCTATTTCTTCTAAATTCTTTTGGTTTGTCCATGTAATATTCTTCGTGAGTAACATTGTTTTGGATTTATTTATTTTTAGGCCTGCTACTTCTCCATATTCTTCCAATTTACTTATCCACTTTGTAATATTTTCTCTCGGATTTTCAATTATCCCGATAAGGTCGTCGGCAAACGCCCTAATCTTATATTCTTGTTTATCCAATCTTATGCCATTCAAAGTAGTATCCTTTCTAATGTCCTTTAGTAAGATTTCCAAAGCGAATATGAATATTAGGGGTGACAGGGGGCATCCCTGTCTTGTTCCTTTTTCAATTTTTATATCCTCTGTCAGAGTTCCATTGATTAACAATTTTGCGTTTTGGCCCTTATAAATCGCTTCAATAGCATTTTGGAAGTGGAAACCAATGTCTATCTCTCGAAATAGGAATTTGAAAAAGTCCCAATTTATATTGTCGAACGCTTTCTCAGCGTCGACCGCCAATAGTGCCATTTCCTTTTGGTGATGCATTTCATAGTATTCTAAAACGTCTATAACAGTCCTAACATTATCCTTTATATTTCTGTTCGGAAGAAATCCACTTTGCTCCTCTCCGATCCAGTCTTTTAAGAAATCTTTAAATCTGTTGGCTAATATACTTGTAAAAATTTTATAATCTGAATTCAGTAATGAAATGGGCCTATAGTTTTTCATTTCCTCCTTTGCAGATCCCTCCTTGTGTATCAGAATAATATCTGCCTCCTTCCATGAATTTGGGATCTCCTGATTTTCCAAGGCATTATTCATTACTTTCTGTAAAGGTATTAAAATCTCTTCTTGCATTGTCTTATAGAAGCAAGCAGAATATCCATCAGGTCCCGGGGCCTTGTTATTTTTTAAATTTTGGATAGCTTTTTTAATTTCATCCAATGTGATTGGTTTATTCAATTTTTCCCTTTGTTCTTCTGAGATTTGATCTATTCTTTGTTTACTCAAGTATTGCATAATTTTCTCCTTATCTATGTCCCCCTTGGTATAGAGATCTTGGTAAAATTTGGTAAATTCTCTCAAAATCTCTTTTTCCTTGGTAACTTCCTTTTCACCTAATTTTATTCTATTTATAATTTGGGTTTGTTTCTTTTTTCTTAATTTTCTTGCCAGCCATCTCCCTGCCTTGTTTGCATTTTCAAAGGAAGATTGCTTAATAAACTTCAATTGCTTTGCCAATTCTTCTATCTCTAAATTATGTTTCTTTTTCTTGAGTAATTCCAACTCTTTGATAATTGCTCCATTCTCTGGATCGTTTTTAAGCTCCATTTCTTTCCTACTAATCCCATCTTTCAAGTCCTTCATTTTTGAATTTTTCATTCTGTTCCTTATCGTATTGTGTTGAATGAGGTGTCCCCTCATAACTGCTTTGTATGCGTCCCAGACTGTTATTATCTTTGTATCTTCATTGTCGTTTATTTCGAAATATTCTCTCGATTTCTCCTTGTATTTATCTATATCTCCTTGTACTTTTAGTAAGTTATCATTGAGCTTCCATCTTCTACTTGATTTCCTATAATTAATATTCATTATTATCGGGCCGTGGTCCGAGATATCTCTTGGAAGAATTTTTATCTTGTCTACTTTCAATGTTAGAGATCTTGTAGTCCAAATCATATCTATTCTAGACCAGACTGCGTGTCTGCTAGAATAGAATGTAAAGTCTTTTTCTTGGGAATTGTGTACTCTCCAGGTGTCATCTAAATCAAATTCCTCCTTTAAGGTAAGAAAACTTTTGGGTAGACTACTTTGGTTTCCTTTATTATGTCTTCCCTGCCGTTTTGTTCTATCATTCTGTGTGTCTATTATGCCGTTAAAATCTCCCATTATTATCAAATGATCAATTTGTATATTTAATAAATTTTCCTTTAAGGTTTTAATGAATTTTGTTTTCGGGCCGTTGGGGGCGTATATATTGCATATTATCAATATTTCCGCGCCAATTGTTATTTTCACTATTACGATTCTGCCATCATGGTCCCGATAGACCAATTCTGATTGGAATTGTTCATCAATGTATAAAGTGACCCCTTTTTTCTTTTCTACAGCCGAGGAGTGATAGAGTTTTCCCAGTTGTTTTTGTTCTAGATAGGATACATGTTTTTCCGATATATGTGTTTCCTGTAGTGCAATAATACTATATTTACCACACTTTAATTGTTTGAATAGCTTTTTCCTTTTATTAGGGGAATTCAATCCATTTACGTTATTAGAAAAACAATTTAATTGATACGTAAAGTCTGTCATTTCATTCATCTGTTGGTACCACTTCTGATTCTTCTCCTTCTTCTTCATCATCTCCGTCTTCGTTAGTCGATTGCATTTCAGCTGTAGCTCCTTTTAGTTCCGGGGACTTTGATCTTTTTCTCTTTGACTTCTTTCCTCTTTCCGCTGATTTAGGTGTTGTTTTTATTACTTTCTCTTTCTCCAGTCTTTTGTAAAAATCCTTAGCCTTTTCCTCTGATGTAATCCAGTATTTCTCTCCCTTGTATGTTGTCATGATTCCCTCACTTTTTTCCCACCTAAATCTTATGTTGAGTTTTTTAAGCTCATCTGTCAAGAAAAAATATTTCTTGCGCTTGTTTAAGACTGTTAGGGGGTATTCTTTAAGAATCAGGATTTTTGTGTCTTTATAAAAGAGTGGTTTTTGCATATTTTGCCTCAGGATATCATCTCGAGTCTTTTTTTTCACAAATTTGACTATAATATCTTTAGGGACTTTGTGTTTTTTTGCATAGCTAGTTTGAATTCTGAAAACTCTGTCAATTTCATTATTCATTTCATGTTCCGGACACTCCAATATTTTTGCAGTTATCTTTATCATTATTTCTCTTATGTCCTCATTTTCAGTTTCGATAACATTCCTAAATCTTAATTGGTATTCCGTCTCATTTTGTTCTAATTTCTCCTGCAATTTTTCTAATTTTGCATTCTTGTTATCCAATTGTTCCACCTTTTTCTGAATTTTGACTTGGGTTTTTTCAATTTTTGCTTTGTCTTTTTTGAGATCACTAATTTCTTTATTCATTTTCCCTAACTCTTCTCTCAAATCTTTTTTAATTTCCGCCATTTCTTCCCGAATCAGTTTCTGTTGCTCTTCATGTCTTATTGCTCTCTTTTCAAAATCCTTTTGCAACACATCCTGTTTTTCAGACAGTTTCTGTATTTCTTTTAAAATCTCCTTCCATCCCGTCGGTCCGGTTGTTCCTGGTGTCCCTACTGTAGTTGCTGCACTTATATCTTCTTGTCCTGAGCCCCTTCTCAGCGATCCTTTAATATCCTTCGAATCTGTTTTCTGTTTAGGAGTTGTCATTTTGTAGTTTTATTTATCTTTATTGAGCCTAGCTGGATTTGCTAATTCTGTTAATTTAAGTAGAGTAATTGTTGTCAAAATTCCTAACTTTCTTTGTAATAATTTCCTTATTTAATTCCCACTTCTTTGAGGTGGTTAAGATAATACTTATTCAAAATATATTTGATTTTTTAATTGATTTGTTATCTTTATCGACTTATATTTAGGAATTGATGAGATGATTATTGATAATTCTTAATGTATTTTTAATTTAATTAATTTCTTATTTGATTATTTAATTATTGAGTATGGTCAATTAATTACTTGTAGGTTGTTTTTTAACACTTTTGATTCCCTGCTAAATTAATTTGTGTTAATTAATGTAGTCCTTTGGAATTATATTTATATGTATATATGTGTATCTCTATTCAATTATGTGGTGTGATTCATTAAATAATTGTCTAAATTCCGTTAGTTAAATTTCTTGTTACTGTATCTAGATCTCTTCTTTCCCTTCTTCTTTTCCCTTCTTCCTCTTCTTTATTGCAATAGTCAATTGTTCTTTTGATATTTGGGTAATTTTATCCTTCTTTATGGAGCGTCTACTTCTTTTCCGGGTCCGGCGCTCGTCTTTTTCTCCTCCGGGTCCGCCGCCCGTCTACTTCTCCTCCAGGTCCGCCGCCCGTCTTCTTCTCCTCCTGGTCCGCCGCCCGTCTTCTTCTCCTCCTGGTCCGCCGCTCATCTTCTTCTCTTCCTGGTCCGACGTTTTATTTTCTTTGGATTAACCGGCTAGTACTTTTATACTTTTATACTTTCTTGCTTTTCGTAGCTCTAGTGTTCTAAGCTTCTCTATGTTCCTTCTATGTAATTTATCTTTCACTTCCGCTTCCTTTCACTCCAGCAATGTCTTCTATACTTTCATAGCTCTATATCCCTTATGCGACTTCCTTTCCCAGTCGTCCCGCCTCTTCCTGTCTTCTTCTTCGTCAGTCCTCCGACTTTGTTTACAAGAAGACACTGGCGTAGTCAAAACAACTGGGCTGCTCAAGGTCAGTGTTTGCTGTTGTTTTAGCTTCTTTTACCCTTTAAGCCGCCATAACCGCCATTACCGCCATTAAACCCACAAAGTTCATTCTTTTTCGTCCCTCCTCTTTCCGTGCTTCACTTGGTTAGTACTCTGCGTTGTGGGTTAAATGTTTCTGAATAATTGCATAAAACTGTAATTTAAGATAAGACTGTCCAACTCTGATTAAATCATTATTCTAACCTTCAGTGTAAATGTGCTTACGTATCCCTCCAATAATAATAAATAGGGTAAAATAATAAATGTAATAATAAAAACAATAAGTAGAGAAAAATAATAAATGTAATAATAATAAATAGAGAAAAATAATAAATAGTAATATTAACACAATAAAATACTACTACTAAATAGTGTAAAATAAGAAATGTAATTATAGTGTGAAACAATAAGTGTAATAGTAACAACGATAGCGTAAAATAAGAAATGTATTAATAAGAACATGCACTCTACATGAGGCTGCCTTTGAAGACTATTTGGAAATTACAACTAGTCCAACGGGCAGCAGCCAGATTATTCGCCAGAGCATCATACAGGGAGCATACCACCCCCACTGGCTGCCGATCCACTTTTGAGCTCAATTCAAAGTGCTGGTTTTTACCTATAAAGCCTTATATGGTTCTGGCCCAGCTTACTTTTCCGAACACATCTCCCTCTATGTCCCGCCTCGCAGTTTAAGATCATCCGGGAAGGCCCTGCTCTCGTTCCCACCAGCCTTGCAAATACGTCTGGCGGGGACGAGAGACAGAGCCTTCTCGGCTTTGGCCCCTGCCTGTGGAACTTGCTTCCTGCTGAGATAAGATGGTCTCCATCCCTCCTCTCATTTAGGAAGAAATTGAAGTCGTGGTTCTGGGACCAGGCTTTTGGACAACAGGCATAGATAGCACTTTGGAGATGAGATTGGATATGGAATTGACTGGATACGGCTATCAACACTGTTTTTTACTGTTTTAATGAATGTTTTACTCATTGTTTTAATTGTTATTATATTTCTTTGTTATAAGTAGTGGCATCAAATTGCTGCCAAATGTAAGCCATCCTGAGAAGGAACGGGATAGAAATACCAGAAATAAATAAATAAATAAATAGAGTAAAATAATAAATGTAATACTGATAGAGAAAAATAAATGTATTAATAATAATAAATAGAGAAAAATAATAAATACTAATATTAACCGAATAAAATAATAAATGTAGTAATAGCGATAGAGTAAAATAATAAATGTAATAATAGAGTAAAAGGAATGTAATAGTAATAGAGTACAATAATAAATGTAACAATACTTACCACAGTAATAATCTAATTATTGCCATAGTTTATTGTAACTGCAGTATACATTTTGGGGAAAATGCTGTACGTATATGAATAATAAAAAGTGGGAAAGACTGACTTGGGAAGAGGGTGAGAAAGAAGTCCTGGAAATGGGGAATAGTTGGAATGGGAAGAAGTGTTTGAAAAAGTGGGAAAGTGAGGTGGAAAGGAGTCTCTGGAAAAGTAAGACAGAATGGGATAGGAAGGGGGCAACTAGAAAAGGGGAAGACGGGTAGGAAAAGTGTGCGGGAAAAGACTGAGGTAGGGAGGGAGGAAGGCGTTGTCTGTCTCATCCAAGGAGGGACCAAGCCCTGGGTCGCCGCCTCCTCCTCCTCTCCACCTGAGCACTGGAGTCCTGGCCATGGATATACAAATAAGACATCCCCTGAAAATAAGCTATAGTGTGTCTTCTTGAAAAGGAAATAGTGTCTTATTTTTGGGAAAACACAGAGGGAGCAACTTTGTTTACTAGGACGCAGTGGAGCCATGGCTTCAAACCACAAGACAGGAGATTTCACCTGAACATGAGGAAGAACTTCCTGACTGTGAGAGCTGTTCAGCAGTGGAACTCTCTGCCCGGGAGTGTGGTGGAGGCTCCTTCTTTGGAGGCTTTGGAGCAGAGGCTGGATGGCCATCTGCTGGGGATGCTTTGAATGAGATTTTCCAGCTTCTTGGCAGAATGGGGTTGGACTGGATGATGGCCCACGAGGTGTCTCCCAACTCAAGGATTCTATGAAACGGGATTGGGACCTACTAATAATTCCGCCTAGTCAAAGCCATGGTATTCCCTGTAGTAACCTACGGATGTGAGAGCTGGACCTTAGGGAAGGCTGAGCGAAGGAAGATCGATGCTTTTGAGCTGTGGTGCTGGAGGAAAGTTCTGAGAGTGCCTTGGACTGCGAGAAGATCCAACCAGTCCATCCTCCAGGAAATAAAGCCCGACTGCTCACTGGAGGGAAAGATACTAGAGACAAAGTTGAAGTACTTTGGCCACATCATGAGGAGACAGGAAAGCCTAGAGAAGACAATTATGCTGGGGAAAGTGGAAGGCAAAAGGAAGAGGGGCCGACCAAGGGCAAGATGGATGGATGGCATCCTTGAAGTGACCGGACTGACCTTGAGGGAGCTGGGGGTGGTAACGGCCGACAGGGAGCTCTGGCGTGGGCTGGTCCATGAGGTCACGAAGAGTCGGAGACGACTGAACGAATGAACAACAACAATAATTCACGAGTTATAACAATGAGGGGACATTTGTTTATTGTGGGTTTTAGGAATGGGTTTACTATATTTAGAAATGGAAGAGTAAATATAGAATAGCATTTAGAGAGAGTAAATATAAGTAAAAATCTGTGTGCGTCAAAGGTTGTGTTGATCCGTTGTTCTCTTAGTTTTCTTCTTATTATGTGGGTGTGTGTTGTTCAGTCTTTCATGTTTATTGAGGATTCCTTTTTTAAAATCCCAATATTGTAATTGGTATAAACATGCTTTTCTTTCTTGACTTTGAATAAAAATTATTTTGAAAAAAACAGAGTGTGATGTGGCAGCCACAAAGGCCAATGTGATCCCAGGCTGTGCCAAGAGGAGACGTGGTGTCTACGTCCAAGGAAGTCACGGCCTCCTTTCTCCTGCTTTGCTCAGACCTCACCTGCAATCGCTCTGTCTCCCGTTCTGGGCAGCACAACTCAAGGCGGATATGGACAAGCCAGAATATCTCCAGAGACGGGCTGTAGGGAATGTCTGAAAAGAGCTGGGTGTGTTTAGCTTAGAGCAGTGGGTCTCACCCTGTGGGTCTCTCCCCAGGTGTTGTGGCCTACAACTCCCAGAACTCCCAGCCAGTTGACCAGTTGTGAGGATTTCTGGGAGGTGAAGGCCAAAACGCATCTGGGGAGAGACCCACAGGTTGTGGAAAGAAGGAAGGGCTTCTTCTTCGGCAGGGAGGGAGGGAGGGGGGAGGGGCGACCACGGAATGGTTTAGGTTCATGTGATTACCCCCCCCCCCCGACTGTCGTGTAGAAAAAGATGGATAGGAATGCATGACACTTACCTCCAGTGTGTAATGAGACAGTTCTTAATAGACACGTGTTCACAGCACAACAATCTCAAGGGTTAAGACAACAGAGAAGATGGCGTGACAGGGACGGAATCTGGAGAGAAGGATGAGAGCGGCTTGTATGTCCACGTCCTTCTCTGCCATGCGGCTTGCTATCTGCCATTAGTTAGAGGCTGTAATGATATAGCTAATTATAATGTACGTTTCATAAATGTTGATTAATGTTACGATGTAAGTGCAGGCCAGCTGATGTGTCGCCTGAGCTGAGGCGTTGCCATAGCGACGGAACCGGCTGTGAGAATGTATCCAAGTTAGAGAAGCCAAAGGGGCGGAGCTAACTGCCACTCGGCCGGGGCAGGCGTTTGGAAAGAGTGCGTTCCTTTTAGTCAGCGGACAAGAGTGGAAGTTGGGTTCTGGCGTGTGGAGACCCTGAACCCGGGGGTTTAACTCTTCAGCCTGCGTGTTTACAGTCTCAAGTGGGCCTCTTTAAATTAGTAATTAGCTCGTGAGCTCAGAGGAAAGCGGAAGGGAGAAAAAGGCAAGTCAGTGAATCCTTAAATAAATATTTCCTTGATCAGTTCTTTATAATCAAGACTCATGTCCATTTATTGAGGAGAAGATTTACCTCAGAAGAAGGTGGCTGAAGATATTGGAAGAAAGGATCCTGGTTGGGGTCATAATGAGTTACTCCTTTTTGTAGAAAAGTGCCTCAAGTAAAAACATTTTAAACGTCATACCTCGGCTCCACGCACCACCACGACTTTAGTCTCCTCGTTGCTCTGGTTATTTGTTTATTTCGAACACTTTTACCCCGCCCTTCTCAACCCCTCCGGGGGGGGACGGGGGGACTCAGGGCGGCTTCCAATTGGCAACAATTCGATGCCGCATAACAAAATACAAAACGGCAATTATAACAGTTAAAAGCGTAAACATTAAGACATAGAGATGAAAACAGTATACTCACAGTCCATTGCGCTATTGCCAGTCTGGTGGCCATTTATCTAGCTGTATACTATCATCATCATCATCTTTAATTACTTATTAATCGCCCTCCATCCGAGATGCTCCAGGCGATTTACATAGCAGAAATTCTACAGGATAAAACACATACCTACAAATATTAAAATTAACATGCGTCAAATGCTCTAGTCAAAAGCCAGGTCTTAAGTGCTAGGAGGATAAAATGCCCTGAGTCACACACGTCTCATCTCAAAGAGGGCGGCCATAAGGAATCCCGTCATAAGGCAGGAGGGGCAGGAACAGAGAAGGCCCACCTGCGCCTGGTGCTTTCCAAGGGCACTTCCCTCGGACCCGGCGTATAGAGCATTGGGATGGTCGTGGCGACCTCCGATGATGGGAGAAGGAGAGACGGAGGTCTCTAAGATACAATGGACATCCCTGGCCATATAAAGTTTTCAAGGTCAGGACCAGCATCTTATACAAACCACGATGCTCAATTGGGAGCCAGTGTAGATGCCGCAGCACTGCTGTTCTATGGCATTTCATGGGCGTTTTTGTGAGTAACCTGGCTGCAGCATTCTGGACAATACGGAGCTTTCGGGTCGTCGAAATAGGGCGGCCAACATACAAGGCGTTACAATAGTCTAGCCTAGCATGGATGACGGTGACCGTGGCATGGATGACGGTTGCCAGAGCCTCATCCGACAGGTAAGGTGCCAGTTGCCTGGCTTGTCATAGATGGAAAAAGGCCTGTTTGCTGGCAGCAGTGACCTGAGCCTCCATCGTCAGCTGCGAATCCAAAACGACACCCACGCTCTTAATGGTAGGCGATGGAGATAGAGCAGCGCCATCAAGGTAGGTAACGGATGGGTCGGACCTCTTGGGCGGCCATGCCACAGGATTCTTCAGGCATGTTTAGCCTGAAGAAGAGAAGGCTGAGATATGATAGGTAAAGGTAGTCCCCTGACATTAAGTCCAGTCATGTCTGACTCTGGGGTGTGGTGCTCATCTCCATTTCTAAGCCGAAGAGCTGGCGTTGTCCGTAGACACCTCCAAGGTCATGTGGCCAGCATGACTGCATTGAGCGCTGTTACCTTCCCACTTGAGCGGTACCTATTGATCTACTCACATTTGCATGTTTTCGAACTGCTAGGTTGGCAGAAACTAGGGCTGACAGCGGAAGCTCACGCCGCTCCCCGGAGTCGAACCTGCGACCTTTCGATCAACAAGCTCAGCAGCTCAATGCTTTAACCCACTATGCCACAGTGAGAGGAAGCCACAGGCAGGAGGGAGCAAGCTTGTTTTCTGCTTCCCTGGAGACTAGGACGCAATGGAACAATGGCTTCAAACTACAAGAGAGGAGATTCCATCTGAACATGAGGAAGAACTCCCTGACTGGGAGAGCCGTTCAGCAGTGGAACTCTCTGCCCCAGAGTGTGGTGCAGGCTCCTTCTTTGGAAGCTTTTAAACAGAGGCAGGATGGCCATCTTTTGGGGCTGATTTGAATGCAATATTCCTGCTTCTTGGCAGGGGGTTGGACTGGATGGCCCATGAGGTCTCTTCCATCTCTTTGATTCTATCTCACCTTCAGTCTGCTAGCACGTAGCCAGTTCGACAGAGCCTCCAGGCATAAGGTGAAATTGTCAGGTATTGATGTTACTCCAGGCTCCAAGCGCAACAGGAGTTGGGTGTCATCCGCATATTGATAGCAGTCCAGGTAATGTGTTCCAAAGTTGGGGAGCCACAGAGGAGAAGGCTCTCTCCCTTGTGCCCACAAGACGAGTTTGTGAGATTGGTAGGGGTGAAAGGAGGGCCTCCCTTGAAGATCGAAGGGTTGGTACATAGAGATACAGTCACAAAGGTAGGCAGGTCCCAAACCATGTACGGCTTTGTAGGTGATAACCTGTACCTTGAATTGGGACCAAAAAATAACCGGCAGCCAGTGGAGCTCCTTAAACATGGGAGTTGACCGCTCCCTATAACTAGCCCCAGTTATTAATCTGGCTGCCGAACGTTGGACAAGTTGTAGTTTCTGTGCCGTCTTCAAGGGTAGCCCCACGTAGAGTGCATTGCAGTAATCCAGTCTAGAGGAGTGGACCACCATGGTCAAGTCAGACTTCACGAGGTATGGTCGCAGCTGGCGCACAAGTTTTAACTGCGCGAAGGCCCTCCCGGCCACCGCCGACAGTCTGTCCCATTGCGTAGCTGGAGGAGGCCGTGAGAGGATTGCATTCACGTGCCTGCCTAGTAACGGTGTGGTGTGTGTGTTGACTCTGCTTCTGCTTGTCTTCCACCCTCGCTAAGTTGTGCAGGCCTCACCTAAACAAGAGAAAGACTGTCCTGATGGGAAGAAGAGCTGTTCAGTGGTGGAGTCTGCTCCTCCCGGGAGTCCAGGAGAGTCTGTTGGGGGTTCATGGGTTGTTTATTCCTACACGGTCTGATGATGATTCGCCCATCAGCACATAAGCAATGCGAGGAGGAGATGTGTGTCCTTTAGCCAATAAACCACTGATCCATTGGGTCATGGAGTCCAGCCCCATTCTGCTTCAAGCGGCACCACCAGACACAGTATTCTCCATGGGTTGCCCTCCAGCCTCTTTTTGAGGTCACCCAGAGAGAGGACACCCCCCCCCCCCAATCTCTCTAGGCTCTTGCCTAGATGCAACTGTTTTTTTTGGGGCTGCAAAGGTCAACAACAAGCTACACAATTTTGGTCGGGAGCTCATTCCGACCTGGGCTGGCTTTGACCTCCTTCTTTGGAAGCTTTTAAACAGCAGGTGGATGGCCATCTGTCAGGGGTGATTTTAATGCAATATTCCTGCTCCTTGGCAGAATGGGGTTGGACTGGATGATGGCCCAGGAGGTCTCTCCCAACTCTTTGATTCTAGGATTCATGACCTTTTGGTCAGTAGTGATCTTCAATGCAGCTGACTCCCAGCCAGCGGCACCACAGTCCCTCTCCATGCAGGAGACTCTCAGCTTACCTGCAACAGGGACGCTCAAGCAACCAACGGAATTTGAACCCATGGATCCATTTTGCCCCCTTTAAGAGCCACAGAGCACCCTTTAAGAACTGCTGATCTAGACCCTATATACGCCATACAGCCCAAAGTCCCCTGGCTGTTTTTGCTGTTGGCGCATCACACCGTTGCCTCATGTTCAGCTTGTTGTGCACTCAGACTCCGAGATCTTTTTCACATGTTGCTGATGGAATTTCCTCTCTTGTAGTTTGAAGCCATCGTTCCATTGCGTCCTAGTCTCCAGGGCAGCAGAAAGGAAGCTTACTCCCTCCCTCCTCCCTGTGAGTTCCTCTCACATAATTATCCCTGGCCCTCATCCTGTCTCCTCTCCGCCTTCTCTTCTTCAGGCTAAACATGCCCAGCTCTTTCAGCCGCTCCTCATGGGGCTTGTTCCCCAGACCCTTGATCCTTTGAGTCGCCCTCTTCCTCTGGACACTTTCCATCTTAGAGGCAACATCTCCCTTCAACTGTGGTGCCCAGAAGTGGACACAGTGGTGGGATTCCAGGTAAAGCGGTCTGACCCTGGCAGAATTGGGGAGGGGGAGGGGGGGAGAGAGAGTGAGACTGAATTGGGAGCAGAACAGAAGCCCAACCCAGGAGGGAGGGAGGGAGGGAGGGAGGGAAGGGGGCCAGGCGTGTGGGTTGCCTTTAGTAGGCATTGGATGAGAAGGTGTTCCATAGCCAAGACTGGTTTATGATCAGAGGATGGTCTTAGTGATGGAGGTGGGAGAGTGGAGTCAGTTCAGTTTGAGATATCTCATGGGGAAGGGGCTTTCCCTCCACCTTCTCCCCTTGGGAATATTGGGGGGTGGGCCCTGCCCCCTCCCTCTCCCCTCCACACAGACTTCCTCTTGTCCTGCTTCTGAGGGAGGCGGGCCTCAGCCTTTCCCACCTTCAGGAGTATGACCTTGGGACCCTTTCCATTGGCTTCCCTTTCCTCCCACCCTCAGAGGCCTTCCCCTTCCTTCCTTCCTTCCTTCCTTCCTTCCTTCCTTCCTGGTCTAACAGGCTATTTATTCCTGGGCTTCTTCCTCATGCAGATAAACAGCTTTGCCCTCACAGAGCCGCTTCCTCCTCTCGCACCAAACTGACACAGGAGCTTCACACAGTAGATTGACACCTGAGTAAATTGTGGTGCCCAACCTGGGGCTTCTCTTACTGAGGCTTTCTCACACTGAGGCCTTCTCTCACTGAGGCCTTCTCTCCCTGAGGCCTTCTCTCCCTGAGGCCTTCTCTCCCTGAGGCCTTCTCTCCCTGAGGCCTTCTCACACTGAGGCCTTCTCACACTGAGGCCTTCTCACACTGAGGCCTTCTCACACTGAGGCCTTCTCTCACTGAGGCCTTCTCACACTGAGGCCTTCTCACACTGAGACCTTCTCACACTGAGGCCTTCTCTCACTGAGACCTTCTCTCACTGAGGCCTTCTCACACTGAGGCCTTCTCTCAGTGAGGTCTTCTCACACTGGGGCCTTCTCACACTGAGGCCTTCTCTCCCTGAGGCCTTCTCTCCCTGAGGCTTTCTCACACTGAGGCCTTCTCTCATTGAGGCCTTCTCACGCTGAGGCCTTCTCTCATTGAGGGCTTCTCTCACTGAGGCCTTCTCTCCGTGAGGCCTTCTCTTACTGAGGCCTTCTCACGCTGAAGCCTTCTCTCCCTGAGGCCTTCTCTCCCTGAGGCCTTCTCTTACTGAGGCCTTCTCACGCTGAAGCCTTCTCTCCCTGAGGCCTTCTCTCACTGAGGCCTTCTCTCACTGAGGCCTGCTGAGCTACAGGCACACCTGCTTATCTTGACCCTTTCCAGAGCTTGGCTTGCATTTTTGACATGAAGTCTACCTAGTGAATGTATAATATTTCCGAAACAGAGAGAGAGAGAGAGAGAGAGAGAGACACTGCAGGGGAGGAGGACAGGAGCCCAACCCAGCAGGCAGGGAGGGAGGGAGGGAGGGAAGGCCAGGCTTGAGGATGGGTCGGGTAGTCCTTGGGTGAGGCTGTGGCCCATCTCCCAGTCTGGCTGGCCCCCCTCCCCCCCCCCTCTGAAAGGCAGGAATGGGCAGCAGCAGCAGGCACCAGAGGGAGCATCAGCCCGGGAGGCCGGGTCTGCCTGGAGACTGATGACGCGGGGAGCGGAGGCCCATTCCCATTGGCGGATCCCGAGAAGGGAAGTAAGGAGGGCCCTCCCTCTCTCTCGGAGTGGCAGAAGAAGGAAGGAAGGAAGGAAGGAAGGGCGGGCGGAGGAAAGCCTTTGGGGGAGTTTCTGCCCGGAGACCGGTGACGCGCAAAGGGAGACGAATTCCTATTGGCGGGTGCTGAGCCTTTGGCGGAGAAGGAAGGAGGCGCTCTTGCTCCTGACTGGCCAGCGCCGCCAAGAAGCCCCGCCCCTCTCTGGGCACACAGCCCGCCGCCGCCATGTCTGGTCTTGGCGGAAGCGCAGCGAGAGGGGCCGGGCTCCGTGTCCTAGAGGGGCGGGGGAGGCTCGGGCTCGGCCTTCCCCCGTGAGGAGGAGGAGCCCCCTTCCAGTGGCGGTGAGTGAGTGAGTGCAAGTGGCGCAGGCCTGGGCCCTTGGCGGGGCCTTCTTGGGGGCGGCCTCCTCTCCCCCCCCCCTCCTCCTCGTCCTCCTCCTGTGCCGCTTTCTCGGCCTCTTCTCAGCCCGCCTCTCCCTGGCTTGCTCCCTGCCTACATCCCCTTCCTTCCTTCCTTCCTTCCTTCCTTCCTTCCTTCCTTCCTTCCTTCCTTCCTTCCAGGCTGCCCCCCCCCCCCCCGAGGAGGAGGAGGAGGAGGAGGAGGAAACCCAGGCGAGAGAGAGAGGCCTACTCCGGCTGGGCCCTCCTGTGGCAAGGGAGCCTCGCCTCCCCCACTCCAGAGCGGGCCATCCTTCTCTCTCTCTCTTTGTTTACCACATTGGTCATCCGCCCTTCTCTCTCTGTGCCTGGTGGGGTCAGGCTGGATGGCCTTTGGGGGACCCCCCCCCCCAGACTGCCTGGAGTTCGGAGGAGCTCCCTTCCTTCCTTCTCTATAGGTTTCAATCGGAGGCTGGATGGATGGCCATCTGCAAGGAGGGATCGGGTGGTGCCTTCCTGCTTGGCAGAAGGGGGTGGGAATGGATGGCCTCGAGGGTCCCGCTCGCCTCTCCCCTGCCCTGACCACCCTGGACACTGGGGAGGCTTTCCTGGGCTGGGTCCAGCGGGGGGAGGGGGGGCCTCCTCCTTCTCGGGAGGTCTCTCAGCAGAGGCCGGGTGGGCATCTGCCGGGAGGGCTTGTGCTGTGTCCTCCTCCTTCCTGGGGAATCTTTGGAGTCTCTTCCAACTCTATGTCTCACCATTTATTCATTTACGACATCTCCATGCCGCCCTTCTCACCCCGAAGGACTCATTTAAGCTTTTAAGCAGAAGCTGGATGGCCATCTGTCAGGGGTGCTTTGAATGCAATATTCCTGCTTCTTAGCAGAATGGGGTTGGACTGGATGATGGCCCAGGAGGTCTCTTCCAACTCTTCTAGGATTCTAGGATTCTATGACTCAGAGCGGCTCACAAGAGGCATTTACACACAATGTATTATATTATGCGCATAGTATAGTATCAGTATTGTATATGATTCTATTGTACTATACAATTGTATTGTAATATTATTAGTAATATCACATGTCATATAAAAATATATATTTAGAATATCTTATGATTATTAGGATTCTATTGTATTACGTTATAACATTATAAATATTATATGTATACACAATATATTATTTATTTATTTATTAACTTTGCTTCTATACGGCTGTATCTCAAGCCCGAAGGCGACTCACGGCGGTTCACAAACAGTAAAAATAGTAGAAACAGCAGTGGTTCCATACAACATAGAACAATTGACTTAACACATTATCCATAAATTACCAATAAGCAATTACAATGCACAATTACGACAAAAAACCACCGTACCCAATCTTCTCATCATCCAAGCGTAGTCCAGGTTCCTCGTCCATTGTTCCATTCCTATGTTCCATTACCAGATTGCACTAAATTACTCAAACGCCGGCACAAACATCCAGGTCTTCACCTTTTTGTGGAATACCATGAGAGATGGTGCTAGTCTAATGTCCGTAGGAAGAGCGTTCCACAGCCGAGGAGCCACCACCGAGAAGGCCCTATCTCTCGTCCCCGCCAGCCAAGCTTGAGAAGCAGGCAGGATCGAGAGCAGGGTCTCCCCGGAAGATCTCAAAGTCCTGGTGGGTTCATAGGCAGAGATGCGGTCAGATAGGTAGCTTGGGCCGGAACCGTTTAGGGCTTTAAAGGCAAACGCCAGCACTTTGAATTCAGCCCGGTAACAGATCGGTAGCCAGTGGAGTTGGCGCAACAGGGGGGTGGTATGCTCCCTGCGCTCCGCTCCTGTTAGTATCATGGCTGCCGAGCGTTGGACTAGTTGGAGCTTCCGAGCCGTCTTCAAAGGCAACCCCCGTAGAGCGCGTTGCAGTAATCTATGCGGGATGTAACCAGCGCGTGGACTACCGTGGCCAAGTCAGACTTCCCAAGGTACGGGCGCAGCTGGCGCACAAGCTTTAGCTGTGCAAATGCTCCCCTGGTCACCGCCGAAACCTGGGCTTCCAGGCTCAGCGATGAATCCAGGATCACACCCAAGCTGCGAACCTGCGTCTCCAGGGGGAGTGTCTCCCCGTCCAACACAGGCTGTAACCCTATACCCTGTTCGGCCTTGCGACTAACCAGGAGTGCCTCTGTCTTGTCTGGATTCAATTTCAATTTGTTCGCCCTCATCCAGACCGTCACAGCGGCCAAGCACCAGTTATATTATATTATATTACATTATAATATTCGCATAGTACAAGATCAATATTATATATTACTATATTGTATTATGCCATTGTATTGTAATATCATTAGTAATATTACATGTATATATGTATACACAATGCATTACATTATATTATTAGGATTATATTGTATTACATTATGATATTATAAATATTAGATGTATACACAATATATTACATGATATTATATTATTCATATAGTACAATATCAGTATTATATATTACTCTATTGTACTCTACCATTGTATTGTAATATTATTAGTAATATTACATGTCCTATAAAATATATATTTATAATTATCTTATGATTATTATGAGGATTATATTGTATTACACCAGTGGTTCTCAACCTGGGCTCCCCAGATGTTTTTGGCCTACAATTCCCAGAAATCCCAGCTGTTAGGAGTTCTGCGAGTTGAAGGCCAAAATATATATTTATAATATGTCATTAGGATTATATTGTATGACGTTATCATGTTATAAATATTATATGTATACACAATATATTATGTTATATTATTCGCACACCACAGGAGACAAGGTGGAGCTGTCTTCCGGCCCCCCCTCTCTTCACTCTGGCCCAGAGCAGCGGTTGGTGCCCCGCGGTGATCATGGGGGCCAGAGGGCACTGCCGAAGGGGACCCCTCCCTCCCTCCCTCAGGCAGGCACTCAGCAGCCCTTCATTCCTCCCCCCTGCAACCCCCCTCCCCTCCCCTCCTTCCCTCCCTGCCCAAAGCAGACCCTTCAAGGATGGGCAGCAAGGGAGGAGTGGACCCAAGGAGGGAGACCGGTTGAGAGGGAGCCCCTTCCCCCAATTAGGGGGCCAGGGCGAAGAGTGAGACCCGCCTGGTGTGCCCACAGAGAGGAGACAGGGAGAGGCTGGCCTTCCACACTCTTCAAGGAAACCATTGGGAGCCATGTCGCTGGAACCGAGGCTCACGGGACTGGCTTTGCCCAGCTTGGAATAATGAAGACTCAGCCTGGATCCGCACTTCCCTCTCTCCCAGGATCTGGCCCCACATCCTCTGCCTTGAACTGGATTCTGTGAGTCTGCGCAGCCAAATAACCCGGGATGAGATCCTGAGAGACAGGGCGTGTGGACGTTGCCTGAGACACGCAGCTCGACTTCTCTGCCCTGGGAAGCCAGAACGGCCCCCTCCCTCCCTCCCCCCCCTCCATGTTGTCCTTCTGGCTAAAACCTTTTCATTCAGACAGGCTTTTGAAGAGGGAGGTTTTGAAGATCAAGTCGGGGGGTGTTGTGGTGTTTGAATATTTTTGATGGATGTTACCTGTGGATTTTTTTAGTGCTCTTTGTGTCTGTTTTGATGTTTGTATATTTCTGTATCTTAAATTGCATACTAATGCTTTCATGTCAAGCCGCTTTGAGTCCCTTTGGGAAGACACAGCAGGGTAGAAATGCAACAACAACAACAACAACAAAGAGCTCTAAGCAGTTTTGGTCCTTGGTCAGTGGAAGGAGTGATTCCAGCTCAACCTTCCCCTCATCCAAACAGATCTGGTCCTTTTCCCGACCTCTCTCAGGCTGGTGAGTGAGAAGCCCAGAGCTGAGAGAGAGATTCCCCTGACTGGACTGACCGGTCCCCTCTTTCAGGACGGAAATGGCAGGCCTCTCGCGCCTTGACTGGAGGCCTCTCTTGTTCCAGCTGGACTTCTGCCTGGCGTCCATTCCGTCCTGGTTCCCTCTGGATTCCTTCTTCGTGGCCCTTTCTTTACCTTCCCTTTCTCCTTCCATTTCTCCTTCTTGTTTGCCCCCCCCCCCCCTTCTCATCCTGCTTTCCCAGTTTCCATTGCCCTTCTTTGGGGGCCAATAGAGATCTCTTCAAAATGGCATTTCGTTGATCCAGCTTATCGGTGGCACTACTTATTAATACATTGAGAATTTCCAGTGGTTTCATCACTTCTGTATATTTAGCCAATATCTTCTTATGTTGTTTTCCTTTCTCCATTTTAGGAGGTTTCGACTGAACGCTGGATTTCTTCTTTAAGCGCTTTTATCCAATCGATGTCATATTTTGGTAAGTTTTCAAACAAATGTCTTTTGCAAACAAGCTCCTCTATTTGGCAATGCATCTAGGGAAGTGGTTCTCAACCTGTTGGATTAATCCATTAAGTCGGCAATAAGCCTTAGAAAGGCAGTATAGAAGTATAGTAAATAAATAAATAGCAAATAAATTAAGAATTTCCAGTGGTTTCATAACTTCTGTACGTTCAGCCAATATCTTCTTATGTTGTTTTCCTTTCTCCATTTTAGGCGGTTTCAACTGAACCTTGGCTTGGTTATGGTTTTATTGAATCGATGTCATATTTCAGTAAGTTTTCAAATAATTTTTTTTGCAAACAAGCTCCTATGTTTGGCAATGCATCTAGGGCAGTGGTTCTCAACCTGGGGGTCCCCAGATGTTTTGGCCTTCCACGCCCAGAAATCTTAACAGCTGGTCAAGTGGCTGGGATTTCTGGGAGTTGTAGGCCAAGACACCTGGAGGGACACAGGTGGAGAACCACTGATCTAGTGAGCTGCAATCCCCCAGGAGACCCTCAAAACATCACGGTTTCCCCCATGGACACCACTGTTGCCCAGTTTGCAAAGGTCTGCACTTCTCCTTGGCTTATTTATGTGTAGCCAGGTGAAGTCCTGCCCTCATTCTGAGCTCGTTGGAGGCACTAATCTTGCTAGCGACTACGGACAGAGCTTTTCATCATTCAGTCTCCCGCCATTCCTAAACTGGAAGTCCAAGTTGAGGTCTTTGAATATCGATTGCTTCTAATTAGACATCCATACATCAGTATTGTTTGCCAAATTGGATGCTCTGAGGAAGGCCACGTGACTTGCAGAACTGGTGCCACACGTGGGGTCAAGCCGGGCTGCGTTCTGACTAAGTCATGTTCTCGTTATGGAATTGCGCAAGGGGGAGGAGCTTCCGGGGCCCCTTTCTCCCTCGTTTTTTGAGCTGTCGGGATGAAACTTGCTACAATGGGAGAGCACGTTGACCACTGTTAGCCCCCCCCCCCCCAAGTTTCAGAACGTTCAAGGCATTCACTGATTTTGGGGAATTTTAACCAACATAAACTTAACAATACTATGTCATTGGAAGACCCCAGAGGCCATCCAGTCCAGCCCCCTTCTGCCACGAAGGAAAAGCACACTCAAACCACCCCAACAGATGCCCATTCATATATTTATGACATTTATAGCCCGCCTTCTCACCCTGAAGGAGACTCATTCAGTCTTTGAAACAACAATAACAGCAGCAGCAATAATAGAAAACCTGTTGGGTAAACTTTGGAGTTCCTGCCTCTCTCAGCTTGGCTTTCCTCACAGAGTTGATTCAACCTCCTACAGTCCCTTTCTATCTCTCAATCCCTTTAGAGGACGAACACGGGTTTTCCCCCAGCACGACTTTTAGGGAGGAGTAGGAGGCGGCACAAGGCAGTCAGGGGAATTCTGGGAAATGTAGTTTGTGGCAGAGAATGCAAAAGGCTTCACCCTAAACTACATTTCCCAGAACTCTGCTCCCTTCCTGTGTTGATGCCTCAATGTGAGTGTGGGGCAGGGACCCCTCTCTGCCTCTGATGAACGAAGGAATGGCAGGGATTGGTGGGCTGGATCCGTCCCCCGGAAGAAGAGGGAAGAAGGGAGCGCAGAGGGACCCGGGGGTGGGCACAAGCAGCCGCTGGGACTCCAATGCCAGGTCCGAGACTACCCCCGCTAGCTCAGGTAGGGAGACTGTAGAGCAGCGAGGTGGGCGGTACACTAACAGAATCCCTATTCTGTCCCGGTCACCCACCCTCAGGTGGACACATTCAAAATTAGTTGACTGCGGGATGGGGCCTCTGGTCAGGGGGATTGTATTTCTATAGACTACTGCAACTCCGCCTCCCCGCCCTCCGGATCTCGATTGGTGCTGCACGGAAAAACCTGGTGGACAAAGCTGGGTCAAATTTACCCCTCCAGCTTCGTCCAGCCAGGTCTCCATGATGCACGCCAGATCTGCCCGTTCCTCCAGGATTAAGTCTTGGATAATGGATGTTTTACCGTTGACAGATCTGGCGTTCAACAGCACCATCTTCAATCCAGAGGGACCGCCATCCTGGGTACACCAGCTTACCATGTCAAGAGACCGATTAGAAGTTGTTAAATTTCTTCTTCTATCCCTAGGCCAAATTAGAGTTGTTAGATTTTCGCTATTCCTAAGCCGAATTGATGGTCTCCCTTTCCTGCATCTCCCTCTCCCCATTATAGTTTCTATGGGGACCCCTCGGCTGACGGGATAACCCTCTTCTTTCATATTGCACTTCACTTTCATAGCAACATCCCATGGTTCATTCCAGGTTATTTGCTCTTTTGATTTTCCCACATGCCATAGAACCCCCCTCCAATCATTTCCCACTCCTGCTTTGTTATTTCTAGGATCTTCCCAACCACTACACCCCTTATCCCCTTCCCAATCTACCAACAATACAATTAATAGATACCAGGGGATAAGAACCGGCATGGGTGGACAGCGTTGGTACAGTGTCACTGGAATTCAAAGTGCCAGCAGGTATTAAAGTGCTAGTTGTTAAGAGTTATTAAACTGCAATGGGAAATATCAAATTATAGGATGACTATATCAATAAATAAAGTGCTGTAATGGAGGGGTTGATGGTTAAAGTGCAAGGAAATTAAAGTGCAAATTATTACTCAGAAGATTAAAGTGCTGGCTGTCGGAACAATTAGCAGCGTTGGCCCAAGATAACAGTACTAACAGTGCAATAAACGTGCAAATTTTGCTCATTTAAGTTCTCAGTCTTATTGGTAGATATTGTACCCAATTAGTCCCCCTCCCCCCAAAACATCGACTTCAGGGTCAGACAGATGTAAGTCTTGTGGGATTCCTGCAGTTACAAGGACTAAAGGACCTTGCAATGGAATGCCGGATATGGATTGCCAAAATGGCCGCAGGATCTGATAGTGAGATAGTTTTTATTCCGAAATGGAGGCAATAACGCGGTGGATGGCGTTTCGATAATGGCGGCCGATGACAAATCCTGAAACAGCAGCTATGTAGAATTCCAGCCAACCAGGAGACGGACTAGCAGCCGTAAGGTGATAGCATTGTTGGTGGAAGATTGCAGCCGAAGTGTGGAATCACGGGGAAGACGCTGAGCTACAGTTGGTCAGGCTCTCTCAGTCGGGCTCGCTCGAAACCCAGCCAGGCCGCCCCCAGGGCCTCCACCAGGAGTGGAACCGCGGAAGCAGCACCAATTGGGGACGCGGAGGAATCACAGCACAGGATGCGCGGGGGGACCCAGCCCGGCCGCGGAGGAATCGCAACAGGAGTCGCGCTGGGATATAAGATGGCAAACTCAGCAGTTCGCCGGCTCCGGCAGGCCAGCAGCCTGCAAGCCGGAACCGCAGCAGAGCAGACTGGCAAGCACGATAGTAACCACGGCTATCCTCTCTGGCTCCAGTAACCCAACGGCCCGCTTCCGGCCGATTCAGGCCACAATCGGATCAGGAACAACAGCAACAAAGCCGCAGTTCGCCGAGCTCCAAGGGACGGCCGTTCCAGTCTCCCTCCGGTAGCCACAGCAGCGGGATGGCAAGTTGGCAAATTGGGTAGGTCCGAACAAGTCCGAGCAAGCAGGCTGGGAGGGAGCGTGCTCAGGCCGTGATGGTGGTGGTGGCCTTCGCTCTACCTCCTTCCTCTCCCCTCCTATTTTTCCTTTCTCCCTGGTTTCCTCCCAGTCAACCCCCCGAGGCTCCCTTCGGGGTCCTGAGGAGATGCCGGTCAAGGAACCGATAAAGGAAGGTCGGAATGGGGGTGGATGGTTCCGATTTAGCTCGGATTAGGAATTATCTCCTTACCCAGACGGAAGGTTAGCTGTTAGCATGCCGCCATCTTAACCGGAACCCTTTTGACCAATATATTTTGGGGGGCTTGGTTGTTTTAAATTTGTAGGCAACTCTACAGATGGCAGAGGGTTCAAATCCCCCTTTGGCCCTCCTTGTCCCCCTGCGTGCCTCCTCCCAGTCCCTTTGCCCTGCTCTGGTGCCTCTTCTCTGCGAGGCCAGGCATCGCGGACCCTCCGTGCCCAATCAGACAATGCCAGGGGTCAAAGGGAATGGTCGCAAGGGTCGGTGAAGGCCAAAGAGTTTCAGAAGGCACAGAAGGCCCAGCCTTGCAATTTACAGAGTTATCTCATCATCATCGTCATCATCATCATCTCATCTAGCCTGCTTTCTGCTAACAATAAAAGCAACACAGGATATAATTTAAAGCCAAAAAACACATACAGTAAAATTAAACATTGACACTATTAAAAAGTAAACAGTTGTAGCCAATTAGAAGCCTGTTCTGAGCCATCCCAGGAAAGGTAAGCAGTCCCAACCCGTCACCTTGTTGGCAACTAAAGCAGTAATGCAAACGTTAATGGATCACCTATTATTTATTTTTATTTCGCATATTTCTACCCCGCCCTTCTCAACCCCCGAGGGGGGACTCAGGGCAGCTTACAAAAGGCACAATTCGATGCCTACACAATAATACAGATAAACATATATAAACAGCAATTAAAACACCTGCTGGACGCTCTCAGTTGGGCCAAGACGTTGGAGGGCAAGAAGCAGGACTCAGAGCTGGCCGTACTCCCAGGAGACTGAAGAGCCCTCCCCAAAACCAGGAGGCAAAGTGGGGCCCGCAATCTGCAGTTACTCTGAGGAGAAAGCCATGGTGCTTGTGGATGTGATCAATGAACTCTCTGGTTAATTGGGGGACCATTTGCCTGGTGTCATTAGCTATACAATATGCTGCTTAGGAAACAAGCCTGGTACTAAAGGGTTCCGGCCCAGCTTACCTGTCCGAACGTATCTCACCTTATGAACCATCTAGGACTTTAAGATTGTCTGAGGAGATGCTGCTCTCGGTCCCGCCTTCTTCACAGATGCGTTTGGTGGGAATGAGAGACAGGGTCTTTTGAGTGGTGGCCCCTCGGCTGTGGAATGCCCTTCCCGGGGACATTAGATCGGCCTCCTCCCTCTTAACATTTCGCAAAAAAGTTAAAACTTGGCTTTTTGAGCAAACATTTGCAAGTGCAACGTAACAGGCAGAGATAGGCCCACGCAACGACAAGAGGACGTGAGTCAATAATGATTTTAGTAAGGAGAAGACCAGGATGTATGTCTTTATTGTCTTTATGTGAAATTACATTTTATATGCCAATGTTTTAATTGTTTTTATGTTGTTGGGGGCGTCGAATTGTGCCAAATGTAGACCTCCCTGAGTCGCCTTCGGGCTGAGAAAGGTGGTGTATAAATACGGTAAATAAATAAGTAAGTAAATAGTATTCAGATGACAGTCTCAGCGTAACCGGCAGGTGACCTTCAATGGAAAAAACTTCTGCAAATGGGCTCCGGGGGCCGAAGAGGGGCCTGTGGTGGATGCAGTGGACTTGATGTCTTCCCCCCTACCCCTTTTGCCATAGCACAAACATCCCCTTTAGCCACTGGGGGAAGGGAAGCAGAGGAGAAGGAAGGGAGTAAGGAAAGAATGAAGCAGGGAAAGAGGGAAGAAGGAAGGAAGGAAGGAGGGAAAGAAGCAAGGAAGGCAGGAAAAAAGGAAAAGGAAGAGAAGCAGGCAAGAAGGAAGGGCGTAAGGAAAGGAGGAAGCAGAGAAGGAAAGAGTAAAAGGAAGGGAAGGCGGGAAGGAAAGCGAAGAAGGAAGCAGGGAAGGCAGAAAGGAAGGGAAGGGAGGAAAGAAGGAAAGGAAGGGAAAAGAGAAGGGGGGAAGAAAGAAGGAAAGGGATAAAGAAAGGAGAAGGGAAGGAAGAATAGAAGGGAGGGAGGGAGTAAGGAAAGAAGGAAGCAGGGAAGGAAAGGGAAAAGGAAGGGAAGGAAACAAGGAAATGGAAGAAAGACGGAAGGAAAGGAGGGAGGGAATAAGGAAAGAAGGAAGGAGGGAAGAAGGAAGGATGGAGGGAAGGAAGGAAGAGAACAGAAAGGAAGGGAGGAAAGGGTCTCTCTCAGTTTCTCTCTCTCTCTCTCTCTCTCTGGGGCGCCAGTGGCGTTGAACTACTGCAAAGCCCCGGCTCTCTCTGGGTCTCCTTCTCACGGGCCGACATCTTTGTTGAGGGCGGAAGTCTAGCAGTGGGGGGGGGGGGGGGGGAGAAGCGGTGGAGGTGAGGGAGGGAGGGAGGGAGGGGCCGGCTCACTTCCGGAGGAGGAGGCGGGAAAGACGAGGGAGAGAGAGGGAGAGCGAGGGAGGATGAGGAGGAAGTCAATAATGGCGAAGGGCGTCCTGGGGCCTGCTTTCCCCTCAGACTTCTGCCTTGGGAGCTCCTTGGAAAGAAGAGCCAGAGATTCAATAGAATCCTAGAGTGGGAGGAGATCTCCTGGGCCATCACCCAGTCCAAGCTCTTTCACCCAAGAAGCAGGAAGATCGCCTTCAAAGCCCCCCTGACAGATGGCCAGCCAGCCTCTGCTTCAAAGCCTCCAAAGAGGGAGCCTCCACCACGCTCTGAGAAAGATCCCGCCCTGAACCGCTCTCCCTCGCACTCAGGAGGCATCTTTGGGACTGCGTGCCCATCCATCCTTTCCTGTAGTTTCAAGCCGTGGTGGCTCCATTGCGTCCTAGTCTCTCTCCAGGGCAGCAGAAAGGAAGCAGAAATGTCACCCAGCACATAGCAGACAAGATGGATTCTCTGATCTCTAATAATCTGGATGGTGTGGCAGTGTAGAAGGGGCCTCACACAAGACACCCAGCAGCCCTTCCTTCCATTATTATTATTATTATTATTATTATTATTATTAAACTTTATTTGTACCCCGCTAGCATCTCCCGAAGGACTCGATGCCGCTTACAAAGGCCAAGGCCTCAAAACACACAATATAACAACACAAAACCTAAGCAAATTAAAGCAATTAAAGCATAATAAACAACAGGCAATAAACAATATACTAACACACAATAAAATAAAACTGGGCCGGGCCAGAGTAATGGGTACAGGATTAAAAGGGCTGATGTGACAGGTGGTCTTCCTTCCTTCCTTCCTTCCCTCCCTCCTCCGTCTTTCCTCTCCCCGCCAGAGATGCCCCTGCCCTGCCTCCTCCTCCTCCTCCTTCCCCTTCTGTGCCCGGCCTCCCCTCCTGCCTCCCCGGCCCCCTTCTCCCACCAGAGGAGACCCGGATCCCCTTGGGAAGAAGAAGAGCCAGGCAGCCCTGCCCTGCCTCTTGCCGCCCGGCCTTCCTTTCCCCTCTCTCGGCCTCTCTGGCCTTCCCTGCCTGGAAGAGCTCCTTGGGAAGAAGAGCCAGAGACTCCAGAGAATCCTAGAGCGGGAGGGCATCTCCTGGGCCATCACCCAGTCCAAGCTCTTTCACCCAAGAAGCAGGAAGATCGCCTTCAAAGCCCCCCTGACAGATGGCCAGCCAGCCTCTGCTTCAAAGCCTCCAAAGAGGGAGCCTCCACCACGCTCTGAGAAAGATCCCGCCCTGAACCGCTCTCCCTCGCACTCAGGAGGCATCTTTGGCACTGCGTGCCCATCCATCCTTTCCTGTAGTTTCAAGCCGTGGTGGCTCCATTGCGTCCTAGTCTCTCTCCAGGGCAGCAGAAAGGAAGCAGAAATGTCATCCAGCACATGGCAGACAAGATGGATTCTCTGATCTCTAATAATCTGGATGGTGTGGCAGTGTAGAAGGGGCCTCACACAAGACACCCAGCAGCCCTTCCTTCCATTATTATGGATGCGGCTTACAGAGGCCTCCCCTCCTGCCTCCTCGGCCCCCTTCTCCCACCAGAGGAGACCCGGATCCCCTTGGGAAGAAGAAGAGCCAGGCTGCCCTGCCCTGCCTCTTGCCGCCCGGCCTCCCTTTCCCCTCTCTCGGCCTCTCTGGCCTTCCCTGCCTGGAAGAGCTCCTTGGGAAGAAGAGCCAGAGACTCCAGAGAATCCTAGAGCGGGAGGGGATCTCCTGGGCCATCACCCAGTCCAACCCCTTTCACCCAAGAAGCAGGAAGATCGCCTTCAAAGCCCCCCTGACAGATGGCCAGCCAGCCTATGCTTCAAAGCCTCCACCACCCTCTGAGAAAGATCCCGCCCTGAACCGCTCTCCCTCGCACTCAGGAGGCATCTTTGGCACTGCGTGCCCATCCATCCTTTCCTGTAGTTTCAAGCCGTGGTGGCTCCATTGCGTCCTAGTCTCTCTCCAGGGCAGCAGAAAGGAAACTCCCCCCCTCCCCCCCCTCACATATCTACATATGCCCCCCCATTCCCTCCTCTCGGCCTTCTCTTCTTCAGGCTAAACATGCCCAACTCTGTAAGCCACTCCTCATAGGGCTTGTTCTCCGGACCCTTGGTCATTTTAGTCACCTTCCCGCTTTCTCTCTCTTAAAAGGAGACCGGAACCTCTTACAGTCAAAGCAACACGGGATATCATTGAAAACCGAAAAACACACACATTAAAATTAAACAGTGACGCTATTAAAATATAAACAGTCGGAACCAGTGAGAAGCCTCTTCCGAGCCAACCCAGCAAAAGGAAGCCAGCCCAGCCAGTCATCTTGTTGGCAATTACAGGCGCATTGGTTTATTTACTTTGGGCATTGAAATCCCGCCCCATCTCAACCTCCGCAGAGGGACTCGGGGCAGCTGGCAACAAAAGCATAAATATACATCTTATAAAACATTATAAAAACATCATAAAGTGTTTCTCATGAAGTAATGCAAGTGTTTGTTTATTATTTACGATATTTCTATCCCGCCTTTCTCAAACCCGAAGGGGACTCCAGGCGGCTGTGGTGGAAGCCCCTGCTTGACGCTTTGAGTGGGGCTCGGTCTCAGCTTCACTGGAAGGGGACCCTCAAGGAAACTCCCGCAAAGGGGCTCCCGGGGCCAAAGAGGGGCCCGTAGTGGGTGCAGTGAACGCAATGGCCTCCCTCCTCACCCTTGAGCCATACCACAAACATCATCTGTGGCACTGGGGGTCCACCCTTCCATCTCCCCTATACCCCTTCTCTCGTGTACTGCTGCTAGGCTGAGTGCCTTCCACCCTGTGCTTCTGCGTCCCTATCTCCACTTTTGTGGTCTTGGTGTAGAAGTTTGCTTTGTTTTTTTCTTTGCATTTGTTCTGCCTGAGGTCAGGAAAAAAATTGCTTCAGTTGGAAGAAATGAAGTATTTTTCTCCCAAGACTGACCACTTGGGATGGTCTGCCCGTACAGGTGGTCACTCAAGTTCTGAGTTGGGATGCGAGGAAGCGGGATCTAGGCAGGAAACGCTTTGCAACCTGAGCCCTTTCTGCACTGACCGTATTGTTAGAAGGCTTCCTTTGCAAAGATAGGATGACACTCTGGACACTCTCCCCTCTTTGCAAGGCTTGCTCTTTGTTGGGCAAGTGTTAAGGTACTTCTCAGTAGCCTGAGGCTCTTCTCAATAGGACCGCTCTTTCTCCCTTCTTCTCCGGCATTGGCTACAGCACCAAGCGATTGTTCCTATTGTTCAAGGAGAGACTTCTGTGCTCTGCTCCTGATAAGATTTTCCTCTCGTTTCTCTGGCAGGTAACCTCTGAAGGAACCTTGAGAAGAATACTTCCCTTTGTCTTAGGACAAGAATGAAATTGCCCAGCACTCACAAGAACAAGAAATAAGTTGGAGAAATTATATTTCAAGCTCCATAGCTGTGTATTCAAGGAGAAAAGGGAGGACTGTGCTGTGAACAGTGGGGCTTGGTAATTTATTTATTCAAATGGACTAGAGCAATACAAAGACTGAGAAGAGGAAATCAGGAGAACATATCTGTGACCTTCTGGCATAATATTTGAATAATACATTTAAAAGAATGGAAAATCTCCATTCCTTGTCAAAATCCCACACAGGGGAGAAGCGACATAACTGTATGGACTGTGGGAAATGTTTCACTGCAAGAAGTTCTCTTACTACACATCAACGAACTCACACAGGAGAGAAGCCGTACAAATGTGTGGAATGTGGAAAGAACTTCAGTCAGAGTGGAGATCTGCATATCCATCAAAGAACCCACACAGGGGAGAAGCCACATAAATGCATAGAATGTGGAAAGAGCTTCAGTGACAGTGGACATCTGCGTATCCATCAGAGAACCCACACAGGAGAGAAGCCACATAAATGCATGGAATGTGGAAAGAGCTTCAGTCAGAGTGGGAATCTGCGTATCCATCAAAGAACTCACACAGGAGAGAAGCCACATAAATGCATGGAATGTGGAAAGAGCTTCAGTGAAAGTGGGACTCTGCGTATCCATCAGAGAACCCACACAGGGGAGAAGCCACATACATGCATGGAATGTGGAAAGAGATTCAGTCGGAGTGACAGTCTGCGTATCCATCATAGAACCCACACAGGAGAGAAGCCACATAAATGCATGGAATGTGGAAAGAGCTTCAGTCACAGTGGGACTCTGCGTATCCATCAAAGGATCCACACAGGGGAGAAGCCACATAAATGCATGGAATGTGGAAAGAGCTTCAGTTGGAGTGGAAATCTGCGTAAGCATCAAAGAACCCACACAGGAGAGAAGCCACATAAATGCATGGAATGTGGAAAGAGCTTCAGTGAAAGTGGGACTCTGCATATCCATCAAAGAACGCACACAGGGGAGAAGCCACATAAATGCATGAAATGTGGAAAGAGTTTCAGTCGGAGTGGAAATCTGCGTAAGCATCAAAGAACCCACACAGGAGAGAAGCCACATAAATGCATGGAATGTGGAAAGAGCTTCAGTGAAAGTGGGACTCTGCATATCCATCAAAGAACCCACACAGGGGAGAAGCCACATAAATGCATGGAATGTGGAAAAGGCTTCAGTGTAAGTGGACATCTGCGTATCCATCAAAGGGTCCACACAGGGGAGAAGCCACATAAATGCATGGAATGTGGAAAGAGCTTCAGTCAGAGTTCACATCTGCGCATCCATCAAAGAACGCACACAGGGGAGAAGCCACATAAATGCATGGAATGTGGAAAGAGCTTCAGTAAGAGTTCACATCTGCGCATCCATCAAAGAACCCACACAGGGGAGAAGCCACATAAATGCATGGAATGTGGAAAAGGCTTCAGGGAGAGTGGAAACCTGCGTTCCCATCAAAGGATCCACACAGGGGAGAAACCACATAAATGCATGGAATGTGGAAAGAGCTTCAGGGAGAGTGGAAAGCTGCGTTCCCATCAAAGGGTCCACACAGGAGAGAAGCCACATAAATGCATGGAATGTGGAAAGAGCTTCAGTAAAAGTGGGACTCTGCGTAAGCATCAAAGAACCCACACAGGGGAGAAGCCACATAGTGTATATACTTGAGTATAAGCCGACCAAATATAAGAGGGAAAAATTGGGAAAACTTATTGAGTTGAGTATAGGCCGAGGGTGGGGAATGCAGCAGCTATTGGTAAATTTCAAGACTAAAAATAAAAATAGATAGCAATAAAATTACGTTAATTGAGGCATCTGTAGGTTAAATGTTTCTGAATAATTGCATAAATCTGTAATTTAAGATAAGACTGTCCAACTCTGATTAAATCATTATTCTAACCTTCTTCATTGTAAATGTGCTTATGTATCCTTCCAATAATAATAAATAGGGTAAAATAATAAATGCAATGATAGCTTGAAATAATAAGTGTAATAATAACAATGATAGCATAAAATAATGTAATAATAATAAATAGAAACAATAATATTAACAGAATAAAATAATAAATGTAGTAATAGTGATAGAGTAAAATAATAAATGTAATAATAATAGAATAAAATTATAAACAACAACAAATTTATTAATTATTTATTTTATTGCAGTTACTTTTACCCCGCCCTTCTCAACCCCCTGGGGGACTCAGGGCGGCTTACAAAAAAGGCACAATTTGATGCCTGCAAAGGTACAAATATATAAAAACAACAATCAACATTTATCACAAATTAACATTAACAAACCATAATCAATTAAAAACTAATCATACAACTCCGCGCACATTATCCAGCGTTCCTTAATTCCATTCCGTACATCAGTTCCATTCCATTGCCACGTCCTTTTTCATCTGCCTGGTGGTCCGAAAGCCTGATCCCAAATCCACATCTTCAACTTTTTCCTAAATGAAAGGAGGAGGGATGATGCTGCTTCCCCCGGGAGTGAGTTCCGTAAGTCGGGGGCCACCACCGAGAAGGCCCTGCTCCTCGTCCCTGCCATCTCACTTGTGATAGAGGCGGGGTCGTGAGCAGGGCCTCTCCAGAAGATCTCAGATTCCGAGGTGGGACGTAGCGGGAGATCCGTTCGGACAGATACACTGGGCCAGAACCGTATAGGTTTTTGTAGGTTAAGACCAGCACTTTGAATTGTGCTCAGAATTGAATCGGCAGCCAGTGGAGCTGACATAACAGGGGGGTGGTGTGCTCCCTGTATGACGCTCCAGTTAGTACTCCGGCTGCCTCCCGCTGGACTAGTTGGAGTTTCCGAACAGTCTTCAAAGGCAACCCCTCGTAGAGTGCGTTGCAGTAATCCAGTCGGGATGTAACAAGAGCGTGGACCACCGTGGCCAGATCTGACCTCCCAAGGTACGGGCGCAGCTGGCGCACAAGTTTTAATTGTGCGAAACCTCTCCCGGCCACCGCCGAGACCTGGGGTTCCAGGCTCAGCGATGAGTCCAGGATCACTCCCAAGCTGTGAACCTGCGTCTTCAGGGGGAGTGTAACCCCGTCTAACACAGGCTGTAACCCTATGCCCTGTTTGGCCTTACGACTGACCAGTAGGACCTCTGTCTTGTCTGGATTCAGTTTCAATTTGTTAGCTCTCATCCAGTCCGACACAGCAGCCAAGCACCGGTTCAAGGTCTGGACAGCCCCCTTGGGGCAATGATAATCAAATTATTGCCATAGTTTATTTTAACTACAGTATAGATTTTGGGGAAAAGGCTGTGTGTATATGAATAATAAAAAGTGGGAAAGACTGACTTGGGTGAGAAAGAAGGACTGGAATCGTGGAAAAGTTGGAATGGGAAGGAGTGTTTGAAAAAGTGGGAAAGTGATGTGGAAAGGGGGTCTCTGGGAAAGTGAGAAGCCGTACAAATGTGTGGAATGTGGAAAAAGCTTCAGTCAGAGTGGAAAACTGCGTTCCCATCAATGGACCCACACAGGGGAGAAGCCATATAAATGCATGGAATGTGGAAAGAGCTTCAGTCAGAGTGGACATCTGCGTACCCATCAAAGGACCCACACAGGGGAGAAGCCATATAAATGTGTGGAATGTGGAAAGAGCTTCAGTCACAGTGTGATTCTGGGTAGCCATCAAAGGAGCCACACAAGGGAAAATGCATTAGACAGCAAAGAGCTCACACACACCTAGAGGAGACCTGCCTGTATGTTTCGAAGGGTCCCAGGTAGACAAAACATTGGGGCGATGGGCAGAAAAAGAAGGCTGCCAACTTGCTCTCTCTGTGTCATGTGCAGCAGTTTGTGTGGTCTGGCTTGGTTCCTAGCTATATTTTTGGATTACATGAAACTCAAGATTTTACCTGTATGATCACCTTCATACATGATTTGTGAGAAAACTGTTTGTATTATTCTGGTGTTCTCGGGTTGTTATTTGCTTGCATGTGTTTGGATTTGGCAAGGCTGTATTGTTTTGAATCAGCAGACTGGCCTAAAAAGGTTTAACGACCTTTGCCTGCGTTATTCTCCTGTCTCACTCTTTCTCTTGTGCTCTCAGAGAAGTGCTCATCCTCCTCCTCTTCCCCATAAACTAGAGCTCATAAATAAGTTTTAAAAAGATTCCTGAAGGAGAGTGGGAAGGGGCCATGTTTACTTCTTTCAGGAGGGAGTTCCAGAGGTGGGGAGCGACCACGGAAAAGACCCCTTCTGTCGTCCCCACCAGCCGCGCTTGAGACGAGAGTGGGACTGAGAGAAGGGCCTCCTCTGCAAACCACAGCGCCCAGGGCGGTTTGTGTTCGGAGATGCGGCTTTGTAGATAGTCTGGTCCCGAACCGTTTGGGGCTTTCTGGGTAATGACCAGCACTTGTATTTAGCCCAGAAGCAGATAGTGGAACTGCCCTAATGTAGGAATTGTCCGTTCCCTGTACGATGCTCCAGTACCTGGCTGCAGATCTTTGGACCAATTGCAGCTTCTGTACTACCTTCAAAGGCAGTCCCACATAGAGAGCGTTGCGGTAATCCAGACGGGGTGTAACTAAGATGTGTACTACCATGGCCAAATCTGGCGTCTCAAGGTATGGGCGCAGTTGGTACACAAGTTTTAATTGTGGGAAATCTTTTCTAGCCACCCCCAATACCTGGGGTTCCAGGGTCAGCGATGAGTCCAGGATCACCCCCAGACTGCGATCCGTGTCTTGAGGGAAGTGTGACTCCATCCAACACAGGCTGTCATCCCACACCCTGATCCGCCTCCCAACTGACCAGGAGTACCTCTGTTTTGTCTGGACTTACACTCAACTTGTGAGCTCTCACCCAGTCCATCACTGGTGACAGGCACTGGTTCAGGAGCAGGGTGGCATCCTTGGCTTTGGGTGGAAAAGAGTGTCAATGAGTTGGGTGTCATCGGCATACATTTGACACCAAACTCCAAAACTCTGGATGATCTCTCCCGGCGGTTTCATGTAATTGTTAGATAGCCTGAGGGAGAACCTTCAACCCTGAGGGACACCCCCGGCCAGGGAGTCAAACAGGAGTCCCCCCCAGCACCACCACCTGGGTCTGACCTTCCAGGAAGGACGGCTTGCTTTCTGCCATTGGTCAGAGGCCTTGCCATCATTGTCTGCGTATGTAATCCACCGCCATCCCTGTTGTGAGAAGTTCTCATTGTGTTTGTGAGTATATGAAGAGAAGACCTGTAAATAGTTACAAGTAGCAGATAAATCAAGCCTAAAACCTCCATGGACTTTGGATGAAAGTTTATATGACTATATAATTAATGTTATTGTTTATGGTTTTATATTATTGTTATTGTGATATTGCTGCATTGAATTGTTGAATTGTTCTCAACCCTCAGGGGTTGAGAAGAGTGGGGCAGAAATGTTGCCAATAAATAAATAAAAGTCAGAACTCAAGAGTGTTGACTCCAAGAGATGAGCTACTTGACAAGGCCAGAGGCTGTGACACTGTGACCAGGACTCTGCGGTGTTTTGGGGGTTGGAATGAACTACTTGTCTATGAGACAGTCTGTCCCATTGCAAAGCTGGAAGAGGCCATGAGAGGATTGCATTCACGTGCCTGCCTAGCAGGGGAGTTGTGCGTGTTTGGACTCTGCTTCTCCTTGTCCTCCACCCCACACTCACACTGACAAAGTGTGCAGGCCTCACCTAAACAACAGAAAGAACGTCCTGATGGGAAGAGCTGTCCAGTAGTGGAGTCTGCTCCCACCGGGAGTCCATAAGAGTCTCCTTTGGAGGTTTCTAAGCAGAGACGGCATGACCATCTCTTGGGTGTTCTTTGGTTGGTTGATCTTGCGTGGTCTGAGGAGGATTGGCCCATCCGCACACAAGCAGACCTGACTGGGAGGAGGAGGAGATGTGTGTCCTTCAGCCACAACACCCTTGACCCAGTGGGTCGTGGAGTCCATCCCCGTTCTGCTCCAAGCAGCATCTCCAGCGAGAGCGTCCTCCGCAGGTCGCTCTCCAGCCTCTTTTTGGGGTCATCCAGGGAGAGGAACCCCCTCCTCTCTCGGCCTTGCCTTCTCACCCAAATAGAAGAATCACAGAGTAGTAGAGTTGGGTGAGACCACGTGGACTACCTAGTCCACCCTCTTCTTCCATGCAGGAAAAGCAGAATCCCTTGGCAGAACCCCATCTGCCAGGTGAGCAAAGGCGCGCTCAGAATCCCACTGGCTATTTCTGCTGTTGGCGCATCACACTCTTGGCTCATGTTCCGCTTGCTGTCCACTCAGACTCTTCTGAGATCTTTCCCGCGTGTCACTCTGTTGCCGAGCCAGGCACAACCCACCCTGTCTCTGTGGATTTCCCTTCTTTCTGCCCGAGTGGAGTCTTCTCCTGGTTGGAGTTCATTCTGTGAGTGTTGACCCAGCGTTCTCCTCTGTTGCGGTCACTGTGGATTATTCTGGTCCTCCTTCTGGAGTCCTCGCTCTCCACCCTTCGGGGCTGGTCACTTCCCTCATCACAAGCCCACCTCACATTAGCATTCTCTAGCCCACGTTTGACTCGTGTGTTTGCCAGAAGAAGATCATGGGGGACCTTGGCAAAGGCCTTACTATTCTTGTACCATGTCAGAAGCGACATACTGCAAATCCCTTCTGGCGTGAGAGGATTGGGAGGGATAGCCAATAGTCCAGAGGACAGGAGCAGAATTCAAAACGATCTTGACAGATTAGAGAGATGGGCCAAAACTAACAAAATGAAGTTCAACAGTGACAAATGCAAGATACTCCACTTTGGCAGAAAAAATGAGATGCAAAGATACAGAATGGGGGACGCCTGGCTCGAGAGCAGTACGTGTGAAAAAGATCTTGGAGTCCTCGTGGACAACAAGTTAAACATGAGCCAACAATGTGATGTGGCGGCAAAAAAAGCCAATGGGATTTTGGCCTGCATCAATAGGAGCATAGTGTCTAGATCTAAGGAAGTAATGCTACCCCTCTATTCTGCTTTGGTTAGACCACATCTGGAATATTGTGTCCAATTCTGGGCACCACAATTCAAGAGAGATATTGACAAGCTGGAAAGTGTCCAGAGGAGGGCGACTAAAATGATCAAGGGTCTGGAGAACAAGCCCTATGAGGAGCGGCTTAGGGAACTGGGCATGTTTAGCCTGAAGAAGAGAAGGCTGAGAGGAGATATGATAGCCATGTATAAATATGTGAGAGGAAGCCACAGGGAGGAGGGAGCAAGCTTGTTTTCTGCTTCCTTGGAGACTAGGACACGGAACAATGGCTTCAAACTACAAGAAAGGAGATTCCATCTGAACATTAGGAAGAACTTCCTGACTGTGAGAGCCGTTCAGCAGTGGAACTCTCTGCCCCGGAGTGTGGTGGAGGCTCCTTCCTTGGAAGCTTTTAAGCAGAGGCTGGATGGCCATCTGTCAGGGGTGATTTGAATGCAATATTCCTGCTTCTTGGCAGGGGGTTGGACTGGATGGCCCATGAGGTCTCTTCCAACTCTTTGATTCTATGATTCTATGATTCTATGATTCTATGATTCACCGTCTACAGAGATGTTGCCAGTGGATGCCCAGATGTGTTTCACCTGGGCAACGTCTCTGTAGACGGCAATTTCTCTCAAACCAGAAGTAACTTGCAGGGAGACTTCTCTCATGTTCCTGCAAGCTAGAGCTAATAGACAGGAGCTCACCCCATCTTGTAGGTTGAACTGGCAACCTTCAGGTCAGCAACCCATCTTTCTGGTCAGCGGTCCAGCCAGCACAACGGCTTGACCCATTGCACCACTGTAGCTCCACAAAGGCCTTATTGACATCATGGATTTCCCTCTCACGAGCTTCAACACAGTAGCTTTACACCTGAGGCCTTCAAGCTGAGGTCTACTCAAATTGAGGCCTCACACTGAGGCCTTCTCACTCTGAGGCCTGCTGAGCTACAGGCACACCTGCTTATATTGAACTGCACCCATGTAACCTTTTCAGAGCTTGGCTTACATTTTTGTCATTAAGTCTTCCTAGTTAATGTTTCATATTTCTGACACACACAGAGAGAGAGAGAGACTGAAGGGGAGCAGGACAGAAGCCCAACCCAAAAGGCAGGTAGGGAGGGAGGGAGGGCCAGGCTTGTGGATGGGGTTGAGTAGTCCTTGGATGGGAAGGTGTTCCATAGCTGAGGCTGGTTTCTCTCATGTCCCCACAAGCTAAAGCTGGCAGACGGGAGTTCATCCCATCTTGTGGATTCAAATTGGCAACCTTCAGGTCAGCAGTCCAGCCGGTACAAGGGTCCAACCCCCTGCAACCGTGGTCCCATGAAGACCTTCCTGAAATCAAGATATTCTGTAACCAAGACATTCCTCCTAATCTTCTGACCACGTCTCTTCTCTCTCCTTGATGCCAGAGAGGCTTTCTCCGATGTCCACTTCCAAGCCATAGTCAACATTGTCAGGTGTCCTTTTAACTTAATTGCCCGAAGGCCTGGTCCCACATCCACGTTTTTACCTTCTTTCTAAAGATGAGGAAGGATGACGACGACATAATTTCCCCATGAAGTGAATTCCACAGGTGGCGGGGGGGGGGGGGCACCACCGAGAAGGCCCTGACCCTTGCTCTCTCCAAATGTATTTGAGACAGAGGCGGGGCCGAGAGCAGCCCCCCCCCCCCCCAGAAGATCTTAAACTCCGAGGTGGGACGTAGAAGGAGATAGGTTCGGACAGGTATGCTGGACCGGAGCCGTATAGGGTTTTATAGGTCAAGAGCAGCACTTTGAATTGTGCTCAGAATTGGATCGGCAGCCAGTGGAGCTGACATATATGTATGTGTCATTTGTTTGTCGTATTTTAGAGAGGCCTTGCCATTGTTGTCTGCATATGCAGTCCATCCCCATCCTTGTTGTGTGAACTTATTCTGTCTGAGAGTATATTTAGATATTAAAAGAAGACCTGTACATAGTTATAAGTAGCAAATAAGTCAAGAATCAAACCCCCAAGTCAGGACTCAAGAGTGTTGCTTCCAAGAGATGAGCTCCTTTACAAGGCCAGAGGCCGTGACCAGGACTCTGCGCTGAAACTGGGCCATTGGAAGAGAGGACTTCCCACCCACGGGCTCCCCACCCCAGCGTGCGCTTCCCTTCCTCTTACTTGCCACCTGCTGTTTCCACTCTAGAGTAAGAGGCGCTCACAACCTGGGGATCACAACCAGACACAGTGGAGGCATCTGCCCTTGCGCTTGGCTACTCTGCTGCTGAATACACATGCCCAGTGTGGGACACATCTCACCTCATTAAAACAGTGGACGTGGTTCTGAATGAGACAGGACGCATTATCACAGGATGCCTACGGCCCATTCCGATGGAGAAATTATACTGTTTAGGCGGTATTAGGCACCGCTGGGAAATGTTTGTGTGAGTCAGGAGCCACTTGAGAAATTGCAAGTCCCACAAGGATGGTAGAACATCAAAACATCAGTGTGTCCCCTGGGCAACGTCTTTGAAGACGGCTCGGAAGCTCCAATTAGTCCAACGTTCGGCAGCCATGATACTAACAGGAGCGGAGTGCAGGGAGCATACAACTCCTCTGCTGCACCAGCTCCACTGGCTGCCGATTTGCTACCAGGCTCAATTCAAAGTGCGGGCGTTGGCCTATAAAGCCTTCAAACTACAAGAGAGGAGATTCCATCTGAACATGAGGAAGAACTTCCTGACTGTGAGAGCCGTTCAGCAGTGGAACTCTCTGCCCCAGAGGGAGTGTGGTGGAGGCTCCTTCTTTGGAGGGTTTTAAGCAGAGGCTGGATGGCCATCTGTCGGGGGTGGTTTGAATGCAATATTCCTGCTTCTT
This sequence comes from Anolis sagrei, assembly GCF_037176765.1. Lineage (NCBI taxonomy): Eukaryota > Metazoa > Chordata > Lepidosauria > Squamata > Anolidae > Anolis > Anolis sagrei. Next base: position 821,422 of record NC_090022.1, on the reverse strand, counting down.
GGCAGAATGGGGTTCGACTGGATGGCCCATGAGGTCTCTTCTAACTCTTTGATTCTATGATTCTATGATTCTATGATTCTATGAAACGGTTCCGGCCCAACCTACCTATCCGAACGTATCTCTGCCTATGAACCCACCAGGACCCTAAGATCTTCTGGGGGAGGCCCTGCTCTCGATCCCGCCTGCATCACAGGTGCGGCTGGCGGGGACGAGAGACAGGGCCTTTTCCGTGGTGGCCCCTCGGCTGTGGAACGCCCTTCCCATGGAGGTGAGATCAGCCCCCTCGCTAATGGTGTTCCGAAGGAGATTAAAAACTTGGATGTTTGAACGGGCATTTGGTTAATCGATGCAATGAATGTGACGATTACAGGAATGGAAATATGGACGACGAATTTGGATCACGACTCTAGTTATGAGATGCATTGTGTTGTCTATTGTTGTGTCAATATTGTGTATTGTGCTCTAATGGTTTTAAATTGTATATCGTTGATGGATCTTATCCTTGTTGTAAACCGCGTTGAGTCGCCTGTTAGGCTGAGAAACTGCGGTATACAAGGAAAGTAAAGTAAGTAAGTAAATAAATAAATAAATAAACGTCCTTGCAGATGGCCAATTCTCTCACAGCAGAAGTGACTTGCAGTTCAGTTTGAGACACCTCATGGGAAAGGTGCCTTCCCTCCTCCTCTGACTAGGGAGTATTTGGGGGTGGGCCCTGCCCCCTCCTCCCGAGGGACTCTCCCTCTTCCCTCCACAGGGCTCAGTCTTGGGACGCTTCCCCTTTCCATGGGCTTCCCTTTTCCCCCTCTCTTCCAGGCCTTCCCCTTCCTTCCTTCCTTCCTTCCTTCCTGGCCTAACAGGCTATTCCTGGGCTTCTTCCTCTTGCAGATCAACACCTTTGCCCTCACAGAGGTTCCTCTCACTCCAAACTGACACAGGAGCTTCACACAGTAGAGTGACACCTGAGGCCTTCAACCTGGGGCTTCTCTCACACTGAGGCCTTCTCTCACTGAGGCCAACTAACACTGAGGCCGGCTAAGCTACAGGTCCAGATGCCTATATTGAGCTGCATCCATTCAACCAATATTTCTGATCCAGAGAGAGAGAGAGAGAGAGAGACTGAAGGGGAGCAGAACAGGAGCCCCGTCCAACAGGGGGGGGGGGGGGGTTGCAGGCTTGAGGACTGGGCTGAGTGGTCCTTGGGTGAGGAGGCTGTGGTCCATCTCCAGCCTGGCTGGTCTCCCTCTCCCTCTCTCTCCCTCTCTCTCTCTCTCTGAATGGCAGGAATGACAGAGGGAGAATTCTCTTGGGAGGCCGGGTCTGCCTGGAGACTGGTGACGCGGCCAGCGGAGGCCCACTCCCATTGGCGCATCATCCCGGGAATTCTCTTCAAGAAGGAAGGAAGGAAGGGAGGGCGGAGGAGTTTCTGCCCGGAGACCGGTGACGCCAGAGAGGGAGGCGAATTGCTATTGGCGGGCGGGCGCTGAGCCTTCGGAGGAGAAGGAAGGAAGGAAGGAAGGGGGCGCTCTTGCTCCTGACTGGCCAGCGCCGCCAAGAAGCCCCGCCCCTCTCTGGGCACCCAGCCCCCGCGCGGCCATGGCCATGTTTGGTGCTGGCGGAAGCCCAGCGAGAGGGGCCGGGCTCCGTGTCCTAGAGAGGCGGGGGAGGCTCGGGCGAGGAGGCCTTCTTCCCCCGTGAGGAGGAGAGCCCTTCGAGTGCGGGTGAGTGGCGCAGGCCTGGGCTCCTCCTGTGGGGCCGCCTCCTCCTCCTCCTCGGCCTCCGAGCCCGCCTCTCCCTCCCTCCCTCCCTCCCTCCCTCCCTGCTTCCCCTTCCTTCCTTCCTTCCTTCCTTCCTTCCTTCCTTCCTTCCTTCCTTCCTTCCTTCCTTCCTTCCTTCCTTCCAGGCTGCCCCCCTTCCCGAGGAGCAGGAGGAGGGAACCCAGGCTGCGAGCGAGCGAGAGAGAGAGAGAGAGAGAGAGCGGCCTCCTCCTCCTCCTCCTCGGCCTGGGCCCTCCTGTGGCAAGGGAGGCTCGCCTCCTCCACTCCACAGCATGGGCCAGCCTTCTCTCTCTCTCTCTCTCTCTCTCTCTTTGTTGACGACCTTGATCAGCCGCCCTTCTTCCTCTGTGACTGACGGGGTCAGGATGGGTGGCCTTTGGAGTCCCCCCAGACTGCCTGGAGTTCGGAGGAGCCCCCTCCCTCCCTCCCTCCCTCCCTCCCTCCCTCCCTCCCTCCCTTCCTTCCTTCTCTGGAGGTTTTGAGCCGAGGCTGGATGGCCATCTGCGAGGGGGGATCTGGTGGTGCCTTCCTGCTTGACAGAAGGGGGTGGGAATGGATGGCCTCGAGGGTGTCCCGCCCGACTCCCTCCTGCCCTGACCACCCTGGACACTGGGGAGGCTTTCCTGGGCTGGGTCCAGCGGGGGGGGGGGGCTCCTCCTTCCTTCCTTCTCGGGAGGGCTCTCAGCAGAGGCTGGGTGGGCATCTGTCAGGAGGGCTTGTGCTGTGTCCTCCTCCTTTCTGGGCTCTTCCAACTCTATGTCTCTCCATTTATTCATTTATGACACCTCCATCCCGCCCTTCTCACCCCGAAGGAAGGAAAGAAGGAAGGAAGGAAGGAAGGAAGGGGACTCAAAGCAGATCGCAAGATGCATTTACTTACAATATATTATATTATGCGCATTATATATTACTATACTATAACATTGTATTCTAATATTATTAGTAATATTACATGTCCTATAAATTATATATTTATGATATCATATTACTATTATTATTATTATTATTATTATTATAACTTTATTTGTACCCCGCTAGCATCTCCCAAGGGATTCGATGCGGCTTACAGCAGGCCGGAGCCCAACACAATACAACAATACAATACATAGCAAATAAAACAATTAAAGCAGAAAACAATAGCAATAACAACACAACAGAACATTATTAGGATTATATTGTATTAAATTATAATATTATATGTATACATTATATATTATATTACACTTTTCACATACCACAGGAGACAAGGTGGGACTGTCTTCCGGCCCCTCTCTCTTCACTCTGGCCCAGAGCAGCGGTTGGTGCCCTGCGGTCATCATGGGGGCCAGAGGGCAGTGCCAAAGGGGCCCCCTCCCTCCCTCCCTCCCTCGACAGCCCTTCATTCCTCCCCCTTGGAGCCCCCCTCCCTCCCCTCCTTCCTTCCCTGCCCAAAGTAGACCCTTCAAGGAGGGGCAGGAAGGGAGGGGTTCTGGTCCCAAAGAAGGAGCCTGGTTGGGGAGGAGCCCCTTCCCCCAATTAGGGGGCCAGAGCGAAAAGTGAGACCCGCCTGGTGTGCCCACAGATAGACAGGGAGAGACTGGACTTCCACACTCTTCAAGGGAAACATTGGGAGCCACGGGACTGGCTTTGCCCACCTTGGAATTCTGAAGCCTGGGCCTGGATCCGCACTTCCTTCTCTCCCAGGATCTGACCCCACATCCTCTGCCTTGAGCTTGATTCTGGGAGTCCGCGCAGCCAAATAACTCGGGATCAGATCCTGAGAGACAGGGCGTCTGGACGTTGCCTGAGACACACAGCCCGAATTCTCTGCCCTGGGAAGCCAGAATGGCAACAACAACAACAACAACCAGCTCTAAGGAGTTTTGGTACTTGGTCAATGGACGGAGTAATTCAAGCCCCACCTTCCCCTCATTTAAACATATCTGGTCCTTTTCCCACCCTCTCTCAGGCCAGTGAGAGAGAAGCCCAGAGCTGAGCCAGAGATTCTCCTGAATGGACTGACCGGTCCCCTCTTTCAGGACGGAAATGGCAGGCCTCTCGTGTCTTGACTTGACTCTTGTTCCAGCTGGACTTCTGCCTGGCGTCCATTCCGTCAGGGTTCCCTCTGGATTCCTTCTTCGTGGCCCTTTGCTGACCTTCCATTTCTCCTTCCATTTTTCCTTCTTGCTTGGCTCCCTCCTTCTCATCCCGCTTTCCCAGTTTCCATTGTCCTTCTTTGGGGGTCACTAGAGATCTCTTCAAAATGGCCTTTAGTTGATCCAGCTTGCCATTGGCAGTCCTGATTAATCCATTCAGAATTCCCAGTGGTTTCATCACTTCTGTGCCTTCAGCCAACATCTTCTTATGTTGTTTTCCTTTCTCCATTTTAGGAGGTTTCAACTGAACGCTGGATTTCTTCTTTAAGCGCTTTTCTCCCATCGATGTCGTATTTTGGTAAGTTTTCAAATAAATCTTTTTTTGCAAACAAGCTCCTATATTTGGCAATGCTTCAGGAAGATGTTTGATAAATCCGTATTTATCGTGTCAGGAGCAACCAGACAGTTGTATTACATTTTTAACAAAACAAACAGACAAATCACAAAGTTTGCAGGCTTGGTAGTTGATTAAATGTCCTTCGACTAGTATCTGGCCCCTTGGAGTGCCTCTGGTGTTGCCGCAAGAAGGTCCTCCATCGTTCATCATGTGGCAGGGCGCAGGGTGCATTGCAGCAGGTGGTCTGTGGTTTGCTCCTCTCTGGACTCACATGTCGTGGATTCCACCCTGTAGCCCCATTTCTTGAGGTTGGCTTTGCATCTCGTGGTGCCAGAGCGCAGTCTGTTCAGCGCCTTCCAAGTCGCCCAATCTTCTGTGTGCCCAGGGGGGAGTCTCTCATTTGGTATCAGCCATTGGTTGAAGTTCTGGGGTTGAGCCTGCCACTTTTGGAGTCTCGCTTGCTGAGGTGTTCCAGCGAGTGTCTCTGTAGTTCTTAGAAAACTATTTCTAGATTTAAGTCATTTACGTGCTGGCTGATACCCATGCAAGGGTGAGCTGGAGATGTCTCTGCCTTGGTCCTTTCACTATTGGCTGCTACTTTCCGGCAGATGTCAGGTGGTGCAATACCGGCTAGACAGTGTAATTTCTCCAGTGGTGTAGGGTGCAGACACCCTGTGATAATGCGGCATGTCTCATTAAGAGCCACATCCACTGTTTGAGCGTGGTGAGATGTGTTCCACACTGGGCATGCATACTCAGCAGCAGTGTAGCATAGCGCAAGGGCAGATGTCTTCACTGTGTCTGGTTGTGATCCCCAGGTTGTGCCATTCAGCTTTCTTATGTTATTATTTCTAGCACCCACTTTTTGCTTGATGTTCAGGCAGTGCTTCTTGTAGGTCAGAGCACGGTCCAGAGTGACTCCCAGGTATTTGGGTGTGCTGCAATGCTCCAGTGGGATTCCTTCCCAGGTGATCCTCAGAGCTCGGGATGCTTGTCTGTTCTTGAGATGGAAAGCACATGTCTGTGTTTTAGAGGGATTAGGGATCAGCTGGTTTTCCCTGTAATAGGCAGTAAGGGCACCTAGAGCTTCGGAGAGCTTCTGTTCAACCATCTCAAAGCTCCCTGCTTGAGCAGTAATGGCATAATCATCAGCATAGATGAAGCTCTCTGTCCCTTCTGGCAGTGGCTGGTCATTTGTGTAGATGTTGAACATGGATGGAGCAAGCACGCTCCCCTGAGGCAGGCCGTTCTTCTGTTTCCGCCATCTGCTTCTCTGGCCCTGGAACTCAACAAAAAAGCTCCTGTTTTGTAGCAGGTTTCCTCTGAGGCGGGTGAGGTGGTCGTCCTTTGTGATATTATACATTTTTCTCAGGAGGAGGCAGCGGTGGTTCACAGTCTCATAAGCCGCTGACAGGTCTATGAAGACAGCTCCTGTGATCTGCTGCCTTTCAAAGCCATCTTCTATGTGGTGAGTCAGGTTCAGCACTTGCGATGTGCAGCTTTTGCCTTTTCTGAAGCCAGCTTGCTGTGGAATCAGACAGGGGTCTATTTTTTCCGTAATTCTATGCAAAATAAGTCTCTCCAGAACCTTGTAGAGGTGGCACAACAGGGAGATTGGTCTGTAGCTTTTTGGGTCATTACGGTCTTTGCCTGGCTTCAAGATGGCGATGACTCTTGCTTTCCTCCAGATTTTGGGGATCTGACAGGATGCAGTGCAGTTGTTCATCAGCTCCAGCAGCCAGCGCCTTGCTTTTGGGCCAAAGTTCTTGATGTGTTCCATCCGTAGATCATCCAGGCCAGCTGCTTTGCCATTCTTACATTTGTTGAGAGCCATGTCCAATTCAGTAGGTGTAAAGGGTTCATGAAGGTTGTTGTTCTCAATCTCTGGTTGTCTGGCTATTGGTTTCTTTCCTACTTTGGTGGCAAGGTTGGGTTTCCCGTTCTTCAGGAGTTGGTGTGCTATCTGATCTGCCTTTATGTTGGCATGGGTATTAGATAAATCCGTGAGCGGTGCTGACTTCTCTTCGATTCAAGGCCACACTGAAATACCTTCCTCCTTTCCTTCCTCTTTTCTCTCTGTTCCAGGAAATGACAAATCTCTAGCCGTCCCCTGCCAGGTGTTGCTGTGGCCCAGTCTGGAGATCTGGAAAATAAATTAGAAAGTATTGGTTTCAAATCTATGCAATTTCTTTCTGCTTGTGGATAAACAGTATTTCTTGCTGTTTCTTTGTCAGTCTTGATGTGGAGATTGCCTGGTTTGCCCACTCTGGAACATGCAACATAGGATTGCCCTTCTTTAGGGGTCCCTTTCCAATCTATGATACTATATCTCCCTGTGCGTGAATCATATAGATCTATGGCTGGATGGCTCTTTGTCAGGAGGGCTTTGATTATGTTTTCTTGCCCTTGTGAAGGGAGTTGGACTGGATGGCCTTAGGTATGGGGGTTCTGTGTGGGAAGTTTGTCCCAATGCTATTGTTCGTAGGGTTCAGAATGCTCTTTCACTGTAGGTGAACTATAAATCCCAGTAACTACAACTCCCAAATGTCAAGGTGTATTTCCTGCAAACTCCGTCTGAGTTCACATTTGGGCATATGGAATATTCGTGCCAAGTTTGGTCCAGATCCATCCTTCTTTGAGTCCACAGTGTTCTCTGGATGTAGGTGAACTACAACTCCCAAACTCAAGGTCAATGCCCACCAAATAATAGAAAACCTGTTAGTAAACCTTGGAGTTCCTGCCTCTCTCAGCGTGGCTTTCCTCACAGAGTTGATTCAACCCCCAACAATCCCTTTCTATCTCTCAATCCCTTTAGAGAAGGAACATGGGTTTTCCCCCAGCACGACTTTTAGGGAGGAGTAGGAGGCAATGCAAAGCAGTCAGGGGAATTCTGGGAAATGTAGTTTGTGGAAGAGATTACAAAAGACTCCACCCTAAACTACATTTCCCAGAACTCTGCTCGCTTCCTGTGTTGATGCCTCAATGTGAATGTGGGGCAGGGACCCCTCTCTGGCTCCGATGAATGAAGGAATGGCAGGGATTGGCGGGCTGGATCCGTCCCCCCGGAAGAAGAGCGAAGAAGGGAGCGCAGAGGGACCCGGGGATGGGCAGCCCTTCCGAACACCAGCCTTTCTCCCCGTCTGAAGATCCAGGTTCTGTTCCCCCCCCCCCCCAATTGAGGAGGGGGCCGTGAAGGGGGCATGTGGGAGGGAAGAGGGAGGGGCCCCAAAGGAGTCCCCAAAGATCCTCTTGGAGGGGGAAGAGGAGGGGGAGGGGCCTGGATTCAGACCAGGGAGGGAAGGGGAAAGGAAGACCCCCCCCCCCTCCACCCAAAGGACTGACTCTGAGGCATTAGACGTCATGCTCTCCATGTGGAATCTGCCCATGTCCTGCCTGACAGAAAGCCAGCTTGATCTGGATGAAGGGATATCATTTTTGAGGAGGTCCAGTTCTGCAGCTAGAGAATGGATTGCGCTTTTGACCACAAAAGGAACAGTATATTTGGAGGCCTTGTGGGTTTTTTGGCAACTCTACAGTTTGCAAAGGGTTCAAATCCACTTCTGGTGCCTCTTCTGTGCGAGGCCAGGCATCGCGGACCCTCCGTGCCCAATCTGGCCGTGCCAGGGGTCAAAGGGGGGATGGTCGCAAGGGTCGGCAAAGGCCAAAGGGGTTCAGAAGGCAAACACCCAGCCTTGCTATTTACAGAGTTATCCCATCATCATCATCATCATCATCATCATCATCATCATCATCATATCTATCCAGCTTTCTCTCTCTTAAAAGGAGACGCAAAGCCACTAAAAATAAAAACAACACAGGATATAACACACACATTAAAATCAAACTTTAATGCTATTAAAAAATAAACAGTGAAAACCAATTAGAAGCCTATTCTGAGCCGTTCCAAGAAAGACAATCAGGCCCAACCCGTCATCTTGTTGGGAATTAAAGCCATAATCCAGGTGTTGCTGAGGCACCTGCTGGACGCTCTCAGTTGGGCCAATACGTTGGAGGGCAATAATAAGCGGGACTCAGAGCTGGCCGTACTCCCAGGAGACTGAAGAGCCCTCCCCAAAACTAGGAGGCAAAGTGGGCCCCACAATCTGCAGTTATTCTGAGGAGAAAGCCATGGTGCTTGTCAATATGATCAATAAACACTCTGGTTAATTGGGGGACCATTTCCCTGGTGGCACAAGCTATGCAATGTCCTGCTTAGGAAACAAGCCTGGCACTACCCAGAGAGTCTCAGCTCACCTGGCAGGTGATCCTCAATGAAACCCCTACAAAAGGGCTCCGGGGGCCAAAGAGGGGCCTGTAGTGGATGCGGTGAACTTGATGTCTTCCCTCCTACCCCTTGAGCCAGAGCAGAAGCATCATCTTTAGCACTGGGGGTCCACCTACCCATCCTCCCTCTACCCCCTTCTCTCGTGTCCTGCTGCTAGGCTGAGTGCCTCCCACCCTGTGCTTCTGCATCCCTATCTCCGCTTCAGTCAGAGTGGGAATCTTGGTGTAGAAGTTTGCTTTGTTTGTTTCCTTTGCATTTGTTCTGCCTGATGTTTCACACCTTTGTGGTTTAGGTTTTGTAAGAATGTAATATGTCAAGGGACTTTGTGGCCGAACGTGCTCTCCATGTCTCCAGGTTCCTCGCTTTAGAAACGTGGGGCAGGGATCGCACTGCAGGGAAAGAGAGGGTCAGGAAAAAATGTGCTTCAGTTGGAAGAAATGAAGTATTTTTCTCCCAAGACTGACCACTTGGGATGGTCTTCCCATACAGGTGGTCACTCAGGTTCTGAGTTGGGATGTGAGGAAGCGGGATCTAGGCAGGAAACGCTTTGCAATCTCAGTCCTTTCTGTGCTCTCCATATTTATAAAGTATTTACAAAGATTGGGTTGCAATATAAACACAATCTCATGCAGAAAATCGTGGGCCACTCTCCCCTCTTTGCAGGGCTTGCTCTTTGTTGGGCAAGTGTTAAAGTTCTTCTCAGCAGGCCAAGGCTCTTCTCAATAGGACCGCTCTTTCTCCCTTCTTCTCCGGCATTGGCTACAGCACCAAGCTTTTGTTCTTATTGCTCAATGAGATTTTTGTGTGCTCTGCTTCTGATACGATTTTCCTCTCATTTCTCTGGCAGGTAACCTCTGAATGAACCTTGAGAAGAACACTTCCCTTTGGCTTAGGTCAGGAATGAAATTACACAGCACTCACAAGAAATAAGTTGGAGAAGTTATATTTCAAGCTCCATAGCTGTGTATTCAAGGAGGAAAGGGAGGATTGTGCTGTAAACAGTGGGGCTTGGTAATTTATTTATTCAAATGGACTAGGGCAAACAAAGACTGAGAAGAGGAAATCAGGAGAACATACCTGTGACCTTCTGGCATAATATTTGAATCATAAATTTAAAAGAATGGAAAATCTCAATTCCTTGTCAAAATCACACACAGGGGAGAAGCGACATAACTGTATGGAATGTGGGAAATGTTTCACTATGAGAAGTTCTCTTACTAGACATCAACAAACTCACACAGGAGAGAAGCTGTACAAATGCATGGAATGTGGAAAGAGCTTCAGTCGGAGTTCACATCTGCATACCCATCGAAGGACCCATACAGGGGAGAAGCCACATAAATGCATTGAATGTGGAAAGAGCTTCAGTCAAAGTGGGAGTCTGCGTATCCATCAAAGGACACATACAGGGGAGAAACCACATAAATGCATTGAATGTGGAAAGAGCTTCAATGGGAGTGGAAATCTGCGTATCCATCAAAGGGTCCACACAGGGGAGAAACCACATAAATGCATGGAATGTGGAAAGAGCTTCAGTGAAAATTGGACTCTCCGTAACCATCAAAGGACCCACACAGGAGAGAAGCCACATAAATGCATGGAATGTGGAAAGAGTTTCAGTGAGAGTTCAAATCTGCGCTCCCATCAAAGGACCCATACAGGGGAGAAACCACATAAATGCATGGTTTGTGGAAAGAGCTTCAGACTGAGTTCACATCTGCGTTCCCATCAAAGGATCCACACAGGGGAGAAGCCACATAAATGCATGGAATGTGGAAAGAGCTTCAGTCGGAGTGGGACTCTGCGTAACCATCAAAGGACCCACACAGGAGAGAAGTCACATAAATGCATGGAATGTGGAAAGAGCTTCAGTCAAAATTGTACTCTGCGTAACCATCAAAGGACCCACACAGGAGAGAAGCTACATAAATGCATGGAATGTGGAAAGAGCTTTAGTCAGAGTGGAGACCTGCGTTCCCATCAGAGGACCCACACAGGGGAGAAGCCACATAAATGCATGGAATGTGGAAAGAGCTTTAGTGATAATGGGACTCTGCATACGCATCAAAGGACTCACACAGGAGAGAAGCCACATACATGCATGGAATGTGGAAAGAGCTTCAGTCAGAGTGGAGACCTGCGTTCCCATCAGAGGACCCACACAGGGGAGAAGCCACATAAATGCATGGAATGTGGAAAGAGCTTCAGTCGGAGTGACAGTCTGCGTACACATCAAAGGATCCACACAGGGGAGAAGCCACATAAATGCATGGAATGTGGAAAGAGCTTCATTCACAGTGGACATCTGCGCACCCATCAAAGAACCCACACAGGGGACAAACCACATAAATGCATGGAATGTGGAAAGAGCTTCAGTCAGAGTGGACATCTGCGTATCCATCAAAGAATCCACACAGGGGAGAAACCACATAAATGCATGGAATGTGGAAAGAGCTTCAGTCACAGTGTAAGTCTGCATATTCATCAAAGGATCCACACAGGGGGAAAACCACATAAATGCATAGAATGTGGAAAGAGCTTCAGTCAGATTGGAAATCTACATTCCCATCAAAGGATCCACACAGGGGAGAAGCCACATAAATGCATGGAATGTGGAAAGAGCTTCATTCAGAGTGGAAATCTGCGTACCCATCAAAGGATCCACACAGGGGAGAAGCCACATAAATGCATGGAATGTGGAAAGAGCTTCAGTCGGAGTGGAGATCTGCGTAACTATCAAAGAACCCACACAGGGGAATAGCTACATGTCCTATATACTTGAGGATAAGCTGACCGAATATAAGATGAGGCACCTAATTTAGCACAAAAGCTGGGAGAACTTATTGACTTGAGTATAAGCTGAGGGTGGGAAATGCAGCAGCTCTTGGTCAATTTCAAGAATAGAAATAAAAATAGATACCAATAAAATTACAATAATTGAGGCATCTATAGGTTAAAAATATTTCTGAATATTTGCATAAAATGGTAATTTGAGATAAGAGTGGCGAACTCTGATTAAATCATTATTTTAACCTTCTTCAGTGTAAATGTGCTTACGTATCCTTCCAACAATAATAAATAGGGTAAAATATTAAATTATTAGTAATAATAAATAGGGTGAAATAATAAATGTAATAATATTTATTTTTCGTGTCATCTGCCACCAGAACATTGTATTACATTAATTCACTCTACGGGGAGATTAGATTGGCGACTTCCCTCTTGTCATTTAGAAAAGAATTGAGAACTTGGATGTGGGACCAGGAGGCATTGGGACATTCTGGCAGCTAGAGGAAGGACCTGGATGATGGACAGGAATGGACGGAACGGAATGGATTTATGGAATTCTGAACACTGAGCGTGAGATTAGTTTACTGATTGTGTTATGTACTGATGATTTTAACCTGTTAATGGTTTAATTGCTGTTTTGTATGCATGTATAGTTGACATCGGCATCGAATTGTGCCTTCTTTGTAAGCCGCCCTGAGTCCCCCCTCGGAGGTGAGAAGGGCGGGGTAGAAGTAATCGAAATAAATAAATAAAAATACATTTCTAACAGAACAAAACAAACAAACAGATTTAAAAAAACACAAATTTTGCAAACTTGGTAGTTGATTAAATGTCCTTTGACCAGTATCTGTCCCCGTGGAGTGCCTCTGGGGTTGCCGCAAGAAGGTCCTCCCTTGTGCATCATGTGGCAGGGCTCAGAGTGCATTGCAGCAGTTGGTCAGTGGTTTGCTCTTCTCCCCACTCGCATGTCGTGGATTCCACTTTGTGGCCCCATTTCTTAAGATTGGCTATGCATCTCGTGGTGCCAGAGCGCAGTCTGTTCAGCACCTTCCAAGTTGCCCAGTCTTCTGTGTGCCCAGGGGGGAGTCTCTCATCTGGTATCACCCACGGATTGAGGTGCTGGGTTTGAGCCTGCCACTTTTGGACTCTCGCTTGCTGAGGTGTTCCAGTGAGTGTCTCTGTAGATCGTAGAAAACTATTTCTTGATTTCAGTTGTTGACGTTCTGGCTGATACCCAAACAAGGGATGGCCTGGAGATGTCTCTGCCTTGGTCCTTCCACTATTGGCTGCTACTTCCCAGCGGATGTCAGGTGGTGCAATACCGGCTAAGCAGTGTAATTTCTCCAGTGGTGTAGGGCGCAGAAACTCTGTGATAATGTGGCATGTCTCATTAAGAGCCACATCCACTGTTTGAGCGTGGTGAGATGTGTTCCACACTGGGCATGCGTACTCAGCAGCAGAGTAGCATAGCGCAAGGGCAGATGTCTTCGCTGTGTCTGGTTGTGATCCCCAGGTTGTGTAATAATAAGAACAATAAATAGAGTAAAATAATAAATGTAATAATAATAAATAGAGAAAAACAATACATAATATTAACACAATAAAATAAATGTAATAGTGATAGAGTAAAATAATAAATGTAATAATAATAGAATACAATTTTAACTACAGTATATATTTTGGGGGAAATGCTGTGTGTATATGAATAATAAAAAGTGGGGAAGACTGACTTGGGAAGCGGGTGAGAAAGAAGGACTGGAATCAAGGAGAAGTTGGAATGGGAAGGAGTGTTTGAAAAAGTGGGAAAGTGAGGTGGAAAGGAGTCTCTGGAAAAGTAAGACAGAATGGGATAGGAAGGGGGCAACTAGAAAAGGGGAAGACTGGGGTGGGAAAAGTGTGTAGGAAAGTGGGGGGAAGACTGAGGTAGGAAGGCGTCGTCTGTCTCATCCAAGGAGGGACCAAACCCTGGGTCACCTCCTCCTCCTCTCCACCTGAGCACTTGAGTCCTGGCCACGGATATACAAATAAGACATCCCCTGAAAATAAGCCATAGTGTGTCCTCCTGAAAAACAAATAGTGTCTTATTTTCGGGGAAACACAGAGGGAGCAACTTTATTTACTAGGACGCAATGGAGCCATGGCTTCAAACCACAAGACAGGAGATTCCACCTGAACATGAGGAAGAACTTCCTGACTGTGAGAGCTGTTCAGCAGTGGAACTCTCTGCCCCGGAGGGAGTGTGGTGGAGGCTCCTTCTTTGGAGGCTTTGGAGCAGAGGCTTGATGGCCATCTTTATGGTGTGCTTTGATTGCAATTTTCCTGCTTCTTGGCAGAATGGGGTTGGACTGGATGATGGCCCACGGGGTCTCTCCTAACTCAAGGATTCTATGAAACGAGATTGGGACCCACTACTAATTCACGAGTTATAACAACAAGGGGGCATTTGTTTATTGTGGTTTTTAGGAATGAGTTTACTATATTTAGAAACGGAAGAGTGAATATAGAACAGCATTTAAAGTGAGTGAATACAGATAAAAATCCCCGTGCGGCAAGAGTTGTGTTGATCGGTTGTTCTCTTAGTTTTCTTCTTATGTGGGTGTGTGTTGTTCAGTCTTTCATGTTTGTTAAGGATTTATTTTTAAAAATCCCCAAATTGTAATTTGTATAGACATGCTTTTCTTTCTTGCCTTTGAATAAAAACTATTTTGAAAAACCAGAGTGTGATGTGGCAGCCACAAATGCCAATGTGATCCCAGGCTGTGCCCAGAGGAGACGTGGTGTCTACGTCCAAGGAAGTCATGATATCGAGCTGCTTTTAGCAGGGTCTCCTTGAGAGGGAGAAACCCGAGGACCGCGCCTAAAGGGCTCTGGGTCCCTTGGTGAGGCCAGCGAGAGCCAATCCAAAGAGTAAAAATATTATAAATAATAATGCCTCATCCAAGTGGAAGAAGTTTCTTTTCAGCAACCGAGGTTTATTGTGATTCAGCTGAGATCAGATGCATTACAGGAATCATTCCACTGCAAGCATGGTTTTACTGAGTTTTACAGGCATTTTTATAGTGTACAGACAAAGGAAACATTTTCAAAAATCCCGCCTGCCCTCTGCTGGCCGGCTTTGCTCTGATTGGCTGGCCGCGGAACAGCTGGGAGGAGGCTTGGCGGCCCGCCTCGGCTCTCAGCCAATCAGAACGTTCCTGCGCCTCGGGAGGGCCAATGGGCGCCCTCTGCTCGCTTCTGAGTTTGGACCAATCAGGAGCGAGGAGGGCGGGACGGCCACAGACAAAGGGGAAAGATGATGGGATTTGGATTTCCTGCTTGCTGGAATGCAGGCTTTGTCTTGGGCGGGAAAAGGGAGATATTTGGTAAACAAAGAGCTTTCCTGTCCTTGATGGGTCTGGCGAGTGATTTGAATGGGCTAGATCGACATCGGACCACCCGGAGGGTCAACAATATCTGGGTGAATTAATCAGTCTCTTCTTCCTAAGTTTCTGTTGACCCTTCCCTGGCTTACTGTCTGCTCTGAAAGTATGCAAGGAGAAGGGATCAGTCACGGGCCCATGCAAAATGTAAATATGAACCATTTTTAGGAGGACAAAGGGTTTCCTCCCTGTCGCAGTAATCCTTAGGTCACATTCCTTTTGGGGCAAGGGTCAAAGAGGAGAAGTAGGGAAGGGGAACCAAAGTACATTTCATTTCATTCCATTACATACATTTCATATATCTCATACATTTCATAAGGCAATCCCATCCCCCTCCCCAGCAATGGTTTATTACAATATTGGATCTTTATTATAACGCAAACTGGAGATCTCATAGTCCTTTGGCAAAGGTGCGTGGAAACGGAGGCTGCTTGCTTTTCAAGGCAAGCACCAGAAGGAAGTTCGTGGCCAGGGATGTGGAAAAAAAGTTCATGATGCAGAGAGTCAATAAGAGAAGGCAGAAGTCCAGAGAAGGGCGCTGGGTTGGGTAGTAGCAGAGTCCATAGTCCAGTGCACAAGCCAGAGAGTTCACAAAGAGGAAACAGGAACCCAGTTATGTGCGCTGGGTCAGGAAGCAACAGAATCCATTGTCCGGCCCTTGGCGAACTACAAATACTTGGGAGGGGGGGAAGATGCTCGGCATCAATTCCTCCCTTCGAGGCTGGAAAATGGTCATGCTCATTTTCCCAAGCCTCGACAATTCTTTAGCACCCAGGGCCTCTTTCTAGACAGATTAGATTGTATTCTGTTGATTATTTTGGGGCCCAACTTAAGCAACAACAGCAGGGCCCAGCAGGGTGGGAGAGACCAGTGGCAGAGTGTCCTTTGGGTTGGAGTAATAAAGACTGAAGTAAGAAGGTGAAGGCGGTGGAGGCGGGATGATGGAGTCTGTGATGGCAGTCAGCATGGAGCACTCAGGGGTCCCGAGTGAGTCCCCAATGGAGAAGGATGGCACATGGTGGAATTCTCCCATCTGGCAGTGGTCCTCAGGCCTCCTGGGGGTGCTGGCTCCTCCCTTGGCACTTGGGGGAGGGAGAAGATGGGGCACAGCCTTGCTACTCCTTCTGGCGTGGCGCCTCCTGGTGACCGCAGACAGGTCCGGCTCTCCATCATCACAGAGACTCAGGGGTGAAATGTCTAGGACAGTCAGAAAGAAGGTTTACAGCCACAGCTTCCTTTCTCCTGCTTTGCTCAGACCTCACCTGGAATCGCTCTGTCTCTCGTTCTTGGCAGGACAACTCAAGACGGATATGGCAGGAAAAACGAAATGCAAAGATACAGAATGGGGGATGCCTGGCTCGAGAGCAGTACGTGTGAAAAAGATCTTGGAGTACTCATGGACAACAAGTTAAACATGAGCCAGGAATGTGATGTGGCGGCAAAAAAAGCCAATGGGATGGTGGCCTGCATCAATAGGAGCATAGTGTCTAGATCTAAGGAAGTCATGCTCCCCATGCTCTATTCCGCTTTGGCTAGACCACTTTACCTGGAATATTGTGTCCAATTCTGGGCACCACAATTCAAGAGAGATATTGACAA
This sequence comes from Anolis sagrei, assembly GCF_037176765.1. Classification (NCBI taxonomy): domain Eukaryota; kingdom Metazoa; phylum Chordata; class Lepidosauria; order Squamata; family Anolidae; genus Anolis; species Anolis sagrei. Next base: position 805,082 of record NC_090022.1, on the reverse strand, counting down.
GCAGGAATGTGTCCAGAGGAGGGCGACTCAAATGATCAAGGGTGTGGAGAACAAGCCCTATGAGGAGCGGCTTGAGGAGCGGCTTAAGGAGCTGGGCGAGTTTAGCCTGAAGAAGAGAAGGCTGAGAGGAGATATGATAGCCATGTATAAATATGTGAGAGGAAGCCACAGGGAGGAGGGAGCAAGCTTGTTTTCTGCTTCCCTGGAGACTAGGACGCAGAACAATGGCTTCAAACTACAAGAGAGGAGATTCCATCTGAACATGAGGAAGAACTTCCTGACTGTGAGAGCCGTTCAGCAGTGGAACTCTCTGCCTCGAAGTGTGGTGGAGGCTCCTTCTTTGAAAGCTTTTAAACAGAGGCTGGATGGCCATCTGTCAGGGGTGCTTTGAATGCAATATTCCTGCTTCTTGGCAGAATGGGGTTGGACTGGAGGATGGCCCAGGAGGTCTCTTCCAACTCTAGGATTCTGTGGTTCTAAAAGAGGGAGCAACTCTAGGAGTCTTGGATTCTATGGAGGTCTCCCTAGATTCTAGGATTCTATTACTGTTATTATGAATATTATTATTAAGCAGAGTCTCTATGGCCATCTGTTAGGAGTGCTTGGATTGTGTCTTTCCCTTATGGCAGAGGGAGGTTGGACTGGATGGCCCTTGGAGGTCTCTTGCAACACTAGGATCCTATTATTACTGTGGATTCCTCCCAACCCCCTCCAGTATTTTCTGATGGCCACGAAGGTTCTGTGGGCCAAGTTTGGTTCAGATCTGTCCTTCCTGGGGGGGGGGGGGGGTGTCTTAGTGGTCTGTGGAAGTCTGAGCTGAGTCAGTTGAAGGGACTCCAAACCCCATCATCCGTTGTCCATACTCCCCAATCTTATTGTTTTGGTGATTAATCAGTATGTTTTAAGTATGTTCAACAACAGAAATACAATGTATTGTCGAAGGCTTTCAACATAAATACATTTTCCATATCAGATGTTTACATGATGATTCAGAAGAGTAGCAAAATTACGGTTACGAAGGAGCAACGAAAATAGTATTTATTGATTTAGCCATTTTGTATCCCGGTCTTCTTCTCCCCTCTATCAGGGGAATCGGGCCGGTTTCCAACAATAAAATCACAAAACAATCACTCAAAACATCATATAACATATTCAATTAAAACATTGTAACAGCAAAATGCCATCCCATAATAAACATGGTCAGTCGTCATCGTGAATTCGTTGTCCGTCATTCATCGTCATCTATCCGATCACAGAAATATTGATTCGTCGAAAGCCAAACCTCATAGCCAGGTTTCCACCCGTTTTCTGAACGACAGAATGGAGGGAGCGGTTCTGATCTCCAGTGGGAGAGAGTCCCAGAGTTGAGGGGCCACCACCGAGAAGGCCCTGTCCCTCATCCCCACCAGGCGCGCCTGAGAGGCCGGCGGGACCGAGAGCAGGGCCCCTCCAGACGCTCTTCACAACCTAGATGGTTCACAGGGGAGAATACGTTCGGACAGGTCAACTGGGCCGGAGTCGTTTAGTCTTGTGTTTGGGGTCACCACAACATGAGGAACCACATTAAGGGGTTGTGGCATTAAAAAAGTAGAGCAACACTGCTAAAGGCATCCTATGGAAATAAATAACATGTTGTTGTTCATTCGTTCAGTCGTCTCCAACTCTTTGTGACCTCATGGACCAGCCCACGCCAGAGCTCCCTATGGGCCGTCACCACCCCCAGCTCTTTCAATTTCCACCCCAGCTTTGCATTCCTCAAGCCCCGCACATCCTCGCATGATGTGTTCTGCATACAAGTTAGAAAGGTTGGGTGAGAGGATGCAGCCTTGCTGTACACCTTTCCCAATCTTGAACCCGTCTCCTGTTCCGTGGTCAGTTCTGACTGTGGCTCCTTGGTCCTTGTACAGATTCCTCAGGAGAGAGGGAAGGGGGCTTGGGATGCCCATCCCACCCAGAACTTGCCACAGTTTATGATGATCCACACAGTCAAAGGCTTTAGAGTAGTCAATGAAGCAGAAATAGATGTTTTTCTGAAACTCCCTGCCTTTCTCCATTCTCCAGCATCCAGATATTGGCCATTTGGTCTCTGGTTCCTCTGCCTTTCCTAAACCCAGCTTGAACATCTGGCAACTCTCGCTCCATGTATTGCTGGAGTCTTCCTTGCAGGATCTTGAGCATTACCTTCCTGGCATGATGAGAAATAAGGGCCACTGTACGGAAGTTGGAGCAGTCCTTCGCATTTCCCTTTTTTGGTATGGGGATATAAGTGGATTTTTTCCAGTCTGATGGCCATTCTTGTGTTTTCCATATTTGCTGGCAAATGGCATGCATCACCTTGACAGCATCATCTTTTAAGATTTTAAACAGTTCAGCTGGGATCCCGTCGTCTCCTGCTGCCTTGTTGTTAGCAATGCTTCTTAAGGCCCATTCAACCTCACTCCTCAGGATGTCTGGTTCTAACTCATTCACCACACCGTCAAAACTATCCTCAATATTATTATCCTTCCTATACAGATCTTCTGTATAGTCTCGCCACCTTCTCTTGATCTCTTCAGCTTCTGTTAGGTCCCTGCCGTCTTTGTTTCTTATCACACCCATTTTTGCCTGAAATTTACCTCCAATGTTTCTAATTTTCTGGAAGAGGTCTCTTGTCCTTCCTATTCTGTTGTCTTCTTCCACTTCCATGCATTGCTTATTTAAAAATAGTTCCTTATCTCTTCTGGCTAACCTCTGGAATTGCGCATTTAACTGGCCATATCTCCCCTTATCCCTGTTTCCTTTTGCTTTCCTCCTTTCTTGGGCTACTTCCAGTGTCTCAGCAGACAACCATTTTGCCTTCTTGGTTTTCTTTTTCTTTGGAACGTACTTTGTTGCCGCCTCCTGAACAATGTCTCGGACTTCTGTCCATAGTTCTTCTGGGACTCTGTTTACTAAATCTAGTCCTTCAAATCTGTTCTTCACTTCCACTGTATATTCGCTAGGAATGTTAGTGAGATCATATCTAACTGGTCTGTGTATTTTCCCTGATCTCTTTAGTTTTATTCTAAATTGGGCAATAAGAAGTTCGTGATCTGAGCTACAGTCAGCCCCAGGTCTTGTTTTCACCGACTGGATGGATGTCCGCCACCTTTGGCTGCAAAGGATGTAGTCAATCTGGTTTCGGTGTTGACCATCTGGTGAGGTCCATGTGTAAAGCAGTCTTTTAGGTTGTTGGAAGAGAGTATTCCAACATCACTGTGATGTTGAAAGGCTTTCCTTGCACTCGAATTGAGATCATTCTGTCATTTTTTGGGTTGTATCCAAGCACCGCTTTAGCGAATTTCTTATTAATTATGAAGGCTACTCCATTTCTTCGATGTTCCTCTTGTCCGCAGTAGTAGATCTGGTGGTCATCTGATGTGAAGTGGCCCATTCCAGTCCATTTCAGTTCGCTGACCCCCAGAATGTCTATCTTTAGTCTTGACATCTCACCAATAACAACATCCAATTTGCCCTGGCTCATAGATCTTACATTCCAGGTTCCTATGGTGTGTTGATCTTTAGAGCATCATTGGATTCGTCGTTCACCTCCAGCACCGTCGGCCGCTAGCCTTCCTTTCGGCTTTGAGCTAGCTGCGTCATCACATCTGGGGCTAGTTGAACTTATCCTCTGCTCCTCCCCAGTAGCATTTTGGCCATCTTCCGACCTGGGAGTCCCATCTTCCAATGGCATACCGACATATCTCTGGTTGTACTGGTCCATTGAGTTTTCTTGGCAAGGATACTGGGGTGGTTTGCCGTTGCCTTCCCCAGGGATCACGCTTGGTCTGACCTCTCTGCCACGACCGTCCCGTCTTGGGTGGCCCTTCACGGTTTCGCTCATGACATCATTGAGGTGCTCAAGCTCCAGCGCCACAACAAGGCGGTGACCCTTTGCTGCCTGTGTATTTATGATTGACATAAATCCAAAACCACTGGGAAAATAGACACTGCACTGGGACAAAAGACATCTATCTCAGGCCAGCCACAAGTGACCCTCACTCATCACAACACTGAGAAAGAAACACAGCAGAAGAAGAGACTCAAAAAGGAAGAGATTCAACATATGCGCAAAACCACATATTTACACATATACTCATAGATAGATATATATATATACATTGGCGCATCCCGGGAATTCTCTTCAGGAGTGGCAGAAGAAGGAAGGGAGGAAGGAAGGAAGGAAGGCAGGAAGGAAGGAAGGAAAGGAAGGAAAGGAAGGACGGAAGTAAAGGAAGGAAGGAAGGAAAGGAAGGAAGGAAAGCAAAGGAAGGAAGGAAGGAAGGAAGGAAGGAAGGAAGGAAGGAAGGAAAGCAAAGGAAGGAAGGAAGGGAAGGAAAGGAAGGAAGTAAAGGAAGGAAGGAAGGAAAGGAAGGAAAGGAAGGAAGGAAAGCAAAGGAAGGAAGGAAGTAAAGGAAGGAAGGAAGGAAGGAAGGAAGGAAGGAAGGAAAGGAAAGGAAGGAAGGACGGAAGGAAGTAAAGGAAGGAAGGAAGGAAAGGAAGAAAGGAAAGGAAGGAAGTAAAGGAAGGAAGGAAGTAAAGGAAGGAAGGAAAGGAAGGAAGGAAGGAAAGCAAAGGAAGGAAGGAAAGGAAGGAAGGCAGGAAGGCAGGCAGGAAGGAAGGAAGACAGGAAGGAAGGAAGGCAGGGAGGGAGGAAGGAAGGAAAGCAAAGGAAGGAAGGAAGGAAGGAAGGAAGGAAAGCAAAGGAAGGAAGGAAGGAAGGAAGGAAGGAAAGCAAAGGAAGGAAGGAAGGAAGGAAGGAAGGTAGGCAGGCAGGCAGGCAGGCAGGAAGGAAGGCTGGGCGGAGGAGTTTCTGCCCGGAGACTGGTGACGCCGGAGAGGAAGCGAATTCCTATTGGCGGGAGGGTGCTGAGCCTTCGGAGGAGAAGGAAGGAAGGAAGGAGGAGCTCTTGCTCCTGATTGGCCAGTGCTGCCAAGAAGCCCCGCCTCTCTCTGGGCGCCCAGCCCCCGCGCGGCAGCCATGGCCATGTTTGGTCTTGGCGGAAGCCCAGCGAGAGAAGGCGGCCTGCGTGTCCTAGAGAGGCGAGGGAGCTGCTCACTTCCGGAGGAGGGACAGAGAGAGAGAGAGAGAGAGAGAGCGGGAGGAGGAAGGGGAGGAGCCAAGGGCGGCGCCCAAGAGAGTGTGACGTGGCAGCCAGAAAGGCCAGCTGTGCCCAGAGGAGGCTTCGTGGGGTGTCTTGGCCCAAGGAAGGAAGAAGCCCCGGCCTCCCTCCTCCTGCTTGGCTCAGGCCTCGCCTGCCATTCTCTGTGCCCGCCCTTCTCTCCTTCTCGGCCATTGGGGAGTCAGAGGCGGGGGGGAAAGAGCTGCTTATAAGGTGTGTTTGAATGAAAGGTTGGTTAATTCCGGTGGGGCAGCATGAGGGGGTCAGGCTGGGTGGCCTTTGGGGTCCCCCCTTCCTTCCTTCCTTCCTTCCTTCCTTCCTTCCTTCCTTCCTTCCTTCCTTCCTTCCTTCTCTGGAGGGTTTAAGTGCAGGCTGGATGGCCATCTCTAAGGAGGGATCGGACAGTGCCTTCCTGCTTGACGGAAGGGGGTTGGGATGGATGGCCTCAAGGGTCCCGCCCACCTCTCTCCTGCCCTGACCACCCTGGACACTGGGGAGGCTTCCCTGGGCTGGGTCCAGCGGGGGGGGGGGCTCCTCCTTCCTTCCTTCTCGGGGGTCTCTCAGCAGAGGCTGGGTGGGCATCTGTCGGGAGGGCTTGTGCTGTGCCCTCCTCCTTCCTGGGCTGGGGGACCTTGGGAGTCTCTTCCCACTCTGAGTCTCCCCATCTATTCATTGAGGACACCTCTCTGCCCCACTCAGAGCCGATCACAAGAGGCAAATACACACAATGTATTATATTGGCATTATATATTACTCTATTGTAATACACCCTAGTATTGTAATATTATTAGTAATGTTACATGTCCTATAATATATATGTTTATTTATAATATCATACTATTATTATTATTAGGATTATTAGGATTATGTTGTATTACTTTATAATGTTATAAATATTGTATGTATACACAATCATAGACTCCTAGAAGAGTTGGAAGAGACCTCCTGGGCCATCATCCAGTCCAACCCCATTCTGCCAAGAAGCAGGAAAATCGCATTCAAAGCACCCCTGACAGATGGCCATCCAGCCTCTGCTTCAAAGCTTCCAAAGAAGGAGCCTCCACCACACTCCGGGGCAGAGAGTTCCACTGCTGAACGGCTCTCACAGTCAGGAAGTTCTTCCTAATGTTCAGATGGAATCTCCTCTCTTGTAGTTTGAAGCCACTATTCCCTTGTGTCCTAGTCTCCAAGGAAGCAGAAAACAAGCTTGCTCCCTCCTCCTCCCTGTGGCTTCCTCTCACATATTTATCCCTGGCCCTCATCATGTCTCCTCTCATCCTTCTCTTCTTCAGGCTAAACATGCCCAGTTCCCTAAGCCGCTCCTCATAGGGCTTGTTCTCCAGACCCTTGATCTGCTCCCTCCTCCCTGTGGCTTCCTCTCACATATTTATCCATGGCCCTCATCATGTCTCCTCTCAGCCTTCTCTTCTTCAGGCTAAACATGCCCAGTTCCCTAAGCCGCTCCTCATAGGGCTTGTTCTCCAGACCCTTGATCTGCTCCCTCCTCCCTGTGGCTTCCTCTCACATATTTATCCATGGCCCTCATCATGTCTCCTCTCATCCTTCTCTTCTTCAGGCTAAACATGCCCAGTTCCCTAAGCCGCTCCTCATAGGGCTTGTTCTCCAGACCCTTGATCTGCTCCCTCCTCCCTGTGGCTTCCTCTCACATATTTATCCATGGCCCTCATCATGTCTCCTCTCAGCCTTCTCTTCTTCAGGCTAAACATGCCCAGCTCCCTAAGCCGCTCCTCATAGGGCTTGTTCTCCAGACCCCTGATCTGCTCCCTCCTCCCTGTGGCTTCCTCTCACATATTTATCCATGGCCCTCATCATGTCTCCTCTCCGCCTTCTCTTCTTCAGGCTAAACATGCCCAGCTCCTTAAGCCGCTCCTCATAGGGCTTGTTCTCCAGACTCTTGATCATTTGATTCGCCCTCTTCCTCTGGACACACTCCAGCTTAGAGTAATCTCTCTTGAATTGTGGTGCCCAGAATTGGACACAATATTCCAGGTAAAGTGGTCTAACCAAAGTAGAATAGAGCATGCGGAGCAATATATTGCATTATATTATTCGCCTACCACAGGAGACAAGGTGGGACTGTCTTCCGGCCCCCTCTCTCTTCCCTCTGGCCCACAGCAGCGGTTGGTGCCCTGCGGTGATCGTGGGGGGGAGAGGGCAGTGCCGAAGGCCCCCCCCCCTCCCTCCCTCCCTCAGGTACTCGGCAGCCCTTCCTTCCTCCCCCTTGAAGCCCCCCTCCCTCCCTCCCCTCCTTCCTTCCCTGCCCAGAGTGGACTCTTTAAGGAGGGGGGGGAGGGGTGATGGTCCCAAGGAAGGAGGCTGGGCGTGTGGACGTTGCCTGAGACACGCAGCTCGACTTCTCTGCCCTGGGAAGCCAGAACGGCCCCCCCCCCCCCCCCCCCGTTCTCCTTCTGCTAAAACTTCTTCATTCGGACAGGCTTTTGAAGAGGGAGGTTTTGAAGATCAAGTCGGGGGGGGCTCAGTGGTGTTTGAATATATTTGATGGAGGTTACCTGTGATTTTTTTTTGTGCTATTTGTGTCTAATTCTGTTTTGATGTTTGTATATTTCTATATTTTAAATTGCATACGAATGCTTTCATGTCAAGCCGCTTTGAGTCCCTTTGGGAAGACACGGCAGGGTAGAAATGCAACAACAACAACAACAACAGACAGCTCTATTCAGTTTTGGTTCTTGGTCAGTGGACTGAATGATTCAAGCCCAGCATTCCCCTCATCCAAACAGATCTGGTCCTCTTCCCACCCTCTCTCAGGCCGGTGAGTGAGAAGCCCAGAGCTGAGCGAGAGATTCTCCTGACTGGACTGACCGGTCCCCTCTTTCAGGACGGAAATGGCAGGCCTCTCGCGCCTTGACTGGAGGCCTCTCTTGTTCCAGCTGGACTTCTGCCTGGCGTCCATTCCGTCCTGGTTCCCTCTGGATTCCTTCTTCGTGACCCTTTGTTTACCTTCCGTTTCTCCTTCCGTTTTTCCTCCTTGTTGGCTCCCTCTTCTCATCCTGCTTTCCCAGTTTCCATTCTCCTTCTTTGGGGGTCACTAGAGATCTCTTCAAGATGGCATTTAGTTGATCCAGCTTGCCATTGGCACCAGGGATTGATCCATCCAGAATTTCCAGTGGTTTCATCACTTCTGTCCCTTCAGCCAATATCTTCTTACGTTGTTTTCCTTTCTCCATTTTAGGAGGTTTTGACTGAACATTGGATTTCTTCTTTAAGCCCTTTTATCCCATCAATGTCATATTTTGGTAAGTTTTCAAATAAATGTCTTTTGCAAACAAGCACCTATATTTGGCAATGCTTCAGGAGGTTTGATAAACCAGTGAGCTGTGCTGACTTCTCTTCGATTCAAGGCCACACTGAAATCCCTTCCTCCTTTCCTTCCTCTTTTCTCTCTGATCCAGAAAATGACAAATCAAGATGGCACTGAGACTGGGACTCTTTCGTCACAAGAAGAACTCCACTTTTATCTTCCGTTTCAAAAACCAAGCTGGTCCATTCATTCTTGTTTCTCCTCTCCTTCCTTCCTTCCTTCCTTCCTTCCTTCCTTCCTTCCTTCCTTCCTTCCTTCCTTCCTTCCTTCCTTCCTGTTTTCTGGGTTATCTCTTTGTCTATATCGGTTAGAGATCCCTGTTTGTATACAATAGAGTAACAGGGTATTATATTGTTATAGTCAAACACTTGCCGGTAGAGAGTCACTCCTTCGTTGTCTCCTTTCCTCCTCTTCCTCCTTTCAATAGTCTTTGATTCCAAAAGGAGATTTTGAGGGAAGGGGATCAGGTTGGGAAAGTGGGTCGGGGGTTGGCAGTAGAGATGAAAACACCTGTAACGATTATGTGCATGTCCATCTCTCCTCCTTGCTTCCCCTCAATGGCCATCCATCTAGGGCAGTGGTTCTCAACCTGGGGGTCCCCAGATGTTTTGGCCTTCGACCCCCAGAAATCCTTTTTTTAAAATGATTTTTATTAGAATATTATAAAGTTACATCGAAAGAGGGGGAATATTTGTGAGAAGATAGAAAAGTAGGGAAATAGAAAGTAAAAAAGGAGAAAAATTACCACCCACTTCCCACCAATCGGGGAATCGGAATCTGCTTATAAGAATTTCAGAGAGTCTTATGAGCATGCTCTCACCGAGGCCAAAAAATCTTATTATGCTTCCTTGATAGCGTCTGCGAGCTCACACCCAGCACAGTTATTTAAGATTATGAGATCCCTGACAACAGTCCCTTCTGTCCCAAACAATAACGATCTGGCTCCTTCTGCTGAGGTTTTCCAGAGCTATTTCGCAGACAAGATCTCGCTTCTCTGCCGGGATCTCCCTGCCACGATTGATACAGTAAGTGAACTTGAGACTCCGTGGCCACTCGCTGGGCACATCCTTGACCGGTTCATCCCGCTGGACGCAGAGGCTGTCGATAGGATCGTGACTGCGACTAGGCCGACCGCCTGCTCCCTCGATCCGTGACCCTCCTGGCTAGTAAAATCTTGCCTGGAGGGATTACGTGAACCTCTGTTGAATATAATAAACAGCTCCCTTGAGCAAGGAGTTTTTCCAGAGGGTTTAAAAGAGGCGATGGTCTCTCCGCTGCTGAAGAAACCAGACTTAGATCGTTCGCTTCCCTCTAGCTACCGCTCAGTCTCGAACCTTACGTTCCTGGGCAAGGTGGTTGAGAGGGCGGCAGCGGAGCAGTTGCAGCAGTTCCTGTCAGAGTTAGACTCTCCAGTCTGGGCACAGCAAGCGTGTGGTTTCAAAATAAACAAACTCAGGCAGCATTCTTTTTTTAAGGTAGCTTTACTTAAAGCGTCTATACACAAAGGACTACATGATGGAACTGAAAAAAGGCGACTAACACAGTACAGGACAAAACATACAGGCAAAAGTAAACATCCTGCCCTTCAAGTTGGGTAACTCCCTTTTTCTTCTCTGGGCAAAAGAATTTCTGTTATCTCTGTCTCAAGGTTTTTTTCTCTCTCTGCCTTTAATAACAATTCTAACACACAGCTGAACATAACTGAATCCATCTTTGAAATGCAATACTAATACATTGCAATACTAATACAAACACATTGAAAAACATACCTATAAAATAACTATAACTATTCTGACAGTTCCTAAATGACACAGCCGGACTCGATCCCTTCCCGTCCGGCTTCCGTAGTGGGCACGGGACGGAGACTGTGCTAGTTGCCATCACAGATCAGCTCTGCTGCCAGATGGATCAAGGCGGATCACACTGCTCGTGTTATTGGACCTCACAGCAGCATTTGACACGGACGATCACAATCTATTGACCCACCGCCTAGCCCTGACTGGGGTGAGGGGGATGCCCCTTAAGTGGGTGTCCTCCTTCCTCCAGAATCGGGGACAGCGTGTGGTGAGGGGAGGGATGGTTTCCGAGAGATCTCCGCTAACTTGTGGGGTCCCGCAGGGAGCTATTCTCTCTCCTCTATTATTTAACATCTATATGCGACCGCTTGCCCGACTGGTGCGGAGCTCTGGGCTTGAGTGCCACCAGGACGCTGACGACACTCAGCTCATTCTGAGGATGGAGGGCCGGCCGGACTCCGTACCCGATAGTTTCCATCAGTGCCTTGAGGCCGTGACTGGATGGTTGCGTGCCAGCAGGTTGAGGGTGAACCCAGCGAAGACGGAGATCCTTTGGCTGGGCCGTCCGGGTGGGAGGGAGGTCCAGCTGCCTACCCTGGATGGCGAGACACTAATGTCCGTCACCTTCTGTAAAAAGCCTTGGTGTCTCATTGGTCCCTCTGCTGCTCACAATGGAGGCCCCGGTCTCTGCGGTGAGCAGATCTGCGTTTTTCCACCTACGTCAGGCTAGCCAACTGTCTCCCTTCCTATCTAGGAACGACCTGGCTGCGGTGATCCAGGCGACGGTCATCTCGAGGCTTGACTACTGTACCGCCCTCTACATTGGCCTTCCTTTGTCAGTAATCCGGAAACTGAAGCTGGTGCAAAATGTGGCGGCTCATCTTCTCGCCGGGGTGTCGGCGAGGTGTGGTATCACCCCCATTCTACAACCGCTGCACTGGCTTCCGATTGAGTACCGGATCACTTTCAAGGTGCTGGTACTAACCTTTAAGGCAGGGGTCCTCAAACTTTTTAAACCGGGGGCCAGTTTACTGTCCCTCAGACCGATGGAGGGCCGGACTATAGTTTTTTTTTTAAAAAAAATCAATTAAAAATTCCTATGCATATTGCACATATCTTATTTTGCTGTGTGGAAGGGCCCTTCGAGGGAGGGGGTTCTTTCTCGCCCTCTTGAGGCAGTAATTCCAGGAGCAGAGAATGGGAAATCTTCCTATTTCTAGTCTGAACAAAATCTGGCCAGCAGCATTAAAAAAAAACCTCTAAAATTATAACTGTAAATAAAGAACAACACTCCAACACAGGGGAACACCAGACAAGAAACAATCAGGGCCAGCTAATCACCTCTCAACAAAGTATTCTCCCTAAAAACTGTCAGGCTATGAAATGGCAATCAAGGTGGCCACTTGAAACATTCCTACCTACCTCCAACAGAGAAGAGTTCTTTCTCCCACCCTGGATCTTCCACAATTTTCCTGGTTAAAGGTTTTCCTCTGACATGAAGTCCAGTCGTGTCTGACTCTGGGGTTGGTGCTCATCTGCATTTCTAAGTCGAAGAGCCGGCGTTGTCTGTAGACACCTCCAAGGTCATGTGGCCAGCATGACTGCATGGAGCGCCGGGGCAGCCTCCCTTGGCTGGCTCACGCTGTCCATCGGGCCTGACGGATAGCGTGAGCCTGCCAAGGGGGGAGCAACCCTGCGTGGCCTACTTGTGAGTAAAGCACCCCACGAAGTGCTTTACACGCGAGTAGACCACGCGGAGCAGCCTCTCTTGGCTGGCTCACGCTGTCCATTGGGCCTGAGGGATAGCGTGAGCCTGCCAAGGGAGGAGCAGGCCCGTGCGGCCTACTTGCGAGTAAAGCACCTCGCGAGGTGCTTTCCACGCGAGTAGACCACGCGGAGCAGCCTCCCTTGGCTGGCTCACGCTATCCGAGGGGCACTGTGTGTGGGGGGGGCTCCTCCTCCGCGGGCCGGAAGTGGCCCGCGGGCCGTAGTTTGGGGGCCCCTGCTTTAAGGCCTTCTATGGTCTGGGGCCGGCGTACCTGAGGGCCCGCTTATCCCCCTACCAACCCCAGAGATTACTTCGGTCAGAGGACCAAAATTTGCTTGAAGTCCCCAACATCTGGACTTATCATCTGTCCTCGACTAGGCAGAGAGCCTTCTCGATCGTGGCCCCTTGTTTATGGAATGCCGTGCCAGTTGAAACCCGAACCATCCGAGAGCTACTTCCTTTTCGGAAAGCCTGTAAGACCTTTCTCTTCCGACAAGCTTATTTATTTATCGTGTCATCAGCAACCATTGTATTACAATTCTAACAGAGCAAAATAAACACAAAGATTAAAAAGTAAAAGAAAAAAAAAGGAAAGAAAAAAAAACCACACAGATTTTGTAAATTTGGTATTTGGTTAAATGTCCCTTGACCAGTATCTGGCCACTTGGAGTGCCTCTGGGGTTGCCGCAAGAAGGTCCTCCATGGTGCATGTGGCAGGGCTCAGGGTGCATTGCAGCAGGTGGTCAGTGGTTTGCTCTTCTCCGCACTCGCATGCCGAGGATTCCACCCTGTAGCCCCATTTCTTAAGATTGGCTCTGCATCTTGTGGTGCCAGAGCGCAATCTGTTCAGCGCCTTCCAAGTCGCCCAGTCTTCTGAGTGCCCAGGGGGGAGTCTCTCATCTGGTATCACCCATGAATTGAGGTGCTGGGTTTGGGCCTGCCACTTTTGGACTCTCGCTTGCTGGGGTGTTCCAGCGAGTGTCTCTGTAGATCTAAGAAAACTATGTCTTGATTTAAGTCGTTGACGTGCTGGCTGATTCCCAAACAGGGGATGAGCTGGAGATGTCTCTGCCTTGGTCCTTTCACTATTGGCTGCTACTTCCCGGCGGATGTCAGGTGGTGCCATACCGGCTAAGCAGTGTAATTTCTCCAGTGGTGTAGGGCGCAGACACCCCGTGATAATGCGGCATGTCTCATTAAGAGCCACATCCACTGTTTTAGTGTGATGAGATGTGTTCCACACTGGGAATGCATACTCAGCAGCAGAGTAGCACAGCGCAAGGGCAGATGTCTTCACTGACAAGCTTTCGATGGGTGAATAACTCGGGACTATGTCTGTTCTCGTTTTTATTGTATTTTAAAGTTGATTGTATTGTCTTAATTTACTGCTGTAAACCGCTCCGAGCCAAATTGGGAGTGGCGGTGTACAAGTCAAATAAATTGGCACTAGGGATTAATCCATTCAGAACTTCCAGTGGTTTCATCACTTCTGTACGTTTAGCCAACATCTTCTTATGTTGTTTTCCTTTCTCCATTTTAGGAGGTTTCGACTGAACGCTGGATTTCTTCTTTAAGAGCTTTTATCCCATTGTGATGTCGTATTTTGGTAAGTTTTCAAATAAATGTCTTTTGCAAACAAGCTCCTCTATTTTGATAAATCAGTATTTCTTTATCGTGTCAGGAACAACCAGACAGTTGTATTACATTTTTAACAAAACAAACAGACAAAACACAAAGTCTAATTGCCTGGTTGCCCAAAGGCCTGGTTCCACAGCCATGTCTTCACCCTCCTCCTGAAGGAGAGGAGGGTTGGTGCTGTTCTGATTTCCCCCGGGAGTGAATTCCACAGGTGGGGGGCCACCACTGAGAAGGCTCTGCTTCTCGTCCCCACCAGCCTCACTTGTGAGAGTGGTGGGGTCGAGAGCAGGGCCTCCCCAGATGATCTCAAACTCCGAGGTGGGACGTAGAGGGAGATACGTTCGGACAGATACACTGGACCAGAACCGTATAGGGTTTTGTAGGTTAAGACCAGCACCTTGAATTGTGCTCGGAATTGAACCGGCAGCCAGTGGAGCTGGCACAACAGGGGGGTGGTATGCTCCCTGTATGTCGCTCCGGTGAGCAATCTGGCTGCCGCACGCTGGACTAGTTGGAGTTTCCGAACAGTCTTCAAGGGCAACCCCACGTAGAGCGCGTTGCAGTAGTCTATCCGGGATGTAACAAGAGCGTGGACCACCGTGGCCAGATCAGACTTCCCAAGGTACGGGCGCAACTGGTGCACAAGTTTTAATTGCGCAAAAGCTCTCCCGGCCACCGCCGAGACCTGGGGTTCCAGGCTCAGCGGCGAGTCCAGGATCACTCCCAAGCTGCGAACCTGCGTCTTCAGGGGGAGTGTAACCCCATCCAGCACAGGCTGTAACCCTATACCCTGTTCGGCCTTCCGACTGACCAGTAGGACCTCTGTCTTGTCTGGATTCAATTTCAATTTGTTAGCTCTCATCCAGTCCGACACAGCAGCTAGACACCGATTCAAGGTCTGGACAGCCTCCTTGGTGACAGGCGGAAAGGAGTGACAGATCTGGACATCATCTGCATAGAGATAACACCGCAGTCCGAAACTCCGAATGATCTCCCCCAGCGGCTTCATGTAGATGTTAAACAACATTGGGGACAGAATAGATCCCTGAGGGACTCCACACGACAATGGTTGTGGAGCCGAACAGGTGTCACCCAGTAACACCTTCTGGGACCGTCCCTCAAGAAATGACCGGAGCCACTGCAAAGCAGTACCCCCAAGTCCCATTTCTGTGAGTCGTCCCAGAAGGATACCGTGATCGACGGTATCGAAGGCCGCTGAGAGGTCCAGGAGAACTAACAGGGACACACTCCCCCTGTCCAGTTCCCTGCGCAGATCATCTACCAAGGCGACCAAGGCTGTTTCCGTTCCATGTCCCGGTCTAAAGCCAGACTGTGCCGGATCAAGATAATCAGTGTCTACCAGAAATCCCTGGAGTTGAGCTGCCACCACACGTTCCAGGACTTTGCCCAAATAGGGGAGATTGGAAACTGGCCGATAGTTGTCTAATTGAGTGGGGTCCAGTGATGGTTTTTTCAACAGCGGTTTGATAATAGCCTGTTTTAGGCTCGCTGGAATCTTGCCCTCCTGTAAGGAGGCATTAACCACCACCTTCACCCACTCCGCCAAACCCCCTCTGGCTTCTTTTATAAGCCAGGATGGACAGGGGTCTAGGATGCATGTGGTAGGCCGCACCTCTCCAAGGATCCTGTCCACATCCTCAAGCTGAACTAATTGAAAAGAATCCAACAAAACTTGACAAGCAGATGCTCTCGTTACATTCTCAGAGACTGCAGGTAAAGTGGTGTCAAAACCCGACCGAATCCGCCCAATTTTATCTACGAAAAATCGAGCAAACGCTTCACAGCGAGCTCCAGAGCTGTCAGGGATCTCGCTTTTCGGCGGATTTAACAGACCCCTGACAACTCGAAAGAGCTCAGCTGGACGATTCTTCGCAGATGCAATATTAGCAGCGAAAGATGTTTTTTGTGCTGCCTCTATTGCCACACCGTAGGACCTTAAGAAGGTATTCAGATGTGTTTGGGTTGATTTAGTCGGGTTACTGCGCCACACGCGCTCTAGCCACCTCTTCTTTCGCTTCATTGCTGCCAGCTCCTCAGTAAACCAAGAAGCCGGGTTAGCTCGGTTACTCGAGAGGGGGCGTTCTGGAGCGATTGTGTCGATTGCCCTAGTCATCTCGGTGTTCCAGTGAGAGACCAAGGCATCGACAGGGTCGCCAGCCAGGGAGGTGGGAAATTCCCCAAGAGCCATCAGGAAACCACTAGGATCCATAAGTCTCCTGGGGCGGACCATTCTAATGGGTCCACCACCCCTGCGGAGGTTGGGAGGAGCAGTCAGTCTAAACCTAATCAGGTGGTGATCGGTCCATGACAAAGGAGCGATGGTTAGCTCCTCCACCCCGATACTATCACCCCATCCCTGCGAAAAGACCAAATCCAGTGTGTGCCCAGCGATATGGGTGGGACCAGATACTAGTTGGGACAGGCCCATGGTTGTCATGGTGGCCATAAAGTCCTGAGCTGCACCTGACAGAGCAGTCTCGGCATGAACATTGAAATCCCCCAGGACTATAAGCCGCTGGGAGCTCAACGCCATGTCCGAGACCACTCCTGCTAGCTCAGGAAGGGAGACTGTCGTGCAGCGGGGTGGTCGGTACACTAACAGAATCCCTATCCTGTCCCGGTCACCTAACCTGAAGCCGGCACACTCAAATGTAGATGATTGTGGGATGGGGCACCTGATTAGGGGAATACAAACCTTATAGACCACTGCCACTCCTCCTCCCCGCCCTCCGGGCCTTGGCTGGTGCTGGACAGAGTAACCTGGCGGGCAAAGCTGGGAGAGGTTCACACCTCCCCCCTCATCCAGCCAGGTCTCCGTTATACATGCCAGGTCGGCCTGTTCCTCCTGAATTAGATCTCGAATAATGGAGGACTTCCCATTTACCGACCTGGCATTGAACAGCACCACCCTTAGCCCAGAAGGACCACCATCCTGACATCTCAGTTGTATCTTGTCGGGAGGATTTTTTTTTGGAATCGCCAATATATTCCTATTATTTTCAGGCCGAATTGATTGTGAAGTTGTAATATGGGTAATCTTTGGGATTGCCAATGTTCTATTGTAAATTTTGGGCCGGATTTGTTTTTGTCTTACATTCTTAGAGCATTTTAGGTTTGCCAAATTATTGCTGAAAATTTTGGATCGGATTGAGTAGTTTGTTCTCCCTTTCCCGTATCTTCCTCTACCTGTCACCACCTCTATAGCAGCCCCCACACCCATAGAACCATCCGTCCCAGGGGAGTTCCCTCTCACTTCCTCACTTGCGGTATCAGATGTTAATGCATAATAATCATAACAGACATTGTTGTGGTTATAAAACTCTACACCCCTAGGGTCCGCCCCATCCTTGCTTCCAGTAAAGTGCATTTGAGTAGTATTAACAGAGAAGACTATCAGCGTTACCAAAAATGACAACTGCGATGACATCAGGCGATTTTGAAATTCACAGTGCTGTAGTAAAGCGCTACAGTGCTATAATACCACACCTCACAGCAGCTTGTTGGCTCTGAACCAGTTAATAGCTTATGGCAACCCAGGCAGACTAAAGTGCAGGATTAAAGTGCTAGATTACAGAGCTGAATGACTTTCTATGGCTCAGATTCTAGTGACCCATTTGGTCTCAGTGCTGGACTAAAGTGCTTAATAATTCAGTAGCTCAAGGTCTGTGCCCACATAGATGTCCCAATGTCATTCAACTAGAGTGGGCCAATCAAAACAAGGACCCCGCTTCTAGGGCCCGTGGACAGCAAGCCGGCACCCCTTGGCCAGGTCCCTAGTTCTTCTTGGCCGTCCAGAGAATCTGATGGAAGTCAGAGGGAGTTGGTCTTATATATTGTGGGCAGTGGCTCCAAAAGGTAGGTGTTATTGCACTTCCAGCCAGAGAGGGCGCTGTCGCGAAACAGATGGTAAATCACAGCAAGGACTTAAGGCCTGGTAAATCACAACGTTTGTCTAGAGTGCTGTAGTGCAATCAGTCTAGCAGCAGTAATGATGGTTTGGGACCAGGCAAAACCAGACGGATTAAAGTGCAGGCTAGCAGTGCAATGTTTGATATTATCTAAGACACAGTACTGATAGGGCCAACAAAATTAAAGTGCTGGGTTAAAGTGCTTAACAGTAATACTTGATATTATCTAAGACACAGTACTAATAGGGCCAACAGACTTAAAGTGCTGGTTTAAAGTGCTTTAACAGAGCAGTGCCCTCGTCGATTCCTAAAGTCACTCAACTAGGGCAGTCGATTCAAAACAAAGGACCCAGCTGCAGAGCCCGTGAACGAGCAAACCGGCACCCTCAGCCCGGACCCCGTATCTTCTCGACTGTCCAGGAGAAGAGATGGTACAGTTAGTGGGAGATGGTCTTTATAACGTGGGCAATGGCTGAAAAGCGTAGCACCATTTCCTGCAGCAGAATGGATAAATTGCTGTTCTTTACACCTCCCGCCAGAGATGGCAGTGTTGGCAGATGTCGAATGTTCCTATGAGTTCGATGGCAGTGGATAGTATTGCTGTTATTTACACCTCCAGCCAGAGATGGCAGTGTTGGCAGATGTCGAATGTTCCTATGAGTTCGATGGCAGTGGATAGTATTGCTGTTATTTACACCTCCAGCCAGAGATGGCAGTGTTGGCAGATGTCGAATGTTCCTATGAGTTCGATGGCAGTGGATAGTATTGCTGTTATTTACACCTCCAGCCAGAGATGGCAGTGTTGGCAGATGTCGAATGTTCCTATGAGTTCGATGGCAGTGGATAGTATTGCTGTTATTTACACCTCCAGCCAGAGATGGCAGTGTTGGCAGATGTCGAATGTTCCTATGAGTTCGATGGCAGTGGATAGTATTGCTGTTATTTACACCTCCAGCCAGAGATGGCAGTGTTGGCAGATGTCGAATGTTCCTATGAGTTCGATGGCAGTGGATAGTATTGCTGTTATTTACACCTCCAGCCAGAGATGGCAGTGTTGGCAGATGTCGAATGTTCCTATGAGTTCGATGGCAGTGGATAGTATTGCTGTTATTTACACCTCCAGCCAGAGATGGCAGTGTTGGCAGATGTCGAATGTTCCTATGAGTTCGATGGCAGTGGATAGTATTGCTGTTATTTACACCTCCAGCCAGAGATGGCAGTGTTGGCAGATGTCGAATGTTCCTATGAGTTCGATGGCAGCAATAACAGACGCTGACCAAAACGCTGGATCCAGAGAGGCGGGTGGGCAGCCTCGTGGTGATGTAATGGAGACTCCTCTTCTGTAGGCCAAGCCAAGCCTCTTTTTGGTGGGCCCGCGGAGTGCTTCAAGCTTCGGCTGCCTCTGATGGTATGGGCCCGACAGGAAGGAGGGCCAAATGGAGGAGCGTCACCTCGGCAGGCCTGCGGTGTGTCTCAACTCCCCTGATGGCGGATGAAAAGCTATTCGCAGGGGCTAGCGGGCATTTCTCCCCCTCCCTGCGATGTCAAAGGAGAAGCTGCCAGCCGGAGTACTGGCGCAGGAGTTTCCCTTGGCTCAGCAGAGGCAGCAGTCGATCTGAGCTCCCCCCGCCTCCTCCCTGATTGAATAAGGCAGATAGGCAGGGAGAGCTTCAATCTCTGCCAGGGAAGGAAGCTAGGACCCTGCAGAGGCAATACCAGGGTCCTAGTTATCAGGTAGGATATTATTTCTGAGGGAGCTTGCCGAGATGTAATGGCGGCGCTCTACCTCGTTGCCCCGCAGCCTCTTTCTCTTCCCTCAGGCCGATTTGGACCATTAAGGTCTCATTCAAGACCCCTAGTTGTTCCAGATCCAAATCTCCTTACACTGGGAGGGTTGGGGAATTGATCACCTTAGATTTCGCTCGATTAACTCCTCAGCTGGCACAGCTTGAGATCTTACAGCTGTTTGCCCACCGGAACCGGAACCGGACAATGACAACCAAATAAGACAATCAGATGTGTGAGATCGGCAGGATTGTCGAAATGGAACCAAAACAGATCTTTGAGTTAATTGTACACTGATGGGTAGGAGGAAGTTCCAGGTTTGTATTGTTTTTACTGATTTTATCATTTTACTGATTTTAGTGGATAATGTTGAATTGTGGGAATTTGTACTGTTATATTTTTTTGTGATGATTGTTTGTGTAGCAGGCGTCTAAGTGCGCCTTGCAGCTGTAAGCCGCCCTGGGTCCCCTTCGGGGTGAGAAGGGCGGGGTACAAGAACCCCAAATAAATAAATAAATAAATAAAAGTTTGCAGGCTTGGCATACTCTTAAATGTCCTTTGACCGGTCTCTGGCCCCTTGGAGTGCCGCCTCTGGTGTTGCCGCAAGAAGGTCCTCCCTGGTGCATCATGTGGAAGAAGGGCTCAGGTTGCCTTGCAGCAGACGGTCAGTGGTTTGCTCTTCTCCACACTCACATGTCGTGGATTCCACTTTGTGGCCCCATTTTTTAAGGTTGGGTCTGCATCTCGTGGTGCCCTAGCGCAGTCTGTTCAGCGCCTTCCAAGTCGCCCAGTCTTCTTCTGTGTGCCCAGGGGGGAGTCTCTCATTGGGTATCAGGCATTGGTTGAGGTTCTGGGGTTGAGCCTGCCACTTTTGGACTCTCGCTTGCTGAGGTGTTCCAACGAGCATCTCTGTAGATCTTAGAAAACTATTTCTTGATTGAAGTAGTTGACGTGCTAGCTGATACCAAACAGGGGATGAGCTGGAGATGTCACTGCCTTGGTCCTTTTACTATTGGCTGCTACTTCCCGGCAGATGTCAGGTGGTGCAATACCGGCTAAACAGTGTAATTTCTCCAGTGGTGTAGGGCGCAGGCACCCCGTGATAATGCAGCATGTCTCATTAAGAGCCACATCCACTGTTTTAGCGAGGTGAGATGTGTTCCACACTGGGCATGCATACTCAGCAGCAGAGTAGCATAGCGCAAGGACAAATGTCTTCACTGTGTCTAGTTGTGATCCCCAGGTTGTGCCAGTCAGCTTTCGTATGATATTGTTTCTGGCACCCACTTTTTGCTTGATGTTCAGGCAGTGCTTCTTGTAGGTCAGAGCACGGTCCAGAGTGACTTCCAGGTATTTGGGTGCACTGCAATGCTCCAGTGGGATTCCTTCCCAAGTGATCCTCAGAGCTCGGGATGCTTGTCTGTTCTTAACATGAAAGGCACATGTCAGTGTTTTGGATGGATTAGGGATCAGCTGGTTTTCCCTGTAATAGGCAGTAAGGGCACCTAGAGCATCGGAGAGCTTCTGTTCAACCATCTCAAAGCTCCCTGCTTGAGCGGTAATGGCACGATCATCAGCATAGATGAAACTCTCTGTCCCTTCTGGCAGTGGCTGGTCATTTGTGTAAATGTTGAACATGGATGGAGCGAGCACGCTCCCCTGAGGCAGGCCGTTCTTCTGTTTCCGCCATCTGCTTCTCTGGCCCTGGAACTCAACAAAGAAGCTCCTGTTTTGTAGCAGGTTTCCTATGAGGCGGGTAAGGTGGTCGTCCCTTGTGATATTATACATTTTCCTCAGGAAGAGGCAATGGTGGTTCACAGTATCACAGGCTGTTGACAGGTCTATGAAGACGGCTCCTGTGATCTGCTGCCTTTCAAAGCCATCTTCTATGTGCTGGGTCAGGTTCAGCACTTGCGATGTGCAGCTTTTGCCTTTCCTGAAGCCAGCTTGCTGTGGAATCAGACATGGGTCTATTTTTTCCATAATTCTATGCAAAATAAGTCTCTCCAGAACTTTGTAGAGGTGGCACAACAGGGAGATTGGTCTGTAGCTTTTTGGGTCATTGCGGTCTTTGCCTGGCTTCAAGATGGCGACGACTCTTGCTTTCCTCCAGATTTTGGGGATCTGACAGGATGCAGTGCAGTTGTTCATCAGCTCCAGCAGCCAGCGCCTTGCTTTTGGGCCAAAGTTCTTGATTTGTTCCATCCGTAGATCATCCAGGCCAGCTGCTTTGCCATTTCTACATTTATGGAGAGACATGTCCAATTCAGTAGATGTAAAGGGTTCACGAAGGTTGTTGTTCTCAATCTCTGGTTGTCTGGCTATTGGTTTCTTTCCTACTTTGGTGGCAAGGTTGGGTTTCCCGTTCTTCAGGAGTTGGTGTGCTATCTGATCTGCCTTTATGTTGGCGTGGGTATTAGGTAAATCAGTGAGCGGTGCTGACTTCTCTTTGATTCAAGGCCACGCTGAAATCCCTTCCTCCTTTCCTTCCTCTTTTCTCTCTGATCCAGAAAATGACAAATCACTAGCCGTCCCCTGCCAGGCGTTGCTGTGGCCCAGTCTGGAGATCTGGAAAATAAATTAGAAAATATTGGTTTCAGATATATTCAATTTCTTTCTGCTTGTGGATAAACAGTATTTCTTGCTGTTTCTTTGTCAGTCTTGATGTGGAGATTGTCTAGTTTGCCTTCTCTGGAACATGCAACATAGAATTCTCCTTCTTTAGGGGTCCCTTTCAAATCTATGATACTATATCTCTGTGTGCGTGAATCATATAGATCTGTGGCTGGATGGCTCTTTGTCAGGAGGGCTTTGATTACGTTTTCTTGCCCTGGTGAAGAAGGGAGTTGGACTGGATGGCCTTAAGTATGGGGGTTCTGTGTGGGACGTTTGCCCCAATGCTGTTGTTCATAGGGTTCAGAATGCTCTTTGATTGTAGGTGAACTATAAATCCCAGTAACTACAACTCCCAAATGTGAAGGTCTACTTCCCCCAAACTCCATCTGTCTTCACATTTGGGAATATGGAGTATTTGTGCCAAGTTTGCTCCAGA
Organism: Anolis sagrei; assembly: GCF_037176765.1. Taxonomy (NCBI): domain Eukaryota; kingdom Metazoa; phylum Chordata; class Lepidosauria; order Squamata; family Anolidae; genus Anolis; species Anolis sagrei. The sequence goes on along the minus strand of NC_090022.1, from coordinate 782,630 downwards.
TCCATCCTTGTTTGAGTCCACAGTGCTCTCTGGATGCAGGTGAACTACAACTCCCATACTCAAGGTCAATGCCCACCAAACACTTCTAGTGTTTTCTGTTTGTCATGGAAGTCCTGTATGCCACGTTTGGTTCAATTCCATCATTGGTGGAGTTCAGAATGGTGAAGTTTGGGGAAAATAGACCTTGACATTTGGGAGTTACAGTTGCTTGGATCTGCCATCAAAGAGCATTCTGAACAACTAAACTGAACCAAACTCGGTATGAAGAACTCCCATGACCAACAGAAATTACTGGAGAGCTTTGGGGAAAATAGACCCTGACATTTGGGAGGTGGAAGTGGCTTGGATTTATAGTTTACCTGCCATCAAAGAGCATTCTGAACACCACCAACCATGGAACTGAACCAGATTTAGCACGCAGAACTCCCATGACCAACGGAAAATACTGGAAAGGTTTGGGAGAAAGTAACAGTGATTGGAGGTTCCCAAATGGAGAGGAGGAGGAAGAAAAGCCCAGAGGAGAATGAGGAGGAAGGCAGGAGTTCAAATTTGGTCGTATTGCGTATTTTTGCCATGTGTGGTCCAGATCCATTGTTTGGGTTCACGGTGCTCTCCAGATGTAGGTGAACTACATCTCCCCCAAATCACTGTCCATTCATCCCAACCCCCTCCAGTATTTTCTGTCGGTCACGGGGGTTCTCTGTGCCACGTTTGGTCCAGGTCTGCAATTTGTGGGGTTCTCAGCAGTCTGGCAGTCAGAGCTGAATTGGGTGAAGGAACTGCAAATCCCTTCATCCGTTGTCCGTACTCCCGAAACACATTGTTGTTGTGATTAATCGCTATGCTTTAATTATGTTCAGTTTGTAGCAATACAAATCCATCCTGCATATCAGATATTTACGTTACAACGCGTAACAGTAGCAGTTATGAAGTAGCAACGAAAATATGTTTGGGGGTCTCCACAACATGAGGAACTGTATTTAGGGGTCACGGCATGAGAAAGGTGGAGAACCACTGATTTGGATGAAGGGATATCATTTCCGAGGAGGTCCAGTTCAGCAGCTAGAGAATGGATTGCGCTTTTGACCACAGAAGGAACAATATATTTGGGGGGCTTGATTGTCCAAAAATTGTAGGCAACTCTACAGATTGCAGAGGGTTCAAATCCCCCTTTGCCCCTCCTTGTCCCCCTGCGTGTCTTCTGCCCGTCTGTTTGCCCTGCTCCGGTGCCTCTTCTGTGCGCCCAATCTGGCCATGCCGGGGGTCAAAGGGGAAGGTCGCAAGGGTCAGCGAAGGCCAAAGGGATTCAGAAGGCACAGAAGGCCCATCCTTGCAATTTACAGAGTTATCCCATCATCGTCATCATCATCATCATCATCATCATCTATGCTGCTTTCTGCTAAACAATAAAAGCAACACAGGATATCATTTAAAGCCAAAAAACGCACACATTGAAATTAAAAATTGACACTATTTAAAATAAACAGTAGAAGCCAATTAGAAGCCCATTCTGAGCCATCCCAGGAAAGGTAAGCAGTCCCAACCCGTCACCTTGTTGGCCATTAAGGTAGCAATGCAAACGTTAATGGATCACCTGCTGGACGCTCTCAGTTGGGCCAATACGTTGGAGGGCAATAAGCAGGACTCAGAGCTGGCCGTCCTCCCAGGAGACTGAAGAGCCCTCCCCAAAACTAGGAGGCAAAGTGGGCCCCGCAATCCGCAGTTATTCTGAGGAGAAGGCCATGGTGCTTGTGGATGTGATCAGTAAACTCTCTGGTTAATTGGGGGACCATTTACCTGGTGGCACAAGCTATGCAATGTCCTGCTTAGGAAACAAGCCTGGCACTACCCAGGTGACAGTCTCAGCTCAGCTGGCAGGTGATCCTCAATTAAAAAACCCCTGCAAATGGGCTCTGAGCGCGAAGAGGGGCCTGTAGTGGATGCGGTGAACTTGATGGCTTCCCTCCTACACCTTGAGCCAGAGCAGAAGCATCATCTTTAGCACTGGGGGTCCACCCTTCCGTCTCCTCTAGACCCCTTCTCTCGTGTCCTGCTGCTAGGCTGAGTGCCTTCCACCCTGTGCTTCTGCATCCCTATCTCCGTTTTTGTGGTCTTGGTGTAGAAGTTTGCTTTGTTTTTTTTTCTTTGCATTTGTTCTGCCTGATGTTTCATACTTTTGTGGTATAGGTTTTGTAAGAGTGTAATATGTCAAGGAAGTTTGCGGCCAAACGTGCTCTCAGGGTCTCCAGGTGCCTTGCTTTAGAAACGTGGAGCAGGGATCACGCTGCCGGGAAAGAGAGGAGTAGGAACATATTTTTTCCTGAGTTGGAAGAAATGAAGTCTTTTTCTCCCAAGACGGATCACTTGGGATGGTCTGCCCATAGTGGTGGTGACTCAGGTTCTGAGTTGGGATGTGAGGAAACGGGATCTAGGCAGGAAACGCTTTGCGACCTGAGCCCTTTCTGTGCTGACCATATTTATAGAGCTCTTCCTTTACAAAGATTGGGTTGCAATATTAACACAATCTCATGCAGAGAATCTTGGGCCACTCTCCCCTTTGCAGGGCTTGCTCTTTGTCTTCCTTTGCAAAGGTTGGATGACACTCTGAACACACTGCAGTGAAAGTAATCTCATGCAGAGACTCGTGGGCCACTCTCCCCTCTTTGCAGGGCTTGCTCTTTGTTGGGCAAGGGTTAAAGTACTTCTCAGCAGGCAGAGGCTCTCCTCAATAGGACCGCTCTTTCTCCCTTCTTCTCCTGCATTGGCTACAGCACTAAGCTATTGTTCTTATTGTTCAATGAGGTATTTCTGTGCTCTGCTCCTGATAAGATTTTCCTCTCGTTTCTCTGGCAGGTAACCTCTGAAGGAACCTTGAGAAGAACACTTCCCTTTGGCTTAGGACAGGAATGAAATTACACATCACTCACAAGAAATAAGTTGGAGAAGTTATATTTCAAGCTCCATAGCTGTGTATTCAAGGAGGAAAGGGAGGATCGTGCTGTGAAAAGTTGGGCTTGGTTCTTTATTTCTTCAAATTGACTAGAGCAATACAAAGACTGAGAAGAGGAAATCAGGAGAACATACCTGTGACCTTCTGGCATAATATTTGAATTATAAACGCAAAAGAATGGAAAATCTCAATTCCTTGTCCAAATTACACACAGGGGAGAAGAGACATAACTGTATGGAATGTGGGAAATGTTTCACTGTGAGAAGTTCTCTTACTAAACATCAACGAATTCACACAGGAGAGAAGCCATATAAATGCATGGAATGTGGAAAGAGCTTCAGTGAAAGTGGGACACTGCGTACCCATCAAAGAACCCACACAGGGGAGAAGCCACATAAATGCATGGAATGTGGAAAGAGCTTCAGTCAGAGTGAAAATCTACGTACCCATCAAAGGATCCACACAGGGGAGAAGCCACATAAATGCATGGAATGTGGAAAGAGCTTCAGTCGGAGTGGACATCTGAGTATCCATCAAAGAACTCACACAGGGGAGAAGCCACATAAATGCATGGAATGTGGAAAGAGCTTCAGTCAGAGTGAAAATCTGCGTACCCATCAAAGGATCCACACAGGGGAGAAGCCACATAAATGCATGGAATGTGGAAAGAGCTTCAGTCAGAGTGGAAGTCTGTGTTACCATCAAAGGGACCACACAGGGGAGAAGCCACATAAATGCATGGAATGTGGAAAGAGCTTCAGTCGGAGTGGACATCTGAGTATCCATCAAAGAACCCACACAGGGGAGAAACCACATAAATGCATGGAATGTGGAAAGAGCTTCAGTCAGAGTGGAAGTCTGCGTACCCATCAAAGGGACCACACAGGGGAGAAGCCACATAAATGCATGGAATGCGGAAAGAGCTTCAGTCACAGTGGAAGTCTGCGTACCCATCAAAGGGACCACACAGGGGAGAAACCACATAAATGCGTGGAATGTGGAAAGAGCTTCAGTCAGAGTGGCAGTCTACGTAGACATCAAAGGAGTCATAAAGGGGAGAAGCCACATAAATGCATGGAATGTGGAAAGAGCTTCAGTCGGAGTGAAAGTCTGCGTACCCATCAAAGGATCCACACAGGAGAGAAGCCACATAAATGCATGGAATGTGGAAAGAGCTTCAGTCAGAGTGAAAGTCTGCGTACCCATCAAAGGATCCACACAGGGGAGAAGCCACATAAATGCATGGAATGTGGAAAGAGCTTCAGTCAGAGTGGAAGTCTGCATATCCATCAAAGGATCCACACAGGGGAGAAACCACATAAATGCATGGAATGTGGAAAGAGCTTCAGTCAGAGTGAACATCTACGTACCCATCAAAGGATCCACACAGGGGAGAAGCCACATACATGCAGAGAATGTGGAAAGAGCTTCAGTCGGAGTGGACATCTGAGTATCCATCAAAGAACCCACACAGGGGAGAAACCACATAAATGCATGGAATGTGGAAAGAGCTTCAGTGAAAGTGGGACTCTGCGTAAGCATCAAAGAACCCACACAGAAGAGAAGCCACATAAATGCATGGAATGTGGAAAGAGCTTCAGTCGGAGTGGACATCTGAGTATCCATGAAAGAATCCACACAGGGGAGAAACCACATAAATGCATGGAATGTGGAAAGAGCTTCAGTCAGAGTGGAGATCTGCGTACCCATCAAAGGATCCACACAGGGGAGAAGCCACATAAATGCATGGAATGTGGAAAGAGCTTCAGTCTGAGTGGACATCTGCGTACCCATCAAAGGATCCACACAGGGGAGAAGCCACATAAATGCATGGAATGTGGAAAGAGCTTCAGTCGGAATGGGAATCTGAGTATCCATCAAAGAACCCACACAGGGGAGAAACCACATAAATGCATGGAATGTGGAAAGAGCTTCAGTCAGAGTGGGAATCTGCGTAACCATCAAAGGACCCACACAGGGGAGTAGCTACATGTCCTATATACTTGAGGATAAGCTGACCGAATATAAGACGAGGCACCTAATTTAGCACAAAAGCTGGGAGAACTTATTGACTTCAGTATAAGCTGAGGGAGGGAAATGCAGCAGCTCTTGGTCAATTTCAAGAATAGAAATAAAAATAGATACCAATAAAATTACAATAATTGAGGCATCTATAGGTTAAAAATATTTCTGAATATTTGCATAAAACGGTAATTTGAGATAAGACTGGCGAACTCTGATTAAATCCTTTTAACCTTCTTCAGTGTAAATGTGCTTACGTATCCTTCCAATAATAATAAATAGGGTAAAATATTAAATGTATTATTAATAATAAATAGGGTAAAATAATAAATGTAATAATATTTATTTATCGTGTCATCTGCCACCAGAACATTGTATTACATTAATTCACTCCCCGGGGAGATTAGATCGGCGACTTCCCTCTTGTCATTTAGAAAAGAATTGAAAACTTGGATGTGGGACCAGGAGGCATTGGGACGTTCTGGCAGCTAGAGGAAGGACCTGGATGATGGACAGGAATGGACGGAACGGAATGGATTTGTGGAACTCTGAACACTGAGCGTGAGATTAGTTTACTGATTGTGTTATGTACTGATGATTTTAACCTGTTAATTGTTTAATTGCTGTTTTGTATGCATGTATAGTTGACATAGGCATCGAATTGTGCCTTCTTTGTAAGCCGCCCTGAGTCCCCCCTCGGGGGTGAGAAGGGCGGGGTAGAAGTAATCGAAATAAATAAATAAAAATAAATTTCTAACAGAACAAAACAAACAAACAGATTAAAAAAACCACCACAAATTTTGCAAATTTGATAGCTGATTAAATGTCCTTTGACCCGTACCTGGCCCCTTGGAGTGCCTCTGGTGTTGCCGCAAGAAGGTCCTCCATTGTGCATCATGTGGCAGGGCTCAGGGTGCATTGCAGCAGGTGGTCAGTGGTTTGCTCTTCTCCACACTCGCATGTCGTGGATTCCACTTTGTGGCCACATTTCTTAAGATAGGCTCTGCATCTCGTGGGGCCAGAGCGCAGTCTGTTCAGCGCCTTCCAAGTCGCCCAGTCCTCTGTGTGCCCAGGGGGGAGTCTCTCATCTGGTATCACCCACGGATTGAGGTGCTGGGTTTGAGCCTGCCACTTTTGGACTCTCGCTTGCTGAGGTGTTCCAGCGAGTGTCTCTTTAGATCGTAGAAAACTATTTCTTGATTTAAGTCGTTGACGTGCTCGCTGATACCCAAACAAGGGGTGAGCTGGAGATGTCTCTGCCTTGGTCCTTCCACTATTGGCTGCTATTTCCTGGCGGATGTCAGGTGGTGCAATACCGGCTAAGCAGTCTAATTTCTCCAGTGGTGTAGGGCGCGGAAACTCTGTGATAATGTGGCATGTCTCATTAAGAGCCACATCCACTGCTTTAGCGTGGTGAGATGTGTTCCACACTGGGCATGCGTACTCAGCAGCAGAGTAGCATAGCGCAAGGGCAGATGTCTTCACTGTGTCTGGTTGTGATCCCCAGGTTGTGTAATAATAAGAACAATAAATAGAGTAAAATAATAAATGTAATAATAATAAATAGAGAAAAATAATAAATATTAACACAATAAAATAAATGTAATAGTGATAGAGTAAAATAATAATAGAATAATAGAATGTAATAATAATAGAATACAATTTTAACTACAGTATATATTTTGGGGAAAATGCTGTGTGTATATGAATAATAAAAAGTGGGGAAGACTGACTTGGGAAGGGGGTGAGAAAGAAGGACTGGAATCAAGGAAAAGTTGGAATGGGAAGGAGTGTTTGAAAAAGTGGGAAAGTGAGGTGGAAAGGAGTCTCTGGAAAAGCAAGACAGAATGGGATAGGAAGGGGGCAACTAGAAAAGGGGAAGACGGGGGTGGGAAAAGTGTGTGGGAAAAGTGGGGGGAAGACTGAGGTAGGAAGGGAGGAAGGTGTTGTCTGTCTCATCCAAGGAGGGACCAAGCCCTGGGTCGCCTCCTCCTCCTTCTACTCCTCCTCTTCCTCCTCCTCTTCCCTTGAGTCCTGGCCATGGACATACAAATAAGACATCCCCTGAAAATTAGCCATAGCGTGTCTTCATGAAAAAGAATATAAGACAGTGTCTTATTTCTGGGGAAACACGGAGAGAGCAACTTTATTTACTAGGACACAATGGAGCCATGGCTTCAAACCACAAGGCAGGAGATTCCACCTGAACATGAGGAAGAACTTCCTGACTGTGAGATCTGTTCAGCAGTGGAACTCTCTGCCCCGGAGGGAGTGTGGTGGAGGCTCCTTCTTTGGAAGCTTTTAAACAGGCTGAATAGCCATCTGCCGGGGGTGCTTTGAATCCGATTTTCCTGCTTCTTGGCAGAATGGGGTTGGACTGGATGTTGGTCCACGAGGTCTCTCCCAAGTGTAGGATTCTATGAAACGAGATTGGGACCCACTAATAATTCACGAGTTATAACAATGAGGGGACATTTGTTTACTGTGGGTTTTAGGAATGAGTTTACTATATTTAGAAATGGAAGAGTAAATATAGAACAGCATTTAAAGTGAGTGAATACAGATAAAATCAGCGTGCGGCAAGAGTTTTGTTGATCGGTTGTTATATTAGTTTCCTTCTTATTATGTCGGTGTGTGTTGTTCAGTCTTTCATGTTCGTTAACGATTCCTTTTTTAAAATCCTCAAATTGTAATTTGTATAGACATCCTTTTCTTTCTTGCCTTTGAATAAAAATTATTTTGAAAAAACAAGAGTGTGATGTGGCAGCTAGAAATGTCAGTGTGGTTCTAGGCTGTGCCAAGAGGAGACGTGGTGTCTACGTCCAAGGAAGTCACAGCCTCCTTTCTCCTGCTTTGCTCAGACCTCACCTGCAATCGCTCTGTCTCCCATTCCCGGCAGCACAACTCAAGGCGGATATGGACAAGCCAGAATATCTCCAGAGACGGGCTGTAGGGAATGTCTAAAAAGAGCTGGGTGTGTTTCGCTTAGGGCAGTGGGTCTCACCCTGTGGGCCTCTCCCCAGGTGTTGTGGCCTACAACTCCCAGAAATCCCAGCCAGTTGACCAGTTGTGAGGATTTCTGGGAGGTGAAGGACAAAACGCATCTGGGGAGAGACCCACAGGGTGAGAAGAGAAGGAAGGGCTTCTTCCTCGGGAGGGGGGGGGGGGCAGCCACAGAATGGTTTTTGGGGTTCATGTGACCCCACGACTCGTGTAGAAAAAGATGGATAGGAATGCATGACTCTCCCCCCCAGTGTGTAATGAGACAGTTCTTAATAGACACGTGTTCCCAGCACACTACTCCAAAGCGTTAAGAAAACTGAGGAGATGGCGTTACAGGGACGGAATCTGGAGAGAAGGGTGGGAGCGGCTTGTGTGTCAATTGTCCTTTTAACCTAATTGCCCGAAGGCCTGGTCCCACATCTACGTTTTTACCTTCTTTCTAATGGTGAGGAAGGATGATGATGACCTAATTTCCCCGCGAAGTGAATTCCACAGGCGGGGGGCCACCACCGAGAAGGCCCTGTCCCTTGTCCCCACCAAACGTGTTTGAGGCAGAGGCGGGGCCGAGAGCAGGGCCTCCCCAGAAGATCTTAAACTCCGAGGTGGGACATAGAAGGAGATACGTTCGGACAGGTACGCTGGACCAGAGACGTATAGGGTTTAATAGGTCAAGACCAGCACTTTGAATTGTGCTCAGAATTGGATCGGCAGCCAGTGGAGCTGACATATATGTGTCATTTGTTTGTCGTATTTTACAGAGGCCTTGCCATTATTGTCTGCATATGCAATCCATCCCCATCCTTGTTGTGTGAACTTATTCTGTTTGAGAGTATCTTTGTATATTAAAAGAAGACCTGTAAATATTTACAAGTAGCAAATAACTCAAGAATCAAACCCCCAATTCAGACCTCAAGTGTTGCTTCCAAGAGAGGAGCTCCTTTACAAGGCCAGAGGCTGTGACACTGTGACCAGGACTCTGCGCTGGAAAGCGGGCCATTCTAGAGAGGAGGGGGCTCCCCACACACGGGCTCCCCACCCCAGCGTGTGCTTCCCTTCCTCTTACTTGCCACCTGCTGTTTCCGCTCTAGAGTAAGAGGCGCTCACAACCTGGGGATCACAACCAGACACAGTGAAGACATCTGCCCTTGCGCTTGGCTACTCTGCTGCTGAATACGCATGCCCAGTGTGGGACACATCTCACCACGTTAAAACAGTGGGTGTGGCTCTGAGTGAGACAGGACGCATTCTCACAGGATGCCTACGCCCCACTCCGCTGGAGAAATTATACTGTTTAGGCGGTATTGCACTGCTGGGAAATGTTTGTGTGCATCCGGAGCGACTTGAGAAACTGCAAGTCCCACAAGGATGGTAGAACATCAAAACATCCGGGAGTCCCCTGGGCAACGTCCTTGCAGATGGCCAATTCTCTCACAGCAGAAGTGATTTGCAGTTTCGCCGGGAAGCAGCAGCCAACAGTGAAAGGACCAAGGCAGTGGCACCTCCGGCCCATTCCCTGTTGATAACCCCATGATGTCCCCCCTGGGGCGTACTTGCCCCACTCTCTCTCTCCTGCCCCCCTCCTCCTGGGCCCTCCTGGGCCCACCCCGCCCAGCAATCCCTCTTCCTGGCCCGGCCTCAGACATTGATATCGAGCTCTTTTGGGGGGCCCTCCAGGGAGGAAGGCCCAAGGACCGCACCAAAAAGGGTCCTGAATACCTTGGTGAGATTTTTCCGGAAGCCAATCCAAGAGCGCCAAAAGTATTTAAAATCAAGTAAGCTCACCAGAGGCGAAAGGAGTCCAGGATCGAGGTGTTTATTTGCGATTCAGCTGAATGGATGCGTTGCAGGAATCGTTCCACTGCAAGCATACAGCATAAAGATTTTCTGGCATTTTTATGCAGTCAGAACAAAGGAAAAACAGTTTGAAAATCCCGCCCGCCCCCTGGCAGCCGGCTTCACGCTGATTGGCTGAGGCTGGAACAGCTGGGAGGAGGTTTGGCAGCCCGCCTCCGTCAGGAGCCAATGGGAGCGTTTCCCCGCCTCGGGAGGGCCAATGGGCGCCCTCCGCTCGCTTCCTGGGTTCTGGCCAATCAGGAGCGAGGAGGCGTGATGGCCTCGGACAATGGGGAAAAGATGATGGGATTTGGGCTTTCCTGCCCGCTGGAATGCGGGCCATTGTCCAAGGCGGGAAGAGGGTGATGTTTGACAAACAAAAGGGTTTTCCTGTCCTTGATGAGTCTGGCAGGGGATTTGAATAGCTGGATCGATGCCGGACCGCCCGAGGGATCAACAGCATCTGGTTGAGTTAATCCGTTCTTTCTTTCCGGGGCTCTGTTGACCCTTCCTCTTTCGTTGGCCTTGCTCCGATGACGAAATTGGGGGGCCAGCAGCATTGTCCACGCAAAATGAGTTAATCAATGGGTGATTTGGGGGAAAGAGGCTTGGGCTCTGTCCCCAGGCAGTTCCTGGTCACGCCGGTTTTTGGGGTAAGGGTCAAGAGGAGAAGATACAGGGGAGTTCATAGGGGTTACATATTTCATATTCATAGACGACAGGCATCATCAATATACAGGCATTTCATATATCACAACTCACCACCCATCCCAACCCCAATCCACAGTAGGAAAACATGTTTATTTTATTTCATATAAAAAAGGAGGGAAATATCGTATTTATTTCATAAAAAGGAAAACTGGAAATCCCAAAGTCCGGGCGAAGGGGCTTGGAGGTGGAGATCAGCCCAAGGTCCGGGTTGGTCAACAGAAGATCGGCTCCTTCTAGGAACAGGAGCTGGAGCTGAAGGGGGAGCTGGGTTGGGTAGTAGCAGAGTCCATAGTCCAGTGCACAAGCCAGAGAATTCACAAAGAGGAAACAGGAACCCAGTTGTGTGTGCTGGGTCAGGAAGCAACGGAATCCATTGTCTGGCCCTTGGCGAACTACAAATACTTGGGGGGGGGGGGGAGATGCTCCGCATCAACATGTTCCATAGCTGAGGCTGGTTTGTGGCCAGAGGATGGTCTTAGTGAGAGAGGGGGGAGAGCGGTGTCAGTTCAGTTTGAGACTCCTTATGGGGAAGGTGCCTTCCCTCCTCCTCCTCCTCCTCTGGGGAGTATTTGGGGGTGGGCCCTGCCCTCTCCTTCCCTCCCGAGGGACCCTCCCTCTTCCCTCCACACAGGCTTCCTCTTGTCCTGCTTCTGAGGAGGGCAGGGCTCAGCCTTGGGACGCTTGCTCTTTCCATGGGCTTCCCCTTCCTTCCTTCCTTCCTGGCCTAACAGGCTATTTATTTATTTATTTATTTATTTACTGCGCTTGTATACCGCAATTACTACTACATTCCGAAACGTCTCATCGTCAAGCCACAATCCGATCTCATTCCGCTGTTCCATTCCTATGGTCAATTGCCAGTCATTGCACTATTGCTCAAATGCCTTCTTAAATAGCCAGGTCTTTAACTTCCTGCGGAATATTAGCAGGGAGGGGGCTAGCCTGATGTCCACGGGAAGGGTGTTCCACAGCCGAGGAGCCACCACCGAGAAGGCCCTATCTCTCGTCCCCACTAGCCGTGCCTGTGAGGCAGGCAGGATCGAGAGCAGGGCCTCCCCGGAAGATCTCAATCTGGGCTTCTTCCTCTTGCAGATCAACAGCTTTGCCCTCACAGAGCCTCCTCTTCACACCAAACTAACATACAAGCTTCACACAGTAGATTGACACCTGAGGCCTTCAACCTGGGGCTTCTCTCACTCTGAGGCCTTCTCACACTGAGGCCTTCTCACACTGAGGCCAACCAACACTGAGGCCTGCTAAGCTACAGGTCCAGCTGCCTAGATTGAACTGCATCCATTCTACCAATATTTCTGATACAGAGAGAGAGAGAGAGAGACTGAAGGGGAGCAGAACGGAAGCCCCGGAGGGAGGGAGGGAGGGAGGGACAGGCTTGGGGATTGGGCTGAGTGGTCATTGGGTGAGGCTGTGGTCCACCTCCAGCCTGGCTGGTCTCCCTCTCCCTCCCTCCCTCTGAATGGCAGGCATGGGCAGCAGCAGCAGCAGCAGCCAGAGGGAGAATTCTCTTGGGAGGCCGGGTCTGCCTGGAGACTGGTGACGCGGACAGCGGAGGCCCATTCCCATTGGCGCATCCCGGGAATTCTCTTCAGGAGTGGCACAAGAAGGAAGGAAGGAAGGAAGGAAGGAAGGAAGGCAGGCAGGCAGGCAGGAAGGCAGGAAGGAAGGAAGGCAGGAAGGAAGGAAGGAAGGAAGGAAGGAAGGAAGGAAGGAAGGAAGGCAGGCAGGCAGGCAGGCAGGCAGGCAGGCAGGAAGGAAGGAAGGAAGGAAGGAAGGAAGGAAGGAAGGAAGGAAGGCAGGAAGGCAGGCAGGCAGGCAGGCAGGCAGGAAGGAAGGAAGGAAGGCAGGAAGGAAGGAAGGCAGGAAGGAAGGAAGGAAGGAAGGAAGGCAGGAAGGCAGGCAGGCAGGCAGGCAGGCAGGAAGGAAGGAAGGAAGGCAGGAAGGAAGGAAGGAAGGCAGGAAGGAAGGAAGGAAGGAAGGAAGGCAGGCAGGCAGGCAGGCAGGCAGGCAGGCAGGCAGGAAGGAAGGCAGGAAGGAAGGAAGGAAGGAAGGCAGGAAGGAAGGAAGGAGGGAGGGAGGGAGGAAGGAAAGGAAGGAAGGAAGGAAGGAAGGAAGGAAGGAAGGAAGGAGGGCGGGCGGGAGGGAGGGAGGGAGGGAGGAAGGAAAGGAAGGAAGGAAGGCAGGCGGGAGGGAGGGAGGGAGGGAGGGAGGGAGGAAGGAAAGGAAGGAAGGAAGGCAGGAAGGAAGGAAGGAAGGAAGGAAGGAAGGAAGGAAGGAAGGAAGGAAGGCAGGCAGGCAGGCAGGCAGGCAGGCAGGCAGGAAGGAAGGCAGGAAGGAAGGAAGGAAGGCAGGAAGGAAGGAAGGAGGGAGGGAGGGAGGAAGGAAGGAAAGGAAGGAAGGAAGGAAGGAAGGAAGGAAGGAAGGAGGGAGGGAGGGCGGGCGGGCGGGCGGGAGGGAGGGAGGGAGGGAGGGAGGAAGGAAGGAAGGAAGGAAGGAAGGAAGGAAGGAAGGAAGGAAGGAAGGAAGGAAGGAAGGAAGGAAGGAGGGCGGGAGGGAGGGAGGGAGGGAGGGAGGAAGGAAAGGAAGGAAGGAAGGCGGGCGGGAGGGAGCGAGGGAGGGAGGGAGGGAGGGAGGGAGGGAGGAAGGAAGGAAGGAAGGAGGGAGGGAGGGAGGAAGGAAGGAAGGAAGGAAGGAAGGAAGACAAGAAGGAAGGCAGGCAGGAAGGAAGGAAGGAAAAGAAAGGAAGGAAGGAGGAGTTTCTGCCCGGAGACCGGTGACGCCGGAGAGGAGGCGAATTCCTATTGGCGGGAGGGTGCTGAGCCTTCCTAAGAGAAGGAAGGAAGGAGGCGCTCTTGCTCCTGATTGGCCAGTGCTGCCAAGAAGCTCCGCCTCTCTCTGGGCACCCAGCCCCCGCGCGGCCATGGCCATGTTTGGTCTTGGCGGAAGCCCAGCGAGAGAAGGCGGCCTCCGTGTCCTAGAGAGGCGAGGGAGCTGCTCACTTCCGGAGGACGGAGAGAGAGAGAGAGAGAGAGCGGGAGGAGGAAGGGGAGGAGCCAAGGGCGGCGCCTGAGAGAGTGTGAGGTGGCAGCCAGAAAGGCCAGCTGTGCCCAGAGGAGGCTTCGTGGGGTGTCTTGGCCCAAGGAAGGAAGAAGCCCCGGCCTCCCTCCTCCTGCTTGGCTCGGGCCTCGCCTCCCATTGTCTGTGCCCGCCCTCCTTCTCTCTCGGCCATTGGGGAGTCAGAGGCGGAGGGAAAGAGCTCCTTATAAGGTCTGTTTGAATGAAAGGTTGGTTAATTCCGGTGGGGCAGCAGGATGGGGTCAGGCTGGGTGGCCTTTGGGGCCCCACCGCCCCCCAGACTCCCTTCCTTCCCTTCCTTCCTTCCTTCCTTCTCTTTCCTTCCTTCCTTCCTTCTCTGGAGGGTTTAAGTGCAGGCTGGATGGCCATCTCTAAGGAGGGATCGGACGGTGCCTTCCTGCTTGACGGAAGGGGGTTGGGATGGATGGCCTCAAGGGTCCCGCCCTTCTCTCTCCTGCCCTGACCACCCTGGACACTGGGGAGGCTTTCCTGGGCTGGGTCCAGCGGGGGGGGGGGGGGGCTCCTCCTTCCTTCTCAGGGGTCTCTCAGCAGAAGCCGGACGGGCATCTGTCGGGAGGGCTCGTGCTGTGCCCTCCTCCTTCCTGGGCTGGGGGACCTTTGGAGCCTCTTCCAACTCTGAGTCTCCCCATCTACTCACCATCCCCACTCAGAGCCGATCACAAGAGGCAAAGACATACAATGTATTATATTCGCATTATATATTACTCTATTGTAATACACCATAGTATTGTAATATTATTAGTAAGGTTACATGTCCTATAATATATATGTTTATTTATAATATCATACTATTATTATTATTATTAGTATTATTAGGATTATGTTGTATTACATTATAATGTTATAAATACTGTATGTATACACAATCCTAGAATCCTAGAATCAAGTCAAATGAATTGGCACTCGGGATTAATCCATCCAGAACTTCCAGGGGTTTCATCACTTCTGTCCCTTCAGCCAAGATCTTCTTATGTTGTTTTCCTTTCTCCATTTTAGGAGGTTTCCACTGAACGTTGCATTTCTTCTTTAAGCGCTTTTATCCCATTGATGTCGTATTTTGGTAAGTTTCCAAATAAATGTCTTTTGCAAACAAGCTCCTATATTTTGATAAATCCGTATTTCTTTATCGTGTCAGGAACAACCAGACAGTTGTATTACATTTTTAACAAAACAGAAAGACAAAACACAAAGTTTGCAGGCTTGGCATTCTCTTAAATGTCCTTTGACCGGTCTCTGGCCCCTTGGAGTGCCTCTGGTGTTGCCGCAAGAAGGTCCTCCCTTGTGCATCACGTGGAAGAAGGGCTCAGGTTGCCTTGCAGCAGGTGGTCAGTGGTTTTCTCCTCTCCACACTCGCATGTCGTGGATTCCACTTTGTGGCCCCATTTCTGAAGATTGGCTCTGCATCTCGTGGTGCCAGAGCGCAGTCTGTTCAGCGCCTTCCAAGTCGCCCCGTCTTCTGTGTGCCCAGGGGGGAGTCTCTCATTGGGTATCAGGCATTGGTTGAGGTTCTAGGGTTGAGCCTGCCACTTTTGGACTCTCGCTTGCTGAGGTGTTCCAACGAGTGTCTCTGTAGATCTTAGAAAACTATTTCTTGATTGAAGTAGTTGACGTGCTGGCTGATACCCAAACAGGGGATGAGCTGGAGATGTCTCTGCCTTGGTCCTTTAACTATTGGCTGCTACTTCCCGGCGGATGTCAGGTGGTGCAAAGCCGGCTAAACAGTGTAATTTCTCCAGTGGTGTCGGGCGCAGACACCCCGTGATAATGCGGCATGTCTCGTTAAGAGCCGCATCCACTGTTTTAGCGTGGTGAGATGTGTTCCACACTGGGCATGCGTACTCAGCAGCAGAGTAGCACAGCACAAGGGCAGATGTCTTCACTGTGTCTGGTTGTGATCCCCAGGTTGTGCCATTCAGCTTTCTTATTATATTATTTCTAGCACCCACTTTTTGCTTGATGTTCAGGCAGTGCTTCTTGTAGGTCAGAGCACGGTCCAGAGTGACCCCCAGGTATTTGGGTGCACTGCAATGCTCCAGTGGGATTCCTTCCCAGGTGATCCTCAGAGCTCGGGATGCTTGTCTGTTCTTAACATGAAAGGCACATGCCTGTGTTTTGGATGGATTAGGGATCAGCTGGTTTTCCCTGTAATAGGCAGTAAGGGCACCTAGAACTTCAGAGAGCTTCTGTTCTACCATCTCAAAGCTCCCTGCTTGAGCAGTAATGGCACGATCATCAGCATAGATGAAGCTCTGTGTCCCTTCTGGCAGTGGCTGGTCATTTGTGTAGATGTTGAACATGGATGGAGCAAGCACGCTCCCCTGAAGCAGGCCGTTCTTCTGTTTCCGCCATCTGCTTCTCTGGCCCTGAAACTCAACAAAAAAGCTCCTGTTTTGTAGCAGATTTCCTATGAGGCGGGTGAGGTAGTCGTCCTTTGTGATACTATCCATTTTCCTCAGGAGGAGGCAGCGGTGGTTTACATTATCATAAGCCGCTGACAGGTCTATGAAGACAGCTCCTGTGATCTGCTGCCTTTCAAAGCCATCTTCTATGTGCTGAGTCAGGTTCAGCACTTGCGATGTGCAGCTTTTGCCTTTTCTGAAGCCAGCTTGCTGTGGAATCAGACAGGGGTCTATATTTTCCATAATTCTATGCAAAATAAGTCTCTCCAGGACTTTGTAGAGGTGGCACAGCAGGGAGATTGGTCTGTAGCTTTTTGGATCATTACGGTCTTTGCCTGGCTTCAAGATGGCGATGACTCTTGCTTTCCTCCAGATTTTGGGGATCTGACAGGATGCAGTGCAGTTGTTCATCAGCTCCAGCAGCCAGCGCCTTGCTTTTGGGCCAAAGTTCTTGATTTGTTCCATCCGTAGATCATCCAGGCCAGCTGCTTTGCCATTTTTGCATTTGTTGAGAGCCATGTCCAATTCAGTAGGTGTAAAGGGTTCATGAAGGTTGTTGTTCTCAATCTCTGGTTGTCTGGCTGTTGGTTTCTTTCCTACTTTGGTGGCAAGGTTGGGTTTCCCGTTCTTCAAGAGTTGGTGTGCTATCTGATCTGCCTTTATGTTGGCATGGGTATTAGATAAATGCGTGAGCGGTGCTGACTTCTCTTCGATTCAAGGCCACACGGAAATCCCTTCCTCCTTTCCTTCCTCTTTTCTCTCTGATCCAGAAAATGACAAATCACTAGCCGTCCCCTGCCAGGCGTTGCTGTGGCCCAGTCTGGAGATCTGGAAAATAAGTTAGAAAGTATTAGTTTCTGATATATGCAATCTCTTTCTGCTTGTGGATAAACAGTATTTCTTGCTGTTTCTTTGTCAGTGTTGATGTGGAGATTGCCTGGTTTGCCCACTCTGGAACATGCAACATGGAATTGTCCTTCTTTAGGGGTCCCTTTCCAATCTTTGATACTATATCTCCGTGTGCGTGAATCATATAGATCTGTGGCTGGATGGCTCTTTGTCAGGAGGGCTTTGATTACGTTTTTCTTGCCCTGGTGAAGAAGGGAGTTGGACTAGATGGCCTTAGGTATGGGGGTTCTATGTGGGAACTTTGCCCCAATGCTGTTGTTCGTAGGGTTCACAATGCTCTTTCACTGTAGGTGAACTATAAATCCCAGTAACTACAACTCCCAAATGTCAAGGTGTATTTCCCCCAAACTCCACCAGTGTTCAAATTTGGGCGTATTGAGTTTTCACACCAAGTTTGTCCAGATCCATCATTGTTTGAGTCCACAGTGCTCTCTGGATGCAGGTGAACTACAACACCCAAATTCAAGGTCAATGTCCACCAAACCCTTCTAGTGTTTTCTGTTTGTCATGGGAGTCCTGTGTACCAAGTTTGGTTCAATTATATCATTAGTGGAGTTCAGAATGCTCTTTGATTATAAGTAAACTATAAATCCCAGAAACTAAAACTCTCAAATGACAAAATCAGGGGTTTTTTTTAGTGATGGTCACTCCTTGGGTTAGTAGGTGTCTTGTGGCCAAATTTGGCGGCAATTGGTGCAGTGGTTTTTGAGTTATGTTAATCCCACAAACATTACATTCGTATTTATATAGACTAGCCGTCCCCTGCCACACGTTGCTGTGGCCTAGTCTGGTGATCTGGGAAATAAAGTAGTGACAAAGTGTTGCTTTGACCACAGAAGGGGGCCTTGTTTTTTCAAAAATTGTAGGCAACTCTACAGATGGCAGAGGGTTCAAATCCCCCTTTGCCCCTCCTTGTCCCCCTGCGTGCCTTCTGCCCGTCCCTTTGCCCTGCTTTTTTTCCGTGCCCAATCTGGCCGTGCCAGGGGTCAAAGGGGATGGTCGCAAGGGTCCGCGAAGGCCAAAGGGTTTCAGAAGGCAAAGGCCCAGCCTTGCAATTTACAGAGTTATCTCATCATCATCATCATCATCATCATCATCTATCCTGCTTCCTGCTAACAATAAAAGCAACACAGGATATCATTTAAAGCCAAAAAACGCACACATTAAAATTAAACATTGACACTATTTAAAATAAACAGTAGAAGCCAATTAGAAGCCTGTTCTGAGCCATCCCAGGAAAGGTAAGCAGGCCCAACCCATCACCTTGTTGGCCATTAAAGCTGTAATGCAAACAATAATGGATCCCCTGCTGGACGCTCTCAGTTGGGCCAATACGTTGGAGGGCAATAAGCAGGACTCAGAGCTGGCCGTACTCCCAGAAGACTGAAGAGCCCTCCCCAAAACTAGGAGGCAAAGTGGGGCCCGCAATCTGCATTTACTGTGAGGAGAAAGCCATGGTACTTGTGAGTGTGATCAATAAACTCTCTGGTGAATTGGGGAACCATTTACCTGGTGGCACCTGGTATACAATGTCCTGATTAGGAAACAAGCCTGGCACTACCCAGGAGACAGCCTCGGCTCACCTGGTAGGTGATCCTCAATGAAACCCCTACAAAAGGGCTCCGGGGGCCAAAGAGGGGCCTGTAGTGGATGCGGTGAACGTGATGGCTTCCCTCCTACCCCTTGAGCCATCGCACAAACGTCATCTTTAGCACTGGGGGTCCATCCATCCATCCATCCATCCTCCCTCTACCCCTTCTCTCGTGTCCTGCTGCTAGGCTGAGTGCCTTCCACCCTGTGCTTCTGCATCCCTATCTCCATTTTTGGGGTCTTGGTGAAGAAGTTTGCTTTGTTTGTTTCCTTTGCATTTGTTCTGCCTGATGTTTCACACCTTTGTGGTATAGGTTTTGTAAGAGTGCAATATGTCAAGGAACTTTGTGGCCGAATGTGCTCTCCATGCCTTCAGGTTCCTCGCTTTAGAAACGTGGGGCAGGGATCGCACTGTAGGGAAAGAGAGGGTCAGGAAAAAATGTGCTTCAGTTGGAAGAAATGAAGTATTTTCCTCCCAAGACTGACCACTTGGGATGGTCTTCCCATAGAGGTGGTCACTCAGGTGTCTGAGTTGGGATGTGAGGAAGCGGGATCTAGGCAGGAAACGCTTTGCAATCTCAGTCCTTTCTGTGCTCTCCATATTTATAGAGCTCTTCCTTTACAAAGATTGGGTTGCAATATAAACACAATCTCATGCAGAAAATCGTGGGCCACTCTCCCCTCTTTGCAGGGCTTGCTCTTTGTTGGGCAAGAGTTAAAGTTCTTCTCAGCAGGCCAAGGCTCTTCTCAATAGGACCGCTCTTTCTCCCTTCTTCTCCGGCATTGGCTACAGCACCAAGCTATTGTTCTTATTGCTCAATGAGATATTTGTGTGCTCTGCTTCTGATACGATTTTCCTCTCATTTCTCTGGCAGGTAACCTCTGAATGAACCTTGAGAAGAACACTTCCCTTTGGCTTAGGTCAGGAATGAAATTACACGGCACTCACAAGAAATAAGTTGGAGAAGTTATATTTCAAGCTCCATAGCTGTGTATTCAAGGAGGAAAGGGAGGATTGTGCTGTAAACAGTGGGGCTTGGTAATTTATTTATTCAAATGGACTAGAGCAAACAAAGACTGAGAAGAGGAAATCAGGAGAACATACCTGTGACCTTCTGGCATAATATTTGAATCATAAATTTAAAAGAATGGAAAATCTCAATTCCTTGTCAAAATCACACACAGGGGAGAAGCGACATAACTGTATGGAATGTGGGAAATGTTTCACTATGAGAAGTTCTCTTACTAGACATCAACAAACTCACACAGGAGAGAAGCCGTACAAATGCATGGAATGTGGAAAGAGCTTCAGTCGGAGTTCACATCTGCATACCCATCGAAGGACCCATACAGGGGAGAAGCCACATAAATGCATGGAATGTGGAAAGAGCTTCAGTCAGAGTGAAAATCTACATACCCATCAAAGGATCCACACAGGGGAGAAGCCACATAAATGCATGGAATGTGGAAAGAGCTTCAGTCAGAGTGGACACCTGAGTATCCATCAAAGAACCCACACAGGGGAGAAGCCACATAAATGCATGGAATGTGGAAAGAGCTTCAGTCAGAGTGGAGATCTGAGTATCCATCAAAGAACCCACACAGGGGAGAAACCACATAAATGCATGGAATGTGGAAAGAGCTTCAGTTGGAGTGGACATCTGAGTATCCATCAAAGAACCCACACAGGGGAGAAACCACATAAATGCATGGAGTGTGGAAAGAGCTTCAGTCAGAGTGAAAATCTACGTACCCATCAAAGGATCCACACAGGGGAGAAGCCACATAAATGCATGGAATGTGGAAAGAGCTTCAGTCGGAATGGGAATCTGAGTATCCATCAAAGAACCCACACAGGGGAGAAACCACATAAATGCATGGAATGTGGAAAGAGCTTCAGTCACAGTGTAAATCTGCATATTCATCAAAGGATCCACACAGGGGGAAAACCACATAAATGCATAGAATGTGGAAAGAGCTTCAGTCAGATTGGAAATCTACATTCCCATCAAAGGATCCACACAGGGGAGAAGCCACATAAATGCATGGAATGTGGAAAGAGCTTCAGTCAGAGTGGGAATCTGAGTATCCATCAAAGGATCCACACAGGGGAGAAGCCACATAAATGCATGGAATGTGGAAAGAGCTTCAGTCAGAGTGGAAGTCTGCGTTACCATCAAAGAACCCACACAGGGGAGTAGCTACATGTCCTATATACTTGAGTATAAGCTGACCGAATATAAGACGAGGCACCTAATTTAGCACAAAAGCTGGGAAAACGTATTGACTTGAGTATAAGCTGAGGGTGGCAAATGGAGCAGCTCCTGGTCAATTTCAAGAATACAAATAAAAATAGATACCAATAAAATTACAATAATTGAGACATCTATAGGTTAAAAATATTTCTGAATATTTGCATAAAACGGTAATTTGAGATAAGACTGGCGAACTCTGATTAAATCATTATTTTAACCTTCTTCAGTGTAAATGTGCTTACGTATCCTTCCAATAATAATAAATAGGGTAAAATATTAAATGTATTATTAGTAATAAATAGGGTAAAATATTAAATGTATTATTAAGAATAAATAGGGTAAAATAATAAATGTAATAATAATTATTTATCGTGTCATCTGCCACCAGAACATTGTATTACATTAATTCACTCCCCGGGGAGATTAGATTGGCGACTTCCCTCTTGTCATTTAGAAAAGAATTGAAAACTTGGATGTGGGACCAGGAGGCATTGGGACGTTCTGGCAGCTAGAGGAAGGACCTGGATGATGGACAGGAATGGACGGAACGGAATGGATTTGTGGAACTCTGAACACTGAGCGTGAGATTAGTATACTGATTGTGTTATGTACTGATGATTTTAACCTGTTAATGGTTTAATTGCTGTTTTGTATGCATGTATAGTTGACATAGGCATCGAATTGTGCCTTCTTTGTAAGCCGCCCTGAGTCCCCCCTCGGGGGTGAGAAGGGCGGGGTAGAAGTAATCGAAATAAATACATAAAAATAAATTTTTAACAGAACAAAAACAAACAGATTAAAAAAACACACATTTTGCAAACTTGATAGCAGATTAAATGTCCTTTGACCAGTATCTGGCCCCTTGGAGTGCCTCTGTTGTTGCCGCAAGAAGGTCCTCCATTGTGCATGTGTCAGGGCTCAGGGTGCATTGCAGCAGGTGGTCAGTGGTTTGATCTTCTCCACACTCACATGTCGTGGATTCCACTTTGTGACCCCATTTCCTAAGGTTGGCTCTGCATCTCGTGGTGCCAGAGCGCAGTCTGTTCAGCGCCTTCCAAATCGCCCAGTCCTCTGTGTGCCCAGGGGGGAGTCTCTCATCTGGTATCACCCACGGATTGAGGTGCTGGGTTTGAGCCTGCCACTTTTGGACTCTTGCTTGCTGAGGTGTTCTAGAGAGTGTCTCTGTAGATCGTAGAAAACTATTTCTTGATTTCAGTCGTTGACGTGCTGGCTGATACCCAAACAAGGGGTGAGCTGGAGATGTCTCTGCCTTGGTGCTTTCACTATTGGCTGCTACTTCCCGGGGGATGTCAGGTGGTGCAATACCAGCTAAGCAGTGTAATTTCTCCAGTGGTGTAGGGCGCAGACACCCCGTGATAATGCGGCATGTCTCATGAAGAGCCACATCCACTGTTTTAGCGTGGTGAGATGTGTTCCACACTGGGCATGCGTACTCAGCAGCAGAGTAACATAGCGCAAGGGCAGATGTCTTCACTGTGTCTGGTTGTGATCCCCAGGTTGTGTAATAATAAGAACAATAAATAGAGTAAAATAATAAATGTAATAATAATAAATAGAGAAAAATAATAAATAATATTAACACAATAAAATAAATGTAATAGTGATAGAGTAAAATGTAATAATAATAGAATACAATTTTATCTACAGTATATATTTTGGGGGAAATGCTGTGTGTATATGAATAATAAAAAGTGGGGAAGACTGACTTGGGAAGGGGGTGAGAAAGAAGGAATGGAATCAAGGAAAAGTTGGAATGGGAAGGAGTGTTTGAAAAAGTGGGAAAGTGAGGTGGAAAGGAGTCTCTGGAAAAGTAAGACAGAATGGGATAGGAAGGGGGCAACTAGAAAAGGGGAAGACTGGCGTGGGAAACGTGTGTAGGAAAAGTGGGGGGAAGACTGAGGGAGGAAGGGAGGAAGGTGTTGTCTGTCTCATCCAAGGAGGGACCAAGCCCTGGGTCGCCTCTTCCTCTTCCTCCTCCTCCTCTTCCCTTGAGTCCTGGCCATGGACATACAAATAAGACATCCCCTGAAAATTAGCCATAGCGTGTCTTCTTGAAAAAGAATATAAGACAGTGTCTTATTTCTGGGGAAACACGGAGAGAGCAACTTTATTTACTAGGACGCAATGGAGCCATGGCTTCAAACCACAAGGCAGGAGATTCCACCTGAACATGAGGAAGAACTTCCTGACAGTGAGAGCTGTTCAGCAGTGGAACTCTCTGCCCCGGAGTGTGGTGGAAGCTCCTTCTTTGGAGGCTTTGGAGCAGATGCTGGATGGCCATCTGCCGGGGGTGATTTGAATGAGATTTTCCAGCTTCTTGGCAGAATGGGGTTGGACTGGATGATGGCCCACAAGGTCTCTTCCAACTCTAGGATTCTGTGAAACGGGATTGTGACCCACTAATAATTCACGAGTTATAACAACGAGGGGACATTTGTTTATTGTGGGTTTTAGGAATGAGTTTATTATATTTAGAAACGGAAGAGTAAATATAGAACAGCATTTAGAGTGAGTGAATCCAGATAAAAATCGGCATAGGGCAAGAGTTGTGTTGATCTGTTGTTCTCTTAGTTTTGTTCTTATTGTGTCGTTGTGTGTTGTTCAGTCTTTCATGTTTGTTAAGGATTCCTTTTCAAAAATCACAATATTGTAATTTGTATAGAAATGTTTTTCTTTCTTGCCTTTGAATAAAAACTATTTTGAAAAAACAGAGTGTGATGTGGCAGCCACAAATGCCAGCGTGGTTCTAGGTTGTGCCAAGAGGAGACGTGGTGTCTACGTCCAAGGAAGTCACAGCCTCCTTTCTCCTGCTTTGCTCAGACCTCACCTGCAATCGCTCTGTCTCCCGTTCTGGGCAGCACAACTCAAGGCGGACATTGCCAAGCCAGAATATCTCCAGAGACGGGCTGTAGGGAATGTCTGAAAAGAGCTGGGTGTGTTTAGCTTGGAGCAGTGGGTCTCACCCTGTGGGCCTCTCCCCAGGTGTTGTGGCCTACAACTCCCAGAAATCCCAGCCAGTTGGCCAGTTGTGAGGATTTCTGGGAGGTGAAGGCCAAAACGCATCTGGGGAGAGACCCACAGGGTGAGAAGAGAAGGAAGGGCTTCTTCTTCGGCAGGGAGGGGGGGGGGGGGTCGGCCACGGAATGGTTTTTTGGGTTCATGTGCCCCCTCGACTGTGGTGTAGAAAAAGATGGATAGGGATGCATGACACTTACCTCCAGTGTGTAATGAGACAGTCCTTAATAGACACATGTTCACAGCACAATAATCTCAAGGGTTAAGACAACAGAGAAGATGGCGTGAC
This sequence comes from Anolis sagrei, assembly GCF_037176765.1. Lineage (NCBI taxonomy): Eukaryota > Metazoa > Chordata > Lepidosauria > Squamata > Anolidae > Anolis > Anolis sagrei. The sequence continues at coordinate 758,522 of NC_090022.1, read as the reverse complement.
AGGGACGGAATCTGGAGAGAAGGGTGGGAGCGGCTTGTATGTGCCCGTCCTTCTCTGCCATGCGGCTTGCTATCTGCCATTGGTTAGAGGCCGTAGCGGAATAGCTAATTATAATGTATGTTTTATAAATGTTGATTAATGTTACGATGTAAGTGCAGGCCAGCTGATGTGTCACCTGAGCTGAGGCGTTGCCATAGCGATGGAACCGGCTGTGAGAATGTATCCAAGTTAGAGAAGCCAAAGGGGCGGAGCTAACTGCCACTCGGCCGGGGCAGGCGTTTGGAAAGAGCGCGTTCCTTTCAGTCAGCGGACAAGAGTGGAAGTTGGGTTCTGGTGTGTGGAGACCCTGAACCCGGGGGTTTAAGTCCTCAGCCTGCGTGTTTACAGAGTCAATTGGGCCTGTTTTAATTAGGAATTAGCTCGTGAGCTCAGGGGAAAGCGGAAGGGAGAAAAAGGCAAGTGAGTGCCTGGAATTGTCAGTGAATCCTTAAATAAATATTTCCTTGATCAGTTCTTTATAATCAAGACTCATGTCCATTTATTGAGAAGAAGATTTACCTCAGAAGAAGGCGGCTGAAGGTATTGGAAGAAAGGATCCTGGTTGGGGTCATCATGAGTTCCTCCTTATTTTCAAAAAGTGCCTTCAGTAAAGACATTTTGAAAGTCAATACTCAGCTCCACGCTCCACCACGACTTTAGTCTCCTCGTTGCCCTGGTTATTTATTTGTTTCTTTCAAACCCTTTTACCCCGCCCTTCTCAAACCCGCGGGGGGGGGGGTAACCTGGCTGCAGCAACCTGGACAATACGGAGCTTTCGGGTCGTAGAAATAGGAAGGCCAACATACAAGGCATTACAGTAGTCTAGCCTAGACATGACCGTGGCATGGATGACGGTTGCCAGAGGCTCATCCGACAGGTAAGATGCCAGTTGCCTCGCTTGTCGTAGATGGAAAAAGGCCTGTTTGCTGGCAGCAGTGACGTGAGCCTCCATCGTCAGCTGCAAATCCAAAACGACACCCAAGCTCTTAATGGTAGGCGATGGAGATAGAGCAGCGCCATCAAGGTAGGTAACGGATGGGTCGGACCTATCGGGCGGCCATGCCACAGGATCTCAGTCTTCTCCGGATTCACCTTCAGTCTGCTAGCACGTAGCCAGTTCGACAGAGCTTCCAGGCATAAGGTGAAATTGTCAGGTATTGACGTTACTCCAGGCTCGAAGCACAACAGGAGTTGGGTGTCATCCGCATATTGATAGCAGTCCAGGTAATGTGTTCCAAAGTTGGGGAGCCACAGAGGAGAAGGCTCTCTCCCTTGTGCCCACAAGATGAGTTTGTGAGATTGGTAGGGGTGAAAGGAGGGCCTCCCTTGAAGATCGAAGGGCCCGGGTTGGTACATAGAGAGAGATACGGTCACAAAGGTAGGCGGGTCCCAAACCGTTTAGGGCTTTGTAGGTGATAACCTGTACCTTGAATTGGGACTGGAAAATAACCGACAGCCAGTGGCAGTGGGAGTCGACCACTCCCTATAACTAGCCCCAGTTATTAATCTGGCTGCCGAATGTTGGACAAGTTGTAGTTTCTGTGCCATCTTCAAGGGTAGCCCCACGTAGAGTGCATAGCAGTAATCCAGTCTAGAGGAGTGGACCACCATGGTCACGTCAGACTTCACGAGGTATGGTCGCAGCTGGCGCACAAGTTTTAACTGCGTGAAGGGCCTCCCGGCCACCACCGACAGTCTGTCCCATTGCGTAGCTGGAGGAGGCCGTGAGAGGATTGCATTCACGTGCCTGCCTAGTGACAGTGTGGTGTGTGTTTTGACTCTGCTTCTGCTTGTCTTCCACCCTCGCTAAGTTGTGCAGGCCTCACCTAAACAAGAGAAAGACTGTCCTGATGGGAAGAAGAGCTGTTCAGTGGTGGAGTCTGCTCCTCCCGGGAGTCCAGAAGAGTCTGTTGGGGGTTCATGGGTTGTTTATTCCTACACGGTCTGATGATGATTCGCCCATCAGCACATAAACATTGCGAGTAGGAGGTGTGTGTTCTTTAGCTGATAAACCACTGATCCGTTGGGTCATGGAGTCCAGCCCCATTCTGCTTCAAGCACCACCACCAGGCACAGCATCCTCCATGGGTTGCCCTCCAGCCTCTTTTTGAGGTCACCCAGAGAGAGGACCCCCCCTCCCCCCCAATCTTTCTAGGCGCTTGCCTAGATGCAACTTTTTTTGGGGGGCTGCAAAGGTCAACAACAAGCCACACAATTTTGGTCGGGAGCTCATTCCGACCCGGGCTGGCTTTGACCTCCTTCTTTGGGAAGGAAGGAAGGAAGGCCCTCCCTCTCTGACAGAATAAGAAAGGGCGGAGGAAAGCCTTCGGGGGAGTTTCTGCCCGGAGACCGGTGACGCCGGAGAGGGAGGCGAATTCCTATTGGCGGGCGGGTGCTGTGGAATGCCCTTGCTACGGACATTAGACTGACACCATCTCTAATGGTATTCCGCAGGAAAGTGAAGACCTGGCTGTTTGAGCAGGCGTTCCCATAATTAGTGCAATGATTGGTTAATGAACACTGGAATGGAACAATGGATGACGAATCTGGAACATGTTTTTGATGACGAGACGACAGTGAATGGGTATTGTAGTGACTGTGTATTAATTGTGTAATGTGTTAGGTTGTGAACTGTTTCTATACTGTAGCACTGGATTTTTGCTGTTCGTATTTGTTGTGAACCGCCGTGAGTCGCCTTCGGGCTGAGAACAGCGGTATAGAAGTAAGGTAAATAAATAAATAAAATAAATACTATTTCTGAAACAGAGGGGGGGGGGGGGACTGAAGGGGGGCAGGACAGAAGCCCAACCCAACAGGCAGGCAGGCAGGCAAGGAGACTGGGTGGAGTAGGCCTTGGGGGAGACTGTGGCCAACAGCCCAGGCTGGCCGCTCTCCCTCCCTCCCTCCCTCCTTCTCTCCCTCCCTCCCTCTGTGAATGGCAGGAATGGGCAGCAGCAGCAGCATCCAGAGGGAGCAGTAGCCAGGGAGGCCGGGTCTGCCTGGAGACTGGTGACGCGGTGAGCGGAGGCCCATTCCCATTGGCGCATCTCGAAAAGGCAGAAGAAGGAAGGGCGGAGGAAAGCGCTCGGGGTGTGTTTCTGCCCGGAGACTGGTGACGCGGAAAAGGGAGGCGAATTCCTATTGGCGGGCGGGTGCTGAGCCTTTGGAAGAGAAGGAAGGAGGCGCTCTTGCTCCTGACTGGCCAGTGCCGCTAAGAAGCCCCGCCTCTCTCTGGGCACCCAGCCCGCCGCAGCCATGTTTGGTCTTGGCGGAAGTCCAGCGAGAAGGGCCGGGTTCCTTTTCCTAGAGAGGCGAGGGAGGCTCGGGCGAGGCCTTTCCCCGTGAGCTCCTCACTTCCGGAGGAGAGAGAGAGAGGAAGAGGAGGAGCCAAGGGCGGCGTCGGGACTGTTGACGAAGGAGAAAGGAGGAGGAGGAGGAGGAGGAGGAGGAGGAGGCCTCCCGGCGAGAGAGAGAGAGAGAGAGAGAGCGGGAAGGAGAAGGAGGTGAGTGAGTGTGGGGTAGGCCTGGGCCTGCGTGGCCCTTCTCTCTCTGTGCCTGGTGGGGTCAGGCTGGGTGGCCTTTGGGGTCCCCCCTCCAGACTGCCTGGGAGTTCGGAGGAGCCCCCTCCCTCCCTCCCTTCCTCCCTTCCTTCCTTCTCTGGAGGTTTTAAGCCGAGGCTGGATGGCCATCTGCGAGGAGGGATCGGGTGGTGCCTTCCTGCTTGACAGAAGGGGGTCGGGATGGATGGCCTCGGGGGTCCCGCCCCACTCTCTCCTGCCCTGACCACCCTGGACTGGAGGGTTTCCTGGGGGTCCAGCGGGGGGGACCTCCTCCTTCTCGGGAGGTCTCTCTCTCAGCAGAGGCTGGGTGGGCATCTGTCGGGAGGGCTTGTGCTGTGTCCTCCTCCTTCCTGGGCTGGGGGACCTTTGGAGTCTCTTCCAACTCTATGTCTCACCATTTCTTCATTTCCGACATCTCCATCCTGCCCTCTCACCCCAAAGGAAGGGACTCAGAGCGCCTCACAAGAGGCATTTACACACAATACATTATATTATGCGCATAGTACAGGATCAGTATGATATATTCCTCTATTGTAGTATACCATTGTATTGTAATATTATTAGTAATGATACATGTCCTTAAAAATATACATTTATAATACCTTCTTATTATTATTAGGATTATATTGTATTACATTATAATATAAATCTTATATGTATACACAATATATTACGTTATATAATTCGCATAGTACAGGATCAGTATTATATATTACTAAATGGTACTATGCCGCTGTATTGTAACATCATTAGTAATATTACATGTATATATGTATACACAAAGTATTACATTATATTATATTATTGGGATTATATTATATTACATTATTCACATAGTACAATATCAGTATTATATTACTAAGTTGTACTATACCATTCTATTGTAATATTACATGTCCAATAATAAATATATTTACAATATTATATTATTGTTAGGATTATATTGTATTACATTATAGTATTATAAATATTATATGTACACACAATATATTACATTATATTATTCGCATATCACAGGAGACAAGGTGGGACTGTCTTCCGGCCCCTCTCTCTTCACTCTGGCCCGGAGCAGCACTTTATGCCCTACGGTGATCATGGGGGCCAAAGGGGCCCCCTCCCTCCCTCCCACAGTCAGGCACTCGGCAGCCCTTCATTCTTCCCCCTTGGAGCCCCCTTCCTTTCCAAAGCAGACCAAAGGAGGGGGGGAAGAGGAGGGAGGGGTGGGTGCAAGGAAGGAGCCTAGTTCGGGGGGGGGAGGGAGGGAGGGAGCCCCTTCCCCCAATTAGGGGGCCAGGGCGAAGAGTGAGACCCGCCTGTTGTGCCCACAGATGGGAGACAGGGAGAGGCTGGCCTTCCACGCTCTTCAAGGGAAACATGGGGAGCCATGTCACTGGAACCGAAGCTGACGGGACTGGCTTTGCCCAGTTTGGAATGCTGAAGACTCGGCCTAGATCCACATTTCCTTCTCTCCCAGGATCTGACCCCAGATCATCTGTTTTGAGCTGGATGATAACCCCACGCAGCCAAATAACCCAGGATCAGATCCTGAGAGACAGGGCATGTGGACGTTGCCTGAGACGCATATTTGTGGTGTTGTGCTAAAAGTTGGAGTTCGTCTTGTTTATTTCCCATGCTATGTGTATTAGTGTAAAGACATGTGAGCCCTTGAGATTTCCCCCCAAGCTGTTTATTTGGGATTATTGTGCTTTCGGTACTTGATCCTCGTTGTGTTTGTGCAGCCCTCCGTTTAGCCTTCTGGTGGTTCCCTGACTTTGTGGGTTTATTTATTTGTCTGTCAGAGCAACTAGTCCATTATATTACATTTCTAACAGAACAAAGCAAACAAACAGAAAAAATACACAACTTGTGAGTTTGGTAGCTGGTTAAATGTCCTTTGACCAGTATCTGGCCACTTGGAGTGCTTCCGGTGTTGCTGCAAGAAGGTCCTCCCTTATGCATGTGGCAGGGCTCAGGTTGCATTGCAGCAGGTGGTCAGTGGTTTGCTTTTCTCCACACTCGCATGTCGAGGATTCCACTTTGTAGCCCCATTTCTAAAGGCTGGCTCTGCATCTTGTGGGGCCAGAGCGCAGTCTGTTCAATGCCTTCCAAGTCACCCAGTCTTCTGTGTGCCCAGGAGGGAGTCTCTCATTGGGTATCAGCCATTGGTTGAGGTGCTGGGTTTGAGCCTGCCACTTTTGGACTCTCGCTTGCTGGGGTGTTCCAACGAGTGTCTCTGTAGATCTTAGAAAACTATGTCTAGATTTAAGTCGTTGGCGTGCTGGCTGATACCCAAACAGGGAATGAGCTGGAGATGTCTCTGCCTTGATCCTTTCACTATTGGCTGCTACTTCCCGGCGGATGTCAGGTGGTGCAATACCGGCTAAGCAGTGTAATTTCTCCAGTGGTGTAGGGCGCAGACATCCCGTGATAATGCGGCATGTCTCATTAAGAGCCACATCCACTGTTTTAGTATGGTGAGATGTGTTCCACACCGGGCATGCATACTCAGCAGCAGAGTAGCACAGCGCAAGGGCAGATGTCTTCACTGTATCTGGTTGTGATCCCCAGGTTGTGCCAGTCAATTTTTCTATGATATTGTTTCTAGCACCCACTTTTTGCTTGATGTTCAGGCAGTGCTTCTTGTAGGTAAGAGCACGGTCCAGAGTGACTCCCAGGTATTTGTGTGTGCTGCAATGCTCCAGTGGGATTCCTTCCCAGGTGATCTTCAGAGCTCAGGATGCTTGTCTGTTCTTGAGATGAAAGGCACATGTCTGTGTTTTAGATGGGTCAGGGATCAGCTGGTTTTCCCTGTAAGAGGCCGTAAGAGCACCTAGAGCTTCAGAGAGCTTCTGTTCAACCATCTCAAAGCTCCCTGCTTGAGTGGTGATGGCACGATCATCAGCATAGATGAAGCTCTCTGTCCCTTCTGGCAGTGGCTGGTCATTTGTGTAAATGTTGAACATGGAATGGGGTAAGCACGCTCCCCTGAGGCAGGCTGTTCTTCTGTTTCCGCCCTCTGCTTCTCTGGCCCTGAACTCAACAAAAAAGCTCCTGTTTTGTAGCAGGTTTCCTATGAGGCGGGTGAGGTGGTCGTCCTTTGTGAGATTATACATCTTTCTCAGGAGGAGGCAATGGTGGTTCACAGTATCACAGGCTGCTGACAAGTCTATGAAGACAGCTCCTGTGATCTGCTGCCTTTCAAAGCCATCTTCTATGTGCTGAGTCAGGTTCAACACTTGCGATGTGCAGCTTTTGCCTTTCCTGAAGCCAGCTTGCTGTGGAATCAGACAGGGGTCTATATTTTCCATAATTCTATGCAAAATAAGTCTCTCCAGAACTTTGTAAAGATGGCACACAACAGGGAGATTGGTCTGTAGCTTTTTGGGTCATTACGGTCTTTGCCTGGCTTCAAGATAGAGATGACTCTTGCTTTCCTCCAGATTTTGGGGATCTGACAGGATGTAGTGCAGTTGTCCATCAGCTCCAGCAGCCAGCACCTTGCTTTTGGGCCAAAGTTCTTGATTTGTTCCATCCGTAGATCATCCAGGCCAGCTGCTTTGCCATTTTTGCGTTTATTGAGAGCCATGTCCAATTCAGTAGATGTAAAGAGTTCATCTCCAGCAAAGGGTCACCGCCTTGTCGGGGCGCTGGAGCTTGAGCACCTCAATGATGTCATGAGCGAAACCGTGAAGGGCCACCCAAGACGGGACGGTTGTGGCAGAGAGGTCAGACCAAGCGTGATCCCTGGGGAAGGCAATGGCAAACCACTCCAGTATCCTTGCCAAGAAAACTAAATGGACCAGTACAACCAGAGATATGTCGGTATGCCATTGGAAGATGGGACTCCCAGGTCGGAAGATGGCCAAAATGCTACTGGGGAGGAGCAGAGGATAAGTTCAACTAGCCCCAGATGTGATGACGCAGCTAGCTCATAGCCGAAAGGAAGGCTAGCGGCCGACGGTGCTGGAGGTGAACGACGAATCCGATGATGCTCTAAAGATCAACACACCATAGGAACCTGGAATGTAAGATCTATGAGCCAGGGCAAATTGGATGTTGTTATTGGTGAGATGTCAAGACTAAAGATAGACATTCTGGGGGTCAGCTAACTGAAATGGACTGGAATGGGCCACTTCACATCAGATGACCACCAGATCTACTACTGCGGACAAGAGGAACATCGAAGAAATGGAGTAGCCTTCATAATTAATAAGAAATTCGCTAAAGCGGTGCTTGGATACAACCCAAAAAATGACAGAATGATCTCAATTCGAGTGCAAGGAAAGCCTTTCAACATCACAGTGATCCAAATATACGCCCCAACCACAGCTGCTGAAGAAGCAGAAGTAGATCAGTTCTATGAGGATCTGCAGGACCTACTGGATAATACACCAAAAAGAGACATTATTTTCATTACAGGAGACTGGAATGCCAAGGTGGGAAGTCAAATGACAACTGGGATCACAGGCAAGCATGGTCTGGGAGAACAAAATGAAGCGGGACGCAGGCTGATAGAATTCTGCCAGGAAAACTCGCTGTGTATAACGAATACTCTCTTCCAACAACCTAAAAGACGGCTTTACACATGGACCTCACCAGACGGTCAACACCGAAATCAGATTGACTACATCCTTTGCAGCCAAAGGTGGCGGACATCCATCCAGTCGGTGAAAACAAGACCTGGGGCTGACTGTAGCTCAGATCACGAACTTCTTATTGCCCAATTTAGAATAAAACTAAAGAGATCAGGGAAAATACACAGACCAGTTAGATATGATCTCACTAACATTCCTAGCGAATACACAGTGGAAGTGAAGAACAGATTTGAAGGACTAGATTTAGTAAACAGAGCCCCAGAAGAACTATGGACAGAAGTCCGAGACATTGTTCAGGAGACGGCGACAAAGTACGTCCCAAAGAAAAAGAAAACCAAGAAGGCAAAATGGTTGTCTGCTGAGACGCTGGAAGTAGCCCAAGAAAGGAGGAAAGCAAAAGGAAACAGTGATGATAAGGGGAGATAGGCCCAGTTAAATGCGCAATTCCAGAGGTTAGCCAGAAGAGATAAGGAACTATTTTTAAATAAGCAATGCATGGAAGTGGAAGAAGACAACAGAATAGGAAGGACAAGAGACCTCTTCCAGAAAATTTGAAACATTGGAGGTAAATTTCAGGCAAAAATTGGGATGATAAGAAACAAAGATGGCAGGGACCTAACAGAAGCTGAAGAGATCAAGAGAAGGTGGCGAGACTATACAGAAGATCTGTATAGGAAGGATAACAATATCGAGGATAGCTTTGACGGTGTGGTGAATGAATTAGAACCAGACATCCTGAGGAGTGAGGTTGAATGGGCCTTAAGAAGCATTGCTAACAACAAGGCAGCAGGAGATGATGGGATCCCAGCTGAACTGTTTAAAATCTTAAAAGATGATGCTGTCAAGGTGATGCATGCCATTTGCCGGCAAATATGGAAAACACAAGAATGGCCATCAGACTGGAAAAAATCAACTTATATCCCCATACCAAAAAAGGGAAATGCGAAAGACTGCTCCAACTTCCGTATAGTGGCCCTTATTTCTCATGCCAGTAAGGTAATGCTCAAGATCCTGCAAGGAAGACTCCAGCAATACATGGAACGAGAGTTGCCAGATGTTCAAGCTGGGTTTAGAAAAGGCAGAGGAACGAGAGACCAGATTGCCAATATCCCAATGCTGGATAATGGAGAAAGGCAGGGAGTTTCAGAAAAACATCTACTTCTGCTTCATTGACTCTTCTAAAGCCTTTGACTGTGTGGATCATAATAAATTGTGGCAAGTTCTTGGTGGGATGGGCATCCCAAGCCACCTTGTCTCTCTCCTGAGGAATCTGTACAAGGACCAAGTAGCAACAGTCAGAACTGACCACAGAACAACAGACTGGTTCAAGATTGGGAAAGGCGTCCGGCAAGGCTGCATCCTCTCACCCAACCTTTTTAACTTGTATGCAGAACACATCATGCGATGTGCGGGGCTGGATGAATGCAAAGCTGGGGTGAAAATTGCTGGAAGAAACATTAACAACCTCAGATATGCAGATGACACCACTCTGATGGCCGAAAGCGAGGAGGAGCTGAGGAGCCTTCTAATCAAGGTGAAAGAAGAAAGCGCAAAAGCCGGGTTGCAGCTGAACGTCAAAAAAACCAAGATTATGGCAACAAGAATGATTGACAACTGGAAAATAAAGGGAGAAACCGTGGAGGCCGTGACAGACTTTGTATTTCTAGGTGCAAAGATTACTGCAGATGCAGACTGTGGCCAGGAAATCAGAAGACGCTTACTTCTTGGGAGGAGAGCAATGTCCAGTCTCGATAAAATAGTAAAGAGTAGAGACATCAGACTGGCAACAAAGATCCGCCTAGTCAAAGCCATGGTATTCCCTGTAGTCACCTACGGATGTGAGAGCTGGACCTTAGGGAAGGCTGAGCGAAGGAAGATCGATGCTTTTGAGCTGTGGTGCTGGAGGAAAGTGCTGAGAGTGCCTTGGACTGCGAGAAGATCCAACCAGTCCATCCTCCAGGAAGTAAAGCCCAACTGCTCACTGGAGGGAAAGATACTAGAGACAAAGTTGAAGTACTTTGGCCACATCATGGGGAGACAGCAAAGCCTAGAGAAGACAATTATGCTGGGGAAAGTGGAAGGCAAAAGGAAGAGGGGCCGACCAAGGGCAAGATGGATGGATGGCATCCTTGAAGTGACTGGACTGACCCTGAAGGAGCTGGGGGTGGTGACGGCCGACAGGGAGCTCTGGTGTGGGCTGGTCCATGAGGTCACGAAGAGTCGGAGACGACTGAACGAATGAACAACAACAACATGAGTTCGATAGCAGCAATAACAAACGCTGGGTCCGGAATGGCGGAAAGGGCGGTCTTGCGATGGTAAGATGGAGTCTCCTCTTCCGTAGGCCTCCGTGGACTTGCGGAGCGCCCAAGCTCCCTGATGGCGTGAGGGTCGATAGAGGTGACAGCCTGTAGATGTAAACCTCCCAATGGGGGCTGGAGGGTGTTTAACCCCCCCCCCCCCCCCCCCCCGCTGCGATGTTGAGGCAGAGGCCGAAGCAAAAGCAGCCGATCGGAGCCCTGGCAGGGATGGAAACAATGGCGGCGCTACACGGCGCGGTCTGCCAGCTCTCCTCGGCCTGTCCTCAGTCGGCCCGATGGAAGCAGGGGCCTATTCAAGCCCCCCGTCGCCTCATCCCTGGTTGAATGGGATAAGCGGGCTTTGGTTTTTGTCAGGGAGGACGCGGGAGCCAGATGGGGAGACCACACAACCGCGTGGGCACAGCGAGGAGGGAGTCCCAGAGCCCGCCTGATATGCCGGGGCAGCCAAATCGGGAAGCGACGGCGTGGGCCCAGTGTGGAAATCCGCAGTGTGGAAAACCGCCGGCCGGTAGCGTTCTCAGGTACGATCTTATTTATGAGGGAGCTTGCCGAGGTATAATGGCGGCGCTCGACCTCATTGCCCCACAGCCTCCTTTCCCTTCCCTCGGGCCAATCTGGACCATCAAGGTCTCTTTCGAGACCCCTCGCTGTTCTCTATCCAGATCACCTTACGTTGGGAGGGTCGGGGCGACCATCACCTTAGATTTCATTCGATTAACTCCTCATCTGGCACAGCTTGAGATCTTGCAGCTGTTCGCCAACCGGAAAATAATTATTCCACGATCTGAGTCAGAATAGATTTAATAAAGTGCTCATCCTCCTCCTCCTCCCCATAAACTAGAGCTCATAAACAAGTTTTAAAAAGATTCCTGAAGGAGAGGGGGAGGGGCCATGTTTACTTCTTTCAGGAGGGAGTTCCAGAGGTGGGGAGCGGCCACGGAAAAGACCCCTTCTGTCGTCCCCACCAGCCGCGCTTGAGACGAGGGTGGGACTGAGAGAAGGGCCTCCTCTGCGAACCACAGCGCCCAGGGTGGTTTGTATTTGGAGATGCGGCTTTGTAGATTGTCTGGTCCCGAACCGTTTAGGGCTTTCTGGGTAATGACCAACACTTGTATTTAGCCCAGAAGCAGATAGTGGAACCGCCCTAATGTAGGAGTTGTCCGTTCCATGTCCGGTGCTCCAGTACCTGGCTGCAGATCTTTGGACCAATTGCAGCTTCTGTACTACCTTCAAAGGCAGCACCACGAAGAGAGCGGTGCAGTAATCCAGACAGAATGTAACTAAGATGTGCACTACCATGACCAAATCTGGTATGGACGTAGCTGGTGCACAAGTTTTAATTGTGGGAAATCTTTCCTGGCCACCCCCAATACCTGGGGTTCCAGGGTCAGCGATGAGTCCAGGATCACCCCCATTCTGCGAACCGTGTCTTCAGGGGAGTGTGACTCCATCCAACACAGGCCGTCATCCCACACCCTGATCCGCCTCCCGACTGACCAGGAGTACCTCTGTTTTGTCTGGACTTACTCTCAACTTGTGAGCTCTCACCCAGTCCATCACTGGTGACAGGCACTGGTTGAGGAGCAGGGTGGCATCCTTGGCTTTGGGTGGAAAAGAGTGATAGAGTTGGGTGTCGTCGGCATACATTTGACACCAAACTCAAAAACTCTGGGTGATCTCTCCCGGCGGTTTCATGTAAAAGTTAGATAGCCTGAGGGAGAACCTTCAACCCCCGGCCAGGGAGTTGAACAGGAGTGTCCCCCCCCCCCCCAGCACCACCACCTGGGTCTGACCTTCCAGGAAGGACGGCTTGCTATCTGCCATTGGTCAGAGGCCTTGCCATCATTGTCTGCGTAGGTAATCCACCACCATCCCCGTTGTGTGAAGTTCCCATTGTGTTTGTGAGAATATGAAGAGAAGACCTGTAAATAGTTACAAGTAGGAAATAAATCAAGCCTAAAACCTCCATGGACTTTGGATGAAAGTATATATGACTGTACAATTAATGTTATTGTTTATGGTTTAATATTGTTATTGTGATATTGCTGCATTGAATTGTTGAATTGTTCTCAACCCTCAGGGGTTGAGAAGAGCGGGGCACAAATGTTGTCAATAAATAACTAAAAGTCAGAACTCAAGAGTGTTGATTCCAAGAGATGAGCTACTTTACAAGGCCAGAGGCTGTGACACTGTGACCAGGACTCTGCGGTGTTTTGGGGGTTGGAATGAACTACTTGCCTATGAGACAGTCTGTCCTATTGCAAAGCTGAAGGAGGCCATGAGAGGATTGCATTCACGTGCCTGTCTAGCAGGGGTGTGTTGTGCGTGTTTGGACTCTGCTTCTCCTTGTCCTCCAGCCCTCACTCACACTGACAAAGTGTGCAGGCCTCACCTAAACAACAGAAAGATCGTCCTGATGGGAAGAGCTGTTCAGTAGTGGAGTCTGCTCCCACCGGGAGTCCATAAGAGTCTCCTTTGGAGGTTTCTAAGCAGAGACGGCATGACCATCTGTTGGGTGTTCTTTGGTTGGTTGATCCTGCATGGTCTGAGGAGGATGAGCCCATCCGCACACAAGCAGACGTGACTGGGAGGAGGAGGAGGAGATGTGTGTCCTTCAGTCACAACACCCTTGACCCAGTGGGTCATGGAGTCCATCCCCGTTCTGCTCCAATCAGCATCTCCAGCGACAGCATCCTCCGCAGGTCGCTCTCCGGCCTCTTTTTGGGGTCATCCAGGGAGAGGAACCCCCTCCTCTCTCGGCCTTGCCTTCTCACCCAAATATAAGAGTCACAGAGTAGTAGAGTTGGAAGAGACCACGTGGGCCACCTAGTCCACCCTCTTCTTCCATGCCGGAAAAGCAGAATCCCTTGGCAGAACTCCAGCCGCCAGGTGAGCAAAGGCGCGCTCAGAATCCCACTGGCTATTTCTGCTGTAGGCGCATCACACTCTTGGCTCATGTTCCACTTGCTGTCCACTCAGACTCTTCCGAGATCTTTTCCGCGTGTCACTCTGTTGCCGAGCCAGGCACAACCCATCCTGTCTCTGTGGATTTCCCTTCTTTTTGCCCGAGTGAAGTCTTCTCCTGGTTGAAGTTCATTCTGTGAGTGTTGACCCAGCGTTCTCCTCTGTTGCGGTCACTGTGGATTCTGGTCCTCCTTCTGGAGTCCTCGCTCTCCACCCTTTGGGGCTGGTCACTTCCCTCATCACAAACCCACCTCACATTAGCATTCTCTAGCCCACCTTTGACTCGCGTGTTTGCCAGAAGAGGATCATGGGGACCCTCTCAAAGGCCTTCCTGTTTTTGTATCATGTCAGAAGCGACATACTGTAAATCCCTTCTGGCGTGAGAGGATTCACCGTCTAAAGAGATGTTGCCATGGATGCCCAGATGTGTTTCACCTGGGCAACGTCTCTGTAGATGGCAATTTCTCTCACACCAGAAGTGACTTGCAGGGAGGCTTCTCTCATGTCCCCGTAAGCTAGAGCTGATAGACAGGAGCTCACCCCATCTCACAGATTCGAACCGGCAACCTTCAGGTCAGCAACCCAATGTTCAGGTCAGCAGTCCAGCCAGCACAAAGGCTTGACCCATTGCGCCACTGTGGCTCCACAAAATCCTGACTGAAATGAAGAAACTCACCCTCACGACCAAGGAATTCCTTCTAACCCTCAGGCACCATCTCTTCTTCTCCTTTCACTCCAGACCACGCCATCTGGTCCTTCCCATTGAGGCAGAAGGACTGGATCTCTCTTCCAATGAAGCACTCGTTGTGTTTGAGGGTTGAACGGGCAGAGGAATATACGAGGAACACATACTCACTTGGAACCGAAGGAGGAGGTTTGGAGAAAGAGTTTGAAATCTCCTTTGGAGGATGATTGGAAGTATTTTTAATGCAATGATGTCTCAGTGGAACTTGGTGCCAGAGAGGCTTTCTCTGACGTCAAGGGGAAGTTCTAGGAAACGGTGGAAATGCGAGGAGAATGTTGGGGCATTTCACCCCCGGGAAGTGGAGTGGGCAGGTCAAAAGGCAACCTGGCAAAATGGAACAACCCAGAAGAATCCTCCACCGGGTACGACCGTGAAGCAGAACAAGCAACTCCGCATCTGTGTGCTTGTCCACAGGGCCCTGCCTCATGCACAGAGGAAGAAGGGTTCAGGGCTACAGACAATGCAGTTGCTGTTGCCTGTTTTTGGTCTCAAACTGTTTAGTTGCTTGTGCTTTCTCAATTTTATCAGTGTTATACTTATTTATGAAAGGTTTGTACATGAAACAAATAAATCATACGTTGTGGTCTTGCAAAGAGCCCAGAAAAATCTGGGATGAAAGAGATGAAATGGGAAATAATCACAACGAGACTAAGGGTTTTCCTAGCTGGGGATGCTGCGTGATGAACTAGGCGAGAAGCATGGAAGGCGACTCCCCGGTTGGGTGATTGCAGCCAGCCCCCCCCCCCCCCCCCAATGCCCAGCTATGGAAAGAACCTGCTATTCCGACGCAAGGAAGAAGAGTGGCTGATGGAGATGCGTGAAGCCAGGGAGAGGGACAAATTATTATTATTATTATTATTACTGTTATACTACATTTATACCCGGCCCTTCTCACTCCAGTGGGGGACTCGGGGTGTGATGGTGACCAGGGAGAAGAAGTCCTAGATCGTCTCTAGAAAGACTGGGGGGTCTTTGTCTCTTCTGAGTGAGACTGAAGGGGAGCGGAACAGAAGCCCAACCCAACGGGCAGGGAGGGAGGGCCAGGGTTGTGGATTGGGTTTGGTAGTCATGGGATGGGAAGGTGTTCCATAACCGAGGCTGGTTTGTGGTCAAAGGATGGTCTTAGTGAGGGGGGGAGGGCTGTGTCAGTTCAGTTTGAGATACCTCATGGGAAAGGTGCCTTCCCTTCTCCTCTGGGGAATATTGGGGGGGGGGTGCCCTTCCTTTTCCTCCCAAGGGACCCCCCCTCTCCCCTCCAAAGAGATTTCCTCTTCTCCTGTTTCTGAAGGAGGTGGGGATCAGCCTTTCCTGCCCTCAGGAGGGCCTGGGACCCTTTCCTTGGACTTCCCTCCCCCCCCCCCCCCCCAATTTCCAGAACTTCCCCTTCCTTCCTGGTCTAACAGGCTATTCTTGGGCTGCTTCCTCATGCAGACACACAGCTTTGCCCTCACGGAGGCTCCTCTCATACACCAAACTGACACAGGAGCTTCACAGCAGAGGCCTTCCGCCTGGGGCTTCTCTCACACTGAGGCCTTGTCACACTGAATGGGGGACGCCTGGCTCGAGAGCAGTACGTGTGAAAAAGATCTTGGAGTCCTCGTGGACAACAAGTTAAACATGAGCCAACAATGTGATGTGGCAGCAAAAAAAGCCAATGGGATTTTGGCCTGCATCAAGAGGAGCATAGTGTCTAGGTCCAGGGAAGTCATGCTCCCCATGCTCTATTCTGCTTTGGTTAGACCACATCTGGAATACTGTGTCCAATTCTGGGCACCACAATTCAAGAGAGATATTGACAAGCTGGAATGTGTCCAGAGGAGAGCGACTAAAATGATAAAAGGTCTGGAGAACAAGCCCTATGAGGAGCGGCTTAGGGAACTGGGCATGTTTAGCCTGAAGAAGAGAAGGCTGAGAGGAGATATGATAGCCATGTATAAATATGTGAGAGGAAGCCACAGGGAGGAGGAGGGAGCAAGCTTGTTTTCTGCTTCCCTGGAGACTAGGACGCAATGGAACAATGGCTTCAAACTACAAGAAAGGAGATTCCACCTGAACATTAGGAAGAACTTCCTGACTGTGAGAGCCGTTCAGCAGTGGAACTCTCTGCCCCGGAGTGTGGTGGAGGCTCCTTCTTTGGAAGCTTTTAAGCAGAGGCTGGATGGCCATCTGTCAGGGGTGATTTGAATGCAATATTCCTGCTTCTTGGCAGAATGGGGTTGGGCTGGATGGCCCATGAGGTCTCTTCCAACTCTTTGATTCTATGATTCTATGAGAGCTGCTTGTATCCAACTGCCCCCACTTCATCTTTTCAGAGCTGGACTTGCCTTTTTGTCATTAAGTCTCCCTAGTTGGTGTTTAATATTTCTGAGACAGAGAGAGAGAGAGACTGCAGAGGAGCAGGACAGATAATGATATGATAATGATAACGATACCCTTTCTTCCTGCCCTGCTGCCACCCCCTCTCCTCCACTGGGGACTGGGAGGGGCTGGCATGAGGAGGCCCAGCCCAAACACCACGGGCAGCAGCAGCAGCAGCAGAACACCCAAGGACAGGAGGAGGCCAACCCCACAGGCAGGCAGGCAGGCAGGCAGGGAGGGAGCCAAGGGTGGAGGCCGGGTCTGCCTGGAGACTGGTGACGCGGCCAGCGGAGGCCCATTCCCATTGGCGGATCCGGGAAGGAAGGCCCTCCCTCTCTCTCGGAGTGGCAGGAGAAGGAAGGAAGGAAGGGCGGAGGAAAGCGCTCGGGGGAGTTTCTGCCCGGAGACCGGTGACGCCGGAGAGGGAGGCGAATTCCTATTGGCTGGTGCTGAGCCTCTGGAAGAGAAGGAAGGAAGGAGGCGCTCTTGCTCCTGACTGGCCAGCGCCGCCAAGAAGCCCCGCCTCTCTCTGGGCGCCCAGCCCCTGCGCGGCCATGGCCATGTTTGGTCTTGGCGGAAGCCCAGCGAGAAGGGCCGGCCTCCGTGTCCTAGAGAGGCTGGGGAGGCTCGGGCGAGGAGGCCTGTCCCCGTGAGCTCCTCACTTCCGGAGGAGGGAGAGACAGAGAGGAAGAGGAGGAGCCAAGGGCGGCGTCTAAGGGCGTGTTGACCAGGAAGAGAGAAGCCGGAGGAGGAGGAGGAGGCCTTCTTCCGGTCAGAGAGAGAGAGAGAGAGCGAGAAGGAGGCCCCTTCCTTCCTTCCTTCGAGTGGGGGTGAGTGTGTCCCTGTGGTGTAGGCCTTCCTTCTCGGCCCTTGGCGTGGCCCTTCCTTCCTTCTCAGCCTCTGCTCGCAGGCAAGTAGGCCTTCTTGGAGGGGGGGGCGGCCTCTCTCTCTCTCTCTCTCTCTCCCGGCTTCGGAGGGCACGGCCCGCCCGGAAACGCCTCCCCCTCCCTCCTCCTCGCCCTCGGAGCCCGCCTCTCCCTCCCTCCCTCCCTCCCTCTTTCCCTGCCTGCCTCCCCTCCCAGGCTGCCTCCTCCCCCCCCCCCCCCGCGAAGGAAACCCGGGCGAGCGCGGCCTACTCGGGCTGGGCCCTGGAACAAGGGAGGCTCGCCTTCCCCACTCCACAGCGGACCACATTTCTCTCTTCCTTCCTTTCTCTCTTTGTTGACGACCTGGATCAGCCGCCCTTCTCTCTCTCTCTGTGCCTGGTGGGGTCAGGATGGATGCCCTTTGGGGTCCCCCCCAGACTGCCTGGAGTTCGGAGGAGCTCCCTTCCCTCCTTCCTTCCTTCCTTCCTTCTCTGGAGGTTTTAAGCCGATTCTGGATGGCCATCTGAGAGGAGGGATCGGGTGGTGTCTTCCTGCTTGGCAGAAGGGGGTTGGGATGGATGGCCTCGAGGGTCCCACCCAACTCTCTCCTGCCCTGACCACCCTGGACACTGGGGAGGCTTTCCTGGGCTGGGTCCAGCGGGGACTCCTCCTTCTCGGGAGGTCTGTCAGCAGAGGCTGGGTGGACATCTGTCGGGAGGGCTTGTGTGGTGTCCTCCTTCCTCTTGTGAGAGGAAGCCACATGGAGGAGGGAGCAAGCTTGTTTTCTGCTTCTCTGGAGACTAGGACCCAAAACAATGGCTTCAAACTACAAGAGAGGAGATTCCATCTGAACACGAGGAAGAACTTCCTGACTGTGGGAGCCGTTCAGCAGTGGAACTCTCTGCCTCGGAGCGTGGTGGAGGCTCCTTCTGTGGAAGCTTTTAAACAGAGGCTGGATGGCCATCTGTCAGGGGTGATTTGAATGCAATATTCCTGCTTCTTGGCAGAATGGGGCTGGACTGGATGATGGCCCAGGAGGTCTCTTCCAACTCTTTGATTCTATGATTCTTGGGCTGAGTGACCTTTGGAGTCTCTTCCGACATTTCCACCCCGCCCTTCTCACCCCGAATGGCACTCAGAGCAGCTCACAAGATGCATTTCCTTAGGTAAGGTAGTCCCCTGACATTAAGTCCAGTCATGTCTGACTCGGGTGTGGTGCTCATCTCCGTTTCCAAGCCGAAGAGCCAGCGTTGTCCGTAGACACCTCCAAGGTCATGTGGCCACAGGCATGACTGCATGGAGCGCCGTTACCTTCCCGCCAGACCTATTGATCTACTCACATTTGCATGTTTTTGAACTGCTAGGTTGGCAGAAGCTAGGGCTGACAGCGGAAACTCACGCCACTCTCTGGAATCGAACCTGCGACCTTTCGATCAACAAGCTCAGCAGCTCAGTGCTTTAACCCACTGCGCCACCGGGGGCTCCCTACATTTACTTACAATATATTATATTATTCACATTATATATGACTCTATTGTACTCTACCATTGTATTGTAATACCATTAGTAATATTACATGTCCTATAAGATATATATTTATAATATATTATTATTAGGATTATATTGTATTACATTATAATGTTATAAATATTACTAGTTGTACCCGCCACACTATAGCCAACCTTCCCTCCCTCTATCTCTTCTTTCTTTCTCTCCTTCCTTCCCTTCCCTTTTTTCCTCCTCTCCTTCCTTCCTTCTCTTCCTCTTCCCTTCCCCCCCCTTTTCTTTCCCTTCCTCTTCCCCCCTTTTCTTCCTTCTCTACCTATTCTTGGACTGCAACTCCCAGCAGTCCTCCTGATTGATCTCTCTACCTGCCTACCTATCTCTGTGTAGTCTATCTACCTGGAGGATTGCTGGGAGCTGCAGTCCAGGAATAGGAAACGGGGAATATGCCGGGATGGATGGGGATGCTCTCACAGAAACCCAAAGAGAGTAAAGCTTGCCTATTGGAAGCCATGCCTTTGGATCCTCCTCCTCCTCTCCTAAAGGGATCCTGGGAGCTGTAGTCTGGAAGAGAGTGTGGAGATGCTGTTGTGTGTTTTCTTTGCCAGTGGGAGTTGCTTTTGCACATGTGCTGTGGGATTTCTTGGCTTTTTAAATCCCTTCCACGATGTCTTTCAGTGTTTTTATGTCCGATGGTCACTTGTTGGCCCGAGAGGGGTCTTGTGTCCGAATGTGGTGTCAATTTGTCCAGTGGTTTTTGAGTTATGTTAATCCCACAAACAAACAATACATTTTATTTATATAGATATGTATACACATTATATTATATTATATTTCATTTTGGGGAATTTCAACCAACACAAACTTAACAATACTATTTCATTGGAAGACCCCAGAGGCCATCCAGTCCAGCCCCCCTCTGCCAGGAAGGAAAAGCACACTCAAACCACCCCAACAGATGCCCATTCATTTATTTATTCGATTTATAACCTGTCTTCTTAACCTGAAGGAGACTCATTCAGTCTTTGAAATAAAAACAACAGCAATAATAGAAAACCTTTTGGGTCAACTTTGGAGTTCCTGCCTCTCTCAGCGTGGCTTTCCTCACAGCGTTGATTCAACCCCCAATAGTCCCTTTCTATCTCTCAATCCCTTTAGAGAACGAACACGGGTTTTCCCCCAGCACGACTTTTAGGGAGGAGTAGGAGGCGGCACAAGGCAGTCAGGGGAATTCTGGGAAATGTAGTTTGTGGAAGAGAATGCAAAAAGCTGCACCCAAAACTACATTTCCCAGAACTCTGCTGGCTTCCTGTGTTGATGCCTCAATGTGAGTGTGGGGCAGGGACCCCTCTCTGGCTCCAATGAACGAAGGAATGGCAGGGATTGGCGGGCTGGATCCGTCCCCCCGAAGAAGAGCGAAGAAGGGAGCGCAGAGGGACCCGGGGGTGGGCAGCCCTTCCCAACACCAGCCTTTCTCCCCGTCTGAAGATCCAAGTTCTGTTCTTCCCCCGTTGAGGAGGGGGCATGTGGGATATAAGAGGGAGGGGCCCCAAATGAGTCCCCAAAGATCCTCTTGGAGGGGGAAAGAGGAGGGGAAGGGTCCTTGATTCAGACCAGGGAGGGAAGGGGAAAGGAAGACCCCCCCCTCCACCCAAGGGACTGACTCTGAGGCATGAGACGTCATGCTCTCCATGTGGAATCTGCCCATGTCCTGCCTGACAGAAAGCCAGCTTGATCTGGATTTTATTTGTCGTGTCAGGCGAACCAGTCAATTATATGACATTTCTAACAGAACAAAGCAAACAAACAGACAAAATACAAAATGTGTGAGTTTGGTAGTGGATTAAATGTCCTTTGACCAGTCTCTGGCCCCTTGGAGTGCCTCTGGTGTGGCCGCAAGAAGGTCCTCCCTTGTGCATCATGTGGAAGAAGGGCTCAGGGTGCATTGCAGCAGGTGGCCAGTGGTTTGCTCTTCTCCGCACTCGCATGTCGTGGATTCCACTTTGTGGCCCCATTTCTTGAGATTGGCTCTGCATCTCGTGGGGCCAGAGCGCAGTCTGTCCAGCACCTTCCAAGTCGCCCAGTCTTCTTCTGTGTGCCCAGGGGGGAGTCTGTCATTTGGTATCAGCTATTGGTTGAGGTTCTGGGTTTGAGCCTGCCACTTTTGGACTCTCGCTTGCTGAGGTGTTCCAGCGAGTGTCTCTGTAGATCTTAGAAAACTATTTCTAGATTTCAGTCGTTGACGTGCTGGCTGATACCCAAACAGGGGATGAGCTGGAGATGTCTCCGCCTTGGTCCTTTCACTATTGGCTGCTTCTTCCCAGAGGATGTCAGGTGGTGCAATACCGGCTAGACAGTGTAATGTCTCCAGTGGTGTAGGGCGCAGACACCCCGTGATAATGCGGCATGTCTCATGAAGAGCCACATCCACTGTTTTAGCGTGGTGAGATGTGTTCCATACTGGGCATGCAGACTCAGCAGCAGAGTAGCACAGCGCAAGGGCAGATGTCTTCACTGTGTCTGGTTGTGATCCCCAGGTTGTGCCAGTCAGCTTCCAGAGAGAGAGAGAGCACGACCCTGTGATAACTGGCAGGTGATCCTCAATGAAACCCCTGCAAATGGGCTCCGCGGGCCGAAGAGGGGCCTGTAGTGGATGCAGAGAACGCGATGGCTTCCCTCCTCCCCCTTGAGCCATCGCACAAACGTCACCTTTAGCACTGAGGGTCCACCCTTCCATCTCCTCTATACCCCTTCTCTCGTGTACTGCTACTAGGCTGAGTGCCTCCCACCCTGTGCTTCTGCATCCCTATCTCCATTTTTGTGGTCTTGGTGTAGGAGTTCGCTTTGTTTTTTTCTTTGCAGTTGTTCTGCCTGATGTTTCACACCTTTGTGGTACAGGTTTTGTAAGAATGCAGTATGTCAAGGGACTTTGTGGCCGAATGTGCTCTCCATGTCTCCAGGTTCCTCGCTTTAGAAACGTGGGGCAGGGATCGCACTGCAGGGAAAGAGAGGGTCAGGAAAAAATGTGCTTCAGTTGGAAGAAATGAAGTATTTTTCTCCCAAGACTGACCACTTGGGATGGTCTGCCCGTACAGGTGGTCACTCAAGTTCTGAGTTGGGATGCGAAGAAGCGGGATCCAGGCAGGAAACGCTTTGCAACCTGAGCCCTTTCTGCGCTGACCGTATTGTTAGAAGTCTTCCTTTGCAAAGGTTGGGTGACACTCTGAACACAATGCAGTGAAAGTAATCTTTCACTGCAACGCACTCTACGTGGGGTTGCCTTTGAAGACTGCTCGGAAACTCCAACTAGTCCAGCGGGAGGCATCCAGATTGCTCACCGGAGCGGCGTACAGGGAGCACACCACCCCCCTGTTGCGTCAGCTCCACTGGCTGCCGATCCAATTCCGAGCACAATTCAAAGTGCTGGTTTTGACCTACAAAACCCTATACGGTTCCGGCCCAGTGTATTTGTCCGAACGGATCTCCCTCTACATCCCATCTTGAAGTTTAAGATCTTCTGGGGAGGCCCTTCTCTCGACCCCGCCACTGTCACAAGTGAGGCTGGCGGGGACGAGGAGCAGGGCCTTCTCAGTGGTGGCCCCCCACCTGTGGAACTCACTCCCCGGGGAGATTAGATCGGCGACTTCCCTTCTGGCGTTTAGGAAAAAACTGAAGACCTGGGTGTGGGACCAAGCCTTTGGTCATTCTGACAACTAAACTAAGGATGTGACGATAGACAAGGACAAATGGAATGGAATGAAATATGGACTCCGAACCCTGAGCATGAGATTGTTTTATTATCTTATTATGTATTGATGTTTTAATTAATTGTTGAATTGTTTTTGTATTTTGTATCACTGGTCAATTGATTTGGGCATCTAATTGTGCCTAAACTGTAAGCCGCCCTGAGTCCCCCCCCCCCCCCAGGGTGAGAAGGGCGGGGTATAAGTAAGTGAAATAAATAAATAAATAATCTCATGCAGAGAATCGTGGGCCACTCTCCCCTCTTTGCAGGGCTTTCTCTTTATTGGGCAAGGGTTAAAGTACTTCTCATCAGGCAAAGGCTCTTCTCAATAGGACCGCTCTTTCTCCCTTCTTCTCCGGCATTGGCTACAGCACGGAGCTATTGTTCTTATTGTTCAAGGAGATATTTCTGTGCTCTGCTCCTGATAAGATTTTCCTCTCATTTCTCTGGCAGGTAACCTCTGAATGAACCTTGAGAAGAACACTTCCCTTGGTCTTAGGTCAGGAATGAAATTACACGGCACTCACAAGAAATAAGTTGGAGAAATTATATTTCAAGCTCCATAGCTGTGTATTCAAGGAGGAAAGGGAGGATTGTGCTGTAAACAGTAGAGCAATACAAAGACTGAGAAGATGAGATCAGGAGAACATATCTGTGACCTTCTGGCATAATATTTGAATCATAAATGCAAAAGAATGGAAAATCTCCATTCCTTGTCAAAATCACACACAGGGGAAAAGCGACATAATTGTATGGAATGTGGGAAATGTTTCACAAGGAGAAGTTCTCTTACGAAACATCAACGAACACACACAGGAGAGAAGCCATATAAATGCGTGGAATGTGGAAAGAGCTTCAGTGAAAGTGGGACACTGCGTATCCATCAAAGAACCCACACAGGGGAGAAGCCACATAAATGCGTGGAATGTGGAAAGAGCTTCAGTCAGAGTGGAGATCTGCGTACCCATCAAAGAACCCACACAGGGGAGAAACCACATAAATGCATGGAATGTGGAAAGAGCTTCAGTCAGAGTGGAGATCTGCGTACCCATCAAAGGATCCACACAGGGGAGAAGCCACATAAATGCATAGAATGTGGAAAGAGCTTCAGTCAGATTGGAAATCTACATTCCCATCAAAGGATCCACACAGGGGAGAAGCCACATAAATGCATGGAATGTGGAAAGAGCTTCAGTCACAGTGGAAGTCTGCGTTACCATCAAAGAACCCACACAGGGGAGTAGCTACATGTCCTATATACTTGAGTATAAGCCGACCGAATTTAAGACGAGGCACGTAATTTAGCACAAAAGCTGAGAAAACGTATTGACTTGAGTATAAGATGAGGGTGGGAAATGCAGCAGCTATTGGTAAATTTCAAGGATAAAAACAAAAATCGATACCAATAAAATTACATTAATTGAGGTATCAGTAGGTTAACTGTTTCTGAATAATTGCATAAAACTGTAATTTAAGATAAGACTGTCCAACTCTGATTAAATCATTATTCTAACCTTCTTCAGTGTAAATGTACTTGCGTATCCCTCCAATAATAATAAATAGCGTAAAATAATAAATGTAATAATGATAACAACAAAGCAAAATTTTAAATGTATTAATAATAATAATAAATAGGGTAAAATAATAAATGTAATAATAATAACAATGGAGTAAAATATTAAATGTATTAATAATAATAAATAGCGTAAAATAATAAGTGTAATAAAAACAATGATAGCATAAAATAATGTAATAATAAATAGAGAAAAACAATAATATTAACAATAAAATAATAAATGTAGTAATAGCAATAGAGTAAAATAATAAATGTAATAATAATAACAGAGTAAAAGAAATGTAATAATAATAGAATAAAATTATAAACAACAACAAATACAACAATGATAATCAAATTATTGCCATAGTTTATTTTAACTACAGTATACATTTTGGGGAAAATGCTGTGTGTATATGAATAATAAAAAGTGGGAAAGGCTGATTTGGGAAGAGGGTGAAAAGAAGGACTGGAATCAAGGAAAAGTTGGAATGGGAAGGAGTGTTTGAAAAAGTGGGAAAGTGAGGTGGAAAGGGGGTAGCTGGGGAAAAAGTAAGACTGAATGGGATAGGAAGGGGGCAACTAGAAAAGGGGAAGACTGGGATAGGAAAAGTGTGCGGGAAAAGTGGGGGGAAGACTGGGGTAGGAAGGGAGGAAGGCGTCATCTGTCCCCTCCAAGGAGGGACCAAGCCCTGGGTCGCCGCCTCCTCCTCCTCCTCTCCACCTGAGCACTTGAGTCCTGGCCACGGATATACAAATAAGACATCCCCTGAAAATAAGCCATAGCGTGTCTTCTTGAAAAAGAAATATAAGACAGTGTCTTATTTTCGGGGAAACACAGAGGGAGCAACTTTGTTTACTAGGACGCAGTGGAGCCATGGCTTCAAACCACAAGGCAGGAGATTCCACCTGAACATGAGGAAGAACTTCCTGACTGTGAGAGCCGTTCAGCAGTGGAACTCTCTGCCCCGGAGGGAGTGTGATGGAGGCTCCTTCTTTGGAGGCTTTGAAGCAGAGGCTGGATGGCCATCTGCTGGGGGTGCTTTGAATGAAATTTTCCAGCTTCTTGGCAGAATGGGGTTAGACTGGATGATGGCCCACGAGGTCTCTTCCAACTCTAGGATTCTATGAAACAAGATTGGGACCCACTAATAATTCACGAGTTATAACAACGAGGGGACATTTGTTTATTGTGGGTTTTAGGAATGAGTTTATTATATTTGGAAACAGAATAATAAATATAGAGCAGCATTTAAAGTGAGTGAATACAGATTAAAATCGGCATGCGGCAAGAGTTGTGTTGATCCGTTGTTCTCTTAGATTTCTTCTTCTTATGTCGTTGTGTGTTGTTCAGTCTTTCATGTTTGTTAAGGATTCCTTTTTTTAAATCCCAAAATTGTAATTTGTATAAACATGCTTTTCTTTCTTGCCTTTGAATAAAAATTATTTTGAAAAACCAGAGTGTGATGTGGCAGCCACAAATGCCAATGTGATCCCAGGCTGTGCCAAGAGGAGACGTGGTGTCTACGTCCAAGGAAGTCACAGCCCTCTTTCTCCTGCTTTGCTCAGACCTCGCCTGCAATCGCTCTGTCTCCCGTTCTGGGCAGCACAACTCAAGGCGGATATGGACAAGCCAGAATATCTCCAGAGACGGGCTGTAGGGAATGTCTGAAAAGAGCTGGGTGTGTTTAGCTTAGAGCAGTGGGTCTCACCCTGTGGGTCTCTCCCCAGGTGTTGTGGCCTACAACTCCCAGAACTCCCAGCCAGTTGGCCAGTTGTGAGGATTTGTGGGAAGTGAGGGCCAAAACGCATCTGGGGAGAGACCCACAGGGTGAGAAGAGAAGGAAGGGCTTCTTCCTCGGCAGGGAGGGAGGGAGGGGGGTCGGCCACGGAATGGTTTTTGGGGTTCATGTGACCCCCTGACTGAGGTGTAGAAAAAGATGGATAGGAATGCATGACACTCACCTCCAGTGTGTAATGAGACAGTCCTTAATAGGCACGTGTTCACAGCACAACAATCTCAAGGGTTAAGACAACAGAGAAGATGGCGTGACAGGGACGGAATCTGGAGAGAAGGGTGGGAGCGGCTTGTATGTGCCCGTCCTTCTCTGCCACGCGGCTTGCTCTCTGCCATTGGTTAGAGGCTGTAGCGAAATAGCTAATTATAATGTATGTTTCATAAATGTTGATTAATGTTACGATGTAAGTGCAGGCCAGCTGATGTGTCGCCTGAGCTGAGGCGTTGCCATAGCGATGGAACCGGCTGTGAGAATGTATCCAAGTGAGAGAAGCCAAAGGGGCGGAGCTAACTGCCACTCGGCCGGGGCAGGCGTTTTAGTCAGCGGACAAGAGTGGAAGTTGCGTTCTGGTGTGTGGAGACCCTGAACCCGGGGGTTTAAGTCTTCAGCCTGTGTGTTTACAGTCTCAATTGGGCCTCTTTAAATTAGGAATTAGCTCGTGAGCGAAGGGGAAAGCGGAAGGGAGAAAAAGGCAAGTCAGTGAATCCTTAAATAAATATTTCCTTGATCAGTTCTTTATAATCAAGACTCATGTCCATTTGAGAAGATTTACCTCAGAAGAAGGCGGCTGAAGATATTGGAAGAGAAGATCCTGGTTGGGGTCATAATGAGTTCCTCCTTCAAAAAAGTGCCTCCAGTGAAAACATTTTAGAAGTCAAAGCTCAGCTCCACGCACCACCACGACTTTAGTCTCCTCGTTGCTCTGGTTATTTGTTTATTTCGAACACTTTTACCCCGCCCTTCTCAACCCCTGGGGGGGGGGGGACTCAGGGCAGCTTCCAATTGGCAACAATTCGATGCCGCATAATAAAATACAAAACAGCAATTATAAACAGTTAAAAGCATAAACATAAAGACATAAAGATTAAAACAGTATACTTAAAGTCCATTGCGCTATTACCAGTCTGGTGGCCATTTATCTAGCCGTATACTATGACTGAGTACTCCGTTTAACGTACCCATAATCCACTTCCAAGCCATAGTCAACATTGTCAGTTGTCCTTTTAACCTAATTGCCCAAAGATCCGCTCCCACATCCCACGTTTTTACCTTCTTTCTAAAGGTGAGGAAGGATGAGGGAGAATGTAACACGAGCATCTGCTTGTCCAGTTTTGATGGATTCATTTCAGTTGGTGAAACCCGAGGATGTGGACAAGATACTTGGAGGAATTGGGGCGACCACATGCATCCCAGACCCCTGCCTATCCTGGCTTCTAAAGGAGGCCAGAGGGGGATTGTCCAAGTGGGTGAAGGTGGTGGTGAATGCCTCCCTTCGGGAAGGCAACATTCCAGCGAGCTTAAAACAAGCTGTAATAAAACCGCTGTTGAAGAAACCATCACTGGACCCCACTCAATTCGTCAACTATCGGCCTGTTTCCAATCTCCCCTTTTTGGGCAAAGTCCTGGAACGTGTGGTGGCCTCACAACTTCAGGTATTCTTGGAAGAGACGGATTATCTGGATCTGGCACAGTCTGGCTTTAGACTGGGACATGGAACCGAGACAGCCTTGGTCGCCTTAGTGGATGATCTACGCCGGGAGCTCGACAGGGGGAGTGTATCCCTGTTGGTTCTGCTGGACCTCTCACGGTATCCTTCTGGGATGCCTCTCAGGAATGGGCCTTGGAGGTACTGTTCTGCAGTGGCTCCAGTCCTTCCTTGATCGTGTTATTGGGAGACACCTGTTCAACACCACATTTATTTATTTATTTCGCATATTTCTACCCGGCCCTTCTCAACCCCCGAGGGGGGACTCAGGGCGGCTTACAAAAAGCACAATTCAATGCCTACACAATGATACAGATAAACATATAAACAATCAATTATAACTCACAATCAATAAAAAAATCAATCTCATGCTCAACATTCGCCAACTCAGAGTCCATAAATTCATTCCTATCAGTTGTCGTTGTCCTTTATTTATCTGCCAGATTACCCAAATCCACGTTTTTAATTCCCTTCTAAAGGAAAGGAGGGATGTCGATCTAATTTCCCCAGGGAGTGAATTTCACATGTGAGGGGCCACCACCGAGAAGGCCCTGCTCCTCATCCCCACAAATCTCTCTTGTGATAGAGGAGAGGCCGAGAGCAAGGCCTCAGTAGAAGATCTTAAACTCCGAGGCGGGACGTAGAGGGAGATGCGTTCGGACACATACACTGGGATTCCTCAGGGATCAATACTGTCTCCCATGTTGTTCAACATATATATGAAGCCGCTGGGGGAGATCATCCGGAGTTTTGGGGTGCGGTGTCATCTGTACGCAGATGATGTCCAACTCTGTCACTCCTTCCCACCCGCTACTAAGGAGGCTGTCCAGGTCCTGAACTTGGCCGCTGTGATGGTCTGGATGAGGGAGAACAAATTGAAACTGAATCCAGACAAGAGAGAGGTCCTCCTGGTCAGTTGCAAGGCCAAACAGGGCATAGGGTTACAGCCTGTGTTGGATGGAAGGGGTCACACTCCCCCTGAAGACACAGCTTCGCCGCTTGGGAGTGATCCTGGACTCATCGCTGAGCCTGGAACCTCAGGTCTCAATGGTGGCCAGGGGAGCATTCGCACAGTTAAAACTCGTGCACCAGCTGCGCCCGTCCCTTGGGAAGTCTGATTGGCCACGGTAGTCCACACTCTAGTTACATCCCGTATAGACTACTGCAATACTCTCTACGTGGGGTTGCCTTTGAAGACGGTCCGGAAACTTCAACTAGTCCAATGAACGGCAGCCAGGTTGTTAACAGGAGCGGCGCACAGGGAGCATACAACCCCCTTGTTGCGCCAGATCTACTGGCTGCCAGTTTTCTACCGGGCCCAATTCAAAGTGCTGGCTTTGGCCTATAAAGCCCTAAACGGTTCTGGCTCAACTTACTTGTCCGAACTTATCTCCCCTTATGTACCACTAAGATCATCTGGGGAGGCCCTGCTCTTGGTCCCGCCTTGGTCACAAGCACGTTTGTTGGGGATGAGAGACAGGGCCTTCTCAATGGTGGCCCCTCGGCTATAGAACGCCCTCCCTGGGGAGATCAGATCTGCTCCCTCCTTCTTGACGTTTCAGAGGCAAGTTAAAATGTGGCTATTTGAGCAAGCGTTTACAAATACAGAGTAGCGAATATAGGAAATTGAATGACCTCACAATGGAATTGGACAATGCTTGAGAATAATGAGACGCTGATGATGTTGTTTTTATTGCTTTTGTGATGTCTTATACTGTTTAATGTTTTTTATCTATATTACGTTTTATGTATACTGATTTGTTGGAAACCGCCTTGAGTTGCCAATTGGCTGAGAAGGGCGGTATACAAATACAGTAAGTAAGTAAACAAACAAACAAATAAAATGGGCTGAATTGAGCAGAACTGGGTAGGAATCGTGCCTCCCATCCCACCTCAGTGTCGCTGGACGGCGATTCCCAGTATCCCCGTCTTTCTGTGTGGGAAGGGTGGATGGGAGTTGGAGTGCAGAACCTCTGGAGGGCATCAGGATTCCCGCTCACCCTGGGGGTCCCTCCGTCCGTCTCCTCCCCAGCCGCCCCCTCCTCTCCTCCTGCCAGGCCGAGGGCCTCCCACCCTGAGCTTCTGCCTCCCTTTCTCTGATTTCTTGGTGTCAGTGGAGACGTTTGCACTTCCCTTTCTTTTTCTCTTTGCATTTGTTCTGCCTGAGGTTTCACACTTTTCTGGTCTAGGTTTTGTAAGGATGTCTATGCCAAGGAACTTTGCAGCCTAACGTGCTCTCAGTGTAAATCCACATATTTACACATATACTCACACACACACACACACACACAATGCATATACAGAGACTGGGCCATAGCAAGGCGTGGCAGGGGACAGTGTTTACTATTTCTGATCCAGAGAGAGAGAGAGAGAGACTGAAGGGAGGGAGCAGAACAGGAGCCCAGTCCAACAGGGAGGGAGGGGGGCCAGGCTTGAGGATTGGGTTGAGTGGTCATTGGGTGAGAGTGTGGTCCATCTCCAGCCTGGCTGGCCTCTCTCTCTCCCTCTCTCTCTCTGAATGGCAGGAATGGGCAGCAGCCGCCGCCAGGGGGAGCCTCAGCCTCTGAGGCCTTCTCACACTGAGGCTATCTCACACTGAGGCCTTCTCACACTGAGGCTTTCTCACACTGAGGCCTTCTCACACTGAGGCCAACCAACCCTGAGGCCTGCTAAGCTACAGGTCCAGCTGCCTATATTGAACTGCATCCATTCAACCAATATTTCTGACACAGAGAGAGAAAGAGAGAGAGAGAGACTGAAGGGGAGCAGAACAGGAGCCCAGCCCAACAGGGAGGGAGGGAGGGAGGGAGGGAGGCCAGGCTTGAGGATGGGGCTGAGTGGTCATTGGGTGAGAGTGTGGTCCATCTCCAGCCTGGATGGTCTCCCTCCCTCCCTCCCTCTGTCTGAATGGCAGGAAGGGGCAGCAGCAGCAGCAGCCAGAGGGAGAATTCTCTTGGGAGGCCGGGTCTGCCTGGAGACTGGTGACGCGCCCAGCGGAGGCCCACTCCCATTGGCGCATCCCGGGAATTCTCTTCAGGAGTGGCAGAAGAAGGAAGGGAGTTTCTGCCCGGAGACTGGTGACGCCGGAGAGGAGGCGAATTCCTATTGGCGGGAGGGTGCTGAGCCTTCCGAAGAGAAGGAAGGAAGGGCGGAGGAAAGCGCTCGGGGGAGTTTCTGCCCGGAGACCGGTGACGCCAGAGAGGGTGGCGAATTCCTATTGCCGGGTGCTGAGCCATGTTTGGTCTTGGCGGAAGCCCAGCGAGAGAAGGCGGCCTCCGTGTCCTAGAGAGGCGAGGGAGCTGCTCACTTCCGGAGGACGGAGAGAGAGAGAGAGAGAGAGAGAGAGAGCGGGAGGAGGAAGGGGAGGAGCCAAGAGTGTGTGACGTGGCAGCCCGCAAGGCCAGCTGTGCCCAGAGGAGGCTTCGTGGGGTGTCTTGGCCCAAGGAAGAAGCCCCGGCCTCCCTCCTCCTGCTTGGCTCAGGCCTCGCCCGCCATTGTCTGTGCCCGCCCTTCTCTCCTTCTCGGCCACTGGGGAGTCAGAGGCGGGGGGGAAAGAGCTGCTTATAAGGTCTGTTTGAGTGAAATGTTGGTTAATTCCGGTGGGGCAGCATGAGGGGGTCAGGCTGGGTGGCCTTTGGGGTCCCCCCGCCCCCCCGACTCCCTTCCTTCCTTCCTTCCTTCCTTCCTTCCTTCCTTCCTTCCTTCCTTCCTTCTCTGGAGGGTTTAAGTGCAGGCTGGATGGCCATCTCTAAGGAGGGATCGGACGGTGCCTTCCTGCTTGACGGAAGGGGGTTGGGATGGATGGCCTCGAGGGTCCCGCCCATCTCTCTCCTGCCCTGACCACCCTGGACACTGGGGAGGCTTCCCTGGGCTGGGTCCAGCGGGGGGGGGGGTCCTCCTTCCTTCCTCCTCGGGGGTCTCTCAGGAGAGGCTGGGTGGGCATTTGTCGGGAGGGCTTGTGCTGTGCCCTCCTCCTTCCTGGGCTGGGGGACCTTGGGAGTCTCTTCCAACTCTAAGTCTCCCCATCTATTCATTGAGGACACCTCCCTGCCCCACTCAGAGCCGATCACAAGAGGCAAAGACATACAATGTATTATATTCGCATTATATATTACTATATTGTAATATACCATAGTATTGTATTGTTGGAGGCTTTCATGGCTGGAATCACTAGGTTCTTGTGGGTTTTTTCGGGCTATAGAGCCATGTTCTAGAGGCATTTCTCCTGACGTTTCGCCTGCATCTATGGCAAGCATCCTCAGAGGTTGAGAAGGTCTGTTGGAAGTAGGAAAAATGGGTTTATATATCTGTGGAATGGCTGGGGTGGGGCAAGGAGCTCTTCCCTGCTGCAGTTGGGTCACACCGTCTACAGAAAACCCACACACACATGGATAGATATCTACATAAAAACTCCAACCATCACCCAAGTCAAAAAAGAAGCCCCATTAAAGCCTTGGCAGACCGTGCAAAAAGAATCTGCGAAGCCCACCTCCTCCAAGATGAACAGAACCCCCTCAACTGGGCTCTCCAGGCCAATGGAGACTCCACCTCAGACATCAGAAGAGCTGCAAGACCAAGAACAAGCCACGAGAGTAAAGACGAAGATCCACCCAGAGGAAAAGTGTTCCTGCCAGACATCAAGGGAACCACTGAGCGCATAGGGAAGCTGATGAGGAAACACAACATACAAACAATCTACAAACCCACCAAGAAAATCCAACAAATGCTACGTTCAGCAAAGGACAGGAGGGATCCTCTCACCTCTGCAGGAGTCTACCATTGTATCCCATGCAGCTGTGGAGAAGTCTCCAGAGGGACCACCAAACGCAGCATTGCCCTAACAAGAATCCAGGAACATGAAAGGCACTGCAGAGTCCTTCAACCAGAGAAGTCAGCCATAGCAGAGCACCTGATGAACCAGCCTGGACACAGCATATTATTTGAGAACACAGAAATGCTGGACCACACCAACAACCACCATGTCAGGCTACACAGAGAAGCCATTGAAATCCACAAGAAGCAGGTGGACAATGTCAACAGAAAGGAAGAGACCATGAAAATGAACAAAATCTGGCTACCAGTATTAAAAAACTCTAAAATTATAACAGCTAAACAACAGAGAGGAAAAAAACCAGGCACCGATTAACACCTCCCAGCAAGAGATTTTCCCAGGCTCAGGCAGGCCTTCAAATGCTAATGAAGGTGATCAGCTAAACATTCACACCTAACTGCAGCAGGGAAGAGCTCCTTGCCCCACCCCAGCCATTCCACAGATATATAAACCCATTTTTCCTACTTCCAACAGACCTTCTCAACCTCTGAGGATGCTTGCCATAGATGCAGGCGAAACGTCAGGAGAAATGCCTCTAGAACATGGCCATATAGCCCGAAAAAACCCACAAGAACCTACCATAGTATTGTAATATTATTAGTAATGTTACATGTCCTATAATATATATGTTTATTTATAATATCATACTATTAGTATTATTAGTATTATTAGGATTATGTTGTATTACATTATAATGTTATAAATATTGTATGTATACACAATCCTAGAATCAAAGAGTTGGAAGAGACCTCGTGGGCCATCATCCAGTCCAACCCCATTCTGCCAAGAAGCAGGAATATTGCATTCAAATCACCCCTGACAGATGGCCATTCCAATTCTAGAGTGGGAAGAGACCTCCTGGGCCATCCTCCAGTCCAACCCCATTCTGCCAAGAAGCAGGAATATTGCATTCAAAACACCCCTGACAGATGGCCATCCAGCCTCTGTTTCAAAGCTTCCAAGGAAGGAGCCTCCATCACACTCCCTCCGGGGCAGAGAGTTCCACTGCTGAACAGCTCTCACAGTCAGGAAGTTCTTCCTCATGTTCAGATGGAATCTCCTCTCTTGTAGTTTGAAGCCATTGCTCCATTGCGTCCTAGTCTCCAGGGAAGCATAAAGGAAGCTTGCTCCCTCCTCCTCCCTGTGGCTTCCTCTCACCTGTTTATACATGGCTCTCATCATATCTCCTCTCAGCCTTCTCTTCTTCAGGCTAAACATGCCCAGTTCCCTAAGCCGCTCCTCATAGGGCTTGTTCTCCAGACCCTTGATCCTTTGAGTCGCCCTCCTCTGGACACATTCCAGCTTAGAGTCAATATCTCTCTTGAATTGTGGTGCCCAGAATTGGACACAATATTCCAGGTAAAGTGGTCTAACCAAAGCAGAATAGAGCATGGGGAGCAATATATTGCATTATATTATTCGCCTACCACAGGAGACAAGGTGGGACTGTCTTCCGGCCACTCTCTCTTCACTCTGGCCCAGAGCAGCGGTTGGGGCCCTGCGGTGATCGTGGGGGCCAGAGGGCAGTGCCGAAGGGGCCCCCTCCCTCCCCCCCTCCCTCAGGCAGGCACTCACTTGGCAGCCCTTCATTCCTCCCCCTTGGAGCCCCCTCCCTCCCTCCCCTCCTTCCTTCCCTGCCCAAAGCAGACCCTTCAAGGAGGAGGGGGGGAGGGGTGGTGGTCCCAAGGAAGGAGGCTGGGCATGTGGACGTTGCCTGAGACACGCAGCTCGACTTCTCTGCCCTGGGAAGCCAGAATGGCCCCCTCCTCCCTTCCCCCCCCCCCCCCCCCGTTCTCCTTCTACTAAAACTTCTTCATTCGGACAGGCTTTGAAAGAGGGAGGTTTTGAAGATCAAGTCAGGGGTTGTTGTGGTGTTTGAATATTTTTGATGGATGTTACCTGTGAATTATTTTCAGTGCTGTTTGTGTCTAATTCTGTTTTGATGTTTGCATATTTCTATATTTTAAATTGCATACTAATGCTTTCATGTCAAGCCGCTTTGAGTCCCTTTGGGAAGATACGGCAGGGGAGAAATGCAACAACAACAACAACAGACAGCTCTAAGCAGTTTTGGTCCTTGGTCAGTGGACAGAGTAATTCCAGCCCAACCTTCCCCTCATCCAATCAGATCTGGTCCTTCTCCCTCCCTCTCTCAGGCCGGTGAGAGAGAAGCCCAGAGCTGAGCGAGAGATTCTCCTGAATGGACTGACCGGTCCCCTCTTTCAGGACGGAAATGGCAGGCCTCTCGCGCCTTGACTGGAGGCCTCTCTTGTTCCAGCTGGACTTCTGCCTGGCGTCCATTCCGTCCTGGTTCCCTCTGGATTCCTTCTTCGTGGCCCTTTGTTGACCTTCCGTTTCTCCTTCCGTTTTTCCTCCTTGTTGACTCCCCCTTCTCATCCTGCTTTCCCAGTTTCCATTCTCCTTCTTTGTGCGTCACTAGAGATCTCTTCAAAATGGCCTTTAGTTGATCCAGCTTGCCATTGGCACTCCTGATTAATCCATCCAGAATTTCCAGTGGTTTCATCATTTCTGTATGTTCAGCCAATATCTTCTTATGTTGTTTTCCTTTCTCCATTTTAGGAGGTTTCCACTGAATGTTGGATTTCTTCTTTAAGCGGTTTTATCCCATCGATGTCGTATTTTGGTAAGTTTACAAGTAAGTGTCTTTTGCAAACAAGCTCCTATATTTGGCAATCCTTCGGGAGGATGTTTGATAAATCAGTGAGCGGTGCTGACTTCTCTTGGATTCAAGGCCACGCTGAAATCCCTTCCTCCTTTCCTTCCTCTTTTCTCTCTGATCCAGAAAATGAGAAATCAAGATGGCACGGAGACTGGGCCTCTTTCGTCACAAGAAGAACGGCACTTTCATCTTCTGTTTCAAAAAGCACGCTTTCCCATTCATTCTTGTTTCTCCTCCTTCCTTCCTTCCTTCCTTCCTTCCTTCCTTCCTTACTTACGTTTTCTGGGTTATCTCTTTGTCTATATCGGTTAGAGATCCCTGTCTGTATGCAATATGTTAACAGGGTATTATATTGTTATAGTCAAACACTTGCCAATAGTCACTCCTTCGTTGTCTCCTTTCCTCCTCCTCCTCCTCTAAATAGTCTTTGATTCCAAAAGGAGATTTTGAGGGAAGGTCATCAGGTTGGGAAAGTGGGTCAAAGGTTGGCAGTAGAGATGAAAACAGCTGCAACTATTACGTGCGTGTCCATCTCTCCTCCTTGCTTCCCCTCAATGGCCATCCATCGGGGGCAGTGGTTCTCAACCTAGGGGTCCCCAGATGTTTTGGCCTTCGGCCCCCAGAAATGTTTTTTTTTAATAATTTTTATTAGAATATTATAAAGTTACATCGAAAGAGGGGGAATATTTGTGAGAAGATAGAAAAGTAAGAAAACAGAAAATAAAAAAGGAGAAAAATTACCACCCACTTCCCACCAATCGGGGAATCGGAATCTGCCTATAAGAATTTCAGAGAGTCTTATGAGCATGCTCTCACCGAGGCCAAAAAATCTTATTATGCTTCCTTGATAGCGTCTGCGAGCTCACACCCAGCACAATTATTTAAGATTATGAGATCCCTGACAGCAATCCCTTCTGTCCCAAACAATAACGATCTGGCCCCTTCTGCTGAGGTTTCCCGGAGCTATTTCGCAGACAAGATCTCGCTTCTCCGCCGGGATCTCCCTGCCACGATTGATACAGTAAGTGAACTTGAGACTCCGTGGCCACTCGCTGGGCACATCCTCGACCGGTTCACCCCGCTGGACGCAGAGGCTGTCGATAGGATCGTGACTGCGACAAGGCCGACCACCTGCTCCCTTGATCCGTGTCCTTCCTGGCTAGTAAAATCTTGCCTGGAGGGATTACGTGAACCTCTACTGAATATTTTTCCAGAGGCTTTAAAAGAGGCGATGGTATCTCCGCTGCTGAAGAAACCAGACTTGGATCGTTCGGTTCCCTCAAGCTACCGCCCGGTCTCGAACCTTCCGTTCCTGGGCAAGGTGGTGGAGAGGGCAGCAGCAGAACAGTTGCAGCAGTTCCTCAATGACACAGCCGGACTCGATCCCTTCCAGTCCGGCTTTCGTAGGGGGCACGGGACGGAGACTGTGCTAGTTGCCATCACAGATCAGCTTCGCTGCCAGATGGATCAAGGCGGATCAGTGCTGCTCGTGTTATTGGACCTCACAGCAGCATTTGACACGGACGATCACAATCTATTGACCCACCGCCTAGCCATGACTGGGGTGAGGGGGATGCCCCTTAAGTGGGTATCCTCCTTCCTCCAGAATCGGGGACAGCCTGTGGTGAGGGGAGGGATGGTTTCCGAGAGATCTCAGCTAACTTGTGGGGTCCCGCAGGGAGCTATTCCCTCTCCTCTATTATTTAACATCTATATGCGACTGCTTGCCCGACTGGTGCGGAGCTTTGGGCTTGAGTGCCACCAGTATGCTGACGACACTCAGCTCATTCTGAGGATGGAGGGCCGGCCGGACTCTGTAGCCGATAGTTTCCCTCAGTGCCTTGAGGCCGTTACTGGATGGTTGCATGCCAGCAGGTTGAGGGTGAAGCCAGCGAAGACGGAGATCCTTTGGCTGGGCCGTCCGGGTGGGAGGGAGGTCCTGCTGCCTACCCTGAATGGCAAGACACTACGTCCGTCACCTTCTGGAAGAAGCCTTGGTGTCTCATTGGTCCCTCTGCTCCTCACAATGGAGGCCCAGGTCTCTGCTGTGAGCAGATCTGCGTTTTTCCACCTACGTCAGGCTAGGCGACTGGCTCCCTTCCTATCTAGGAACGATCCAGGCGACGGTCATCTCGAGGCTTGACTGCTGTAACACCCTCTACATTGGCCTTCCTTTGTTAGTGATCCGGAAACTGAAGCTGGTGCAGAATGCGGCGGCTCATCTCCTCGCTGGGGTGCCGGCAAGGTGTGGTATCACCCCAATTCTTCAACCGCTCCACTGGCAACGGATTGAGTACCGGATCACTTTCAAGGTGCTGGTACTAACCTTTAAGGCCTTACATGGTCTGGGGCCGGCGTACCTGAGGGCCCGCTTATCCCTCTACCAACCCCAGAGATTACTTCGGTCTGAGGACCAAAATTTCCTTGAAGTCCCCAACATCTGGACTTATCATCTGTTCTCGACTAGGCAAAAGAGCCTTCTCGATCGTGGCCCCTTATTTATGGAATGCCTTGCCAGTTGAAACTCGAACCATCTGAGAGCTACTTCCTTTTCGGAAAGCCTGTAAAACCTTTCTCTTCCAACAAGCTTTCGATGGGTGAATAACTCGGGACTATGTCTGTTCTCGTTTTTATTGTATTTTAAAGTTAATTGTATTGTCTTAATCTACTGCTGTAAACCGCTCCGAGCCAAATTGGGAGTGGCGGTATACAAGTCAAATAAATTGGCATTAGGGATTAATCCATTCAGTGGTTAAACCATTTCCAGTGGTTTCATAACTTATGTACGTTTAGCCAACATTTTCTTATGTTGTTTTCCTTTCTCCATTTTAGGAGGTTTCGACTGAACGCTGGATTTCTTCTTTAAGCGCTTTTCTCCAATCGATGTCGTATTTTGGTAAGTTTTCAAATAAATGTCTTTTGCAAACAAGCTCCTACATTTTGCTAAATCAGTATTTCTTTATCGTGTCAGGAACAACCAGACAGTTGTATTACATTTTTAACAAAACAAACAGACAAAACACAAAGTTTGCAGGGTCGACCACCGCCTTGTATATTACATCTAGCACTTTAGTTACTGAAACTATTGATTGTCTTAATCCTCCATTGCACTTAACAACTCGACTATTTAGCACTTTCACCAGCTAGCACTTTACGAACTTCCGGGACTTTGTGCTAATATTTATCACCGATGCAGTTCCTTGCTCCTTGGTATTTGTTAAGTGTATTACTAATCAACTGGGAAAGAGATAAGGAGTGGAGTGGGCCAGAGGAACTTATATACAATAGAACAGGGTTGGGAGATGATTGGAGGGGGGGATTACAGCAAGTGGAAACTTTAACCATCTATGCTATCGGATATATACCATGGGTTAAAAATCTAACTGTTGAGTGCAATATGGAGGAGGGAGGGTGTCCCGACAGCCGAGGGGCCCCCATAGTCACCATAATGGGGAGGGGGAGAGGCAGGAAAGGGAGACCACGAATTCGACCTAGGGACTCTGGAAATTTAGTAACCATAAATCAGTCTCCTGACACGGTAAGTCGGTGTAACCAGGATGGCGGTCCCTCTGGACTCAAGGTGGTGCTGTTGAACGCCAGATCTGTCAACAGAAAAACAACCTTCATCCAGGATCTGATCCTGGATGAGCGGGCAGATCTGGCGTGCATCACGGAGACCTGGCTGGATGAAGCGGGAGGTGTCAACTTAACCCAGCTTTGTCCACCAGGTTTTTCCGTGCAGCACCAACCAAGATCCGGAGGGCGGGGAGGCGGGGTTGCGGTGGTCTA
This sequence comes from Anolis sagrei, assembly GCF_037176765.1. Lineage (NCBI taxonomy): Eukaryota > Metazoa > Chordata > Lepidosauria > Squamata > Anolidae > Anolis > Anolis sagrei. The sequence continues at coordinate 719,467 of NC_090022.1, read as the reverse complement.
TAGAAATACCATCCCTCTGACCAGGAGCCCCATCCCGCAGTCAACCAATTTTGAATGTGTTCACCTGAAGGTGGGTGACCAGGACAGAATAGGGATTCTGCTAGTGTACCGCCCACCTCGCTGCACTACAGTCTCCTTACCTAAGCTAGCGGGGGTGGTCTCAGGCCTGGCGTTGGAGTCCCAACGGCTCCTTGTTCTGGGGGACTTCAATGTCCACGCTGAGGCTGCCCTAGTAGGAGCGGCTCAGGACTTCATGTCTTCCATGGCAACCATGTGCTGGACACACGTTGGATTTGGTTTTCTGCCAGGGAGGGAGCATGGTGGCGGTATTGAGGAGCTGACCATCTCTCCATTGCCGTGGACCGACCACTACCTGGTCAGATTTAGACTCACTGCACCCCCTAACCTCTGCAGGGGTGGGGGACCCATTAAATTGGTCCGCCCTAGGAGGCTTATGGATCCGGATGGATTCCTGATGGCTCTTGGGGAGTTTCCCGCCACCTCGGTTGGTATCCTGTTGATGCCCTGGTCACTCTCTGGAATAGGGAGATGACTAGGGCAATAGACACGATTGCTCCAGAACGTCCCCTCTCAAGTAGCCGAGCTAAACCAGCCCCTTGGTTCAATGAGGAGTTGGCAGCGATGAAGCGAAGGAAGAGGGAACTAGAGAGCGTGTGGCGCTCGGACCCGAATGAGTCAAATCGAACACGGTTTGTGTCCTTTCTAAGGGCATATGCCGCGGCAATAAAGGCCGCAAAGAAATCTTTCTTTGCGGCCACCATTGCGTCTGCGAAGAACCGTCCGGCGGAGTTGTCCCGAGTTGTCAGAGGCCTTTTAAACCCCACCACCCAGGATGGGAGCCCTGACAACTCGGTAGCTCGCTGTGAAGCTTTTGCTCGGTTCTTCGCGGACAAAGTTGCTTTGATTCGTGCTGGGCTGGACGCCATATTAACGGCAGTCTCTGAGGATGTAGCTGGAGCATCTGCTTGCCCGGTTTTGATGGATTCATTTCAATTGGTGAAACCCGAGGATGTGGACAAGATACTTGGAGGAATGAGGCCTACCACATGCATTCTAGACCCCTGCCCATCCTGGCTTTTGAAGGAAGCCAGAGGGGGATTGGCCGAGTGGGTAATGGTGGTGGTTAATGCCTCCCTTTGGGAAGGCAACATTCCAGTGAGCTTAAAACAAGCTATAATAAAACCGCTGTTGAAGAAACCATCACTGGACCCCACTCAATTCGACAACTTTCGGCCAGTTTCCAATCTCCCCTTTTTGGGCAAAGTCCTGGAACGTGTCGTGGCCACACAACTCCAGGTATTCTTGGAAGACACGGATTATCTGGATTCGGCGCAGTCTGGCTTTAGACTGGGACATGGAACCGAGACAGTCTTGGTCGCCTTAGTGGATGATCTTCGCCGGGAGCTTGACAGGGGTGTGTGTCCCTGTTGGTTCTGCTGGACCTCTCAGCGGCCTTCGATACCGTCGACCACGGTATCCTTCTGGGACGCCTCGCGGGAATGGGCCTTGGGGGCACTGTCCTGCAGTGGCTCCGGTCCTTCCTGGAGGGTCGATCCCAGAAGGTGTTACTGGGAGACACCTGTTCTACCCCACAACCATTGTCTTGTGGGGTTCCTCAGGGTTCAATCTTGTCTCCCATGTTGTTTAACATCGACATGAAGCCACTGGGGGAGATCATCCGGAGTTTCGGGGTACGGTGTTATCTGTACGCAGATGATGTCCAACTCTGTCACTCCTTCCCACCTACTTCTAAGGAGGCTGTCCAGGTCCTGAACCGGTGTTTGACCGCTGTAACGGTCTGGATGAGGGCGAACAAATTGAAATTGAATCCAGGCAAGACAGAGGTACTCCTGGTCAGTCGTAAGGCTGAACAGGGCATCGGGTTACAGCCTGTGTTGGATAGGGTTACACTCCCCCTGAAGACGCAGGTTCGCAGCTTGGGTGTGATCCTGGACTCATCGCTGAGCCTGGAACCCCAGGTTTCGGCGGTGACCAGGGGAGCATTCGCACAGTTAAAACTTGTGTGCCAGCTGCGCCCGTACCTTCGGAGGTCTGACTTGGCCACGGTAGTCCACGCACTGGTTACATCCCGTATAGACTACTGCAACGCTCTCTACGTGGGGTTGCCTCTGAAGACTGCTCGGAAGCTACAAATAGTCCAACAATCGGCAGCTAGGTTGTTAACAGGAGCGGCACTCAGGGAGCACACCACTCCTGTTGTGCCAGCTCCACTGGCTGCCAATCTGCTACCGGGCACAATTCAAAGTGCTGGCTTTAGCCTTTAAAGCCCTAAACGGTTCTGGCCCGACCTACTTGTCCGAACGCATCACCCCCTATGAACCAGTTAGGACGTTAAGATCATCTGGGGAGGCTCGGCTGGCGGGGACGAGAGACAGGGCCTTCTCAGTGGTGGCCCCTCGACTGTGGAACGCCCTTCCTACAGCTATTAGATCGGCCCCCTTCCTACTGGTATTCAGGAGGAGAGCGAAGACCTGGCTCTTTGAACAGGCCTTTAATTGAGCAGTGCAATTAATTGACTTTTGGAAATTGGAATAATGACAACGAGATCGGATCATGATTCTACAGATGAGACGCATGGATTAGTTATTAGTTATAGTGATGTAGTGATGTTGGTTGTATTGATGTAATTGTCATGGTTTTATATGCTATTGTTGTACCTTGTATTTTGTATTTTGTTAGGTTGTTCACCGCTCTGAGTCGCCTGAGAAAGGCTGAGAGAGAGCGGTATACAAATAAAGCAAATAAATAAATAATAAATTGGTAGTTGATTAAATGTCCTTTGACCAGTCTCTGGCCCCTTGGAGTGCCTCTGGTGTTGCCGCAAGAAGGTCCTCCCTTGTGTATCATGTGGCAGGGCTCAGGTTGCATTGCAGCAGACGGTCAGTGGTTTGCTCTTCTCCGCACTCGCATGTCGTGGATTCCACTTTGTGGCCCCATTTCTGAAGGTTGGCTCTGCATCTCGTGGTGCCAGAGCGCAGTCTGTTCAGCGCCTTCCAAGTCGCCCAGTCTTCTGTGTGCCCAGGGGGGAGTCTCTCATTTGGTATCAGGCATTGGTTGAGGTTCTGGGTTTGAGCCTGCCACTTTTGCCTGGTTTGCCCACTCTGGAACATGCAACATAGGATTGTCCTTCTTTAGGGGTCCCTTTCCAATCTATGATACTATATCTCCCTGTGCGTGAATCATATATATCTATCTATATCTATGGCTGGATGGCTCTTTGTCAGGAAGGCTTTGGTTATGTTTTCTTGCCTTTGTGAAGGGAGTTGGACTAGATGACCTTAAGTATGGGGGTTCTGTGTGGGAAGTTTGCCCCAATGCTTTTGTTCATAGGGTTCAGAATGCTCTTTCATTGTAGGTGAACTATAAATCCCAGTAACTATTACTCCCAAATGTGAAGGTCTACTTCCCCCAAACTCCATCTGTCTTCACATTTGGGAATATGGAGCGTTTGTGCCAAGTTTGGTCCAGATCCATCCTTGTTTGAGTCCACAGTGCTCTCTGGATGTGACCTACAATTCCCAAACTCAATGTAAATGTCTACCAAACACTTCTAGTGTTTTCTGTTTGGCATGGAAGTCTTGTATGCCACGTTTGGTTCAGTTCCATCATTGGTGGAGTTCAAAATGGTGAAGTTTGGGGAAAATAGACCTTGACATTTGGGAGTTACAGTTTCTCGGACCTGCCATCAAAGAGCATTCCGAACAACTAAACTGAACCACCTAAACTGAAAGATAAGAGAGTTACGGATGGATGGGAATTTCTCAAGAGTGAAATACTCAAGGCGCAATTGCAAACCGTGCCAACAAAGAGAAAAAATAGGACAAGTGCAAAGAAGCCAGAATGGATGTCCAAAGAACTTCTAACTGTGCTAAGACACAAAAGAGACATGCACAAGAAGTGGAAAAAGGGAGAAATCACCAAAGAAGAATTCAAACAAATAACCAACACCTGTAGGGAAAAGGTCCGCAAGGCTAAAGCACAAAACGAGCTCAGGCTTGCCGGGGACATTAAAAACAATAAAAAGGGCTTCTTTTCTTATGTCAGTAGAAAAAGGAAAAACAAGGAGGCGATAGGGCCTCTTCGAGGAGAAGATGGGGCAATGCTGACAGGGGATGACAGGGAAAAGGCAGAACTACTTAATGCCCTCTTTGCCTCGGTCTTCTCACAAAAAGAGAGTCATCTTCAACCTCAGCAAGATGGAGTGAATGAGGGATTGGAGGACATCCAACCCCAAATTGGGAAACAAGTCTTCCAGGAATACCTGGCTGCTCTAAATGAGTTCAAGTCCCCAGGGCCAGCTCAACTCCACGCAAGAGTATTGAAGGAATTTAGCGGAAGTCATTTCGGAACCATTGGCAATCACCTTTGAGAGTTCTTGGAGAACGAGAAAAGTTCCAGCAGATTGGAGGAGGGCCAATGTGGTCCCAATCTTCAAGAAGGGAAAAAAGGATGACCCAAACAACTACCGTCCGGTCAGCCTCACGTCGATACCGGGCAAGATTCTGGAAAAGATTGTTAAGGAAGCGGTCTGAAAACACTTAGAAACAAATGCAGTCATCGCTAATAGTCAACATGGATTTATCAAAAACAAGTCATGCCAGACTAATCTGATCTCTTTCTTCGATAGAGTTACAAGCTGGGTAGATGTGAGGAATGCCGTGGATGTAGCGTACCTGGATTTCAGGAAGGCCTTCTTCGACAAGGTCCCCCATGACCTTCTGGCAAGGAAACTAGTCCAATGTGGGCGAGGCACAACTACGGTGAGGTGGATCTGTAATTGGTTAAGTGGACGAACCCAGAGGGTGATTCCCCCCAAGGCTTCCTCTTCATCCTGGAAAGAAGGGACAAGTGGAGTGCCGCAGGGTTCCGTCCTGGGCCCGGTCCTGTTCAACATCTTTATTGATGACTTAGATGAAGGGTTAGAAGGCATGATCATCAAGTTTGCAGATGACACCAAATTGGGAGGGATAGCCAATAGTCCAGAGGACAGGAGCAGGATTCAAAGGGATCTTGACAGATTAGAGAGATGAAGGGCCGAAACTAACAAAATGAAGTTCAACAGTGACAAATGCAAGATACTCCACTTTGGCAGGAAAAACGAAATGCAAAGAGACAGAATGGGGGACGCCTGGCTCGAGAGCAGGACGTGTGAAAAAGATCTTGGAGTCCTCGTGGACAACAAGTTAAACATGAGCCAGGAATGTGATGTGGTGGCAAAAAAAGCCAATGGGATTTTGGGCTGCATCAAGAGGAGCCTAGTGTCTAGGTCCAGGGAAGTCCTGCTCCCCATGCTCTATTCCGCTTTGGTTAGACCACTTTACCTGGAATATTGTGTCCAATTCTGGGCACCACAATTCAAGAGAGATATTGACAAGCTGGAATGTGTCCAGAGGAGGGCGACTAAAATGATCAAGGATCTGGAGAACAAGCCCTATGAGGAGCGGCTTAAGGAGCTGGGCATGTTTACCATGAAGAAGAGAAGGCTGAGAGGAGATATGATAGCCATGTATAATAAATATGTGAGAGGAAGCCACAGGGAGGAGGGAGCAAGCTTGTTTTCTGCTTCCTTGGAGACTAGGACGCAATGGAACAATGGCTTCAAACTACAAGAGAGGAGATTCCATCTGAACACGAGGAAGAACTTCCTGACTGTGAGAGCCGTTCAGCAGTGGAACTCTCTGCCCCGGAGGGAGTGTGGTGGAGGCTCCTTCTTTGGAAGCTTTTAAGCAGAGGCTGGATGGCCATTTGTCAGGGGTGATTTGAATGCAATATTCCTTCTTCTTGGCAGAATGGGGTTGGACTGGATGATGGCCCATGACGTCTCTCCCAACTCTTTGATTCCATGATATTATATTTGGAGACCTGTCACCGGTGTGCCTAGGGATAACACGCAGGTCAGAGGAGGGTCGAGTCTGCAAATGCCTCGGCCTCCCTCTCGCATACGGCCTGCGGCCACCACTAAACTTCCCCCTGCCAGAGATTACAGGGATTTGCAATCCTCGATTTGACCCTGTGAGAGATGTAGCTAGGTGTCTGGTCGTCTGCCTGCCCCCTGAAAAGGGGGTTGAGGAGGACGGTCTACATCTCAACCATTGATGGCATCTTCAGATTGATAAATAGTAACAATAGCTGTTGCCTCAGTGCAATCCGATAGTTGTCCACAAGATCAATCTTCTGGTAGGGCTCTTCCGGGGTTTAGGCTCTCAGCACATTGCGGAGCAACCCTCTCCATTGCAATTGCAGCAGAGGGTTTGCTCATTTGCCTAACTTTTAGCTCTTGAGGAGGTAAAGATCCCACTGACCTAGACCCACCCCTAAAACCTAACCCCCAGAAAGAAGACTTTGGTCTTAAACTTTCTCGGGCTCTGCCTCTCTGGCGGCCTATTAAGTTTGTTAATAGGCGTATCGTCCGCTTTTTCCACTTCCGGTTTTTAGGCCGTTGATCTCTGTGCCTGCGTGCCGGCCCCTCTCGACTCAAGGGGGCTGGTGCTCGCTCGCCAGTGACTCCAAGGCCATCCACCTCTTTGATGTTCTGCCTCAGTTCCTGACGTTCAGAGAGAGATAGGCAACGTCGCCGGCTTCTACTTTCGCCACTCTGGATTGCCTCAGTCGAGGAGGTCTGGCCCCCCACCAGGATCACCGAGATGTCGAATATTATATTGAGTATTCGTGCCAAGTTTGGTCCAGATCCATCATTGTTTGAGTCCACAGTGCTCTCTAGATGTAGGTGAACTACAATTCCAAAACTCAAGGTCAATACCCACCAAACCCTTTTAGTGTTTTCTGTTGGCCAGGGGAGTGCTGTGCGCCAAGTTTGGTTCAATTCCATCGTTGGTGGAGTTCAGAGTGCCCTTTGATTATTTATTTATTTATTATTTATTTATTTATTTATTTACTTTGCTTCTTTACCGCTGTATCTCAAGCCCGAAGGCGACTCACGGCGGTTCACAAACAGTAAAAACAGTAGAAACAGCAGTGGTTCCATACAACATAGAACAATTGACTTAACACATTATCCATAAATTACCAATAAGCAATTACAATGACAATTATTACAAAAAACAACCGTACCCAACCTTCTCATCATCCAAGCGTAGTCCAGGTTCGTCGGCCATTGTTCCATTCCTATGTTCCATTACCAGATTGCACTAAATTACTCAAACGCCTGCACAAACAGCCAGGTCTTCACCTTTTTGCGGAATACCATTAGAGATGGTGCGAGTCTAATGTCCGTAGGAAGGGCGTTCCACAGCCGAGGAGCCACCACCGAGAAGGCCCTATCTCTCGTCCCCGCCAGCCGAGCTTGAGAAGCAGGCGGGATCGAGAGCAGGGTCTCCCCAGAAGATCTCAAAGTCCTGGTGGGTTCGTAGGCAGAGATGCGGTCAGATAGGTAGCTTGGGCCGGAACCGTTGAGGGCTTTAAAGGCCAACGCAAGCACTTTGAATTCAGCCCGGTAGCAGATCGGTAGCCAGTGGAGTTGGCGCAACAGAGGTGTTGTATGCTCCCTGCGCTCCGCTCCTGTTAACATCATGGCTGCCGAGCATTGGACTAGTTGGACTATAGGTGAACTATAACTCCCAGCAACTCCCAAATGACAAAATCATAATTTTTTGAGTGATGGTCACTCCTTGTGTTGTGAGACGTTTAGTTGCCAAATTTGGTGTGATTTCGTTCATTGGTTCTTTTGTTTTTAAGGTACTCATTACGCACAGAGCATTTATATATTTATTTATTTATTTATTTAATACGCTTGTATACCGCCGATATCTCAGCCTAAAACGGCGACTCATCGCGGTTTACAACAACAATAATAAAACGACAATATTCCAGTTAAAATATAAAAACACAACATGTACATTTCACAGTATTGGGCCACCAATACAGACCAATGCATCTCTTAGTTTAGCCATGATCCTGATTCGTTGTCGGTAATTGCCGGTCCTAGGTCGAGAATTCCTTGCATCGGGTTAATCGAAAGCTTGCTCGAACATCCAAGTTTTCAGTTTTTTACGAAATACCATCAGTGAAGAGGCTGTTCTTATCTCTATAGGGAGGGCATTCCAAAGCCGAGGGGCCACCACAGAAAAGGCCCTATCTCTCGTTCCCGCCAACCGCACCTGTGAAGCAGGCGGGATTGAGAGAAGGGCCTCTCCTGAAGATCTTAGGGTCCTGGTGGGCTGATAGGTCGAGATACGTTCGGATAGATATGTTGGGCCAGAACCGTTTAGGGCTTTAAAGGCCAAAGCCAGCACTTTGAATTGGGTCCGGTAGCTAATCGGCAGCCAGTGGAGCTGGTACAGCAGAGGAGTTGTATGCTCCCTGCGCCCTGCTCCTGTTAGTACCATGGCTGCCGCCCGTTGGACTAGTTGGAGCTTCCGGGCCGTCTTCAAAGGCAACCCCACGTAGAGAGCGTTGCAGTAGTCGAGGCGGGATGTAACCAGAGCGTGGACTACCGTGGCCAAGTCAGACTTCCCAAGGTACGGTCGCAGTTGGCGCACGAGTCTTAACTGTGCGAATGCTCCCCTGGTCACCGCCGAAACCTGGGGATCCAGGCTCAGCGATGAATCCAGGATCACACCCAAACTGCGAACCTGTGTCTTCAGGGGGAGTGCGACCCCGTCTAACACAGGCTGTAACCCTATACCCTGTTCGGCCCTGCGACTAACCAGGAGTACCTCTGTCTTGTCTGGATTCAGTTTCAATTTGTTCGCCCCCATCCAGACCGTCACAGCGGCCAAGCACCGGTTCAGGACTTCGACAGCCACCTTAGTAGCAGGTGGGAAGGAGTGACAGAGTTGGACATCATCTGCGTACAGATGACACCGCACCCCGAAACTCCGGATGATCTCGCCCAACGGCTTCATGTAGATGTTAAACAACATGGGGGACAGTATTGAACCCTGAGGAACCCCACAAGACAAAGGCTGTGGGGTTGAACAGGAGTCCCCCAGTAACACCATCTGAGACCGACCCTCGAGGAATGACCGGAGCCACTGCAAAGCAGTACCTCCGAGTCCCATTCCCGCGAGGCGTCCCAGAAGGATACCGTGGTCGACGGTATCGAAGGCCGCTGAGAGGTCGAGTAGCACCAACAAGGACACACTCCCCCTGTCGAGCTCCCGACGGAGATCATCCACTAAGGCGACCAAGGCTGTCTCAGTACCATGCCCCGGCCTGAAGCCAGACTGTGCCGGATCCAGATAATCCGTGTCTACCAAGAATGCCTGGAGTTGTGAGGCCACCACACGTTCCATGACTTTGCCCAAAAAGGGGAGATTGGAAACAGGCCGATAGTTAACCAATTGAGTGGGGTCCAGTGATGGTTTCTTCAACAGCGGTTTTATCACAGCTTGCTTTAAGCTGGCTGGAAATATGCCTTCCCGAAGGGAGGCATTAACCACCACCTTAACCCACTCGGCCAATCCCCCTCTGGCCTCCTTTAGAAGCCAGGATGGGCAGGGGTCTAGGATGCATGTGGTAGCTCTCATTCCTCCGAGCACCTTGTCCACATCCTCGGTTTGAACCAATTGAAATGAATCCATCAAAATTGGACAAGCAGATGCTCGTGTTACATCCTCAGAGACTGCCGTTAATATGGTGTCCAGTCCAGAGCGGATCAAAGCGACTTTGTCTGCAAAGAACTGAGCAAAGGCTTCACAGCGAGCCGCCGAGTCATCAGGGCACCCATCCTGAATGGTGGGTTTTAACAGGCCTCTGACAACTCGGAACAGTTCAGCCGGACGGTTCTTTGCAGACGCAATAGTGGCCGCAAAGAAAGTTTTCTTTGCGGCTCTTATTGCCGCGGCGTATGACCTTAAAAAGGCCACAAACCGTGTTCGATTTGGCTCGCTCGGATCCGAACGCCACACGCCCTCTAGTTCCCTCTTCTTTCGCTTCAACGCTGCCAGCTCCTCAGTAAACCAAGGAGCTGGTTTAGTTCGGCTACTTGAGAGGGGACGTTCTGGAGCGATCGTGTCTATTGCTCTGGTCATCTCCCCATTCCAGAGAGCGACCAGGGCATCAACAGGATCGCCAACCGAGGTGGCGGGGAATTCCCCAAGAGCCATCAGGAATCCCTCCGGATCCATAAGCCTCCTGGGGCGGACCATTTTAATAGGTCCTCCACCTCTGCGGAGGTTAGGGGGTGCAGTAAGTCTAAAGCTGACCAGATGGTGGTCGGTCCATGGCAACGGAGAGATGGATAACTCCTCGACACCGCCGCCTTCCTCCCATCCCTGACAGAAAACTAAGTCCAATGTATGTCCAGCACAGTGGGTGGGGCCAGATACTTGTTGGGACAGCCCCATGGTTGCCATGGTAGACATGAAGTCCTGAGCCGCTCCCGTTAGGGCAGCCTCGGCATGGACATTGAAGTCCCCCAGCACAAGTAGCCGCTGGGACTCCAATGCCAGGTCCGAGACTACCCCTGCTAGCTCAGGTAGGGAGACTGTAGTGCAGCGAGGTGGACGGTACACTAGCAGAATCCCTAATCTGTCCCGGTCACCCACCCTCAGGTGGACGCATTCAAAATTTGTTGACTGCGGGATGGGGGTCCTGGTCAGAAGAATGGAATTTCTATAGACTACTGCAACCCCGCCTCCCCGCCCTCCGGATCTCGGTTGGTGCTGCACAGAGAACCCGGGTGGACAGAGCTGGGTCAAATTTACACCTCCCGCTTCATCCAGCCAGGTCTCTGTGATGCACGCCAGATCTGCCCGTTCATCCAGGATTAAATCCTGGATAAAAGTTGTTTTACCGTTGACAGATCTGGCGTTCAACAGCACCACCTTCAATCCGGAGGGACCGCCAACCTGGTTACACCAACTTACCGTATCAGGAGACCGATTTGGGATTACTAATGTTGTTCCACGTTCCCTAGGCCGAATTAAAGGTCTCCCTTTCCCGTATCTCCCCTTCCCCACCACGACTTCTATGGGGGCTCCTCGACTAACGGAAGCCTCTCCCTCCTCCATGACGCGTTCAACATCCATAATAGTAAGCCAAGAATCATTATAGACTGTTTGATAGAGTACAATTCCAGTTTGCCAAGGCTTTACCCTCCAATCGTCTCCTGCTCCTATTATGTTATAATCAAGTCCCCCGGAGCTATTCCATTTTCTTTGTCCCCCACATGCAATTAGTAACCAAGTTAACAATTGCAAGAAGTTAAATAATAGCATGGATAACAGTTGATTATACAGTCAGGGGGTTTGGTTAAAGCTCTTAAAGTGCAATTGGGAATTATGTCAACAATTAAAATGCAGTGACTAACAATTAATCTCAAGGTGCCTAATGAGATGCGTCATGGAGGCCTGATTCAACGCTGATGTATCGAGTCAATTAAAGTGCTAGGATTGATTAAAGTGTCCCCGAGATAGAAAGTTTAAAGTGCTAATAAGATAAGATAAAGTGCTAAGCTTATGAAGTTGCTAAAGTGCTCTGTGCAACCGTACTGAATTTAGTCCGTACAGTTGAAAGGTGGTTGCGCAACCAAAGTTAATTAGCACCATCAAGGAGGTCAACACAATAACAATATCAGCACCAAATAAGATAGAGGTCAATCCAACCAAAGTTGGTCAGCACACTTGAAAAAATGGATTGCAATCAAAAAGGATCGGCAAAGACAATTAGAATTAACAACAATTGACAACGATCAGCGATAATACAGTTCGTTACAGTCCAAAAGTGGATCAGTGAGATGTAAAGATAAAAAAGATAAAAAATATAAAAAATTGGTCAAAGGTGGCCAAGTTCAATGTTCCGGGATGTGATGGAGAAACTGGGCAAACCAGCAAAAATTAATGGCCGGTAGCTGTTGATTAAACTGGCACTATTGCTTGTTGCCCGTCAAGATGGAATTTATTTAGGGCCTGTGTGTTATGAGGGTCCGCTAAGGTTTTAATGAGGCAGACTGGCCCACAAAATGGCGACAGCGTATCAAGCCGGCGAGATGAAGCCCAATGGTGACACAACGCCGCTCCACAGCGGTCCAACCGAACCCACACCGAGTTGGGCCGACGCGGAGTCCGCGGAGCCGTCGGTCCCTGGGGCCGGCTATAGCAGCGAGACAGCAGATGTAGGAGGCTCACCACATCGGGCCGAGCAGCCAGCACAGTCAGGAGCGCAACCACACAAACAGCAACGCCGGAAGGTCGCGTCGCCGCAGCCGCCACAGCCCCGGCAGCCAGGCAGCCCAGCGCCGGCGCTAGGCAGCGGGCAGCCAAAGCAGGAGGTCCCGCGGAGTCCCGACGCCCGGCAGCCGACCGCGGTAGCGCAAAACAGCTCTCAACCCCCGAGCAACAAGGGAGGCGCCCAGGTCCAGCAGCCGCCGCGTCCAGCAGGCACAGCCCCCGGTCCCTGCGGCGCCCCGGCCCGGTCTCTCCGCCGATGTCGACAGCCGAGCCCACAGGGCGTGCAGTCAGCCGAGCCAAGGAGGGCAAAGTGGAACTCCAGGGAAAAGGGGAGCCCGCCCCGGCCGCCGACAAGTTGCCAACCAGCGCCTCGGCGTCCTCAGCGCTCCAACGAGACGCGACCCGCTCGAACACAGAGGGACGGCGCCCACCAGTCGTCCGGCGGTCACAATCCCAAGCGGGAACAAACCTACCCTCCACGCCGAAGCAGGTGGGCACTAGATGAAAAATACAGCTCAGGGAGTGGAGGCAGGGGGGAGCGAGATCCTGAGTCCGCACGCTGTAATGGCGGCTGGCCGCTCTACCTTCTCCTCCTTCTTCCAGCTCTTCAAACTCTGCATACGCCTGTGCTCCTTCGGTAGCTTCCCCAAGGCCACCTACGTGACCCTGGTTTGGCAAATTGATTTAGGAGCGGTTTCTGTGGCTCAGTAGCAGGTTTAGGTTGTAAGTTAGCAGTTAAAGTTCTTTCTTCTGCCAGAGCTATAGATAGATTTAGAGAGAGAGATAGAGAGATAGAGAGATAGATAGATAGATAGATAGATAGATTTTATGGTATAATATAATATATTGTGTGTATATATAATACTGATAATATTATAATGTGATACAATATAATGCTAATAATAATAATAATACGATATTATAATTATATATTTTGTATTACATGTAATATTACTAATATTACAGTATAATGGTGTAGAACAACATAGTAATGTATAATATGAATATTGTGTTATGGTCATAATATAATATATTGTACTTACATAATACTTGTAAGCAGTTCCCCTTTGAGGTGAGAAGGGCAGCATATGAAAGTCACAAATAAATAAATTCCTGTGTTGATGCCTCAGTGTGAATGTGGGCCAGGGACTCCTCTCTGGCTCTGATGAAGGAATGGCAGGGATTGGCGGGCTGAAGACGCCAGGCACTTCTCCGGCATTGGCTACAGCACCAAGCTATTGTTCTTATTGTTCAAGGAGAGACTTCTGTGCTCTGATCCTGATAAGATTTTCCTCTCTTTTCTCTGGCAGGTAACCTCTGAAGGAACCTTCTGAAGAACACTTCCCTTTGTCTTAGGTCAGGAATGAAATTACACAGCACTCACAAGAAATAAGTCGGAGAAATTATATTTCAAGCTGCATAGCTGTGTATTCAAGGAGGAAAAGGAGGATTGTGCTGTAAACAGTGGGGCTTGGTACTTTATTTATTCAAATGGACTAGAGCAATAGAAAGACTGAGAAGAGGAAATCAGGGGAACGTATCTGTGACCTTCTGGCATAATATTTGAATCATAAATGCAAAAGAATGGAAAATCTCCATTCCCTGTCAAAATCACACACAGGGGAGAAGCGACATAACTGTATTGAATGTGGGAAATGTTTCACTGCGAGAAGTTCTCTTACTACACATCAACGAACACACACAGGAGAGAAGCCATATAAATGCATGGAATGTGGAAAGAGCTTCAGTGAAAGTGGGACACTGCGTAAGCATCAAAGAACCCACACAGGCGAGAAGCCACATAAATGCGTGGAATGTGGAAAGAGCTTCAGTGAAAGTGGGACACTGCGTAAGCATCAAAGAACCCACACAGGCGAGAAGCCACATAAATGCGTGGAATGTGGAAAGAGCTTCAGTCAGAGTGTGAGTCTGCGTAACCATCAAAGGATCCATACAGGGGAGAAGCCACATAAATGCGTGGAATGTGGAAAGAGCTTCAGTCGGAGTGCAAATCTGCATACCCATCAAAGGACCCATACAGGAGAGAAGCCACATAAATGCATAGAATGTGGAAAGAGCTTCAGTGGGAGTGCAAATCTGCACGACCATCAAAGGATCCACACAGGGGAGAAACCACATAAATGCATGGAATGTGGAAAGAGCTTCAGTGAAAGTGGGACTCTGCGTAAGCATCAAAGGATTCACACAGGGGAGAAGCCACATAAATGCGTGGAATGTGGAAAGAGCTTCAGTCAGAGTGTGAGTCTGCGTATCCATCAAAGGATCCATACAGGAGAGAAGCCACATAAATGCATAGAATGTGGAAAGAGCTTCAGCCACAGTGGACATCTGCATACCCATCAAAGGATCCACACACGGGAGAAACCACATAAATGCATGGAATGTGGAAAGAACTTCAGTGAAAGTGGGACTCTGCGTAAGCATCAAAGGATTCACACAGGAGAAAAGCCACATAAATGCATGGAATGTGGAAAGAGCTTCAGTCAGAGTGGACATCTGCGTATCCATCAAAGGACCCACACAGGAGAGAAGCCACATAAATGCATGGAATGTGGAAAGAGCTTCAGTCTGAGTGTACATCTGCGTAACCATCAAAGGATCCACACAGGGGAGAGACCACATAAATGCATGGAATGTGGAAAGAGCTTCAGTGAAGGTGGGACTCTGCGTAAGCATCGAAGGATTCACACAGGAGAAAAGCCACATAAATGCATAGAATGTGGAAAGAGCTTCAGTCTGTGTGCAAGTCTGCATACCCATCAAAGGATCCACACAGGGGAGAAACCACATAAATGCATGGAATGTGGAAAGAGCTTCAGTGAAAGTGGGACTCTGCGTACCCATCAAAGGATTCACACAGGAGAAAAGCCACATAAATGCATGGAATGTGGAAAGAGCTTCAGTCGGAGTGGATATCTGCGTATCCATCAAAGGACCCACACAGGGGAGTAGCTACATGTCGTATATGCTTGAATATAAGACGACTGAATTTAAGACGAGGCACCTAATTTAGCACAAAAGCTGAGAAAACTTATTGACTTGAGTATAAGCTGAGGGTGGGAAATGCAGCAGCTATTGGTAAATTTCAAGAATAAAAATAGATAGCAATAAAATTACATTAATTGAGGCATCTATAGGTTAAATGTTTCTGAATAATTGCATAAAACTAATTTAAGATAAGACTGTCCAACTCTGATTAAAACCTTCTTCAGTGTAAATGTGCTTATGTATCCCTCCAATAATAATAAATAGGGTAAAATATTAAATGTATTAATAAGAAATAGGGCAAAATAATAAATGTATGAATAGAGAATAATAATAATAATAGCACAATAAAATTACAAATGTAGTAATAGCAATAGAGTAAAATAACAAATGATATAATAATAGAATACAATTTTAACTATAGTATACATTTTGGGGAAAATGTTGTGTGTATATGAATAATAAAAAGTGGGAAAGATTGACTTGGGAAGGGGGTGAGAAAGAAGGACTGGAATCGGAGGAAAAGTTGGAATGGTTGGAGTGTTTGGAAAAAGTGGGGAAATGAGGTGGAAAGGGGGTCTCTGGAAAAGTAAGAGAGATTAGGGTGGGAAGGGGCAACTGGGGAAGGAGGAAAGATTGAGGTGGAACCTCAGAAACTTTGTTTACTAGGACGCAGTGGAGCCATGGCTTTGAACCACAAGGCAGGAGATTCCACCTGAACATGAGGAAGAACTTCCTGACTCTGAGAGCTGTTCAGCAGTGGAACTCTCTGCCCCAGAGTGTGGCGGAGGTTCCTTCTTTGGAAGCTTTTAAACAGAGGCTGGATGGCCATCTGTCAGGGATGCTTTGAATGCAATTTTCCTGCTTTTTGGCAGAATGGAGTTGGACTGGATGATGGCCCACGAGGTCTTTTCCAACTCTATGATTCTATGAAACGAGATTGGGACCCACTAATAATTCACGAGTTATAACAATGAGGGGACATTTGTTAATTGTGGGTTTTAGGAATGAGTTTAATATATTTGGAAACGGAAGAATATAGAGCAGCATTTAAAGTGAGTGAATACAGATTAAAATTGGCATGCGGCAAGCGTTGTGTTGATCCGTTGTTCTATTAGTTTTGTTCTTATTGTGTAGGTGTGTGTTGTTCAGTCTTTCATTTTTGTTAAGGATTCTTTTTTTGAAATCCCCAAATTGTAATGTGTATAAACATGATTTTCTTTCTTGACTTTGAATAAAAATTATTTTGAAAAAACCAGAGTGTGATGTGGCAGCCACAAATGCCAATGGGATCCCAGGCTGTGCCAAGAGGAGACGTGGTGTCTACGTCCAAGGAAGTCACGGCCTCCTTTCTCCTGCTTTGCTCAGACCTCACCTGCAATCGCTCTGTCTCCTGTTCTGGGCAGCACAACTCAAGGCGGATATGGACAAGCCAGAATATCTCCAGAGACGGGCTGTAGGGAATGTCTGAAAAGAGCTGGGTGTGTTTAGCTTAGAGCAGTGGGTCTCGCCCTGTGGGTCTCTCCCCAGGTGTTGTGGCCTACAACTCCCAGAACTCCCAGCCAGTTGGCTAGTTGTGAGGGTTTCTGGGAGGTGAAGGCCAAAACGCATCTGGGGAGAGACCCACAGGGTGAGAAGAGAAGGAAGGGCTTCTTCCTTGGCAGGGAGGGAGGGAGGGGGCGGTTTTGGGGGTTCATGTGACCCCATGACTGTCGTGTAGAAAAAGATGGATAGGAATACATGACACTTACCTCCAATGTGTAATGAGACAGTTTTAATAGACACGTGTTCACAGCACAACAATCTCAAGGGTTACGACAACAGAGAAGATGGCGTGACGGACGGAATCTGGAGAGAAGGGTGGGAGCGGCTTGTATGTCCACGTCCTTCTCTGCCACGCGGCTTGCTATCTGCCATTGGTTAGAGGCTGTAACGTAATAACTAATTATAATGTATGTTTCAGAAATGTTGATGAATGTTACGATGTAAGTGCAGGCCAGCTGATGTGTCGCCTGAGCTGAGGCGTTGCCATAGCGACGGAACCGGCTGTGAGAATGTATCCAAGTCAGAGAAGCCAAAGGGGCGGAGCTAACTGCCACTCGGCCGGGGCAGGCGTTTGGAAAGAGTGCGTTCCTTTTAGTCAGCGGACAAGAGTGGAAGTTGGGTTCTGGTGTGTGGAGACCCTGAACCCGGGGGTTTAAGTCTTCAACCGGTGTGTTTACAGAGTCAATTGGGCCTCTAAATTAGGAATTAGCTCGTGAGTGAAGGGGAAAGCGGAAGGGAGAAAAAGGCAAGCCAGTGAATCCTTAAATTAATATTTCCTTGATCAGTTCTTTATAATCAGGACTCGTGTCCATTTATTGAGAAGAAGATTTACCTCAGAAGAAGGCGGCTGAAGATATTGGAAGAAAGGATCCTGGTTGGGGTCATCATGAGTTCCTCCTTTTAAAAAGTGCCTCCAGTAAAGACATTTTAAAAGTCAAAACTCAACTCCACGTACCACCACGACTTTAGTCCCCTCGTTGCCCTGGTTGTTTATTTATTGATTGATTTCGAACACTTTTACCCCGCCCTTCTCAACCTCTTGGGGGGGGGGGGGCTCAGGGTGGCTTCCAATTGGCAACAATTAGATGCCGCATAATAAAATACAAAATCGCAATTATAACAATTAGAAGCATAAACATATTGTGACATAAAGATGAAAACAGTATACTTACAGTCCATAGCACTATTACCAGTCTGGTGGCCATTTATCTAGCTGTATACTATGATTGAGTAGTCTGTGTAACGTACCCATAATCCACTTCCAAGCCATAGTCAACCTTGTCAATTGTCCTTGTCATTTTAACCTACTTGCCCGAAGGCCTGGTCCCACATCCACGTTTTTACCTTCTTTCTAAGAGGCTTTCTCTGAGGCCTGCTCACACCGAGGCCTTCTCACACCGAGGCCTTCTCACACTGAGGCTTTCTCACACTGAGGCCTTCTCTCACTGAGGCTTCTCACACTGAGGCCTTCTCACACTGAGGCCTTCTCACACTGAGGCCTTCTCTCACTGAGGCTTTTTCACACTGAGGCCTTCTCACACTGTGGCCTTCTCTCACTGAGGCCTTCTCTCATGGGGGCCTTCTCACCCTGAGGCCTTCTCTCACTGAGGCCTTCTCTCACTGAGCCTTCTCACCCTGAGGCA